>NC_132992.1:54042500-54667500 GCF_048564905.1 Vicugna pacos | reverse complement strand
TTTGTGGAACTGAAGTCAAGATTTTAACAGCATCTTTAATAATAACATAATTTTAATTGATGTCCAATGATAATTTCCTATTTGTAATTTGTTAAAGCTTTAATTGCCACATAATATGAGAAAAGAATTGTGTATAGGTAACAGAACTTTTGTTTTGAACATTTCTGACATCAACATCCCCTACATCAGACACTCTTAGCCTGGTATCCATAGATACCTATATAGAGCCCATGGGTGAGCTTGGGAAATAATAAAGTCTCAAGTTTTAATATATGCAAAATTAGGCATGTTATGTGTGAATTTTTCTGAGAAGAGGGGAGGGTACAGACCTTAACATCCTCATTTCAAATAAATCAAGGAAACCAAGCCACATTTATTAGCAATTACTTTGAATCATAATCTATAGAAAAAAAAGGTTATGGATGTGCATGTACTATTTCAATTAACTACCACACAGCCTAATTACAGGAGGAAAAGAATAAACACTTTCTAGAAGGAGGAATATAGATATAGAATACACACATCTATGTTAATTTAACAAGATGTTTATACTTCCTAAAGAATTCAATGTACCATAGTAAATGTAGTCTCATAAAAGACAAGAATATATGTAGGAGAACTGAATCAAACAGATTTTATTAAACTTTTTAGGATGAGGAAAACAAATGATATAAAATAAGTCATAAGAAATGCTCTCTGGTACTACTATCTCAAACCACATTAAATGTTTTACAAAATACACAGCAAATATGAAAAGCTTCAACATACTCTTCTTTTATAACTTCTGCTGCAATAAATGCAACATTAACAAACATACAAATTTCTTCTATACTTCTTAAAAGTAGAATTATTGAACTAATTTTTACAATGTTATTCATACATATTTTTATTCATACGCTTTTAATGAGATCATTGCCAATACATACATTATTTTCCTTAACTTTATTTTTACATTAAGCCAGTATCTGTCATGCAGCCATCAAAAACCTTATAGTAAATTACACAGGTTTGTAGTCCAATTTAGACTCTAGCTTCTTAGAATCAGCCACTTTTCTGACTGCTTTCATGAAGTCTTCCTGTACTACAAAATCATGATCAGCACGAATTGCAAACATACCTGTGGAAAATAAAACAACATGACTGCTATATATAATATGTAAATTATTTGTTTATTATAAGAAAACTAAGGGGGGAGCTGGGTGAAATATTATAAAATAAATAAGTTCTGGAGATGTAAAGTACAGCATTGTGGCTATACTTAATTATATTGCATTGTATATTTGAAAGTTGCTGAGACTAAATCTTAAAAGTTCTTATCACAAGAAAAAACAATTTTGTAACTATGTGTGATGATGGAATGTTAACTTATTACAGTGATCTTTTGGCAATATATACAAATACCAAATCATTACATTGCACACCTGAACTAATATAATGTTATATGTAAATTATATCTCAATTTAAAAAAACTTTTAAGAAAACTAAATAATGTAACTGTGGAAGAACTCTGAAGAAGCCTAGATTTACTACTTCTCAGCCAGTAGTTCTAATTTGTCAAAAAACATTACCATTATTCAATTAATTTCCATAGCTACAGTGAGCATTATTTTCCAAACCAAAGGCTAGGAAACAGTTCGGGAGAGTATAGCTCAGTGTAGACTGCATGCATAGCATGCACAAGGTCCTGGGTTCAATTCCCCAGTACCTCCTTTAAATAAACAAACCAATTACCGCTTATCCCCCCCAAAACAAACAAACAAAAAGCTAGAGAACAATGAGACAATTATCTGGATATTTAAAACCCTGCTTACACATTCCCTGTATCCACTGGCATCTTGAAAAAACAAAACCAAACCTAACTATCAACAAAACATACACATTTGAAGCAGTAGTTTCCTAACTGCGTAGGCAGCAATTCTCTGGAAGGAGGGAGTCCATGTACAGTTTGGGAAAACACAAAACACCGCCAATAATTTTGATAACCTTTCCTTGTTAATAAGCAAAGCTTAGAGAATGAGAATTAAAGAAAGTCAACAGTAGTGTCATTATTCACACAGGAAAATTTACTTATGTATACAACAAATTGATATTTTATATAATTTTCATATTCAAGCGCCACAATTCAATTTTTTCTTTCAAGTTTAAAAGTTACCTGTCCAATACGACTTGACAAAGAGGTAAAAGGGATTTGTTGGTGGGGTTTTTTTTTGACATTAGTTGTGTCATGGATATGAGTCCCAGATTTTGAGGTAATCCTAATTTCATGATAAGCTAAAGATGGTAAATTATCACTATCTACTAATTAAATGAATCCTACTAATATTTTGATTGAGGAGCTGCTTACACTGAATTTTCACTAACATAAAATGAGTGGGTTGCAAATAGAAAATTTCAAGGGTTATTTCCCACCTTCCCTTTCAAGATTTCTACATAAGGGGTCCTGGCAATAGCCACTCTATGTTGTCCTCAGAAATCAGAATAGAAATGACTAGTTTTTTTTTACAGTGAAGTCTTAAAACTAAATTAGGCAAGTTATTTTTCCAAACCTTGTGCATATTACAATTTCCAAGTTACTATTTGGTGAATGAGTGAATCTGAGATACATTCTAATCCAAAAAGGATGGTAATCTTTTAAAAGATTAAAAAACACCTATAATTGAATCATCTAGTTTTTTAATTTATAGAAAGATATGTTAACAAAAAAGGCTTAAAGTCTAATAAAAAGAAAACTAAAGAATTTGACTATGTCTCTAAATGAGAATGTCCCACCCAGTTAAAAAGATTAAATTTTTAATCCGCACAGAAGTTATAGCTCTTTATTGGAAATAGCTAAAAATAAGTGGCGGGAAAAAGAGAATATCATAATTGGATGGCATCAACTTTAAGATTATGACATTGCTTTTGTTTGGATTCCAATTTCACTAAAGCAATCTTCTAATAATAATTTGGTCCAGTGTAGATTTTAGAATATGAATGTTATAAATTACTCCAGGCAGTTCAAGCCACATGACAGTTTACCTCTTACACTTTTATTTATTAATAAGTCTTTGTGAGCATGATTTACTCTGACTTCTACTGAGTTTCTGGACCTGCAGATCTTTGCTCCAGACACTGAGTCACAGTATACCCATGGAGATACTCCTGTGGAGAAGCTATGACTAAGCAGCCTCTGTAAACATCGTCTGTTCGATTTACAAGAAATGTTAAAATAAGGCTAAAGGTGCTATGAAAGAAGGAAATCATATATAGTAATCCCTTAAAAAGAAACTTCATCTGCAACCTATGAAAGTCAGTAACTATAAAAACTACTGTAGAAGTTTTTTGTTTGTTTGTTTGTTTTATTGTAAGATTCTGTGTGGAGGACAAAGACTAAATGACTCTCTGCAGGGTTTTAAAGTGACTTGGTACCAGAAATAAAAACAGAGCACACAATCTATAGAGAAAATTATATTACAAACATACTATATTTTACACAAGTTGCATGAACACAAAATGCATAAATCAATCTTTCAAAGCTTATTGCTGATAGACTAGCATCAGAAGACATGTCAACCATTTTTCAGCGGATAGCCCTGGTACGTGGTCCAGTCGGATTTCTGCCACAAGTGTGGCTGATAGTTCTGTAGAGTCACAGACTTACTTCAGGGGGCCAGTATGTTATCACATGCATGTCTTTTCACAATTCTACCCTAAAGCAAAGGAGTTAACATCCTCAAGGGGAAATCTCATCCAATGGAGGAAGAGAGCTGGTAAATAAATGCTCCAGTCTCCCACAGCTCAGCCAGAGAATCCTGGAAAGTATTCTATATGTTTCTCTGAGGTCTCATCAGAATCAAGCCCCTCTTGCCTACAACTGCCTTTCAATGGTGCACCCTCGTAATAGCTTTTCCTCTTCCCATCTCACTTGCCCTATTCTCTCCTACTTCTTGGAATCAATTTCCTAGAAAACAAGCAATCAAATCCTTGCAAAGCCCAGGCTCTGCTTTTGGAATAACACAAGCACATTTTTAGCAAATTAAACAAATCAAAATCAATAGTAAAAACTGTACTTTAAACCTTTACCTGCTTCAGTACAAACATTTCTCAGGTCTGCTCCATTAAAGCCATCTGAAAGCTTCACAATTGCTTCATAATCTGTTTAGGAAAAAATACTGGAAATTAGGGAAAAAAAAAAACTTTTCTTGATTTATATACCTATATAGAAAATTTAACTGAAGAGCTTGGTTTGAATAGATCAGCTAGGCATCATCTCTGTTAACAGTTCACAATACTAACAACCCCAAATGATATATCTGTTAAGTAAATCAGCACCAAGCAGAAATAAACATCTTCTGAAACTTGAAAACCAAAAGGTATCAAGATCTGAAAGCATCTTTACCTGCTTCTACACAGAGAAAGTCATGCACATGTGAACTTCACGTATCTGTCAAGCTATGACTTAAAACTGTAACCAAATATTTAATTTGAATAAATCTAGAACATTCAAAATCAACTGTAACCACAATGGAATTTAATCATATAAGCCAAATATAAAATATACCAAAAATAGTCATCAGACATAATTTTACCTTTTGGAATTTTTAAATGCTAGAGCAAGCATTGGTTAGTTTTTCTGGTTTCCATGCAAATTCCAAGTGGTGAGGTCTCAGATAACAGTTAATAGTTAAGTGATCTTTTTATCTATATTACAGACTTGAAATAAAGAGCTGTTGGTTTAGGGTAGCAGTTATGGACTTGATACAGAATAGAGAGAGAAGAGACAGCATAGGCTACTACAATGTGAATAACTGTGGTAAGATGCCCTTTGTCAGACAATCTAGACTATGTCAATCTCTATTTGAAATCATATAGATAATTCATTAACTAGTCTTTTTTTTTTTTAACATTAACTAGTCTTAATTCAGGTTCAAGTTCACGTAAGCTTCTGGAGACCAGAGATTTCCATGGTTAGCACAGTAGCTGGCACCTAGCAAGAGCTAAGGATTAGAAGAAATCTATAAATTGACATCCTCAGTTCAGCTCAGTCTTTCCAGCTCAAAATTCTTTCACATGAGTAACGAGATAGTTAGGCAATAATTAACTACTTGTAATTATTTTAGAACACTAACTTCTAAAGGGTTTTTAAAGCTGTCTAGCCATTAAACTAGATTTCCCTAGTCCAGAGGTCAGCAAACTTTTCTGCAAAGGGAAACAAAGTAAATATTTTAGGCTTTGTAGGCCATATGGTCTCTGTCAAAATTACTCATTTCTGCTGTTGCAGTGGGAAAGCAGTCATAGACAATATATAAATGAATGGGAGTAGTTGTGCTACAACAAAACTTTATTTACAAAAACAGAAAGCAGATAGAATCTGGCCACAAGCCATGGATTGCTGGCCTTTACCTTGGTCCAGTATCTCACTTCCACAGGTAACTATTTTATAACTTCTCCTCTGTCCTCAAATCTCTAATAATATTTTCCCATCTTCACTCTGAACTTGCTTCCTATTTCACTGAGAAAATAAAAGCATTCAGAAGAAAAATTCTACAAGTACCTACCATATTTGAGAACCTGTCATCATCACCATCTACCTATGCTGCCTTCCCTCCTATTCTCATAAGTGAAAAGTCTATGCTTATAGACAAAACCAACTTCTCTTCAAGGAAATACATTATCAACTTCTATTTCTCTCCTAGATCATTCCTATCAACATTAGAAAAAGTGTTGTAGGTTCTTCCATCTTAAAGAAAGCTCCCCCAAATCCTCATCTCCATGTCTGCTGCAACTCCATTTCTTCTCTTCTCCCCTATCTAGAAGAACTCCTTGAAAGAGATGTTTAAACTCAAAGCCTCTCCAACTCATCTCTCTAATACTCATCTGAAGGAAGCTTTCACTCCTGCCACTCCAAAGAAATTGTTTTTGGTAAGGTCACCAATGATCTTCACATAGTAAATCCAAAGATCCAATCTCAGAACTCTTATCAGACCCACTGTCAGTATTTGACAGGGAATTAGTCCTTCATAACAATTTCTTCATTTATCTTCGAGGATACCACCAGCTCCTGGTTAACTTCTACCTTATGACTATACCTCTTCAGTCTCCTTTGATGGTTCTTCCTCTCAATTTCTTAATGTTGGAATTAGCTCAGTTTTTAAATTTCTTCTCAATCAATATTCACTTCCTTGGAAATATCATCTAATCTCCAGACTAAAAACCATTTTTATGCTGATATTACCCCCATTTATCCTCTAGCATAGACCACCCCAATGAACTATTGATGCATACAGAATTACTAGTCAACATCTTTATTTAGCTATCTTACTGGCATCTCAAATTTAGTATTGCCAGAATCAAATTCCTTACTGACCCTTTAAAACCTAATCTTTCCAGTTTTCCCTGATTTTAATTGATGGTAATTCCATCTTCCCAGTTGAATGAGTCAAAAATCTAAGTCTTCCCTGGTTCTTCCCTTTAGCTCACACCCCATATCTGATTCATTAGCAAGTCCAGTCACCTCTATTTTCAAAATATGTTCAGAATCTCATTATTTTAAAAGACTTTCCTACCACCTTGAATCAAGCCACCATCATCTTTTGCCTGGATTACTGAAATAACCTCCTAACTCATCTTCTTGTTTCTATCCTTGTTCCTCTACATGCAGCCAGAATGACCTTATTTAACATAAGTGAATTTTGAAATATTTACAGATGACATGATATAATGCCTAGAATTCGCTTTTTAAAACTCCAGAGGGAAGGTAGGAGGTGGTAGAGATTACATACAACACAAGGTTGGCCATGAGTTAATCACTGAAGTTGGGGTGGGGGGAGCATGAGTACCTGATAAGATTACACTTTTATCTCTACTTTTATGTATTTTTATAACTTTCTATAAAGTTAAAAATGATAAAAAGATTATATCACTCTTCTGCTCACAATCCTCCAATGACATCTATCACTAAAAATAAAAACCAAAGTTGCCCAATGACATCCTCAGTAAAACTCTACACAACCTGATCTCCATTACTTCTATGATTTATTTCACTTGCTACTGTCCCATTGACTCCCCCACAAAAACCTTGATGTCTTTGCTGCTCCTGGAATGTTTCAGGCATGCAAGTGCTTCAAGGCTGTCTTACTTGTTGTTACCTCTGCATGACTTTCCCTCAAATATCCATATCCAGTTCTTTAACCTCTTAGGTCATTGCTTAAAGGTCACCTTGGTAAGGACTTCCCTGTGCTTCCCCATGCTTCATATATAATTCATAGCCTGCCTTCCATATTCACAGTTCTACATCCATGAATTCAGCCAACCCCAATCGTGTAGTACTATATAGTATTTACTACTGAAAAACATTCACGTAAGTGGGCCCACACAGTTCAGATTCATGCTGTTCAAGGTTCAACTACATATTTTACTTACTTCATCTGTTTTCCCTGACAAGAATGTAAATTCAATAAAAGCAGGAATTTGTCTGTTTTGTTCATTGCTATATCCTCAGCATTTAGAACAATTCCTCGCATACGGCAGATGCTCAATAACTATTAGCTGAATTTAAGACACTGTGTTTACTGAATTTAAAACCAGATTTGGTAGACTGTCAGTGATATTCAATAGCATTTTGCTTCATTTACCAAATGTAAACATATGGAAAACAGGTTATTTCCTTACCTATTTCACCATGCTTTGTAATGGGACCTGCATGGATTTTTAATATATCTAATCTTGCTTGTTCGTTTGGTAAATCAATATCTGAAAATAAGAAAATTGTAAGAAATCCTTTTAGTCATATTTTGTATTTTTTAAATAAAGTAGGGGGTGAGGAGGAGGTATGGGAAAAGAAAGATATGTATACAAAGGGAAATGGACAGACAGCAGGCAAAGAAGCTTAACTCACGTATTTTTCTATCTAATCTTCCTGGACGAAGCAAAGCAGGATCCAGTGTATCTGGTCTGTTTGTAGCCATGATCATTTTAACTCTATGTAGAGTATCAAATCCATCCATTTGATTCAGTAACTAAGGACACATTTGCGAATAAAAGTCAAAGGCAGATTTTATAAAACATTCCAACCATTAAAAATACATAGCACACAACTTTTATATGCCTAAGCCCATGAAAAGTATTGCTTACAGATAGATATGTGATGGAATCACTTTTCCTCTCTCTTATATAAAGGATATATTTTCCATTCTTAAAGTTCCAAGATAGATTATTTAACTATGTACATTTTTATAGCTATTACATAGTTTTAGTAATTCTGAAGGAATTCTGTATCCATCTAGTCAAGAATTATGAAACTAAACTCTGTAGATCTAATTTCCAATGTTCAATTTTTTTTGATACAATTACTTTAAAAAATAAAAATATTAAAAACTAATGCTTAAAGTGCTTATGGGGGGGTGGATATAGCTCAGTGGTAGAGGGCATGCTTAGCATGCACAAGATCCTGGGTTCAATCCCCAGTACCTCCATTAAAAAATAAATAAATAAAAAATAAAGTGTTTATGGTATGCCAGGCATAAAAATTACATTAACTGGATAATGTAAATTATCCAGGATAACTGTACACAATGATTTTCTATAAATCTGATAATAAATCCATTAAATATCTTCTCAAATAATTCTCTTATACATAGAAATACTGAGACACAACACATTTCTTTCAATTCCTAAAGTTTTCTTGAATAAATTTTGAAAAACATAACTGCACTCAACAAACTCTTTAAAGCAAAGCTAGCCTGACAATGTGTCTATTTCCTTCCCAAAATGTTAGCTAATAACATATCAGTTACATGAATGAAACTAGTATCTGCATTGTTTTAAAAACCTCAATTTAAAGTTTCTAAGAGACTCTGCAACTAATTTTAAAATACTGTGTATTTTCTGAGCAGACTAGTGTAATTCATGAAAAGCAATTTTCAAATACCTCTATTAAGACAGAAATTGACAGTGCATTACTTATGCTACCTATTTACAGAAGTTGAAAAATGTGTTTGGAATTTTGCCATCACTTTCACAGAATTTGGAGTAGGGAAAGGCTTTATACACATTTCAATATCCTATCATGAATTTTCAATAATCAAAATTACTTTAGTTTCCTTTCATTCTTAACAATAAAGCAAGACAGGAAAGTATTAGTAATTTTTAAAGCAGCCTCATACATAATTATAACTTATTTACTGTCACCAGTTTTAATACGTTTGTCATTCATAAAATATCTTAATAAAACTAACACAAGATCACATTCACAATATAAGTACAATAAACAATTTAAATACTTAAATGGCCGGTCTGCTCAAAAAACCAGACTAGAACAGCCGTAAATCAAATGGAATTTTGTAGATAGCCCTATTGTTTTCTAGTACTCATTTTCTTACTAGAGATTGTGGCGGAGAAAAGTGTTCATTCCTGTCAGTATTTTCAAATTTCCTACTTAGGCGTATTCTTCATTTAAATCATTGTACATATTTTGGCCTTCAAATATCTACTGTTCACTATTTTATAAACAATGATTTCTTTTATAAATCCCTTTCATGAAATATTACCTCCATTAAAGTTCTCTGAATCTCTCTATCAGCTGAAGTACCCTCAGAAAACCGACGACCACCTGAAATAATGATATGGAAATTCATATGCATTACTCTTTTCCTCTTTAAGCATCATTTAAGAAAACAATATGAATATGATAGCGTCTGGGGTTTAAAACATTAATATGAAAATTAATTAGCAAGAATTATAATGAAAAAATTAGAATTGATTTTGATATAATGTTTCTCTTTCTCAATGTTAAAAGTTATTTATTAAAATTGGTTAAACTTTCTTAATTTTTTTGAAGTAACATTCAATTCATTTTGCTACTTCACACAATTTGCAATTAGAGGTGAAGAGAGGGGAAAAAACGTTCTTTTAGATTTAAAAAACATGTCCTAATACTGTCAAGAAAACCTTAAAATAAATTTTTAAAAGTGTTATTCTTACCAATAGCATCTATTTCATCCATAAAAATGATGCATGGCTGATGGTCCCTGGCATAATTAAACATCTCTCTGATCAAACGAGCACTTTCACCAATGTACTTGTCTACAATAGAACTAGATACAACCTGATTAAAGGAAAAACATTAAGGTAAACATAAGACAATTCAACTAAAATTTAATTTTAACAGCTAGAAAAAAAATTTTCCCTTTACCTTTAAGAAATTGCAATCCAGCTGGCTAGCAACAGCTCGTGCCAAGAGTGTTTTTCCTGTACCTAGGAGTGATAAAAGAAGTCCTAATTAAATGAAAAGTGAAACAAATTTTCAAAAACTTTTTAAGAATATAATCCTTGAACAGTAAATTTTGCAAAATGGAAGCTAAATACTAAATAGAATTTCCATTTAAAATTCCAAAGCACTTCCACTCTCAATATTAAAATTTTAAAACTTTATTCAAAATATCCCTTGTAATTTTATTTTATGCAAATCGAGTACATAACTTTAGGAGTGTATCAAACCATACTCAGAAATAGACAATGATGGAAACCTGTACATTAAAATCCGTTGGTCTATCCTGCACACTAAATGGACCTTTACCTACACATGATACTCTAATATCAAGTATTGGTTATTTGGAAACTATTGATTCAGTGGCTTATAAGAATCTTCCAAATACTGGCATTTTTCATTAAATAATATTAAAAAAAAATCACATTTGTTCATACCATCACCAATCTCATCTTGTATTAACATACTGGAAAGCTGTCGAGCTCACAGTACCAAATGTAAAGTTTTCAATAAATTAATTTTCACTTGAAAGCACAAATTTTATCACTGGTGACAGATGGTGTCAGTTGTTTACTTTAACATGATAGGCTAACTTCATTCATTTTTTAAGAATTGTGTGCCAATAATCAGTCTGAATAACCAATAACCAGACCGGTAACAGTAGATTGTCTGTAAATCATCCTTTCAAGTAAAAATGGTATTCTGTGAAAAGCAGCTAATTCAGCAGGCAACTCAAATAATTACACAAATCCTTCTCCTGGAGATTAACTGTTCTATTCAGCATGCAACAGAAGTATTTTATATGTATCTTCCATTTCATCACAGAATACAAGATATTCAAAGATCAGGATTTAATAAAATTAATCATTTTTACTGCTTTAACAAGAACATTTTTAAGTAAAACCGCCATTAAAAAAAAACTATGGAAAATGTGAGTGGCCAAGACGACAATGACTACCATACCATTTTGTGCCACTGACTTAATTGATTCATGTTGTGGCTGAGCAGTTTTACCCCCCATTGCTTTGTGCCACCACCACAGATATTTGTTGCCTTTTTCATTGTGTTGACATCTTACTATTATGAGAGTTAAGTTTTGACCCTGTAGACTCCCTGAAAGTGGGACATCCAGAGGTCTGTGAACCACAAAGGACCACTGATTAGGATCATATGGCATGTTAAGATATATATTCTGTGAGGCACAAGAGAACTAAGCATGCCTCAGAAACTAGTAGACACACATCTCTAATCCCTTCCTTACTGTGAACGGAATAGACTCTGGAACTGCCCACATCAAACTCCCATCTTATTTTTCTACTACTTCATTCATTTATTTATTGTGGGGCAGACATAATTCAATACCAACCTGGTGGTCCATATAACAAACAGCCTTTTGGAGGTATTATTCCTACACGTTGGAATAATTCTGGGTTTGTAAGAGGTAATTCTATTACCTAGAAAAGAAGTTGCATGTTTTTAAAAAAGTTAGTAAAGATTTTGATTTACTTTCAAGTATTTTCAAAAAAATATCAGCAGAGTTACATATACACATCATAATTTGTAACAGATCTAGAATTCTATGCTAAGTAAAACCATTTGTATTAGAGGTTTTTCTTCAGGTAGATGTATGATAGCTCTTAAATCTAAAAATTTTAAAACATTTTTAAATTAATTAAAAAGCATGTGGTAATTTGAACTATTTACTTATCATTTATTATTTAACACATTTGATAAAATAATCACACACTTGACTAGAGTGATGATTGCATAAGCATATAATCTGTCAAAACACATTTGAACTGAAATTACACTACAAAAAAAATCAGTTAAGTGAAACAGCCTAAATGTCCATCAACAGGTGACTGGATAAAGAAGAGGTGGTATATTTATACAATGGAATACTACTCAGCCATAAAAACCGACAACATAATGCCATCTGCAGCAACATGGATGCTCCTAGAGAATGTCATTCTAAGTGAAGTAAGCCAGAAAGAGAAAGAAAAATACCATATGAGATCGCTCATATGTGGAATCTAAAAAACAAAAACAAACAAAAACAAAGCATAAATACAGGACAGAAATAGACTCACAGACAGAGAATACAGACTTGTGGTTACCAGGGCAGTAGAGGGTGGGAAGGGATAGACTGGGATTTCAAAATTGTAGAATAGATAAACAAGATTACACTGTATAGCACAGGGAAATATACACAAAATGTTATGATAAATCACAGAGAAAAAAATGTGACAATGAGTGTGTATATGTCCATGAATGACTGAAAAATTGTGCTGAACACTGGAATTTGACACAACATTGTAAAATGATTATAAATCAATAAAAAATGTTAAAAAAAAGTCAGTTAAGTGAAAAAAGAGGGGGGCAGGGTTTAGCTCAATGGTAGAGTGAGTGCTTAGCATGCACAAGGTCCTGGATTCAATTCCAGTGCCTTCAATCCCAGTGCCTCCGTTATAAATAAATACACACACATACATACATACATACATACACACAAACCTAATTACCTCCCCCACCCCAAAAAGGTAATGGCTTAGTAATAAAAATTATTCACATGTCTTAGGAATTACAACAGGGGTTTTAAAAAAAAGACCTATACTATTTTGCATTTGGGAATACAACATAAAGTGCGGAACTTTTAACTGCCACTGAGAGAAATGGTATATAAAATTTTCTTATGTTGGTGTTTTGTCATAGCAGTCTTCAGAAAAACCACAAATTCTGCTCTCAATGTTCTAAGACTGATTCAAAGAAAGAAAAGTGGAGAATAGAAGAAGTGAGGATTTGACTGCCTAACTTAAACTGTTTACAGTACCAGTAACTTGAGAGATAAACTTCTATTGAATAGTTGTGTCTGTAAGGTATGATTAAGTGTAAGAAATTAATATTCTCAAGTGTCTGCAGATAGAAAGGGGTACTGTGTGTCCGTGTGTGTTGTGTGTATGCGTGTGTGTGTGTGTTTTTTAAGTGCTGAGTAGTTATAGCAACATTTGATACAGGAGTTGAGAGAAGTGAGTGAAGGCTGAAGAAAGAAGGAAAAGCTTATAATTAAGCTGTACAGAAAGATGAAAAGCTCTATGTGTGTTTTGTGTGTGTGTGTGTGTGTGTGTGTGTGTGTGAGAGAGAGAGAGAGAGAGAGAGAGAGAGAGAGAGATTCATCCTGCTCCTATAGTTGATGCAGCAAATCACTGTAAAAAACTTCACTGTTCCATGAAGTACTTTTCTTCCTCTTTCATTAACTATAAAGTGAAAAAAATAGACTTTTATTTACACTTAGGCCAGTGCTTCCTCAAGTATGGGTAAAAAATAACAGGGTTTCATAATCACATGGAATGCTTGTTTAAATGCTAATTCCTGTGCCTCACCCCCAATCTGTTACATCAAACCCATACAGAGGGCCTAGGAAACTATATCTTTAATAAGAGTTCCAGAAAATGTAATGCACTGAAATGTGAAAACCACTGTTTAGAGTTTAAATCAGATAATGTAAGTCATTCCAACTAACCAAGTTCATTCCTGAATATTTCCATCCTAAATTAGGATGAAATCAATAGGACAATGTAATTTGCCTAAAAGAGAATTGTTAAGAAGCCATCTGTGCTGTGAAGCAAGGCAATCCTGATTTGATTCTTCACCTAAGAACTTAAAAAGTTAAAGCCATCCTAAAATCAGTATTTTTCTTAAATGATAGTAAACAGCTTTATCAAGGTAAAATATTTAAGGCATGGATAACTTACTCTATTAATAGGGTAATGGGAAATTAGTAAGGTTATGTGAAAAACTACATTACACATGCTACCCAAATGTGCTCTGACCCAAGTAACCAACCATGCTAATCAAAACAACAGATGGCCTGATCATTGGTTTATATTATTCTTAGGGGTTTTTTTTTTCTTCTTTGTCACAAAAAGAGCAGAACTATTATAACTTCAAATTAACAAAAACCCTTAGTTTTCATAGCTAGTTCAGTGCTATTCTCTTGGCAAAAATATTAAATATATAGTATTCAATAACCACTATTTGGACAAAATAACTTTACATCCTCTTGCTCCCTTCAGGCATTTTAAACCCAGTACTATTTGTTAGTAAGTTCAGAGGACAAAGCATACACAACCAACCTCTCTTAATTCCCGAATCTGTTCTGACAGCCCTCCAATCTCAGAATAAGAAACATTCCCGGGGTCCTCGTGAGACATGTTGTAAACCAGTGGATCCACCTCTCTTGGCAAATACCTGGAATGATAAGGTATATATTTTTCTTTTAAAAGATGTATTTTCTCTCAGCCTACAAATAGAGTATAAATGATTTGCTTCTGTAAGTTCCTGTAGGTGATCTCATAAAATCATGTTTAAATTAATTTGAAATTAGTAAAATGAGGGGGGGAGGGTATAGCTCAAGTGGTAGAGAGCATGCTTAGCATGCATGAGGTCCTGGGTTCAATTCCCAGCTCCCTAAAAATAAAGAAAGAAAAAGAAAGAAATAAACCTAATTATCCCCTCAAAAAAACAGAAACAAAAAAACCCCAAACAAACAAACAAAAACAACCAGACAAAAACAAACGAAAAAGTCTGAAATTAGTAAAATGGAAAAAGTGGCAAAATATTCAGTAATTTCAACAAGAATATACTTCGGATAAAATTTCCCCCCTGTGAAAATAAAAAACTAAACAGAGTAAGAAACCTACCTCATGATAGTTAGTGTAGTCATATCCAAAGCAACTCTTGTTCCTGGCTTCAGCTTGCTTTTATCAAGCTAATTTTGTTAACAAAAAAAAAGTGTTACATAAACACTTGAAAAGAGGAATAACACTCTAACAACAGCATATTCAGAAGGCAAATAATCATTTTTACCCTTCAGAGAGAACACTAATTAATAGTAGATTATAAACACCATGTCAACAGAAAGTCTTTTAAAAGTAGTAACTCAAAGTTGTTTCCATCTGCCCCTTAAAAGAGTACCCTTTTGTGTAACCTCAGTGTGAAATGTGAAATCACTAATATACAAAGTCTGACTTGTCAAGGGCCTTGTTTTTAAAGAAGGAATGGACCACAGTATTTTACTTTCAAAAACTCATTATTTAACATAGTTTTGCTCATTATTTTGATTTAAGCACTGTAATACAGTGACTTCAGCAACTGGTACCAAAGCATTTATACAGAAATCTGTTAGTGAACATTTTGGGGGAAGGAAAGGGAAGCATCTTAAGGTGTGCTCATCATATTTATTTTAAAACTACAGCTTTTGGGAAGAATGTGTTATGTGATCATAGGAGTTAAGGGAGAAAAAATCCCCTCTGAGATTTTTATTAAAATGTTACAGAACAAACAAAAAATCCAGCAACCATCACTCATCCCTTTGCTACATGCCAGACACTGCCAGACATTATGGTAAATACATTATATATATATATCAGGTTGAATCACACTAAACAATTTACTGGCATACTTAGGCCGGGTAACTTAGTTGGGTAAAATTGGAACAGAATTTATCCAATAGATTCAAATCACACTCAGGCTGTAACTTTTCAAACATAAAGGTTACCTTTTGATAGTTTGAAAAACTGCTTGCCAATACAATTTCAGAATCACACAAATTACTGAACACTTTTCACAGGATTTTGCAAAGAGCTCTTAGTTTAGGATTCAGTGCCAATTAAAATGAAATGGAGGCAGGCAAAATACTAGATTTAATATAATGGATTAAGCTTAAAAAAAAAAAATGCCAGAAATAGCAGTTCCCCCTTATCCATGTTTTGTTACCTGAGGTCTGAAAATATTACATGGAAAATTTCAGAAGTAAACAATTCATAAGTTTTAAGTTTTGTGTTATTCTCAGTAGTGTGATAAAAGTTATGTCCTTGAGACATGAATCATCCCTTTGTCCAGTGTATCCCTCCCGCTAGTCACTTAGTAGCCCTCTTGGTTATGAAATTCACTATCTTGGAATCCTGTGGCCAGTAATCCTTACTTTATTTAATAATGGCCCCAAAGCACAAGAGTAGAGATAGCGGCCATTTAGATATGCCAAACAGAAGCTGCACAGTGCTTCCTTGAAGTGAAAAGGAGAAAGTTCTCAACTTAATAAGGAAACAATAAAAAACATATGCTGAGATCTACAGTAAGAACAAATCTATCCCTGAAATTGTGAAGAGGGAGAAAGAAAACTGCTTGTTTTGCTGTTGCAACTCAAAATGCAAGAATATGGTCACAGTGTGTGACTAATGCTGAGTTAAGATGGAAGAGACATTAAAATTTGTATAATAAATTTTGAGAGAGATCACATTTACATGATTCTTGTAACAGTATATTTTTTAAAAGCTGTTCTATTTTATTATTATTGTTAACCTCTTTCTGTGTATAATTTTTAAATTTAACTTTATCATAGGCATGTATGTATAGGAAAGAACATAGTATACATATCCCTACAGATAAGGAGGAACTACTATATACTTGAAAAAAAGCTAAACAGTGATCAATATGAAGCCATTTCTACACTTGTATCTATAGGGAATAGATACTCTGGCTTTTCTAATATTTTCCAGTTTTTAAATACTCTCCTGCCATCACACAACCACGAAATATCTTAGAAATGCCAACTTCTGGCATCCAAAGAGCCCTGAAAGGGACATAGAAATCCTTTGCTGGATTAGGCATAATAAAATTTTGATTTAGAAAATGTCAACCCACTTATACACTAAGAAAAAATCTTAAGACTGAATTCAGTTTCTGGGTTAATTCCATTCTATAGCCATGTTGTATCAATGTTTTAAAACGTGAACCTGATATAACAAATATTCAGAGAAAGCTCTTTAAATAAGTTTACAAGAACTCACTAAAGGCACTTCCCAAAGAAAAAGGTAGTACATAAATTGGCTTCAGAGGCCACAAAACGATCTAAAGCCATTTGTCAGTGTTTTTGATGATTACAAAATAAAATTTGGAGTTACTTCAATTTGCCTACTCTAATCTAAATGAAATCATACAAAATCAATTTAAGCTATAAAGTCTATACGTAACATTTCTGAATGTTTAAATATAAAATATAATTTATAAGGTCTAGTACTTTTAAGTCCTCTTCAAAACAGACATTAAAAACAAAATGATGTGATATATTTTCCAGTTCTAAAATTCTTTGATTTCTCAGTGTTTAGAGCTGACTGAGGCAATGTAATAAAGTAGAAAGTAGAGAATACCAGGAGTCAAACACATGGCTTAAGTTCAGGCTTTGCTAATAATTAGCTATACCTGAACAAGTCACCTCTGGGAGTTACGGGCATAATGTCTGACTTGCTTAACTCAAGAGTCAAATAACTTATATTAAAGTACTTTTGGCAATTATAAAGTACTGTACAAATGTAAAATGTTACCTGTCGACGACAACCCACAACATATCTTGGTCCGTTTGTGGCTTTAACAATGACTAGAGGAAGAAAATGAAAAATTAATTGAAAAAAAAATACCCAAATTGATGGCACTTTGAGTTTCACTTGTTAAGACAACAGTTGAAAGCAAACAGTCTATGCAAGAATATCATCTACCTTCATCATAGATATTAAATAATAAGCATTTCAAAACTTGGTGGTGGGAGGGAGGGGAGTCTGCTTCTTCTTTACTAATTAACAATCTAATACACTTACATTTTTCTTCAGTTAATTGCTTAAGTACTTCACCCACAATCTAAGGGGGAGAAAAAAAGCATTACTTGTTGCCAACAGCTAAAAAATAAAGCAAATTACCATTACCCTCACAAACTCCATTACCTACCTGCCCAACACTTTGTAGGGCCTTCAGATCATTTTCAGACTTTTCATACTGCTTGGTAAGTTCTTTTAATTGTTCCCTTACTGAAATAATATAATTTGAACATTTTAAATTAAATAATCTTAAAGAGTTTAAGTCACTAAGTCTTAATTTACTTAGGTTTAATTAAGCCTATTTCACTTTACATACATTTTATATCAAACCGCAAAAAAAAATGCCGTTTGTAGATGGCATGTTTAAAAATGAAATGTTTCTGTGAAAGCACCATATTTTTATTTTCTTGATCGGTAATACTTGTTTGAGCACATTTTAGGTTACATTCTTAACAGATATTAACACTGACACCTCCGGATTTGAGATTACAAACCAGAATGATAAACCAGTTAGACCCTTTCCCACTTCTTCACCTACCCACATGGATTGCTACTCTCTGGCTTTCTAACCAAAATAAAGTCAACAGGCACAGTACTCCACAGAATGCTATGGTTAAGGTCTTCCTTCATTTAATTAAACCACTCAGGCTTTTCAGTGACGGTGCACTAAGAAAAAATTAAGTACTCTCAGTTCTGGAAGTAAGGGAAACTTCTGTGTGCCTGACAGAGTACAACTCAAAACACGAGGAAAGAAGAGGAGAACCATTAACGACCGATGGACCTCTCTCTCTTAAGCTCCGCGTTCGGCTTTCCATTCCACTAACAAGTCAACCTCCGAGCCTCCTGTCTTCCTTGAGCTTCCTCGACTCAAGTCTCATGTCCCGCTCCGGGTCCTGGGACTGCACCAACACTGCACTCCCTGCTCCTCAACCTGGGAAACATCCCTGACCCACTTCTTCCCCACTCTTCCTCTGGTCATCTTTCACTTCCATCTCAGAACTGGGGATGTTCCCTCTGTCACCTGGACCAGACTGGGCCATTTCCACCCGGGAAGAGGCTCTGCCTCCCAAGCTCTCGGCGGGATGACAAAGCGCCTTGTCCCTGGACCGAGGCCTTTTCATCCCGGGGCTCAGTCGCAGAGCTCGGCCAAAGGCCTCCGCTTTGGCAGAGACAGAAGCGGGTCCAGGCACGAGATTGTGTGGAAATAAAGATGCACTTACACTCCTTGAGACGACCGTCGATCTCCTTGTGCTCCAGCAGCTTCTTGCGGTAGTCCTGAAGCGCCTTATCTCTAGGGTCCGCCATGATGAGAAGCCGTCGCTCATAGGGGATGCCGGGAATGGCCATGGCCGCCTGGGCGGGGGAAGGGGCGGGGCGAGGGGGAAAGAGCCTCCCTGGAAGGCGGGTTCGCAGACGACCCCGCCCCTTCCGGTTGGCTCCTTCTCTGTACTCCTCTGTACTCCTCTACTCCCAACTTCTGCACCTCGGTGCACAAGGGCGTCTGCGTGCACCGAAGGAGACCTCCGACTACACCGACCCCTGCAGGTCGGCCTGAGGAAAGCAGGGCGCTGATATTCTGGTTGTCCCCTGAGTGGCCTTGGTAATATTCTTAAGTCACTGCTGTCCTGGCACCACAAAAGACTTTGTAACAAACTGAGATGGGAGTGAAATAGGGAATGTACATATCTCCCTAGATAGCTCTGACGGCTTATCCGTATGACACAGATAGCCTATTGGTATAATACAATACTATCCAGGAGCTCCAGGTACAGAAGGAGTAGGCTGTATATTTATTAATTCATTCAGTGAATAAGGTACTAGGGATTCGACCTGGTGGAGAGATAAAAAAATAATAATTTCAAAGTGTAATAAATATTATACTATAATGGAAATAAAACATGGTGTGTTATAGAGTAAGGTGAGTAGAACTAATTCAGGGCAGATATCTGAGATAAGGATCCAGGCATGCAACAAACTGGACAAAAACCTTCCAAACAGAGGAAACCGCAAATGCAAAGATCTTAAGGTGAAAAAGAGTTTGGCTCTCTTCTTGGAACAGAAAGGAGGCCAATGAAACCGGAAAAGTATGGGTTGTAGAGATGAGAGACACAAGATAAAGATGCTGAAGTAGGCTGAGTAAGGAACGTGAAGTCTGACTGAATTGTCTTTAAGGTTTCTGTGCTTTGGGGCGGATTACTTAATCTCTCAAAATCTCTGTTAAATGAGCATAAAATGTGTACCTATCTCATACGGATATCATAAGTATTAAATAAGATACTGTGCCTGTAAGCTATTAACACAGCTCGTACATAGTAAGTATTCAATAGTGTTATTTTAAACTATTTACTTTAGGGATTGTAATGACTTCAATTTTTGCAGTGCAGGTCTGCATTGCTGTACCTCTTCCCAGCATTACTTTCAGGGAGAATTTATTGTTGTTCCAACAGAATCAGTCACATTTCCCCAGAGAGGCCCCATTTGATCTCATCTTAACTAGGTACCATGGATGTTTGAGTTTAAATAGGTATACTATATATGTATTATATATATAACATATATAGTCCAAATTTAAGTGAATTAAGTTACTAAAACTTTATTAGGAAATCTAAAATATTAGGAAATGTAAAAGATGCCTTGAAATTTATTTGGAAAAAATCATGTGGGTATTGTGTGAATAGTCTATTCCATTTTTTTCTAAATATAACTGGGAATTGCAATAACAATAAGGAAGGTGGATTAAGCAGGGTTTGTCCCTTCTCCCACTCATTTGCAACTATTCCAGTCAAACTAGTCCATCCATACCAGAATATATCATCTTTGACAACAAGAAATAAAAGAGAATGAGGCAGAGAAAAAAAGACAGCTCAGTTTGGTTCAATTCAATAAATATAAGCACTTACCGGTGTGTGTGTGTGCTTATAAAATACACCGATATTTTAAACTCCCTTTACCCTTGTTATCTCACCCATCTGGCAAAATTCCAACTTCAGCTGAACCTCTTATCTATTTTCCCCATGCCTGCAACAAAATAGCCCTGTTCCTTTTTTATGTGCACCTCTAAGACTGTATCCCTTTCCATTGTAAAATGTAGCTTAATTGGTAGTTATACATCATTCATAAGTGTGCTTAAATCTGTCAGTGTGATTAAATGTGTCTTTTGCCCATAGTAGATTATAAGCTCCAGGAAAGCAAGAACTGTGACTATTTCTTGCTCATTATTGTAGCCCCAGAGGATGGTTTTATATATATATATGCATAAACTAATGAATGGATTTGTGAATATGTTAGACATGCTGATAGGTAAGCAGAGATACAAAAAGGCTAAGAAATGTCATCAGTTTTCAGGTAACTTAAAATATTGTAGAGTAGAGAAGTGAGGTGAGAAGCTAGGATATATCTTAGTTTCAGAGGGGGTGGTCATCAAAAATGATGTCATAACAAACAGTGATGAGATATACTTCAATCTTCAAAAAATTATTAAAGGAAAGTCGCCTAACCTACTTAACTATAATGTAGCATCGATGGGTGGTGTGGTTTTAAAATACGTACACAATTTTTTTAATACTTCCCGCTTCAAGAAGTGGAGCCTAATTTCCCTCCCCTGGATCTAGCGACTTGTTGGACAAATAGAATAAAGTGGAAGTGACAGTACACAACCACTGAGACTAGGTCATAATAGGCACTGGGTTTTCTTACTCTCCCTTGGATCACTCCCTCTGGAGGAAGCCACTGTCATGCCAAAAGGATACATCAGCAAATCTATGGAGAGACCCATGTGGCAAGGAATAGACAGCAAGGAACTGAGACCAGTAGCCAAGTGAGTGAGCCATCTTAGAAGCAGAGTCCCCAGCCCTAGGCAAGCCTTCAGATGACGGAAGCTCTAGTCTTAATTGCAACATCATGAGAGACTGAGTCACACAACCCAGTTCAGCTGCTGGCCCACAAAAACTGTGAGATAATAAATGTTTGTTGTTTTAAGCCATTTAGTTTTGTGGTAATTTGTGACATGGTGATAAGTAATACCAAAGGAACTGATAGTTTTCTAGAGAGAAACTGGGAAACAGTACTAGATAGGCAAGTAGCAACTACTTTTGCTCATGCATCACCTATAACACTTGAATTTTCAGAAATTTGTCATTCCAAATATCTACCCCTAAATACTTACCAGAATTCAGTCAATTGTTTATGACTAAACAGTAAGATGTTGAGGTAGGAACAGAAGCTAGAATTCCTAGGCTTCTGGGAAATACTCTTCTTGAATCAAAGTAATAGATAATGTTTTTTTTTAGGCACTACTAGGCTTAGACTGATAAAGAGGAGTCTTCTGTCTTGCTCTATTCTACCCCTGAGTCTCATTCTCCAATCTTAAACATGTTTCTTTTGTATTTACCTCTATATTTCTAAGTAATATGCTTACGCTGCTATTTCTTGATAGATCGATTTTAGGATTTATCTTTTGACTTCCTAATGAGAAAGATAAAGATTCAGCACCTTTATATGACTCCAGATCCTCACTTTCCCCATCCATCCCCCAAATACAATATATACAAGTTTTGGTTAAATCTCTGTCCAATATTTGTCTTACTGAGGGGCTACACAAGTCAAGCAATATACTATAGTTACATTTGCTTTATTGTAAGACTCTTTTGAACTTTCTGTAACTAAAACTGCCTCAAGTGACACAAACTTATTTACAGAACAGAAACAGACTCACAGACATAGAAAACAAGCTTCTGGTTACCAGGAGGGAAAGTCGGGGGAAGGATAAACTGAGAGTCTGGGATTTGCAGATACACACTACTATAAAATAGATAAACAACAACGTCCTACTATACAGAACAGGGAACTCTACTCAATAGCTTGTAGTAACCTATAATGAAAAAGAATACAAAAAAAGAATATACGTATGTGTGTGTGTATAACTGAATCACCATGCAGTACACCAGAGACAAACACAACATTTTAAATTGACTATACTTCAATTAAAAATAAAAAAATAAGCTGACTCATTTAAAAAATATGCTTAATTGTTGTTTTATTGTTAATCACTTTTTCTTCCCAACTTTACAATACAATTGTAAAAGTCCTCCAAATAGTGTTTTTCAGAAAGGCCCATCAGGTATCCCGCAAGTGCTTATTTTACCTACAGACCCCCTCCTGGAGACCTCCCTCTTCTTGCTCTGATCTGGGCTCTGTACGGACGCTGCATAGCTCTCTTCCAGAGCTTCTCTGCCTCATTTCTTGTGTGCTACCTTCTCTTTCCTGATACCCAGGTCCCCTCATTTTTGGTTTACTCTTTGGTTGGTTGGATCATATCCTCTCAGTGATATTCCGAGAAAGGATTTAAAGATGTACATTATTCTTCATATCTAACAATATCTTAATTCTACTCTCATACTTGATAAATAGTTTGGCCGGCTACGGAATTCTCTTAGAATTTTGAAGGCCTTACTCCATTGTGCTGTAGCTTCCAGTGCTTCTGTAGTGCCCTTCTGATTCTCAAGTTTTTGCAAGGGAGTAGGATTTCTTTTTCTTATTTCTGGAAGTCTTATCCCTGTTAGGGGCATTTTTAATGCACTGATTGAGCATTCAGTGATCCCAATGAATCTAGACAGCCATCCTTCCATTTTGGCTATTTTCTTGAATCTCCTAAGATTATTTCCTTTCCTCTGTTTTCATGTTCTCTCTTAGTGGTATTCTTATTGGTCAGACTGTTCTCCTGGAATTAATCCTTTTTTTTTCTTTCTCTTTTCATTTATTTCAACCTCTTTGTCTTTTTACCTCACCATCTAGGAGATTTCTTCAACATTCCTTCTAAAGTTTCTGTTGATACTTTTTATTTTGGCTATCATATATTTAGTTTCCAAGAACTCTTTCTTGTTCTCTGGTTGTTCCTTCTTATAGAATCCTGTTCTTATGCCTTTGATGATATTGATTATAGCTGTTTGTTTGTCTTCCTTTCTTCCCTCTTTGTTTCCTCAGTTTCTTTTGCCTATTTGTTTTGGTCTCTCCATTTCATGTAGAGGCTTTCCTTAATCACCTGTTGAGCCTTGGTTTTCTGATCATAGAGTGAGTGAGGCACTGAAACAAAAAGACAGTAGAATTCTGAGTGTGTGAATGGGAGGAATCAGCTATTTTGGTGTTTTTAATGCCATTGTTTATTCCAAAGAATTCTCCAGTCTCCTTTTAGTTCAGGGCAGGATGGAATCTGGCATGATGGGGAAGGTGGAATGCAGAGCACATGGTCTGCAGTTTTGGAGCTGAGTGTTATAGGCGGTCTGCTGGAGGTGGGAAAGGGCTTTAACATTCAGCATGGAGGGACTTCACTTGATTTACATTTTTTTTCATTTTAGAACTTTCTCTCTCCCCTCTCCTTGGGGTCGTGCTGAGTCTAGAGTCTCTGAGTTTGTAGTCACTCTTGATCTTGAAATGTTTTCTAAATGATTTTAGATAATTTATATTTTATTCTAATGGATCAACTGATAGTTGAGACTCTACCATGTCATCAATTTTCCCACATCCATACCTTTTGTGAATTTTCTACTGTCAATGACAATGCTATTGTGTCCTCTCCACCATCCAAAATTATTTCTGCCCAAAATGATCACTTTGCCTCTAAATTTATACGGGTTGGTTGAATTGTGATCATATATTACCTGTGGAATCTCATGCTGTTATTATCTCTTTGTTATTAGTTTGTCCTACATTGATTAATTCACTCAGAAGTCATCTTGTGCAGCACATACACAGCTCTAAGTGCTGGGAAAACTGAGACTACCAAGGCAAGTTCCTGACCCATCTGTTGAATGTGAGAAAGCTACACATAAGCATGTATTTGATTCCATGTGATAAGCACAATTATATGCCCTTTGGGAACCGAAGAAGAGGAACTTAATACAACCACAGACGGGATTAGGGAGGACTTCCTAGAGGTAGCAGTTGCCTGAGTTGACTCTTAAAGGAATTAGTCAGGTGGGGCAATGGAGACAGGTGTGGGACAGGGTAGACTACATTTCAGGAGTGGAAACAGGGTGAACAAAGACGTGGAAGCTAGAAACAAGGTCTGTATGGGGAAATTATTAGCTGTTCACTAACTATAAGGCAAAGAGGTGTTGGAGATGCTCTTTCAGGAACCTGAGGAAAAGAAGGTGAAGGTAGAGCTTAGGTGCATGTCTCCCCAACTCAGATGATCTCAAGCGCTTGACAGAAAAGCCTAGCAATATAGCATGTGCACATTTATGTTCAGTAAATATTAGATAACTGGATCAAATCAAATACCAGCACCAAATCTGCGATTTTTACTTAGCCTTCTTTCCTCTTGTGTGTCATAATAATCCTTTTCCTGGGCCAAATTTTTTCCTTTAAATCATTTCCTTAACAGTCTATTCAATGCTAGAAAATGTTCATGTACTGAGAAGCTTCCCACAGAAATCTCTATGTCCCATTTTGAGAAATTGGGCTCAAGCCATTTCCTGCCTTGGTCATTAAAAAAAAATAATAGCTTGCTATTTGCACAGTAATCAGAATTCCATCAAGAAATGCTGTGTACATCAAATCTAAGTCATGTTATTGTTATGAGCACTAGTGTTAGAATAACAAGGTGGTGGCCTTGTTCATCTCCTAAAAATTTAATGTTGTTTAACAAAGTTGTAATAGATGAGAGGTTGGACTTTTAGAAATCAAAGGTTAAACCATGTACCATGTGGGTGCTCCTTAAATAGTTATTTGATGACTAATCCATTATTTCACAGGCCCAACACAGGCAAGATGATGCCAGAGCAGGCAGAGTAGAAGAAATACACTCACACAAAGGACCAACTCGAAGCATTCTCAGGGAGCTGTCAGTGATATTTATACCACACATACAAAACTGTATTTTACACATTCTAAAATCCCTTGCAAGTCTGAAAGGAAAAATTGTAAATATCAAGATAACAAAGTAAGATCCAATAATTTCACTCCTGGGTACATATCTGGATATTTGTCCTTCCATGCTCCTGGCAGCGTTATTCACAATTGCCAAAGTATGGAAACAGAACCTAAGTCTCTGTCAATGGATAAATGGACAAAGAAGACGTCGTATACATATGCGGTAGACTATTATCTAGCCATGAGAAAGGAAATTCTGCCATTTGCTACAACATGGATGAGACTTGAGGGCATCATGACGAGTGAAATAAGCCGGAGAAAGAAAAGTACTGCACGGTATCACTTATTTGTGGAATAATTAAAAAAAAAAGTCAAACACATAGACACAGAGAGTAGAAAAGTGGTTGCCAAGGGGTGAGGGGGGTGGATAGGGAAAGGTTGGTAAAAGGGTACAAACTTTCAATGAAAAGATGAATAAGATCTGAGGCTCTAATGTATTACATGGTGACTATAGTTGACAACACTGTATGGTATAATTGACTTTGCTGAGAGAGTTGAACTTAAATGTCTTCACCAAGTGGGGAGAAGGGTAAATATGTTCATTAATTCGATGGAAGGGGCCCTTTACAACTTATTCCTGGGTCATATCACTGAGATGTACACTTTAAATACCTTACAATTTTATTTGTCAATTATACCTCAGTAAGGCTGGGGCGGGGGGAGCCAATAAAGTGAAAAAAAAAAGTCTTGTACCATGATTGTTTCTGATTATAAATTTTCTAGAAATTTCTTCTGGGCAAGAGTTTGAGTCTTATGGAATAGAGAGTCTTCATCCTGGGAATACTGATGCTTTTAAACTTTCCTAAATTACAGGCTATTGCATCAGAGTGAAATCCAGAGGTGATTCATGTTCAGATTGCTTCTGATTGTAATTTCATTTAGTTTCCCCCTTTTTCACCCTGTGCCCCTCATTTTTGATGGCCTAATAGTTCAGATATTAATACTGTGGCCATATGAAATAGTCAATCATGTGCAAAGAGAAGCTCCTTGTTAAGATTTCTGGGAGTTACAGGCATGTTTGGGACATAATCCCTGCTTAAGGAGTTAAGAGATTACAATTTAGTGGTAGAAACATAAAGTAGAAATGTCACAAAGATTACATACTAAATTCCATGGGGATTACGTATTTAAATTCCATACTAAAGTCCATGTGCAGGAACTGGGCCTTACACATCGTTATATATCTAACATTAAGCTCAGTCTGGCATGACATAGGTTTACTGAATTGAAATTTATTTAGACCTTGGAACTGGGTGAAGAGTTAAACAGGAAGGCCCACAGATGAGGGATCAAGTGAGCTGGGTCTGGCCCTAGAGGGGTAAGTAGAATCTGTACACAGTATAATGAAAAAATAACTTTCCAAATAAAGAGGGAGATTGTATTAATATGCACATGTTGCATGTTGTAATATGTGGCATACAGCTGGTCTGGCCCACCAGGATCTCAGATGGTTGGTGACTTTTTAATTACATGTCAGTCCACTTGGCGGTGAAGGACAGACTATAGAGTTTGAGTCTCACCTCTGCCATACCAAGTGATTCTGAATAACTAGATGAACTTCCTATGCCTGTTTTTCTCAGCTAGAAAATAGGAGTATAATACCTACTTTGGGCCTACCATATCCTACCATATCCTACCATACCCTTCATTAAACAATGGCTTTTTAAGGAAAAAAAAAAGATTTACAAAAAAAAAATAGAAATATTTGAACATTTAATGTGCAAGATGTTGGAAAGCATTCTAGTTTCACCTTGAAAATTTCTCCTTAAAAAAAACCCTAAAAACAAACAAACAAAAGCTCATAGGCTAGTCCCATGGCTGGGAGCAGAGGACCTGACTCTTATCACTGCCCCTGCTCACATCACCTCATCTCTCTGGGCCTGTTTCCTCCTATAAAATAAAGACTAACCTCCTCCTATGCTGTCTCATATGGTAGCCACTTGCCACATTTGACTGAAATATGACTAGTCTGTATAAAATACACACCAGATTTCAAAGATAAAAATAAAAATTGGTATTTTATGAATTATTTAACATTGAGTGTATTTTGAAATATTTTGCACATATTGTGTTACATAAATCTATTATTAAAATCAACTTCGCCTGTTTCCTTTTGCTCTTTTGATGTGACTACTAGAAAATCTAAATGACACATGCACCCCTGGCCTAGATGATCACGAACATACCCCTTTCAGCTTTAAGGCTCAGCTAGGGCCACTGTGGACACGTAATTCACGCTTTGATTTCCTCGCACGGAGATACGGAAGGATTGGACGAGAGCGAGCGGGGTGGGGCGGGGCCCTGCCGGAAGACACAGACCCCGCCGGCTTTCGCTCCCGCTGTCGGAGCGGGGAGGGCCCCGACTCCCGCGCGGGGCTGGGGGCGGGCAGTCGGGTCAAGTCTCCAGGCCCCGGGCGTTCAGGGGACCGGGGACGGGCACGGCGCGCCGGGCGGGGCCAAGCCGGGAAGCGGGTGGGTGCGTCAGGCTCACGCGCGGGGAAAAGGAAGCGGGCCCCGGGCGGCGGGCGCGGGCGCCCCAGCACGTCCGCAGGCTGTGGCAGGAGGTGGCGGCCGCTGAGAGGCGGGAGAGCGGAGGGCGGGCTTGGGAGGCGGCCGGGAGGTGGGGCGCGGCCGGGGACCCGCCCGCGCGGGCTTCATCTTCGGCCCCACGGCCTGCGCCCAAGCGCTGGGGACTACGAGGCGCAGCGCGAAAAGCGGCCGGAGCGGCTATGGGCCGCCGCTGGGGCTTCCTGATCGGCTTCCTGGGTGCCGTGGGGCTGCTGGGCTCGGGCCACGGCGGGCAGCAGCCCCCGGAGACGGCGGCGCAGAGGTGCTTCTGCCAGGTGAGAGGTGTGCGCGGCGGGGCTTCGGGTCCCGGGACCTTCGCCTCCCCCGTGCGCTCCGTTGTACGCGCCCCGGCAGGTGGGGGGCTTCGGTTGCGTCTTTGCAGTCTCCACCCTTCCGGAAGGAGCCCCCTCTGCTTCTGCTCCCTCGCCGGGCTGAGTCTCTGCTGCTCGCCTAGGTTGGTGTGCGCGGGTCCCCCACCGCAACCTGAACCGAGGTCGGCGCGCCCTCCCGTGCTTCCGATTATGCGTCGGGCGAGGGGTGTGCGTGCACCGCTGTCTGCTCCTACCGAGTTGGTATATCCATTTTTGTTAGTATTCCCTGCCCGGGAAGGGTGACCACGCACACTCAGTATTTGTAATTTTCGCAGAACATAGATCTTCCTAACTTCTAACTTGACTTGAAACCGTGGACGCTGTGCCTGTGCTGGGTGCCTTCTCCAGCCTTTCTGGCCAGGACAGGTTTTGCCGGGGGGCTGCCTTCAGATCTCATTCTCAGGCAGATAAGTGGTTTCGTGGGGTTTTTCTGGGTCTAAGGCCAACTGCCTGGTGTCTTTGGGCCGCGGTTGCCCTGTGACTCCTCGCCTCGCCTGTCCTTTCTTTTTCCTGAATGTAGTGGGACTGTCTTACCGTGACACCCCTACTGCTGGTCTGAATTAGGAGAACGGTCTTCAGTGCGCAACTTTGATTACAAGCCTATGGTTGTTTCCTTCTGTTAGTAAGAGATGTGAATTCCTTGAGCGAAAAATTCTAAGAAACGTACAGGTTTTTGGTATCCACAGTATCATTATTCTTTTTTTTTTTTGGTATCGTTATCTTTTTTCTTTTTTAGTATCGTTATTCTTCAAGTCACCTTTTTGGTTGGTTTCTGTTGATAAAAATTACATTTTATGCAAAACTGAGGGGTGAGTATTCAAATTGTTCCTTTTAAGTGGTTTTACTATTAACTTATTATCAGAAATAACGTGTTATGTCTGTAGGAGCAGTGATACTATTTCAGAGAGGAAAGAAGCATTTTAAATATGAGAAGAAGAAGTACCATCTCTTCCATCGCTTTACATTCTTGAACTTTATTTTTTGTTGAGTGATTTGGGGATTGGGGTGAGTGAAATCTGGGAATGTGTAAGAAAAGTTGAAACTGCTGCTTTATAACTAAGAGACTGAAAAGCTCCTTTACTTTCAGTGATTGCAAACAGCACACAATCAAGTATTTAAAACGAAAAAGGGTAATTTCACTTCTGATTACAAATATAATGTAATACAAAGTTTAAACATTAAAAAGATAAGTATATTAGAAATAAGGGGATTTAAAAATAAAGTAGTCAGTGTAGAAAGATGCCCAATGTAACATTTTAAACTACATTTTAGAGATTTGGGTGTATTTTGAAATATTTTGCACATATTGTGTTACATACATGGAATAAAAGTACATGCTGAACTTTTAAACTTTCACTTTTTCTCCTGGGTAACCTTTTTACATATCTGATTAAAATTGGGGAGCTTTTAGTTTTTTTATATTTGTTTACTTTTTCTTCTGATTAATGATTAGACTTTTTCCCCTTTCACAGTATTTTCAACATTAAAATACTGCCCCAACCTGTCCCCCTATCATTCTATTAAAAAATGTTTTTTTAAAAAAAAGTTTTTTATACAGAAAGAAGGAGAAATCTCTTTTCCTTTTAGAACAAGAGTGACTGTTTTTCTTTTCAGAGCCAACTTTAAAAAACTAATAAAATGAGTAAAAAACAGTTTTAAGGAAAATTTAAAATGGCTTACTTAGGCAAACTTAGAGAGCATCAATTCCAATTCAGTAAGTGAAACAAGCATGCTTTAGTTCTATTAAGGTCAGTAATGGTGGGGATGGGGCTAGGGGGAGGACAGGAGAGAGGATACGATGCCCAATAGACATGAAGGGAAAAATGGAGACAAACACATAGACATGCACACAAAGACAGGAGAGAGAGAAAAGGAAAAACATGGAGAAAAAAGATAAGGGGAGTGCAAATTATTCATTCAACTAACATGGGTAAGCACTGTGTCCATTGAGCTGAGGGTCTGGAATAGAGAAATAACTATGCCATAATCCCTACCCTGAAGAGCTTACAGTTTAATAAATAATGTTCTTTGGGGCTTGGGGAGAGGCAAGGATCCTGGGTTTTTTTTTTTTTTAAGTTAATAAATATTGCTAGAAACTAACTTAAAAACTAAATTTTCATGTAATGTTTGGAAATACAAGTTAAAATCTTCTCTGGTTCTTTTTGCAGTATGCAATTGGTTACAAAATCCTGTTGTTCCTTTTTTATTAATAGTCACGTCCCTTCCTTCCTTCTTGTTTTCTGTTTCTCTTAACCATTTCTGTCCTGAGTTACCACACTATCACCCCTTATCACACTGTTGCAGGGGTACCTGTCTTGTAGTAGGGGTTCAGATTTGATATTTGACTTTATAAAGTCATTGAAGTAGAATGTACAAAGCTCTACAAATAATCAGACAAAATTCAACAGGCATTTATTGAAGTCTACTGTGAATGACTTGAGAGATCGAAAAATAAAGTAAAAAATTAAAATGTAGTCCTAATTCTTGACACTCCAGAGTACAAAGCCTAGTACATAAGTGGTCCTTAGCAAGCATTAGGGAAATGATAATATAAGATGTGAACACTGCACTCCCTGGAGTATATTCTTTATTTTAATTTATTAAAATAAAAATTGACATGTAATAGATTTACAACATTGTGTATTCTTTTAATTATTCTGCTTAGTAAGCCATTTGCATGCTTTTCTGGAATTGATCTTTCAGATAGGTTGACAGCTGTAAATAAATCTTTAAACTTAGCTACTGCATTTGCCTACTATTTGGCATCACATCCTGTTAAAACCATTTTCATTGTATGTCATAAGTTTTTTTGATAACATGCTTCAGTTTAGTTGCTCAAAATAAGTGATCAGTTATCTGGAACTTACAAATCTTCGTTACATACAACGTCCCCTCCCAGACCTGCTCTCCTATTATTCTATTAAAAAAGTTAAAAAAAAGTTTTTTTTACACAGAAAATTGTTTTTTTCCCCTACTGTTGGTATACAAGTCTATGAAGTCTAACACATGTACAGTTTTTGTGGAAAAAAAAATCCCGTAAATCAGGACTCACTCTATCTTTAAATCAAAATTGTAGTAAGTATAGGCTTGAAGTAAATGAAGATTTTTCAGAGTTTATTTCTTTTTGACAATGATTTCCTCACTATGCACCATTAGAGAGAATGAATGTAAGAGAACTTAGTTCCAGTTAATGGAATCCCAGGATTCATTTTAAAGAAATCAGCTCAGAAGAGATACTGAAGCCCAGATGTGGAGGCAGTGTGGACATCTTTTTCATTTAAATTAATTTGAAACGAGTTTGTTAGCTTCTATACTCAATGTTTTGTCACTCTTAATACAGCCAGTGCTATGAACACTCGGATCCACTTATTTGAATGTGGTAAATCTCCATCAGGCTAATGAAAAGGGAGTAGTTCAGGTAATCCAAAATGGCTACTTCAGAAGTAGATTATTTTTTGTTTGGAGTGCATTGTGGATACACCCTGCATACGAGTATTTTAGCAGACTTACCTGTCTGGGTGTCTTGTTCAGGTCAGTTTAAAAAAGAGTTTTTGTTAGTCAGGTTGGCTGGGCCATGGAGGAAAAGCTTGATCATTTGTTGGGTGGTGGGTGGAAATAAGCCCAGGCTTAAAACTTAGAGGCATCTTTGAAACAGGTTATACTGGAGGGATGTCCTTTGACTCTCAATGCTTCCTGTACTCCAGGCTTTTCTGAATAAAGCATGGGGACCAAAGGGTGTTTCACATTGGTTGCCATACTTTGGGTCATTTAACAACAATTTAAAGTTCTAGCAAAACCAAGACTTTAAAGCAGAAACAGCTCTTAGCATTCCATGCCCTTCGAATGGTGCCTGCTACCGAGTACTATCCAGCAGAGAGCCTTCTGTGTTTCTCTGCTTTCTTCAACAGAGTTGTCCCAGGCTACTTTGTCAATGAATGAATGTTTCTCTCTCTTTTTATTTTAATGGTCCCAAAACACAATAAAATTAAGGGCAACTAAAGTTCTTTGCCAAATAAAGCACATTTTGAGCACTTTTAAAAGATACTTCACATGAGTATGAGGAATATAGTCTTACAGTGCTTTGGGGGAAAAATGATAATCTATGGTAGGGCTGGAGTTGTTGGGACACAAGGAAACTGTTTAGAAAGTGTTTTTGTTTTGTGTTTCATTGCAAAATAAGGGTATCTTTAACCAGAGTAGCCAGAGAATAGGTCAGTGTTATTTTCTTTCCTTTTGCCTTTTATATTTTGGTATTTGGTTCAAACCAATCAGAGTCCATGGAGAAAGTAATTGAGGCTCCCTCAGAGCTAACTTTTGGCTCTATTGGGGCGATAGATATAACATTTTTGGAGAATTTTAAAGACAAAGTTGGACTTTTTTTTTCTTATTCATTTAAAAAAAAGGTAGATTGCTTTGGGGAGTAGTAAGATCCCTTTCACTGGAAGTATTTAAGCAGTGGTAGAATAATAATAATGATCACCATTTACTGGGTGCTTATGTCATTTTATCCTGATATCAGCTCTTTGAGATGAGAACTATTATTATTTCTATTTTGTACTGAGGCCTAGAGAGGTTAAAAAGCTTGGCGAATGTCAGCAACTAGTAAGTAGCACTGATAAGATTCGACCCTAGAAGGCCTGACTCCTGCGGCCTGCTCACTGTTGTTACACGCTGCCTCCCGTTGAGGGTGTAGAGGAGGGATTGGTGTGTTGCTTGGAAGAGAGCTACAGAAGGCCTTCTAAAGCTTTCCAACTCTTAAGATACCAGACTTTCAACTGGGTGATGTTATGTGTTAGGCCTGTCTTGGTCCTTATACCTACCCTCCCTCAACAAGGGCCTTTTCACCGGCTACCTATTAGGTTGGCCCCTACCGGAGGCTGATTATCACCTGACGCCTAGAGCAGTGAGCTTCAGACTTCAGCATGAATCACTCGCTTTGTGTGTATTTTGGGGGTGCAACTTTAAAAAATTCAGATTCCTATGGTAGGGCCAAAGTTCTGTTTCGCTTTGGGAGACAGTGTAGTGGTTGCTTTAGCACCACTACAGCTGTAGCACAGTCTGAAGGGCAGCATCAAGCCATCCTTACAGATCGGCAGCCCTCTTTTGGCCTTATTTAGATCATAGATAAGACTTTGCTTTGTTTCAGAGGCTCTGCCTTGGGTGAATTAACTGGATTTCTGCCTTAGACTTTTCCTGAGCCTCTATTCTGGTAACATGCCTGGTTCTCTAATTTCTAGAACTGGGCCTGGCATCATACCTGTCAGACTTCCTTCCAGGGATCAGGTTATGCTGCCTGTTGGCAGGCTTCTCTGAATGGTCCCATGGCTTGGATTTCCAAGTATCTTCCTGCCCCTTCTTTGCTGGGCTGTCTCCATCCAATGAAGCTCCTGCCAGCCCCTACCAGTTTAGCTGCCCTGTAACCTGGCATTGTAGTTGGTAATACGTCCTACTCAGTTTCTAAGATAAGGGGCAGAAGATTGTTAAATCCAGCATTGTCCTGCCTTCTCTTCTTTCGAGGCCTCTAGGTTATAAGCCATCTGTGCTCTGGAAAGAAATCTTGCATTTCTTTCTGGTCTGGGGCTTCTTATTGCTCCCTTTGTAATTAGGATATGGGGGGGGGTCAGCAGAATGTTGGACACAAGGATTGTTTGCCTTTGTTGCTTGCTTTCCTTGCTCTGCAAGGGCATTCCTGCCACTGTGTGTCTGGGGCACTGAGCACCACCGTAGGTGACATGGAAGTACATAGTTATAAGTAGACAGTGTGTATCTACTATTTTTAGAAATACAGTGCTCAGCACTGGGAGTACAAGTCTGGAAGACAGATTTTTACCTTGAAAATGAACTCCTCAGGAGGAAAAATGGATTGCTTTAATCCCTTCCTCTTAAGTTTTTTTTTTTTGCATGTTTTCTCTTTTTGTGGTCTAATGTCTCTGTCTGGCTTGTATCCCCTTGGCCTTTGCATTTTTGTGCCTGTAATTTTTTGTATAATAATATGTATCCAAGGATAGAAACATTAGCTTATTTTATGTTCTTAGAAGTTTTGCTTCTAAGGCTCAAAAGAAATAGATGTGAAAAATCAAGTGATCTAGGGTAGAAACACTTTTGTTTTGTTGGTACCCAAAATTAGGACTCTAAGATTATTGTACACTCAGAGAATTTTTAGCAGGAAACAAGGACACATTTGCATACGAAATGAAAGCAGTTATAACAGTGACAAAATATGTAAATCATATTTCTAGAAACTGAATTCTTTAGTCCAAAACAAATAGGATTAGGCAAATTGGTAAAACAAAAAACAAAAACAAAAACAAAAAGAAACCCCAACGTAGCCCTTAAATATTGCGGTCATCATCCAAAGTATTCTTATCTCTCAGGTGAGAAATTTCCATTACTGTTTTGTGATGTTCTAAAAAGATAGTGTAGAATTTTGTATATTCCAAAAGGAAGACACCTAAATTCAGTATTTCAATATATATATTTTTTTGGTGGGGGAGGTAATTAAGGTTTTATTTATTTATTCTTGAAGGAGGTACTGGGGATTGAACCCAGCATCTCATGCATGCTAAGCATGCACTCTACCACTTGAGCTATACCCTCCTCCAATAAAGTATTCTCAAGATACATGCACCCCAATGTTCATAGCAGCACTATTTACAACAGCTAAGACATGGAAACAGCCTAAATGCCCATCAACAAGTGACTGGATAAAGAAGCTGTGGTATATATATATGATGGAGTACTACTCAGCCTTAAAAAAGAATAAAATAATGTCATTTGCAGCATCATGGATGGACCTGGAGATTGTCATTCTATGTGAAGAAAAGCAGAAAGAGAAAGAAAAATACCATATGATATCACTTATATGTGAAATCTAAAAAAAGACACAAATGAGCTTATTTACAAAACAGAAACAGATTCACAGACATAGAATACAAACTTATGGTTACTGGGGGGAAGGGGGGTGAGACGGGATAAATTAGGAGTTTGAGATTTACAGATACTAAGTACTATATATAAAGTGATAAATAACACATATAGCACAGGAAACTATATTCAATATCTTGCAGTAACCTATCATGGAAAAGAATATGAAAAGGAATGTATGTGTGTGTGTATATATATATATATATAGATAGATAGATAGATAGATAGATAGATAGATAGATATGACCGAAACATGCTGTACACCAGAAATTGACACAACATTGTAAACTGACTATACTTCAGTTTAAAAAATGGAAAAAAACAAAGGCCAAAGTAAAGTAAAAGCAAACCCTGCTTAAAAAAAATTAAGTATTCTTTATTTGCTTCTTTACTAGTAGATTTTAAAATTATTTTTTGTTGCCAATAAGTCTCCCTAAAATATAATCCAAAGTAGTTTATAATGCACATATTCAGAACAAAGTATGATAAGGGTCTCTTTTCTGCAGCATGCTGTATATTAAAAAAAATTAAAATTTTAGTTAACTAAAAAAAATCACAATGTATTTGTTACTTAAAGCAATGCTCAATTAGTTCTGTTAGGTGTTTGCCTAGTCCCAGTAAACATCTAAGAATTTTAGTTTCACAACTGATAATATTGTCTGATTATAATATGATTTCCCATTGCTTCTGATTATAATAGGACTTAATAGTTTGATTTAGTAAATACAGTTAAGTCATAGTTGTAAGCATTTGAAGATCAGGATTGGCTTTGGGGTTAATTTGCTCAGTGTTGCTAATGATAAGTAATCTCTAAGCACCATTTCAAATGTATAAAAATATTTGAGGGTTGTTAGATCCTTACAATGAATTATTGTTTCTCTTATAAATTCAGTATTACTTCTTTTCATATGTCCACTGAGCTTGTCTCTGACCTACACGTCCTGTGGGAAACTAAAATAAAGGAAAGACAGAGACAACTGAATTATAAGAATATTGAGTCTCAGGAAAGCCAAGGATGGGAGTGCAACTGGGCTTCAGGAAAGATGCGGGAAGTGGGAGCAGGCAAACCCCAGGGGATCCAGCTAGCATATGTTCTCTGTCTCTTATCTGTGCTTCTCTGTGTGTTTTTCAAAATCTTTCCTCCCTCTGCTAACTGGGTCACGTGTTCCTCCCTTCACTTGATGGAATATAGCCTGAGCTTACATGTTTACTGGTCTAGCAACAGGGGGAGACATCTCTCCTTCTTAGTCTCAATTCCAGATTACTGCAGAGGGCACCACGACCTGGTTTGGGTCAGATGCCCACCCCTGGTTGGACTTAAGGGGCAAGGTGACAGAGTAGCTGTGGGGAATCAACTCTTTGAGGAGGGGTTATCATTATGAGTTCAGTACACCGTACAAAAGGTATCCACTGGGTTCCTCTAGGTATATAGTAAGGGCAATAGCATTACAAGATGTGGTCATATCCTAGCTCAGAAAACTATGGGGAGGAGGGAGGATAAATGTTGGTTGGGTAGAGGGTTCTTTCATCATAACCATGTGAGGAAAAAACCCTGTTGCATCTATGACATTTTGATACAATATTCCATTTTCTTTGTAACAGGTTAGTGGTTACTTGGATGATTGTACCTGTGATGTTGAAACCATCGATAAATTTAATAACTACAGGCTTTTCCCAAGACTTCAAAAACTTCTGGAAAGCGACTACTTTAGATATTACAAGGTATTTAAAAAATTTTTTTTGTATAGGAATACTTAAAGTTTAAATGGATAATTACATTTCCTTAGGAATTACTAAGCTTCAAAATTGTGCTTATTATTTAAAATTGACTAAGGCACCATTAGGAAAATACATTTGACAGGAGTGAACCATGGGGTTCTGAAATGACCCATTGCTTTCTTTTAATTTCAATAACTGAGATTTGAACTCTAGAGTTAGAAATTAGTTGGTTAAATTGAATTTGGAACAGAAATTATTATATTGTTATCAAAGTTGTGAGTTGTTCATAACATTCTAAAACATCAGAATTACTCCAATTAATTAAAAAAATATTTTTGAGAAGAAGCATGACTTTATTCTGACCTGTATTATTTTAACAAGTCACTTGTGACAGCTTTTCTTGAGATAACTCCTGAAAGAATTTAGAAAATCTGATCATTGGAGTATGTAGTTGCATTCTGACCTCACAATTATCTAACTCTCATCTATTACTTCTGTTAAAAGATTGTGAGTTGAGCAGTGATGATATGAGCTACTTTGGCTTCCATCTGTTGGGATCTGTTGAGGGTCTGCTTCGTAGCAGACTTTGTCTTTATAACCAAGGCTACCAATTTATTTGTATGAGCTACACATTTGTGCCATCACTGACACTTGACAAGTGGAAGAAATAGAACTGCAGCCGATAACATGACCATGTTATAATGTCATAATTCAACATCTGTCTATTGTAATCTCAAGATTCTTATTTCTATTATTAATTTACAGGTAAACTTGAAAAGGCCATGTCCTTTCTGGAATGATATCAGCCAGTGTGGCAGAAGGGATTGTGCTGTCAAGCCTTGTCAATCGGTGAGAACAATGTATACATTTAAGAATCATTGCGTTTTTTCAAATAATTGCAATTTTTGAAAGGAGTCAGTATAATTAAAATAACATTTCAATCCTTTGGTAAAGTATAATGTTGTTCAAAATTAACATATTAAAATCTAAACTCACAAATATAAAACCTATTTTGAATTATCCTGCCTTCATAATAATAGAATTTAAATTTTGTGGTTAATATAGTCCTTTGACTTATTAGTGAGATTAATAGTTCTTTTGGCTTAATATTTGTTTTTCTTCTTATATCTTACCTAGAGTTATGTTTGTAGTATGAAAAATGAAATTAATCAGGGTAAAAATCTCTTTCCTATTTTGTGGATGTATAACTTTCTTTGGATTTTGCTGGTTGGAGAGGGACTGGACAAAACCACTGGCTTTATTTAGGAATTCTCAGAGCATTAAAATTTGATGTATTCTACTCTGAAAGAAGAGAATTTTATCCTTTCCAACGAAGTTTTTTTTTCCTTTAAAAAGTATATTTTTTTATTGTGATAAAACATGTATAACATAAAATTTACCATTTTATTTTAACCATTTTTAAGTGTAGGGAACTTCATTGGCATTAAATACATTCACATTCTTAACCATCACCACCATCCAACTCTTGGACTCTTTCATCTTCCCAAACTGAAACTCCATGCAACAATATCTCCCTATTCCCCCATCCCCCCCCCCTCAGTCCCTGGCAAACACTCTTACTTTCTTTCTCTGTGAATTTGACTATTCTAGGTGCCTCATGTAAGGGTAATCATTACAATATTTGTCCTTTTGTGTCTGGCTTTTTTCACTTAGCATAATGTTTTCAAGGTTTATCCGTATTGCAGCAGGTATTAGAATTTTATTTCATTTAAAGGCTGAATAATATAATAGTATGTATGTACTACATTTTGTTTACCCATTTACCTGTTGATTGACTTTTGGGTTGTTTTCACCTTTTTGCTATTGTTATTACTGCTGCTAGGAACATGGGTGTACAACTACATGTTCACACACCTACTTTCAGTTCTTTTGGGTATATACTCAGAAGTAGAATTGCTGGATCATTTAGTAATTCTGTGTTCAATTTTTTGAGTGACACCATACTATCTTCCACAGTGATTGCACCATTTTACATTCTTACTAGCAAAGCACAAGCGTTCCAATTTCTTCACATCTTAGCTAACACTCGATATTTTCTGTTTTTTTGGATGATAGCCATCCTAATGGGTGTGAAGTGGTAGTGTCATTTTGAGCATTTTTTTGTGTTTGTACATGTAAATATTGCTGTGTAGACCTATCTCACATGTGGAATTAAGGCAAATTCAAAATGTTATTTATGAGTATTTTATCATTAGGTGAATCAGAAGCATACTTTTAGTTCTATTAATCCTCATAGACACAGCTTTTTAAAAATTTAATTGAAGTATAGTCAGTTACAATGTGTCCATTTCTGATGTACAGCATAATATCTCAGTCGTGCATATATATATATACATATATTCTTTTTCATATCTTTTTCATTAAAGGTTATTACAGGATATTGAATATAGTTTCCTGTGCTATACAGAAGAAATTTATCTATTTTTATATATAGTGGTTAACATTTGCAAATCTCAAACTCACAGATTTATCCCTTCCCACCCCTTTTCCCCAGTAACCATAAGCTTGTTTACTATGTCTGCAAGTCTGTTTCTTTTGTAGATAAGTTCATTGGTGTCCTCTTTTTTCTTTGACACAGCTTTTTGTAAATTCAGGGATTAGCTTTTGAAACATCTTGTGTTACTATGATTAAAGCATGAGTAGATCATTAAAATGATATCAATTTAAATGTTTCATTTTATTTCATTAGTTCTAGCATTCATATTTGGTAATATGAAAAGTAGTTGGGGAAATTCAAATTTACCAAGTACTTCTTTTATATGGCTTTTAAAAATTGCTAAAAATATGGTAGATACTTATAAAGGCATTTAATTGCACTGGTACATTAAATGGGTTATTATTAACATTAGTCAGAACAAGTAGTTTTGCAGTTATTACAAATTTGAATCTCATCTTGAAATAGAATTACTTGTGATTATTGTTAATGAAGTCTAGAACTTGGGGATGCCACTTTAGGAGAAGATTGGAAGAGGCAGAAAAGCTGAGAGATGTTTAGCATAAAGTAATAGCTTGTTGATTTCCAGGTTGACAGACTGACAGATAAGAGCCATCTTATTGGAAATCCTAGAGAAAACAACCAAGTTAAGCATTTAATAAATGCTGAAACTTAGATGTTTATTATTTGACTTGAGCACATAGAAGTGCTACCAAAGAGTCAGGTGAAAGCTAGCTGTTTGTTCTAAGACAATCTACTTATTTCACCTTCTGCAGAACTGGAACCAAGTGCCTTTCATGCCAATACTCTATCTCTTGAGCTGGTTTCTTGATGGAGAGAAGGCTTTTTCTTTAAAAGATAATTACAAGATGTTTATTCATCTCAAAATGTTCTTCTTTATTAGTGTAGCAGAGTATAATGATTAGACCCAAGACTTAGAAAGATAACTGGTGATATTGTAGAGAGTGGGGAGTGGAAGATGAGGAGATGGAGGAGAGACTGGATAAGGAATAGCAGTCAGCAAGTGAATATAATTTGGTTCAGTAATGATTATTGTTTTGAGGGTTTACTATCTGCCTGGACCTAGGCATGAGCACTTGTCTTGAGAAACTATGGTTTCAGTAGGTGAGAGAAATGCTAAGTGATCATTTCAATACAACTATGATAGGCCAAAAATAGATATACTGTAGCTGTACACACTATAGAGAGCAGAGGAGAGGGACAGTAGATGAAAGAGGCAGCAAGAAATTCCACTCGTAAGAGACAGCAAGGGAGTGAGACATTTTCATTCCTTCTAGGACAAGCCTGGTTCAGTTCTAATAGTTCCTAGGTAGGGCAGTCTGTCGGAACTGAAGAGGAATTAAAAATCACTTCATATTCTTTTTCATTAAAGGTTATTACAAGGTATTGAATATAGTTCCCTGTATATATATGCATGACTGGGACATTAGGCGGTATACCAGAAGCTGATGCATTGTAACTGACTATACTTCAATAAAAAAAAAAAGTAAAATAAAAAATCACTTCTAAGAGTTGGAAATACTTGCTGCAGCCTAAATAATCAGTTTCATTTCTAGCATTTATATTGTGCATTACTGATATCTTGACATCTCGCTGTTGTATTTTTCATTATGCATCTAAAAAAAATGATGTTGCATCCTGAATACAGAGCAGTTATCATACTTGCAACAATTAATAGTTTTTTTAATCTAAAATATATACAAAGTTAAACTCAGTTTAACTCACTACTTCAGACAGACTGCTGATGTTTTGTGAATACTTTTTGGGCTAAACAAGGAACCAAAACCAGTTTCTTTTTTGTCAACATTTTGATTTCCTTTTTTAGTTCATATATAGACTTAGTTCAGGTTATACCCTGGGACTCAGAGGAAATAGAAACATAACAAAAATGGAAATTCTCTTCCTCATACTTGGGGCTTTAAAATCCATATCTTTTGATTTACACCCCTGATTCCGGTGAATAATTGAACGAGGTAGATTGCCCACAGAGGGTGGAATCTCTCTGTAAGTTGAAAGCCCAGTTATTTATTCCCTTTACAGTGAATCTGAGCAATGTTCTTTCAATTCTGTTATTAATTGGCCAATATGAAAAAGAATAACAATATCCAGTGTTAGTCTAGAAATAAGAAGTGAGCACTCTGGTGATTAAATCTTTTTGGAGATCAATTTGGCACATGTATCCAAAAATTAAATAGGTACATATCCTTGGACTTACCGATGCTACTAAGAATTTCACTTACTAAAGTAATTGGATAGATGTTCAAAGATGACCGTAAAGCAGTACTGAATGTTATAAAGATGCCACTTACGCTGAAATCAGTCTATAAATTTGGCTTGGCTTATTATATGAAAAAATTGGACACCGTCTAAATATCTGGCCATAAGAAAAGAACACACATTGACCTAGTTGAAAATTGGGAAGGATATGCAATAAAGTGATTGCCTCTGGGTAGGTCCTTCCCTTTTGGGCATATGTAATCTATTTCAAGAATATACTTAGCATTGGAATAGGACCTTACAATTAACAGAGTTCTCCCATGTATATCATCTCTACTCAACAGCATCACTTTGAGGATAGGCAGGTAGGTCCTTTGTTATTAAGTGACTGACGCACAACTAAAAACCAGTACCATTTTCCTTCGAAAAGAACTAGTGCTCCTTAAAAAATGGTTGGTTCCAAGACTGGAACAAGAAATATATAAGATGAACCCAGAATATCTTGTCATAACAGAAAACAAAAAATGCTGCTGAAGACTACTGAGGTACTATCAAAAAAGACACTGGTGCAAATATCAAGTCACCTCTTAGTGGATCTCCTAGGGGCCAAATGTGGGACAATTTGAGCATTAAAATTAAGATAAAAAATTAAATTAATAAGTTAAATGGTTAAGTGACTATTTTTACATTTCCATGCTATAATATAATGTATGCAACCCATAGCATTAAGTTGTTGAATTTTTTGTTTACCTTTAATAAATAATATAAAAACTGCCTAACTATTCTCACTTAAAATATAACCTGTTAATTTCAATAATTTGTTCTGTGAATTTTTCTCGTAATCATAGAAATTTAAAATATTTTTTCAGAAGATAAAATAAATGTCCTCTAAATGCATTTAAACACTTTTTTCAGGATGAAGTTCCTGTTGGAATTAAATCTGCGAGCTACAAGGTATGTACATATACTTATTTGTGTCTAATATTTAACAGAAACTCAAAAGATCTCGTTTCCCCTGCCAGCTACTCCCCCGCCTCTCTGTTCTCCTTTGCAGTGAAACCCCTTGAAAGTTATTTGTATTCAGTGGCTCTAATTCTTTTCTCTTTTTTTTTAACCTTTTATTATAGAAAGCATGAAATATAAATAAAAGTAGAGGGGAAAAAGAACCATGTACCCATCACCCAGCTTCAGCACTTACCAATATATGATCCACCTTGTTTCATCTGCACCTTCCACTCCAGTCTCCCAATTATTTTAAAGCCAATCTGATATAAATCATTTCCCATCTACCATTATCTTACATAGCTTACATGTTTATCTCTGTCTCTCTCTTTTTTTTTTTTTTTTTGGTGAGAACATTTAAGTTCTACTCTCAGCAAATATCAGTGATACAGTAATAGTGTTATCAACTATAGTCACCGTGTTACACATTAGTTCCTGATCCTTTCTAGATGTACAGAAACTAAGCCTCTCTTTCAAATACAGTACATTAGATGACTGCTGATAAAGTAGCTGCCATCAGTCACAAATGGCTGGGGACAGCTAACTCCTTACAGTCTTGGGAGGTAGGGGGAGAAGCACTGGACACGGCCATGCTGCTGGTCTGGTGGAGTTAGCAGCCATTTGTACTGTGGCCTGTGTCGTACCTGTGACGTATCTTAAGCTGCCAGGCTGCCATTTGATTGGTCAGTGAGAAACCGAGAAATTAGAGGTCAAGCTTAGGAGAAACAGAAGATGAACATTCCTGCATAGAGAGTGTAGTCTCTTTTTTTTTCAATCCTTTATTGCATAGTGTAAGTCAATGACTTATTACCACTTACTGCTTTAAAAAATTTTATAACAATAAAATTTAAAATTTTCGTTTTAATATACATAGGCATATTAAAATACCTGTTATCTTTTGAACAAATTTTGTTGATTTTTTGATATATATTTTTAGCTTTTTATTTTGAAATAATTTCTAACGTATAGAAAAGTTGCAAGATTAGTATAAAGACATTCTGTACACTCTTTATACAGATTGACTCATTTCTGATATTTTGCCTCATTTGTTTTGGCAGTTCTTTTCCATATACATATTCTTATTATTTTCTGAACCACTTGAAAGTAGGTTAAATATATCATATCCTTGTAGCCATTAATACTTAATTATATATAAAAGAATTTTATTTTTGAAAATACCTTTTGAATTAAACTGTCTTTAGGTTGACTAATATAATGAAACAAAGTGGTAATACAGTAAATAAATATTTCAAAAAAGTATATTATTTCAGTTATTTTAGCGTTCCTTCTTATCCTCAAAAGTGTCCTAGTCTGGACAATCATACATATGGTCATCCTAACATAATAGGCACTCAGTTAATATTTGTTTTTTGTTCTTTGTTGGTTTTTTTTTTCTAAGTTGTTTTTTTTTTTTGTGGGGGGAGATAATTAGGTTTAATTATTTCTTTATTTTTAGAGGAGGTACTGGGGATTGAACCCAGAACCACGTGCATGCTAAGCATGCGCTCTACCACTTGAGCTACACCTTACCCCCCAATATTTGGTGGGTGGTTGAATTTGTGGCCTTCTGCTTCCAATAGCATCTTTCAGCTGTGTGGTAGTGATGACTGGTGTGTTGTGAAATCTCATGATCCGCACACACTTCCTGTGCCATGTACACGGCTAGCAGAATATATTTATATGCACACATATATACTGCGTTTTATAATATTATAAATTGCAGAAATATATATGTATATATTTATATAAAGTGACTTAGACATTGGGAAGAACTGCGGCTGTTAAAGAATATATTTTAAGCACCTAAAGATATTGGAGTACTTTTTATAAGACTTGGTAAGCTCCAGGGCATTTTTAGAATCATAGCATTTAGAGTTGAAATGGATCGTAGACACACATGATCTGGTCCATCCACTTATTTTATGGAAGAGAAAACTGATGCTCACAAGTAGGTCATTAGAAAAGTTGGACGTGGCTTCATGGCTCCTTGCCGAGTGACTTCCTCAACCTCAAAGATTCTCTTCGTGGACATTTTGATAATGAGTTATCAGACTATAACCTATTCTTTATTTTGTGGACATAATAGTAAGTTATGTTCTCTAACAAAACAAGGGGCAAAAAAGCCTTTTAGTTATTTTTTTTTTAGTATCAGGAGGAATGTGGGACTTTTTTTTTTTTTTTTAAGTTTTGAAGACAAGGTGACAGGGCCAGGTATAAAAGAACCTCCAATTCCTTTGAAATTCTTTTTAAAATTTTTTAAAAATGCAATACATTGACTTCTACTTATTTCCCTTTTGTTTCAGTACTCTGAAGAAGCCAATAATCTCCTTGAAGAATGTGAGCAAGCCGAACGACTTGGAGCTGTGGATGAATCGCTGAGGTCTGATGTGTTTTAAAGCAGTATTTTATTTTATTTTATTTTATTTTATTTTATTTTATTTTATTTTTTATTTATTTATTTATTTATTTATTTATTTATTTATTTATTTATTTATTTATTTAATATACAGTAGTATTTTATGTTTTCTCATGTGAAATGTTAACCTTAAGAACAAAAATAACTCTCTTTACTTTCTTTGTTTAAAGTGAGGAAACTCAGAAGGCTGTTCTTCAGTGGACCAAGCATGATGATTCCTCAGACAATTTCTGTGAAGTTGATGGTATAACATTTTTTATACTATGCATGTTGTTTAAAATTGTGCCTAAGGGAAAAAAAATTCTTTTAAAATAGTTAAAAAAAACCCTTCAGTTTCTAACAGTTGGCACTTCCTCAAAAAGCTAAACACAGAATTAGCATGACTTAACAGTTCAGCTCCTAAGCATATACCCAAAAAGACTGAAAACAGGGAAACAGATACCTGTACACCCATGTTCACAGCAGCATCATTCACAGTAGCCAAATGGTGGAAACAACCCAGGTGTCCATCAACAGTTGAATGGATGAGTGTATAAACCAAGTGTGGTGTGTACACACAGTGGAATACTATTCAGCCATAAAAATAAATGTGGTTCTGATGCATGCCACAACATGGATAAACCTTGAAAACATTACACTAAATACAATAAGCCAGACACAAAAGAACAAATGTCATATGATTCCACCTATAGGAAATATCTAGAATAGGCACACTGATAGAGACAGAGAGCAGATTTGAGGTTACCAGGAGTTAGGAGGAGGGGAGAATGAGGAATTATTGCTTAATGGTTACAGAGTTTCTGTTTGAGGTCACAGAAAAGTTTGGAAACAGTGTTGATGCTTGCACAACATTGTGAATGTAATTATGCCACTGAATGGTACCGTGAACCATGGTTAAAATGGTAAATTTCATGTTGTGTGTATTTTGCCACGATAAAATAATATAAAAAGAAAACTCAATTTGTGGAAAGAATTCACCTCCTGAATTTTGCAGTTCTGTGTGCCTAGTAATAGATATAATTTTTGTAATATATACAGTTATTTTGCATAAATAGGTAAAAGGAAGAGATTGCAAAAGCCTGCTTTTGTTATATTGGCCTTGGATTGTTAAACATTTTCCTTAATCATAGTCCATGTCATTTTTGGAAAAGTAAACAACAAACCATGAATTATGTCTTTGTCATCTAAAACTAAGCCAGTGTGTGGGTGCTATTAAAATCTAGGAGCCCTAGAACCCATTAGAACCATTTGATTCATGGATTTATTACTTTAGATTTATGAATTCTCCTAGTCTTCCTTTTTCTAGTGTCTCCCTTTTTTTACTAGCTACACAAAATCAGATCAGATTGTGTTTTTGTATCCAGTGGCTCTTTTGGAACAGATTAATGATCTTTTTAAAAAATCAGTGAAAAGAATGATACAGATCATTTTAATTACAAGCAGAAGTTGAATCATGCAATCCCTCCCTCAAAAAAAAAAGGAGGAAAAAAGAGAAAGTACTAATTTTTAATTTGTGGCTTCATTTTGGAAAAATAAACCCCACATATTTTCCTTAATAAAAAACCATGACCATGTTTTGGCAGATACATATCTATAATCCTTTATTCCTAATTCCCAAATCTGAAAACTATGAAAAAGGAACATTTTCCCCCTGAAGTTTAGCACAGATTCATTCAGTGTGAATATTCATGTGTTTCACTGCAGAAATATTTGTGTTTGGAGGTTGCTGCCCCAGTCCCTGCTGGAGTTCATATTCAAGATATGTTGCATGTACTGAATTAACCTTTCTGATATCTGAAAAGTTCTGAATTCCAAAACCCATTTGGCCCCAGGGATGTTGGGTAAGGAGCTGTGGATATACCTTTAGGCCAGTAAAGAAAGGGGGATAAAATGTTCTCCCAAGCCTAACTTTGCCATCTTTTCTGCAAGGATTCTTTGTCCTAAACATTGCTGTGTGAGATAAACTTACAACATGCAGCATATTTCTTTGTTGGCCTGCAATGTTACAGAAAGACCGGTAATACTTTAACTTCTATTACCAAAGTATCCTCTTAAGGCTACATGCTTACATTTGTGTAGCAAGGACTAAGAATCAAGAATTCACTCTTTAGATGGTGGAATTCTGTTATCTTGGGTGAATAACTTGTCCATTTATATTTCTTATGTTTAAGGAAGGTGAATAGGGTGAATATGTAAAGAAATAAAAAGGACAGCTGTATAAGGAATAAATAATGTGTGTAAAGGTAGGTAGAAGATAGAAGATATTTTGTAAATCCTAATTAGAAATTTGAACTTTTGTTGTCTGGCAAAATATGGTTATAGTAACATTAAAAAAAAATAAAGTTGGGGAGAGATGAAGTATTTGTCATAAGTAAAATTATGAGTCAGCTAATGCTAATCTCTAATTAGGCAGGATATTAAAAATTTAATCATTTCTTGGTGGTTAGTTTTCTGTTTTTTGGGGGTGGGGGGACAGGTAATTTGATTTGATTTGTTTGTTTGTTTGTTTGTTTAGTGGAGGTACTGAGGATAGAACCCAGGACCTCGTACATGCTAGGCATGCTCTCTACCACTGAGCTACACCCCCCTCCCTAGTTTTCTGTCTTAAAGTAGTAGATTCTGAGCATTATTTATATATTTTTAAAGTAACAGTTACTTTTTATGAATTTATTATAATTTGCTATACTGAGGCAACACCTTCAGTATTAATTGAGATGAACAGAAATATCTGTTCCTAAACTAGATGACTCCATGAAGATTTGTTTTTTAAGTTGTTATTTTTATTTCTTCTGGTTATTTTAATTGCTCCTTCTGCATTGGAGGCTCAGTTATTTCTGGATGCTGTCACTACGCTGTTTCTAGCAGCAAAATTTCCCCTAATTTATGACTCTAATGTACTGTGAGTTGGGATAAAAATAACCAAGCTTGGTTTTATCTTTGTTTTTCAAATAAGAAGTAGGTACTATAGAGAGCTTGATGGTCCCTCTTCGAAGCACCGTTCTGTTCAGATTTTTGTCACCTACTTTTCTTTGAGGCCATTTTCACACACTTCCTCATTCTTTGTTGGTTCTTATTGGTAAGCTTTATAGATGAGTAAAGGTATTACATTGCTATTGACTAATTCCCCAAAGCCACTGAAGGACTAGGGGCCACTGTTCTGGTTTCGTTTTGGAGTTACAATACATTGTACCGATTTATAGAACGTATGAGAAACTAACATCCCACCAGTTGTGTTATGTTTTACATATATATCTGTAATTGACTTTTCTATAATGCTTAGCTTTTCGTTTTATTAGGTAGCCTTTGTACTGAACAGTTTTGTTGACTGCAAAATGATCTATTAAGATATATCATAATACCAATACCACTAGTTAACATTTATTAGACTCTTATTGTTGTTCTAAGCACCCTGCACATATAAACTTCTTGAAGTCTCAAGGTAACACTATGAATATTATCCCCATCTTACAAGTGAGGGCACCAAGGCATAGAAAATTTACATACATGCTCAGGGTTCCAGAACTGAATACATAGCAGGGCCTGGATTCTAACCCAGGCACTTTGGCTCCAGAGCCCATGTTCTGTTCTGTTGGACTTTTAGGTTACTTCTGATTTTCCCCTTTATAAATCATACTGAAACAAATATCCTGCTTAAAACTTTTTGCGTATTTAGGGTTATACCTTAGGGACAGCTTTGTAGTGGATCCTGATGGTGGTCATGTAAGAAGTATTTGGTAACAAACTGTGTGGTCCTAATATGTCTTCATTTACCTTAGTTACTGATAAACTACGGGCAGTTAATGTGATGGGCTATGTATGGTATATTCTTTGTCTGAATAGCTTATAAGAATTGAATTACTGTGTTCCTTCAATTCTAAAATTCTATATTCCTTTTTTTTTTCTTTTTACCATTTCTAAAACCAGGATTCTTTTGTAACCAGTGTGTAATTTCATGTGGCCGTGTTTGTTTATTCTTCTCTTCCCTTCTTATATTTCTCCTAAAAAGTTCTTTTTAAATCCCAGATGCATTGTTACATTTGCAGTGCCTTTAGAGTCAATGGGATACCATCTCTTACACTAGCTTTTTAAGGTAACTGAGCAAAAGAAATTTAATAAAACATTTTATCTTCCAGACATACAGTCTCCTGATGCTGAATATGTAGATTTGCTCCTTAATCCGGAGCGCTACACGGGTTACAAGGGACCAGATGCTTGGAAAATATGGAATGTCATCTATGAAGAAAACTGTTTTAAGTATGTGTCATTTTCATTTCACTTAGACATTGTGCTAATTTTCATTGTGTGAAAGATGTGCTAATTTCTCTTTGTAAACAAATAAACAAAATCATGGTGATTTAAAAGTATAAATCAAATTCACTAAAGGATGTATCTGGACACAGAAATATACTTATTCATTAATCCAGTTCCCTTGTGGGGAAACATGTGGACGTGAGTTTCAACAGGTATTTCTTTCTTCTTTAAAAGACTTAGAATAGTATTAGAGTTTCATGGGAGTATTGTAGGCATTTCCCAAATGTTCCTTAAGTGGATCATAGAATCTCGTTTTGTAGAGTCAGATTTACTTCATTTCCCAAGATCATATAGTTAGTGGCAGGGAATAGATGAGGATATATACCTCCTAATTCTCTTTTTTGGTGTTCTGCCCTCTTTTTGTGGTGATAGTTGTTTTACCTGCTTTAAAGTTGAATTAATTTCAGAGAATAATTATAAGAGGTAACACGAGCACTCACTGTGTACCAGGTGTTGTGCTAAGCATGTTACATACATTTTCTTCTTTAGTCCTTGTAATAACCCTGTGTTGTAGTCGTCACTCTTTATAGATGGAGAAACTGAGACTTGGAAAGGTTAAGGGATATGTCTAGTGTCAAAAACCTCGTCAGTGGAAGAACTCTCTCTGTACTCTAACCCACTACAGTGAAAGCGTCAGTTTGATCATTGGGAGCCTGAGACATGCTTCAGGTTTGCCCACTTGTAAGTCTCTGGGCTGGAAACAGTGTACTTACTGGCTTTTGGAAGGAACGTGTGTGCATCAGTGTTACGCTCTCAGGGATGGAGGAATTCTGGGAAAGTCTCTGGAGTTCCCAAATATGGCTAAAATATATTTAACTTTTTACATCAAATATAAGGTTAAGAGATCAGCAGTTATGCTTGTACCAATAAAATGTCAGAGTGTTTCTGTTTTTGACTTGCAGAATTTCTCCGGTTTGGGAAGTGGAGAGTTTTCCCTATTTACTCATTTCTGCCATGTGTTTCATTTAAATTCTCTTGACTGTTATTAAGAATGTTTAGTTTACTGACTTTATTGACTTACTTTAAAGGTTTTTTTTTTTTAACTTTTTCTAATGTGAACCAAAATGGAGTCCAACTAAACATTTGTTAGATTTTGTATTAGTTTTATAGTTATTTCCTCACTAGTTTACATCATCTCCATAATATTTCTAAAATATAAACAATGTATGAGGCACTAAATTGAGTATGTTAAAATATAGCTTACACGTTCTGTTTTCAAAATGTCTCAAATTGTGCACATTTGTAAAATTTATATGAAGGACATTAAAACTATCCCTACACTTTACTAATGATACTAATGAATATTTTGTGATTTAAAAGCACTTTACTGATATATTGACTCTCCCTTTTTTTCCTTATTAAAAAATTCCTTTTAGTGAAATAACAAACGTGATGGCCACAGGGCAAATTGATGTCCTTAAGATGACCAAAGTGGAAAATAAACTAACCACACTGTTTTTTCTCTTTTTTATTTTAATGCTTGTGTTGGGTATTTATATTTTTTGCTTTTTTGGCTTTCAATTAAGAGTGTACTTTGTGACTCATACATGTGTATAATATGTATAAAAACATATTAGTAACTCTAGGACAAGAGCTTGACTGGTATTTTTTCTTCCTTATTTGAAGAAGTGATTAGGAAATGACTTTCTGGATGCTACAGTGTGAAAGATCAGAAAGTATTATCACAAAAACAAATAACCACCCTCCTTAAAGCAGCCAGAGAAAATAAAGGCCAGTAAAACAATTTGATTTTGGAGATAGTCATTAAAAAGCTTTCTGAGATAATTTCACTTTTACTTAAATAATTATAACATGATAAGTAACATATTTATATTTTACACTTTACTTCTTTTGTTTCCAGGCCACAGACAATTAAAAGACCTTTAAATCCTTTGGCTTCTGGTCAAGGTGAGTTATTGATTTGCACTGTTACTTATCAACCAGTAGACTTCAGTTAGAAGGAAGGAGAAGGCAAAATAAGGGTTGGCAGGTGCATTTGAGATCATATATTTCTGTTTCCATAGAAGTTATGCTTCACTCTTACAGAGAAATTGGTGTTTAAAAAACTTCGGTAACGAGAATTTTTGTAATGAAGTTCATGGTATTAGACTATCTTAGGATCAAGATCAAGGTATATATTTATTCTTTTGTGCATTTTTGCAGAATATGTGTGTTCAGTTTTTCTACTATTTTTACTCACATTTTAGTTAAATGAATATCTCAAAGACTTCTGCCTCAAATCTTTCCCCAAACTTGAAATTATTGCATATATTGGGATTCTGATTTCAAATTCACATGACTTCATATCTCATTAACATTTTTCATGTTCTACTTACACTGAGGGTCTGGCTTACATCCTGCCTTTTCCCCCAAATTTCCCTGATCCTCCTAACTGGAAGTAATCTCTCTCCTCATAAAGTGATCTTATGTAATGTTTTGTTTCTCTTACAGCCCCTTCTACTGTCTAGCATTATTTTACTATTATTTATATATCTATTGATCTACCCTAGTACTTCGGACATATGGGCCACATTTATTGGTTTCATCTCCTAATACAGAGTCTGAAACATAGTAGATGGAATAGTCTGCTAGATAAATAAATGATCAGTGAAAATTGCCCTCCTCATTCAACGGTCTTGTCTACAGCAATGAAAATCACCTGTTCCTTCAACAAATGATTATCCACCATTTACTATGTACTACGCACTATATGAGGTGCAGAGGGGATGTAAAGTTGAAACTCACAAACTCTGCCCAGTCTGTAACAGGCAGGAAGAATGGTTTGCTGAATAAACCATTTCAAGTGTATGATTTCAGGCCTTTTCCTTAGGAACTGTATATCCCTGTTCTCTGAATCCATGCTTACTGATGAGATTTTTTATTTCACTTTTAGCAAATGTGGAAGGTTTTCATTTTTTAAATTTATCTGAAAAGCTGCTGATCTCATATAGTCAATAAACATAAATTTCTTCCTGGAAAGCAGTGAGATTGCATCATTCCCTAAGTGTTGGCAGCCTAGTCATTCTTAGATTAGAAATGAAAGAGCATCTGTAAACGAGGATTATGTGCAGTCACATATGGTAACTCAGTGCAAGCTACTGATTTAATACCAGGTGAAATGCAAATTCCTAGGCAAGAGGTGATCTTCACTATGAACTTACATTATGATCTGACAAGTTAATTAACCACCCTCACTTATTTCAGAGATAAATGGGAACAATTTAAATGTGTATCATTAAGGAGATAGTTAAATGAATTATAGTATATTCACCTAGTAGAATACAGCTATTGTAAATGTTGCTAAAAATTTGTGTTCATTTATATCAGTAGTGATCAGTAGGATCAGTAGCACATTTAGGAGAAGCAGCAGGTATTAAACAGTATGCATAATATACATACAAATACATGTTTATAAAAACATAATTAATATATCTAAATATCCTATACACAAAGAAAAAGGCCATTTACCAAAATGTAAATGATATTTATCTTTGGGCAGAGGGAGTTATGGGTGATATTTTTTATTTTGTCTGTGTTTTCTTTCTTAAAAATGTATTTGCAGTGGGCATGTGTTACTTTAATAATCAAACGATGACATTAAATAAAAGTGACAAAATGAAGACAGTTTTTCAGTAGTTAAGGAGCAACTGCATACAAACTGCTGAATTGTGCATAATTTGAATCTTACCAAGAGTCTTTAAAAATATTCCTGAATAAGGTAGAATTTCATGTCAGTCTGGACATTTCAGAGCAATAACACAGATCTTTAGCATAAACTGTGTTACAGCTTTAGGATAAATAAATAAGGAAAAATGCTCTGCCAGCCAAATGACTGTGAGTCCTTAATATGTTTAAGAGTACTCTCAGATGATGGATTAGATTTTTCTTTCCTGTCAGCCCGTATTAAATCTTGTACAAACTGAAACTACTCTTTATCCAGGCCTCTTGGAGATGGCCATTTAGTCAAATCAGGCATCATTTCTATCACCACCAGAAAGAGTTGCAGTCAGAGCATCTCACTCTCAGATTTTATTTACGTGGATGAGCAGATGGACTAAAAGTAACCTCTATTAAATGTCTTATTTTTATGGGACTGTAGCATTTTAAAGGAGGCATCTGGAAGGAGTTTTTACTAATAAACTTTTCATTTTGTTTTTCAGGGAAAAGTGAAGGTAAGTGTAATTTTCTTATCATACACTACATACATAAATTTGCTAATACATTCAGATGTTTGTCAAGCTTTTTTTTTTCAGTCTATATATGAGACTACGAAAAGTTAATTTTTATTTCTGTATCTAAAATTCCAGAGGTGACAGCATAGGTTAACAGAAAAATGACTCTTTGTGCCTGGGATCAGGCAGTAGAGACAGCCTGCCTCAACCTACGATAATTCACTTATACATTTTACCTACTGCATATGAAAGCTAGGGATTTCTCCCACCTCTGTCAGGGAAAACATCTCCTTTACTGGTTGAACTCTAGGATCTGCTGGGTCTCATATAGGAAGATATTGAGTATTGATCTACTGGTTTCCAAGGCTTGTGCTGACCCTTGGGTGTAGGTATCATTGCCAGCTCTTTAAGTTAAGTGTAATGCTAAACATTTTTTAATGTATTTTAGGTTTACTTTGTCTTTTTGAAATCTTTTTGCTTTATGAGTGAGATTGAAATGATTTTTGGTATTCTTAAGGCCATATGTTTAGCAGGATGAAAAAAACTAAGCAGTGCTTAACTCTAATCCAGCTAGATGAAATTGCTATAAAATGCAAAGTATCATTTTTCTCTCCCTTAAAATCCTATGTCTTCTGAATGTCATTTTTATGAATTGCTTTTGCATTATGTCTAAATAACAGAATACTAAAGTCTGAAACATTACAATTTTACTTTTGTATTTTATATTATTGTAATGGAAGCAGATAAATACAATACTGAATCAGAACTATACTATTTGGCAGAGAAACTCTTAGTTGTATGATTATTTCTCCAAAGATGGTCCATATTTTGTTACTGTTAGTGGTGATCCTGTAATTTTCAGTTTTGAGTAAATGTATTCTATCTTGGGTGTTCTAGTTCTATGCTATGTTCTAGCTATATTAGAGGAAGCTATTTCAATTTTTTAATGCTATTTGAAGATCTCAATCTGTCTCTCATTATCAGAGAAAAGATCGTTAACCTGTGGAGGTTATCCTTAGAGAAAACGTCTTATTTATGGTATATTTATAAGCATGCAAATGTGAAAGCTGACATATTAGGTGATTATCTAATTGGATCACATTCAGGTCACGCTGAGAATACCTACTCCAGGATTATAAAACTGAACTGAAAATTTCTTTGGAAGGCTAGGTCCCAAGCAGTGTCACACTCCTGCTCCCCCCACCAATTCATGGTCCAAAACTTGAAAAGAAAAAAAAAACCTAGAGGTTTTCAATAAGGAAACAAATCACTTGTATTCCCACAACCCCAAAATAACTGATAATGATAATGGTTAAGACATGTCAGTACTTTTCTGAGCACTTTACAAATATGACTTCATTTAATCCTTCCAACAATCCTAGGAGGTGTTCTTTTTATTTCCATCTTAGAGATGAGGAAAATGAGTCCTAGAACAGTTTAGCAAGTCAGCTAAAATCATATGACTTGTAAGTAGCAGAGTTAGAATTCAAATCAGGCAGTTTGGTTCCAGGGTCCATGCTTTTAGTTACTATCTCATACTGCTTCTCTGCTGATATTTTGAAAATTATTATTATTAACCTGTGTCTATTTTTACAGTAGATGTATTTATAGTTTTATATGTTATTACCATGTCTACTTGTTTCCTTAGCCTATGTTCTCAATAGAGCTCAGGTTGCTGTAACAAAACACCATAGATTGGGTGCCTAAAACCAAAGACATTTATGTTAGAGCTTCAACATATGAATTTTAGAGGGGACACAAACATTCGTCCATAACAACCTAGATTTCTAGAAATGGATTTGCTGGATCAATGGATAAGGATATTTAGGCTATTGATACATATGACCAGATTGCTTTCTGTCATTGAAAGGATGTGCTAATTTACGTCCCTTCCAATCACTGTGCCAGCTAGTTTTACCTAACTAACCCTTGTCTGCATTAAGTATTATATTTTTAGCCTTACTATTTAAAGTGATATCTTTATAGTTTTAATTTGCATATTTATTTATTTTTATTGAGGTATAGTTGATGTACAATACTATGGAAGTTTCAGGTATACAACATAGTGATTCACAATTTTGAAGTTTATATTCCATTATAGTCATTATAAAATATTAGCTATTTTCCCTGTGTTGTACAATATACTCTTGATTTGCATTTTTATTATTAGTGAGACTGAACAGTTTTTATCTGTTATTACCATTTGTACTTTTCCTTTATGAGTTCTCTATTCATATTATTTGCCCATTTTTAATGGGCACTTTAGCACTTTTATTTGGCTTGTGAGCTTTTTATACATGTAGGATATTTATTATTCCCTTTGTTGTATTTGCAACATAGATTGTAGTTTGTTTTTTGCGTTTTGCTTTTGTTTATAAAGTTTTCTGACACACAGATGTTTTAAGTTTTTATGCAGTCTATAAATACATAAATTCATTATTTATTCCCCTGTGTTATTTCTTCCATTACTTTTATGCTTGCTTGGTTCATTATTAACATTACTATAAACAACTTTAGTAAAAAGAACTATATAGTACAATGTTTGCCACCTCTAGTGAATGCACACATAGAATTTTCACATAGTTATAATAATTATTTCTTATGTCTTTATATATATCATTTCAAATAAGCATTTTCATGTGTTGTCATGTTCCACATTCTTGTCATTTTAATAGATTTATATTATTCGACCATGTTAACTAGTATATAGTATTCTATCAAGTTAACTTAGGCCTTGCTGTACATTTTGATTATTTCAGGTTTTAGAAACTATGTATAACATAATTATCTTTCTACAAATTACCTCCACCCTTATTTTGAGTTAATTTTTTAGTGCATAATTCTAAAATCAGAATTATCAGGTCTAAGTATATCAACAGTGACCTTATTAGGTCACAGAATATAAGTGATATTTGGTTTTTGTAACAGTTCCTTGAATTGCTCTTTTGAAATACTGAATGGCATAAAATACTATCAGCTATGGATAAATAATGTACCTCCAAATACTATTTTATAATTTTTATTTAACTTTTCTATTTAAAAAAGTATACAAATGAACTTGTTTACAAAACAGAAACAGACTTACACACACATAGAAAACAAACTTTTGGTTACCAGGGGAGGAAAGGGGGGCAGGTGGAGGGATAAACTGGGAGTTTGAGATTTGCAGATACTATTACATATAAAATAGATAAACAGCAAGGTCCTACTGTATAGTACAGGGAACTATATTCAATACCTTGTAATAGCCCATAATGAAAAAAATATGAAAAGGAATATATGTATATATAACTGAATCACTGTGCTGTACACCAGAAATTAACACACTGTAAATCAACTATACTTAATAATAATATAATAGTACAAAAGATAATAAATAGAAGAGTATATAATGAATTCTTAATTTTTATAGCATGAATTATTATCAATGTTAAGTATTTTTCCATGCATTGATTTACTGTTTAAATTCTGTGTTTTGACCTCATATAAAACACTTTATCTAGAAAGTTATGAGGCTGGGGCGAGCTAAGGCAGTGCTAAAGCCTTCTAAAGAGGGAAACTTAACTGAATCTACACCGAGAACCTCTTCCCTTCCTTTGGAGAAATTGCATACAAAATTTGGAACTTTAAATCCCTGGCACAAATTTGCTAAAATATTTTAAAATTTTTGGAAAACTTACATTTTGTCATTTTTATAATCTCGTGACTTATTTTTCTTTTAATTTCAGAGAACGCTTTTTACAGTTGGCTAGAAGGTAACTGTAAACTTTTAAACAAATTTAAATAACTTTTTTTTTCACTTTTAAAGACACATGAAATTAATTTTGTATTTTATAGGTTTCACATATGACATTTCTATTTCCAAATTACTCTTCTTAGGCCTTTGTGTAGAAAAAAGAGCGTTCTACAGACTTATATCTGGCCTCCATGCAAGCATTAATGTGCATTTGAGTGCACGGTATCTTCTACAAGGTATGTGACTTTCACTTTATTTGTTTTAGCATGTTTATTTTCAGGTACTCTCAAAATTTTCTTGGTATTTACCTGGATGGAAAAAGATTGACCCTGCTGAATATTAGGCAGTAAAAACTTATTCTAAAGTGGTAGTAATCAGGAATGTAGAAACGATGGCCACTATAAGGAAAAGTTCAACATGTTCTTAGCTCTCATCACCTTCCTTTAAGAAGCTGCTCAAGATAGTGCACATCACTTTGGAAATGTTCTTTGCTTTGTTGTGGGAATAAATAGCCCTAACAGCACAGTTCATTTTTCATTAGCCATTACTGTATCAGAATCCTTATATTCATGTGCCAGCTTCAGGCTTGGAGTTTAATGAGTAAAAGCATTTTTCTGCTGCTCTGTATGTTTTTACGAATGATTTGAAAAATGAGTTGATGTTGGATTTTCATCAGTAACATATTCCTTCTAGAATTAAAATATCTCTTCTTAGACACAAAATCATAGTAACTTTAAGTAGTGCTCCAAACTCATTAGTAATTTCAGATAGTCACTTTTTAATTCTGTGTCCCAGTTTTATGAATATGTTTATATTTAGAAATTTGATCTTATTAGTCCTGATTTCTCAGTAAAATATTGAGTTTATTTTCCTTTGAAGGGTGGGTTCCAGAAGATAAAATGTTAACATAGAACTATTAAGGGCTAAACTATGAAAAACCATTTTCATGGTTGTATTGATTATGTATTTTAAAATATAAAATGAAGTTAATTTCTGCAGGCCTAAATAACCTAATATAAGTCAAATGAAAGCTACTTAATTTTAAAATTCAGTTTTTAATATTTAATTTTTCTTTCTTCTCAGATACCTGGTTGGAAAAAAAATGGGGACACAACATTACAGAATTTCAGCAGCGATTTGATGGAATTTTGACTAAAGGGGAAGGTCCAAGAAGGCTTAAGAACTTGTATTTTCTCTACCTAATAGAATTAAGGGCTTTATCTAAAGTGGTACCGTTCTTTGAGCGTCCAGATTTTCAACTCTTCACTGGAAATAAAGCTCAAGATGCAGAAAACAAAATGTTACTTCTGGAAATACTTCATGAAATCAAGTAAATTGTATATTACAACTTATACAATATAAAAGAGTGACAAGTGGTATCCAAAATCAAATTCTTACATATTCAACTCAGAGAAAGGAAAATTACCTAAAAAATAATTACAAGCTAATTTTGCTCATAGGTCTTTTAGAATTGAGTTTTGATTTTGTTTTTGTTTTGATCAATGTACTAAAAGGCACATAGTTTTAGTTTTAAGAGCCATTCTTTTAGTGTTTGATATTTGCTTTATTTTCGTATTTAGCTGAACAGGTTGGGTTTGGGGCCAAACTTCTACTGTATTATACAGTCAGCTCTTACATTTGGGGACGTCAGAATATTGATTTTATTATGTGTTATACTCTATTTTAATTATATTTTTCATCACTGACAAGCAAAATATATCAGCAGGACTTTTAATATTTTATAATACATGAAAATGAGTATTCTTTATTATGCAGAGAATATGTCTTATTTATGTTTTATTTAATGCAGGTCATTTCCTTTGCATTTTGATGAGAATTCATTTTTTGCTGGGGATAAAAAAGAAGCAAATAAACTAAAGGTAATTATTTTATACTTTAACTTAATTTTTAAATACAAACTCATATGCAGGTATGAATATAAGCCCATGTTTTTATTCATAACAGTAAATCTTGATATACATCCTAAAATTATAAGAAAAGTCAGAGTCATAATCTTTCATTTCCTCAGAAAAAGGAAGCGCAAAGGCAGGTCCAACTTAAGATCTAGTTTGTGTTATTTTCAAAATAACAACGGAAATGTCTGTGTCACTGTGCTCTTTGTAGAAGTCTTTCACGTTGATGCACTTACGAATGAAAGGAAAGAGGTCTGGAGCATGAGGAGCAGTATTAGCCTGTCTTTTAGTGGAGAGAATTCTGAAGATAGTTTTGATTAAATTAAAGGATGCTCTTTATAGGGAGAGGGCACAGTGTTATTTTGTCATTCATCTCAATCACTGGGGATTAAAGGTATTTAGGAATGCCAGGAGGCAGTCGTGGGAAGAACAGGGACCTGAGATCCCACAAAATGGGCTCTGGTCTTTGCCTTGCCTTTGGGTAGAGGTTTGACCCCAGGCAAAGACCCTCTTTGTATATACTTGCCTCAAAACACTTCAAGTGTAAAATTTCACTGGGAAGGTTTATTAAACACTCACTGTGTGCAGAGCATAATTTTTGTCATTGAAGGGAGGGATGGCTCCTATCCTCAAGGGATTTCTAGTCTATCTGGGGACTCAAGTAAAATTATATTCCTGTTTTCAGTTATAAAGCTATAGGTAAGTAAAGCAGGTCTGATTTCATCAGAATATTTATAACAAACAATCTTCCTTTGTTTCTAATTCATTTCTTTCCATAACGGAAGGACCCGGTTTTATGCAGCTTGCAAACAAAATGCTTTTGCACTTTTTTTTCCTTTTTTTTTTGCTGTTGGATAATAGTTATTTTTGACCTCCCATCTACCTCCTACTTAAAGCATTCTTGCTAGAAATATATACCTCAGTGATTATGTAACCTCCCCAAAAGCTTCCAGGAACTTGGGAGTGAGGGGGAAGATGCTGTAATAAGACTTCTTCCCCTACTACTTTCGATATCTTTTTTATTTTTAGCATACTTGCTGGTTTATTGGAGAGCATTTTGGCATCCACTCGTTTTACATTGTGCAGATTAGAAATATTTCTCACATCGTTTAAATTTTATCAAAGCTCTGAAACACTCAGCTTTGATGACCTATGAAGTTTAACATAATTTTTCTGAGTCCTTTTACAAGAAAAGGAGTAAAACACCAAGAATACTTATTAATATCACATTTTTAAAAAAAATAGTAGTTTATGGTAAAAATGATGGATTTGAACAGTTACATTTATAAGTTCACTTTAAAACCTCATTTTGTCTCCTTTGTACTCTGTCAATATATGGTTAGAAATGCTTATATACATAGGGATTTTGTGATATAGGCTCTTGTGACAAGTATTAAATCCTCCAAAGTTCAGCACCTCATAGAATGGGAATATCTACTCTAGAGTAATTTTAGGGCTTTATTATTATTGTTAAAAGTTAGATTTTCTTTAATTCAAGGTTGAAACACTGGTTTAAAGGAACCCTCAAATCAAATCACCAAAATCTACTTAGATAATATTACTGGGTAAATATTTTTTAAAAGTATGTTTAAAATTAGAATTACCTCTTACCGAACTCGGTCCAAAAGATACAGAAAGTCAAAATATAGAATACTGCCAACATATGATAACATTTAATATTAATAATTTAGGCTTTATATTAAATTATAAGATCTGGGATCCTATAATAAATTCTTTACATATTACAGCTGTTTTGAAGTCTCAGGCTAAATGAAGTATCTGGGGAAAGGCTGTCCCCAGAGTGAATTGAGGTCTGCTTTGAATAGTGGGTTCCAGTCTTTGCTGACTTATTCCCATTTTTAGATCTTTGGTCTAGTTCTCTTCTGATTGAGCCCAGTGTGTAGTTTATTACATTAAAAAGAGAGAGAGAGAGAGAAACGTTATATGTTTCCCAAATTATAGGCCATTTGAAATGTATGTCAAATTTCCTGTTTCAAGTACTGTAAGATTGGGATTGCACTATAAATCCAGAACAGAGGGAGTCACTTGGACAATCAATTAATAATTTCCACTGGAGTAAAAGAAGGGTGTGTTCTGGACTCTCTTTTTCCTTCCTTACTCCTTAAGGACATACACTACTTTTGGATGAGCTTGATACATGTTCCCCTTTTATAAACAATATAATATCCTAGTGTTCACGGATATGTACATAAGTATTAAAAGCATAAAGATAAAAAGGGAAAGATAAACACCAAATTCAGAATAGTTACAGAGGGTGGGATACGGGACTTTGAAGGGATACATAGGGGACTTCAGCTATAACAGTTTCTTTCTGAAGTTTGGTGGGGAGGGTACATGGATTTCACTATATTCCGTATATTTTTATGTGATTATAATAATAATAATGTTCATAATAATAATAAAATATCTGGTTGTTTTACCTAAGTAATATCAGAAAGAAGGCTTTAATTTAACTATTATGAAACCAAAGGTTTTTATTCCTCCCTCCCTCCTTTATTTGTTCCTTTCTTCCTTCCTTTTTTGGTAAATGATGTCATACAGCCCCTGCCCCACCCACCCCGATACTGACATATGGTTAATAATCACATACAACAGAACATCTCAACTTGGTTACCATTGTATATGTTTACAGATAGTTTAGTTTGGTTAGGGAGTCTGGCAGGCCTGGGGTCTAGGTTTACCATTTACTAGCTATGGGAATTTAGGCCTGTTACCTAACCTCTCTGAGCTTAAAAAAAAAATCATTCTGTGTAGATTATAATAATATCTTTTTGGCTTTGTGATGAAGATGAAATGAAATTGTGGATGTAGAGATTCTGGTGTGTAGGAGGTGCTCAGTGGATGATGATTTCAGTTCTCGTCCCCTCTCTGGTGCCCTACGGCACCTTGCACAGCATGAGGGATGTAGAAGGCACTCAGAAATACTTAGGATTTAACTATATACTACATTTTAGTAAAATTTTAAATTATTTTTAGGAGGACTTTCGACTGCATTTTAGAAATATTTCAAGAATCATGGATTGTGTTGGTTGTCTTAAATGTCGACTATGGGGAAAGCTTCAGGTAAGCAGATCTAGCTCAGTCCTGTTTCCATTCTTTGCACAAAGAATTTTCTGATTTTTCTTTTTGTTTTTTTCCCTTATTTCTATTATAGACTCAGGGTTTGGGCACTGCTCTGAAGATCTTATTTTCTGAGAAACTGATAGCAAATATGCCAGAAAGTGGACCCAGTTATGAATTCCATCTAACCAGACAAGAAATAGTATCATTATTTAATGCATTTGGAAGGTTAGTTTTGTACCAAAATTGTTTCTGCTAGCCAAGTAAGTCTAATGCAACGCATTTACTCTCAGATAAAACTGGGTAAGAAATATCCTTTTCAGTGAAATTATTTCACTACAGAATTCTGTGATCTTAGAAAATCATTAGATGATATTCTTTATTTTAATCTATTCTTTTATAATCATGATTAATTCACTCAGTGGATTTCAATATTCTTCCTACTGAATTTGTGTATATTTTTCTAATTATTTAAAAATAGTTTTTTTGTGCTCTTCAAAAGGTATTTTGAAGGTCCTGGAAAAATCATGTTGTGTAATATAGGTGTACATGTAAAATTTCTTTGTGAATTCACCATTGTGTGAAAAGGTTAATAGTTCTTTTAAAAATAATTTTCTTCAAAGTGATTAGAATATAAGTTTGAAATATGGAAGTTACATTACAAAATTTGAGTATAGATGCATTTCCTTCTGGCCTGTCACATATAAAGAATGCAAGATTTATAAAAACTAACATATTTCTGAGGACTACATTTCTTCACTTTAAAAAATTATGATTTAATATTTTGGGTTTGGAATAATCGTCCTTCAAAATTATTCTCTAGCACACAGAGCTTGACAGTTATACTTCATTGAATAGTTTGCTACTTCTTTCATGGTAGAGAGCAGAGCTTAAGAACACTTAAAATAACAAAGTTATTTATAATAACTAAGTTATAAATAACTAAGTTAGTGAAAACAATTTGGTCATATATTTACTATTCTCACTCTTTATAAGAGTCCAAAGGCTTTGATTCTTTGTATATTTACTAAATATGGCATATCGATCAGTTTAAGTGTTCATATACATATGCATATTTAAAATACATATTTTATTATGTGCTTTATACCTGTGTACTTTAAATAGTAAGCATATGAATATACTTATGAATACTTAAGATATCTAAGGATTTTAATGCTGATGTACTTCATAATTTTGCATTTTGAAACTTTAATACTAAGTTATGAATACTTAAAAGTAATTTCTGGGCAATATTACCTTAGTTTTAACATGTCAAATTAAGGACTAAAGAACATCAAAATAGATTAAGTTGCTTTATGCACCATTAAATTTGCTGAAATAAATTACTTAAACATTTTTATGTGTTGTGAAAATGCAAAGTGAATAACTTACGAGACAAGTTATCTAAAATAGTTTTTGAGTGAAATTTTTTTTGGTTACAGAATTTCTACAAGTGTGAAAGAATTAGAAAACTTCAGGAACTTGTTACAAAATATTCATTAAGGAAAACCAGTTGAAATGTGCCTGTTTCTGGACAGTGGAGGCCCAAGAATGGAATTTCATTCAAAGGCATAATAGCATGAGTCTCAAGCCAAACATTTTATACGAAGCTGCTTTTGTAAAAGGGAATTACTTTGTTTTAAGTAAACAATTTTTTTTAATTTTGTTAAGTCTATGGATAATATTATTGTGAATAAAATTAATACTTTGATAATGTGGTACAAATTTTAAAGTTTAATATTAAGTAAAATCAGGATTATCAAATTCATATATGGTAAACCTAAGTAAATGTTTTAAGTCTCTCAAACCATAATTTTGTGTAAGATGTAATATAATAAAACTATGGCCAATGTGACAAGTGTTCAATAGGAAAATGCTAAGGAAGCTCATGAATGGCCTATTATTAGCAGCCTAAATGTTTCAATACATTTAGTGTTACCAGATTTAGTAAATAAAAATACAGAATGCCCAGTTAAATTTGAATTTCAGATAAACAACAAATAGTATTTTAATATAAGTATGTTGCATGCAATATTTCAGACAACTATATGTCAAAAAACTATTCCTTATTTAAAATTCAAATTTAGCTGGGAGTCCTGTGTTTTCTCTGGCAACCGTATAAAACATTGTTATGAAACAGATCACTTTTAGAATTATATCGGTATTTTGACTGGCTTATTTTGGTGTATAGAAAGATAAAATGATAACTCAAAGGTGTAAGGGATTTCTAAACAGTGTGAAAAGTTGAATACATTTATATATTTATTCTCATAATACTTTCCCTAATTCTGAATAAAATTTTGGGGAAACTTTTTATTTTTATATAATTTCAAACTGACAGAGATGTTTCCAGGATAGTACAAAGAACTCTTTTACCAGCTCCACAAATTGTTCCTATTTGCTTAGTCTCTCATGGTCTGTCTGTATATATACACACCTATACTGTCTTTTCCTCAATCATTCGGAAGTCAGTTACAGGCATCATGCCCTTTGAACCCTAAACACTTCAGTGTGTAATACTAAATCATTTATTTTAAATGATTTTTTTCAGAAAAAAAAATCAAACTATATACTACTATAAGCCTTAGAATGAGGAATCATTTTGAGTTCCAACTTAAAGTTCTTTTTGAGTCTTGTTACCCTTTTAATGCTTAATCTGTATAGTCATAGGGCATATGGTGATTTGGTTTTTGTACATGACATTCATTTGTTTTTCTCCCAAAAACTAAACTGTAATTTTCAGAGGTTTTCATAAGGGGAGGATCTTCAATGATAAAAATATTTGAAGGGGTATAGGAATTTCTATCACATGGTAATTGAAGGGAAAAAAGAAACTGTATACCTCAAAATCCTGGGCCCTCTCTGTATGTCTTAGCAGGTATACCATGTTGCAATGTAACATTACTAATAAAGCAAGGCTTATTTATATAATGGTTTAGAAATGCCACTTTACACTACTGTATACTTTTTCTTCTCTATATCCCTAAGGCCTGGTAGTGTCAAGCACATAGTAGGTGTCCAGTAAATGTTCGTGGAATAAATGTATGCAAATGTATTCAGTATATTTAAATAGTCACAGATCTAAATTTAACAATATATATCCTGTTTTCCTTTTCCCCCTCATTTGAATAGGGCAGGAAAAGAAAGACAAAAACCTACTATTAGTCAATATTCTTGGAGAATCAAAGTACTCTGAAGCGAGCACCATATATAAAAGGGTTTGTAGTATCTGAAAATACGATAGATGGATTTAAGTGGTTATTTTGCCTGTACACCTCTCTAACTCTCATCTTATGCCCCTGCCCTTTTTTCTTTTTTTAACATCCAATCTTTTAAAAAGGCTATTCTTATCTTTACTTTGTCATCCCTGGCTTGCTCCGTAACTGAAATTGGGCTTTTGGCTCCGTAGTTCTTAACAGTCTTGTCCTTTGAAGTCTAAAACTATATTCAGATTCTAAATCCACCTTTAAGTTCACAAGCCATTTCTGACTTGACCTTTTCTCTGCATTTGACACTGCCGACAGCCTCTTCTTTAAAAGTCTTATTTCCATTGGCTTCCTTCTATTTCACATACTCCTGGGTGCCTCTTTTCACTTATTCTTTAAGTTATTCCTCAGGCTTTCATTCCTGCTCTCTTCATCACCACTTCTCACTTTTGAGTACTTCCAATTCAATGTCTAAATCTTTATCTTTAGCCCAGACTTCTCAGTCCATCTGCCTACTACATATCTTCACTTGGTTGTCCCACAGACACCTGTGTGTGTTTAAAAAATCATTCTCCTCCAGACCTACTCTTATGCCAATGTTCCTTCCTCTGGTTAATTTCAGAACCATCATTATCTAAATTCTCTAGGCTCACTCTTCTCCTCCCTTTGTCTCCTATTCAGCCAATGTCTAATCTCTATGGATTTTATCTCCATATCTCTGACATATCACTGTCATTCCATTTTCATTGCTCTTCCCTAAAGCATGAACCTTTCTCCTTTATCCAGCTTGTCTCCTATCTTTTGCTCCACAATTCTACAAAGTGGACTTTCTAGAAGGACTCTAACAACATTACTTCCTGCTTAACACACTTTAATAACTTCACGAACCTTCAGGAGAAAGCTAAACACCTTTGCTTGGTGCACAGGGTTCTCTGATACATGTCTTCCTGCTCCCCACCCCTGCCACCCCATGTTCTGTTAAAACAGACTTCCAGTTCTTCAGATGCACTATAGTCAGGCCTCCACACCTTGGTGCCTGCTGTTCCCTTTCTATCAAGTGCCCTTGCCATCTGGAAAATTTCTAAGTATCTTGCAGGCCCAGCATAAAGCATCACCTCTGTGACATCTCCCTTGCTGCATCCAAGGAGGATCACCTGACTTCCTCTTTTGTGTCACCACTGTAATTACAACCTACCTCTAGTGTGTCATTTATTGTACTGTATTGTGTTTATTTTTTAAAGTCTCCTTTACTAGAATGTGAGCTCCTTAAGGGCAGGAAAAGGAACTATATCCATTTTGCATCTCCATAGCATAGTTTTTGGCATATGAAACTTAATAAATGTTGGTTGAATAAATTGCTTTTGAAGTGACAACTTTATTATATTAATGGTCATATCTTCACTCCAAATAATCTTTACAGTAAGAGTCAGTAGACTGTGGACTTTAGGGGGTCAATAAAACTTCCAAAATTGTATTCAGAATTTGGTGTGGTTTTGGTGGATCGTGAAAGGGGTCTATTAGGGAAAAAATAGTAAGAACTCTTCTTTCAGGGGAAAAGGCAAAATCACTAAAGAATTTCATGAATAGTCAAAGAATAGCTGCCCAGGATTATGGGCTAGATAAATTTATTCCTGTTTAAAGTTCTAAGGGGAGGGAGAGAGGTGTTAAGAGTTATTTTATACAAGGATTTTTTCTTTGCTTAATGTTTGAATAAACATGTACTATCTAATAACATATTGATATTTTAAACTGTATGGCATTTCATACGAAATTAGTGTGTAATACTAAGGGACCTCTACATGTTATGTACATACAGTTCTCCACTTACAATAGTTCAACTTTAGATTTTTCAACTTTACAAAGTGCAAAAGTGAAACGCATTCAGTAGAAGCTGTACTTCCACTTTTGAATTTTTGATTTCTCTCCCTGGGCTTAGATATGCAGTATGGTCCTCTCTTGTGATTTTGGGCAGTGGTGGATCTTTAATTCTGTAAATTGCATGAGATAGTCAACACTTTATTATAAAATAGGCTTTGTGTTAGATGGTTTTGCCCAACTGTAGTTTAATGTAAGTGTTGTGAGTAAGTTTAAAGTGGGCTAGGCTAAGCTATGGTGTTCAGTAGGCTAGGTGTATTCGATGCATTTTCACTTACAAGCTGAGGAAGATCTGTAGTTATAAGCTCACTAAAAGCAAACTATCATTTGTAACTCCAAATATTTTCCTCTTTTCTATGGAAGCACTAGGGTTCTTATCCTCACATGATAGAAACTCAGTTGGTATAGTCCATTATGAGAGATTAAGAAAGCCAGACCTCCAACTAAAAGCACAAACACTTTTATTTTTAACAGTAGTGTTTTGTTACAATTTAGTGAAACAACAAATAAATACATTCATTGGCCACAGCTATACTTTTACAACCAGTTTGAAACTGATTATATAGCTGAGAAACACTGTTAAACAATAAAAAAGGCAGCTATGCATAAAAAAGCCACTTTAGCTATAAATTACATCTTTCATAAAACTACTACCAGCTATAATGAGTGGTAAGAGTTTCAAAATTAATGACCACCCAAATGAAACGATAAAAACAAGTACTGCTAATCACTGTAGAATTACACACTTAAGCAATGAAAGTCTCTCTTCTAGTTAATGAACCAAAAAGGAAGGTTTGAAATTGTCATCATGTGCTTCAGTGCAGGATGAATAGGGAATGCGTAGCCCTTTGATTTTATAAACAACTCCTTCTTTCAAGACCAGACTTAAAGTGCTCCTAGTGCTTTGGAATTTTTAAGCAAAAACTGGGTCAGAAGCTTATCTTTCTTTGTCTTTGGTGATGTACTGTGGGAGATGTGTATACAGAGATAAATGCAAGAATTCAGGTACCCTGGTCAGGATAAGAAATGTACAAATCTCAGATTTGGAAGAATCAACTAATGCAGCTAAAAGAACCAAGTTACTTTATCTGAAATATGTTTTTAAAAGTAATCTTTGTTTATCTGGTGAAATAGGAACATTATCTACAGAAGTCTCAGAAAGATTTACTAGAAAAAAAATTTACTTTATCACTTTGAATCCCAAGGATTAATAAAGACAACAGAGATCTTTTCAGATAGCTCTAGATAATACCTAGCATAATTAAGAAAATAAATAGTTGGCATTCTGAAAAGAAATCCAGTAACTGAAGTTGCAAACTATACTCAGGTAAGTGCATGTTATGTTGTTCTGTTACTACCAAGGTTAACTTCCACACCATAAACTTTAAAATAATTTGCTTACAATGAGAGAATTTCGTGGAAATAAACCCAAAGTAACATAAGTTTATGCTTTTGATTGAATTTAAAATCATTTTGTATGATAAAAAGACAAAATTTCTTTGGCTGTGTACCAGCCTCCTGAAAGATTAAAAGCATTAAAAATTTTATTTCTTTCTTGGGGTTTCACTTACTGTTATACTTTACGAAGTTGCAGAATCAATTAATTGAAAAGTTGAAAGGTACTTTATGTAAGAGTAGAAAACATAATTTTCTAATCAAAGACAGAAGAGGATAGTTGTGTTAGTTCAAGTTCTTAAGAAATAGATCAGCAAACAATTGTATATATGGTTAGTCGTCCTTAAGCATGTTGTGACAACTTCTCAACATTGCCCGTTACCTTGGCATCTTGAGGTATTCAGCATCTACTTCCTTATAGACACTGGTAGAAAGTGCATTTTAAAATTCTCTATTACCTTAGCCTACCATATATTTTCTTTAGATTTGAGATAGGACATTCAGGACAGTTTTAATGTAATTCTAGAAGTATTTCAATATTGTTAACCACTGGTGTTATACTTACCTAGTTAGTACCCTTACATAAGTTGTTCATTTAGTCTAGTGCTGGAATTCATTTGAATTTAATTTGGCTTTGCCCATATACAAGATATAAAAATGTGAAAACTAAAAGAGGAATTAAATGTCTTACAAAGTATTGCACTTGAGTTCACGGCAATAATGTATCACGATTTAATTTACCTGAGGACAATCCTGATTCAGTTAGGAACAGGTAAGATCAGCTATATTTTGCTTCAGCTAAGTTGAATGCTTTTGAAAAATGTATTCATCTTTCGACTTAGAATTGTACATTTTGTGAATATTCCTTAAGTACATCTGTAAACTGATTTAGTCCCAAGAAGTTTCTACCAAAATCTCCCTATGCAAAAATTACTATTGCTTTTTTGAAGACTCATGCTTAAACTACTGCATACATCTTAATCAGACAAAATAATCACTTGACCAATTCTACTCAAAGTAGCCACATAATTTTTACTGGTATACTTTCCTCTTCAAGAAATGACTGTGGCTTTCCAAAGAACACTGCTGGTCATCACTGTAAAGGATTATTACTATCATTTGTTTAAAATGATGGTTTGAATAATTTCAGTTGGTACTTTACGATCATGTTTAAAAGAACTATCTTCAATGATTACATATTCTTAGTAGATCTTTCAAAAGAAAGAATTTTTATGCCTTCATTCTGTGCACTGTTCACACTATAAACTTTATTGAGTAAGAATTCCATGTGGAGTATACTGCTGAATATACAGGCTTTGATTTTTGTAGGGAAACTGCCTCCTAATTTGGTGTACAACATAATATCCCAGTGAGAACACTGGGGTAGGACTTTGGGGACTGCAGTGTACTCTTTCAGAACAAGGATAAAAGTGCAAATATGCAAATATGCATTTGATGTTCCAAAGTCATGATGTTTGGAAGCCACCAAGTGCCTTAAGATCTAATCCCTCGTTTCTCCCCCTCCAAACTTTCCGCTGTACTCCGTTTCACTAGGACGAGGTCAAAAGTAACAGCTGTGTTCCCCACTGGACACAGCCACATTTCCAGGCTTTGTTTTCAGTTGCAACAGATTAATGGAATGTTTATGCAGATGGAATTTTAACACACTGAATATACATATGCATGAAAAATGACTGAAGAATCACGACTTGGTAATGCTGTCAGTTTTGCGGTGTTACATATAAGCTATGGTGATTGTTCATATCTAAATTACTACAAGTAAAGAGCAAAGGAGCAGTGTCTGTCATAGGTCCATTCAGGTGGGGAGAGACTGTGTAACTGCTGCTGCACCCAGTCATGGTGCCATACCAGCCCAAACCTTGTGAATTTGATAAACTGCAACAAAAAGGAGCAAAAAAGCCATAGGAATGTGGTTAGGATATGGCAAGTCATGTTGGCATTTATAGTTTTCAATGAATTTTAGAATACAGTTGAGTACCAAATGTACTGAAATATGTTTTTTGCCAAATAAATAATGGCTTTCTACAAAATTCAATGACTTTTATCTAATATCCTTGATTCTGTATCACATATTAGAAAAGAATACATACCACTCAGAACTAGTAGAACTTGATTATCAGATAATAAGAATAACAACAACACTATAGTGCTTATTATGTATCTAAGACATGTTTTGTGTGTGTATATGTATATACGTATAATTATATTTACACACACATACACTCAATTAATCGTCACAACAATCCTATCAGATAGGTTCTATTATCAACCCTGTTTTACAGATGGAAAACAGAGTAAAAAACTGAGCTTATGTAACTTGTACAGATGAAGTGAGGATTATAGAAAATGCTGTATCAAACTCAAAGCATTAGGTAGGTGTGCATTCAGCTTTTCTCTTTGCACAGACACACAGTTAATGGTACGGACTTGCAATGATTTTGTACAAGGAGGGCACAAGAAGATGTCCTATAGCACCTAAGCATCTCAAGAGTTTTATCTAGGACTTCTCTGTGGCTTCTGAACAGCACAACAGATAGAGAAACATATAACATCACCATAATAGTATTTCTTCCCTGTTCACCAGCTCGCTTCGGCTTTGAACTAACAAGGCATCCTAATATTAAATGGCAACACTTTACGCCCAAAGGCATTTCTCAAATAAAGGGAATATATGGGCTTAGAATCAGATGATAATTGTTTACAGTACAGGTCCCATTATGGGTTTAATATCTACTGTTCTAAGCTCCAATATTAAACGATCTTATTTATTGACAGATATCAGCAAACCACCCTTTGCATACTGGGTTAAAGCTTAGATTTGTTCTTTTCGATCTATTTCAGTACTAATTCAGTACATCTACCTTCCTTCTCTTGAACTTCCCAGTCTTGGCAAGTCATCATCACTATCATATCGTCTTGGATTGTCGAAGAAGTATGCTCTGGAACTATAACTGTGACTATTTATCATGCCAGCAGGTGCCTGTGAACAAAGTATCAGATAGCATATGAAGACTGACTTTTCAGCTAAGAAAGGAGGCTGGGCTCTATAATGCTTTTTAGTCTTATACTTTGTAAAAATAGAAAATCAATATAAATGTTCCATTATTTTTAAAAATAAGGAGAACAAGCTTTATAGAATATTATGATATCATACCAAATTCTGGTTTAATCTCTGTGCCCGGAAAAACAGTACCACCGACCATGCTGGCACGTGTTCCCACAGAAAGAGGACCATTCCAAATACTATATACTCTTCTCCACTTACGTCTTTTATATGGGCCTGTAAATAGAATATGGCAAAGCAATTCTAAAATCTGTCTTATGTATAAGAAATCACCCTCCACAATCTGTTTGCTTCACGTAGGGTAATTTAAAACAACTTACAAGTACGTAAAAGTCTAAATTAATTTTCCATATTTTGTGGTTTCTCATGTAATGGTATTTATCCTTTAAAGATCACAAAAATGCTTTGCTATTAAGCAGAATAAAGAGGTATTAACTTTTTCGATGCATCAATTTATGAAAATATTTTAAATACATGGGTAGTGGGGTGGGGTTTTAGGCTCGCTCCATAGTCTGCGGAGAGTTAGAAAAGAGACTACTGGTTCCAGCTGCTCTGTAGGCAGAATAATAGCACTACCCCAAGCTACACCTGGAGAGAAATGTAACATGCAAGTCACTCAGCTCTGCTGCTACTTAAAAACATGCTTTTGGGCTTAAACTCCATGTTGAATGTGTTTCTATTCTAATAGATGTGGGGAGAGAGAAATGGGAGAAGGACAGAAGGGGATGTACCACATGGAACCACATGGGAAAATTCCTTCTTAGAAAGATAACTGAAATTCTGAAAATGTAGTATTCCAGGAGGCCTTAAATTCAGCACAAGGTTAAATTAATATAAATAAAGATATGGCATGTACCTATGTCAAACTGTACTTCTAGAAAAAGGGCAGAGAATGCTGGAGGGTCAAATATGCATAGCCAGGGCATTGGGAGTTATTACAGAAAATACCTGGACACCTAAGGAACTATGACTGCTCTCCCATTATCAAGACCGATAATGCCAGATTTTCGTAAGGGTCATACAACTAAAATGGAACCACATATTTAGGTTATATGTAGTTCTTATGTAAGAGAATTAATTTCATCCTAACAAATTAAAGACATAACCATATCCACTAGCTAATGACAGGCATCAACTTATCTAGAGATATTTAAACACCCTTTAAAAAATTAGTAAAATTGGTGTATGAACAATAGATTTAAGGCACTATTAGTATTATTTACAAAAAAGAAAAGAAAAATACTCCTTTGGGAGAGGTTCTTTCTGAAGAATGGTTTTAAGTGCCCCATGTAAATGAGGATTTTTAAACAGAACTTTAAGTATGATTACCAAGAGTAGGCAGAGAGTCCACAGAAGTGTTTCTCAGGGGAGGGTACAGATCAGTGGTAGAGTGCGTGCTTGGCATGAACGAGGTCCTGGGTTTAGTCCCAAGTAACTCCATTAAAAATAAATAAATAAATAAGCCTAATTACCCCCTCAATAAATAAACAAAAAGAAACTGCTACTTTAAAAAATAGAAAGAAGCAAAAAAAATTAAAAACAAAAAACAAATAAGCAAAAATTTTTTAAAAAGTGTAAGTTAAACACTTAAAATGTTCTCCTAGTCAACAGCTAACTTCATTATCATACAATTAGATTGGCAATAGATGCTAGGTACTTACCTTCTCTGAAAGATTATCCCAGCCGTAATTAAATGGACTTTCTAATGTATCCTGAGATATGGTGATCACCACCAAATTATAGCATGCTCTTGAAGAGTAGAGAAGAATGACTACAGAGCCTACAACAACAGTCTGGCACAGAGACATACCCTAAAAGAAAGAAAAATCATCATCACGATGCTCTGCACATTTGTCATGACAAGCCATTCCTCCATATGCAATAGAGTCCCCTCTTGCAATGTGCTCCTAGAAAACACTGAGTGAGTGCCTGTTGAAATAAATTCTTGATTATCTTGTTTCACAATTCCTATTCTTAGAACCACTTGTGTTTAAACTATCTTGTTCACACAAATAAGTTCTTTGCCAACTAGCCCAATGGCAGCTGGAGGAAGATTTTGTTCTTCCAAGGTTACCTTACTCCCTTAAGTAGTATAGGAATAAACAAGTTTGCAAAAGATCTGAGTTTAAATTGATATTAATCAGAGAGTTAGTTTATTCATAATGAGAAAAGAATAGGAAATAGATGCCATTAGTCCATTTGGTATACTTAATTTCCATCAAGATGCAAAATTAGAATAGAAATGCAACTCCTATGCTGCTATTTGCTTTGTTCTGTTACAGTCTATTAGAGACTTGATGCTGTTATGTTGATGACAAAATGACGGAGGCACCTAAAGGCACTTTCAAATCCAAAATATTTTAATCCCAAGGCTTTCTTTCACCATTTCCCCACATTTAGAAAGAAAGCTTTTGTAACTTAGTGGTTGTTCACTGGAGTATGCATATTAGAGAAGGGTGTGGTATCAACTTTTGCAGGGATTCTTAACCTGGGATATTTCAATACAGTTAGTTTCCTTTGTAATCCTATTTATCGTAAAGACATTTTTCTGAAAAGTGACACAATTGCCAAAGAGATCTATTGTGAAAAACACCTAATATGGTGTTTCAAAAGTCTGTGTTCTGGTTGTCACATTGATCAAAGGGCAATGATGGCACTTAGGGCACAAAGACCAGGGTGCAGGATGACCTACAGCTCACAGGAAAGTTCTCCACATGGGAAAATTCTTCTCTGTGTCCTCTTGGACATTCATGAAGATGAAAAACCTGTTTATAATAATTTGAGCCAGAACCTAACTCTGTTTTACATATAAACAAATTTTGTGCTTATATAAATAGATGTCACCATATCCAGAAACACATATAACATGTAAACTGAGGGAAATTTGTCCTTTGTTTTTTTTTTTTCCAGAACTTTTGTCAAGAATGGTCAAATATTTCAGAAATGCATGAAACTGACAATATTGCTTGTAGTACGTAAGGGACCAAAGTGACACACCTATTACAGCCTGCTTTTATAGCTGTCTCATTCACAATTTCTATGTATAGATACAAGAATCTGACTACTACATCGTGCCCCCAAATTTATACATTGAAATATTTATTAATTACTTTCCTTTCATTTCCTCTTTATATTACAATTAGGGCAACTGTATTGAAATTTTGAAGTTCTGTGTTTAGGTAAATTAAACAATCTATGAATTTCAGGATAGGAATACGTTATTAAAGTGTTCGTGATGAGAAAAGTTCATTGGATTTGGTAGGATTGAGAACCATTATTATAACTAACTTCCTTATAAGAACAACACATTTTAGAGGTATATGAGAAGAAAGTAAACTAAAAGATGAAACAGACCTTGAAAGATACTGGGATAGTAACAGAGTACTTTTTCTGAGCCAACCCACTACCACAGCAAAAAGTATGTGTGAAAATAAATAAAACCCTAGCAAGATAAATTTTTTAAATCAAGGCTAACATTTTCTATAGTGCACATTTTAATTTTTGTGAATTCCCCCAAAATGTTAATAGCTAATCTAAAAGCAATCCAGTTTCCATTTTAAAAGTGCTATATTATTAAAGAAAAGTTAGGTAACAAAAAAAGTTAGAATTTATATGTTGTAAGCATTACCATCCTTTAAAATAACCATAAGTTTATAGTCACCGCTTTGAGAAATAAAATGACCTCCAAAAAGACTTAATATGGAGATATTGTGCTTACACTTGTAAATACTATAAAAACTACAAAAAATGTGCAAAGAGAGCAAAGAATAATATCAAAGCAATTAATAAAGCATCATTGTAGCCAAATGACATACATATAACAAAGAAAGAAGCCCACCAATTTAGAAAACAAAATAAGATTCTTCCCACAAAATAGAGGATTATAAAACAAAAGAGAAGGATTCAGTCACATGAAAAGTTAAAGAAAATCCTCCTAAATTGAATAATCATAACAAACAATTCCATTCAGGAGCAACCCTCAAGGAATGATTCCCCCTTCCTCCACCTCTCACATGCACACACCAGTTTTTTAGAAATACCACACTTGCCAAGTAAAGAAGAATTGCACTTCACTCCAGTATGTATGGCACTAACGAGTGCTCAAAGTTTACAGGTATTTTTAGAATGCAGTTATGTAGAAACCTCTACTTACCATTCACTGAGTTTTGACAAATGTGTATACAAACAGAGAACATTATCATCACTCCTAAAAGCTCCTTCACAGCCCTTCCCCATCAGCCAACTCCCCCAGACACAAATACTCTCCTGTTTTGGTTTCTACCACAACTTGGTTTTGCCTACTCTAGAACTCCATATAAACAGAATCATAGAATATGAATGCTTTTAAGGTATCATTCACTCAGCATAATGTTTTGAGATTTATCCACGGTGGTAGATGTATCAGTTGTGAGGTCTTTATACAGCTGAGGTGGATAATTAGGGTGACCAACTCCTCTTCTTTGCTCAAAAATTTCCTAGTTAAAAAAACTGTTTCCTAGTTTTAGCATCCCAGAAAACTCAGTCCCAGGCAAACCAGGACAGTGAACCACACTAGTTCCACTGTATAATTATATGAGTTTGTTTATATGAGAATTTGTTTATGCATTTTTTTTCTGCTTACAGTTTCTGTGAACATTCTTATACAAATCTTTTTGTGGACACATGCTTTCACTTCTTTTGGGAAAATACCCAAGAGTGGAATTGCTGGGTCATATGGTAGGTATAAATTCAGCTGTATAAGAAACTGCCAGATCTTTTTCCAAAATGGATGTACAATTTTATACTTTCAACAAAGTATGAGAGTTCCAGTGGTCCCACATCCTAGACAACCTTTGGGGTTGTCAATCTTTTTAATTATAGCCATGCTGATGGATGTTTTGGTTTTAATTTGCATTTTTCCAGATGACTAATGACATTGTGCTTATTAGCCATTTGTATATCTTCTTTGTGAAAAATCTGTTCATATCTTTGACTGTTTTCAAATTGGGTTGTCTTTTTTTTTTTAATTATTGAGTTGTAGGCAATCTCTATACGTACTGGCAATGAGTCCTTTGTCAGATACATATGTATTGCAGGTATTTTCTTGAGGTCTGTGGCTTGCCTTTGCATTTTCTTAGTCTTGTATTTTGATGAGAAATTTTAAATGTTAATTAAGTCTAATTTATGAACTCATTCTTTTGTGGTTATTCTCAATGACCTGCCTAAGAAATCTTTCCTTATACCCAAGTTGTAAAGATAGTCTTCTGTGTTTATTTTTAAAAACTTTAGACTTCTTTTCAATATTATTTAGGTCTGTGATCCATTCTGAAATTTGTGTGTGTGTGTGTATGGTATGCAGAGGAGCTAGAGTTCATTTTGTTTCATGTGGATATGCAGTTGTTCCAGCACCACTAGCTAAAAAGATTTCCTTTCCTTCTGCATTGCTTTAGCATCTTTGTCAAAAATCAAAAGACCGTATAAGTATGGACTGTTTCCAGCCTGTCTATTCTGTTTCACTGCTCTGTTTGCCTATGTTATGCCAGTAGCACATTGTCTTAATTACTGTAGCTTTATATGAAGTTTTAAAGTCATGTAGTCTAAGTCCTCTTCTTTTTCAGAGTTACCTTCTGTACTGTTCAATACAATAGCCATTAGCCATATGTGAGTATTTACCTATTTACATTTAATCTAAATTAAATTAAAAGATCAGTTCCTTTCGAGCACTAGGCCCTCAGTAGTCACATATGGCTAGCTAACACACTGAGTAGTGCAGATACAGAATATTTTCATCATCACAGAAAGCTCTATTGGAAAGAGCTACTTTTAAAGTATTTTAGGTCCTTTGCATTTCTATATAAATTTTAGAATAAATGTGTCCATTTTTTAAAACCTCAAGGTAGAATTATGACTGGGACTGCACTGAATCTACAGCTCATTTTGGGGAGAATTGCTGTCTTAACAACACTGCATCTGCCAATCCATGAACAATGGTTTTCATTGATTTAGGTCATCTTTATTTTCTCTCAGGAGTATTTTGTAGTTTTCATTATAAAGGTATTGCTTGTTTTGAAAAATTTATTCCTAAGTATTTTTTAATGTTATTGATGCTATAGAACTGTGTTTTTTTTTGAATTTCATTTTCTAACTGATTGCTCCTTGTATGTATAAGAATACAACGCAATTTTGTATTTTGACCTTGTATCCTGAGAACTTGCTATATTCACTTGTTAGTTCTAGTAGTTATTCAGTAGATTCCTTAAGCTCTTCTACATAAACAATCATGTTATACACAATTAGAGACAGTTTTACTTCTTAATTTCCAATTTTATACCCTTCGTTTTTCTTGTTTTACTGGAAAATTGAATAGAAATGGTGAGAGTGGAAATCTTTGCCTTGTTCCCAACTTTAGGGGCAAAACATTCAATATTTTAAGTATGATACTGACTGCAGGTTTTTCAGACATCTTATCAGATTGAGGAATATTCCTTCTATCCCCTATTGGCTGAAAGTTTTCACTGTTATTTTTAAATCATGAAGGGTGCTGAATTTTGTCAAATGTTTTTTCTACAACTATTCAAATGATTATTTGTTTTTTTTCCTTTGTTCGCTCAGTGTAGTGAATTACATTAATTGATTGTCAAATGTTAAACCAATGTTGCATTCCTGGGATAAACTCTTTTCAGTCATGATGTATTATCCTTTTTATATGCTCCTTAGATTCTGTATCTCTAAGTATAAGGGATACTAATTTGTAGTTTTTGTCTGTCTCATATTATCTTTGTCAAGTTTTAGTACCAGAGTAATGTTATTCTCATAAAACATGTTAGGAAGTGTTCCTTTCTCCTCTATTTTCAAGAGTTTGTTTAATATTGGAGTTATTTCTTTTTAAAATATTTGATAGAATTAATCAGCAAAAGCAATTAGAGCTGGAGTTTTGAGGGAAATTTCTGACAACAAATTCGATTTCTTTAACAAATATATGACTATTTGTATTTTGTCTTTAATCAATTATGTTATAGTATACTTTAAAAAAAAAGTCTCCATTTCATTTAAGTTGTCAAATTTACGCACAAAGAGTTCACAATATTCTCTCATTTTTCTTTTACTGTCTAATAAGATCTATGGTGATAGTCTCTCTTTCACTTATGGTATTGGCAATTTGTATTTTCACTCTGCTTTTTTTTTTGTCCATCAAATTTGTTGATCTATTTAAAGAACTAACTTTTGGCTTTAATTTCTCTATTGTTTATTTTTTGTTTCATTGATTTCTATCCTGATCTTTATTATTTCAGGTTTTCTACTTACTTTGGGCTTACTACTTGTTTTCTGCTTACCCCTCTTGTGTTTTGTTGTTGGTATTTATTTGTTGTTCATCTGTCCATCATTTCCTGCATTCTTTTGGGTTACCTGAATTTTTTTGGAACTCCATTTTAATTTATCTATTGGACTTTTAACTATACTTTTCTATTTTTTGTTTTGTTTTGTTTTTACTTTTTGCTTTAAGTGATTGCTCTAGGGCAACAATTCTTAAAGTGTGGTCCAGAGACCTTAAAGATCAAAATCAAAATGATTTTTTAAAAAAAGTACTAAGATGTTATTTGCCTGTTATATTCTCATTCTCTTTTGAATACGCAGCAGAGTTTCCCTGATATAGCAGAGGCTATATGATATGTGATGATGTCAACGCTCTGTGTATGTCTGCATTCTTATGTGTTCCAGATTCCTGATATAATAGAATTAGGGTATATATATGTCCATTTTCAGAGATTAATTCAGCTTGTTCTCTGTACTTTTACTGGATTCTTACTAGTTTTCTTTGTTTGCACATGCTATATGTGATAAAACCTCATTATTACCAAACAAGTAGTTATTTTGAAATCCTAAAATTTTCCTTGTACTTATATGGCAGCACAACAAAAACAGGTACAATTTACAGATTTGTTTTACAATATTTAAGGCTTTACTTCAGAAATTAAAAAATTAACTTTAATATTAAACTCATTTTAGATATTAATCATATTTTATTCTAAGATGAAACAATTATAATTTTTTCCATGTTTAAGAATGGGTTATTGGCTTAGGAATAGGGACTTACTGTTTTATTGGCACAAAGTTTCAGTATGGGATGATGAAGATGTTCTGGAGATGGATAGTAGTGATGGTTGCACAACAATGTGAATGTACTTAATGCCACTGAACTGTACATTTTAAAATGGTTAAAATGGTAAATTTTATGTTATGTACATTTTATTACAATAAAAAATATTTTTCTCAACATACAGCTTCTGTTTACCTCAAAGATGCTGAGAAAGATGAGTGTTAGAATTCTCTGACTTGAAGAAAGAAATCTACATCAAAGTAACCAGATAAAACTGATTTCTTCTTTTATCAAATGAAATGTAATGAAAACTACCTTTCAATAGGTTTTATAAATGTTAATCATTTACCTTATTGTGTCTTCTGTGACAGAACATTATGTCCAAGTGAAGCTGCAGCACCATTTTGAGACCAATCATTCAGAGTTTAAAGCAAAAGGATTAAAAATTTAAATACAGGTGTGGTGAGCATTTTAAACACCACAAATTATTTGTATAACTTTCCAAACTAGAAATTAAAAAGCCACTCAAGCATTTTACAGGCTGAGTTGTTATACTGCATTGGCTGGCAAAGCATACACATTAACTTAGAGACTAATAAAGCCTTGTACTGTTGATATCACTGAATGCCTGCTGGATGAAAAGTCCAAAAAGAAATTATGGCATTGCTATTTTCCAATACAGAAATTCACTGACTCAAAGATTTAACTGAAAGCATAAAGAGTGATTTAATGTCTTGTCAATAGAGTTGTATTTCTGCCTTACAAATAAATGAATCTGATATAGCAGGACTAATTTTGTTTGTATTCATCTGGTGTCAGCACCAACTAATCATCCAAGAAAATAATCTTTTATGTCAATGTCTGAGAAGAAACACAAATAGTACTGAAATATTCAAAGTGTTGAAAATTCTTCTGATTGTTTATCCTGGGCCAACTGCATTGATAATCTCACTCATGGTACAAAAGCAATAGTGGGTAAAACTTTGCACCACAGTACAAATCAATACAGTGGCACCAAACTGTCCTATTCTATTCAGTACTATGCACTCCCTGTTAAAAAAGACAACTTCACTTAAGAATGTCCTTGATGAAGCAGTGAAAATATTTACTGAATATTGACTCTAGAGTACATATCTATTTAATATTCTGTGTGATAAGACGTGCACTTAAAGCAATTCTGCGGCATCCTGAAGCAAAGTGGTTGTCTTGAGGAGAAGCACTTATGTGACTGACTTGTGAGCTGAACTAGCCACTTTTTTCATGAAACTGATTTTTTACCTAGCAGAAAACTACGGCAGACAAACAATGGTTATTCAGACTTGGTTAATGTGCATACATTTTTTCTCAAAAATAAATGAAATGAGCCTGTCATGTCAAAGAAAACATCTGACAATATTTATTGCCAACAATGAAATATGAACTTTCAAGTGAAACTTGGAATTTTTGAAAACCTGAGAGCACTTATATCCACTGTGAGATTGGCAGTTTCCCAAAACTTAAATACTATTCTGATGAGACTGGTAGTAATAATAACAAATGTTATTATGGATACAGTCTAAAGAAATGCATCAACATTTTAAAGATCTGTGACTACTCTTTTCCAATGATCAATGCATAATCTTACAAACTCAAAGTGCAAGATAGACCAATGGAGAGTACAAAAAGTTCACTACTGTGGTTTTAGATTCCACATGGCAACTAACCCTTAAGAAACCTCCACTTCAGAGTTTTGGTGTAGTATTAAAGAAGAATATCCACAATTATCTGAAAAGGCTATTAAAATTCTCCTCCATTTTCCAACTATATATATCTGTGAGGATGGATTTTCTTCATATACTTCAACCTAAACAACATATCACAACAGATTGAATGCAGAAGCAGACATGAAAATCCAGCTGTCTTCTACTTAGTCAGACATTAAAGAGATTTGCAAAATGTATAACAATGTCGATCTTCTCACTAATTTATTTTTGTTTTGGAAAATATAATATTTATCATAAAAACATGTTATGTAAATATAATTGATTTATTATTATTTTAAATGAATTAATAAATGAATATGTAAAAATTTCTCAATCTTTTTTCTAAAATGTATATACAGGTAGATACAATCTCATAAACAAAAGCTCTTTGGGGTCCTCAACAATTCTTAGGAGTGTAATGGGATCTTAAGACCAAAAAGTTTGAGAACCACTGCTCTAGAGATTATATGTATGTAACTTTTCACAATCTAAGTAACAGTTAATATTATACCACTTGATGTAAAATGTGAGAACTGCAACAACATAGGCCCTATTCTTTATGCTATAGTGCTATGGTTGTTATATACTACATAGAAAATTATATATTATATCTGCACATGTAAGCCTCACATTATAATTTTTGATTTGCATAGTCATATGTATTTGAAAGAAATTAAGAAATTATATTTACCCACATATTTATTATTTCTCATATTCTTCATTTCTTCCTGATGAGCTTAAATTCAAGTTGATTTTATTTCTCTTCAGTCTGTAGAATTTTCTCAGCATTTCTTGTAGTATAGGTCTGTTGGTAATGAACCCTCTTAGTTTTCTTTTATCTGAAGATATTTTTACTTCTTCATCATTCTTTAAGAATATTTTCCTGGATACAGATTTCAGAGTTGACATTTTTCTTTCAGGATTTCAAAGATACTGTTTCCATATCTCCTGATTCCCATTATTTCTGATGAGAAGTGAGCAAATGTTTGAATCAATGTACCCTATGTATGTGTCTTTTTTTTTTTTGCTCTCAAATTTTTTTCTTTTTGGTTTTAAGCACTTTGGCTACAGCGAACCTAGGTGATATTTTCTTCATATTTATCCTGATCGGGTTTGCTGAGCTTCGTGAAATTGTAAATTTATGTCTTTCATCAAAATTGGAAAATTTAGGTCATATTTCTTCAAATTTTTTCTTCAACCCAATTTTCTCCCTCTTTTCCTTTGTGAGTTCCAGTTATATATAATTTGGCCCTGAGATTCTGTTCATTTTATTATCATCTTTCTCTTGACTCTCCTCTGTTCTTCAGATTGAATAATTTCTATTGATTTATGTTCACTGATTCTTCTTTCATTTCCAATCTGCTGCTAAGCCCAACTAGTTACTATTTAATTTTAAATATTGTATTTTTTTAAATTCTAGAATTTCTGGTGGTCTTAAAAAATAGTTTCTGTTTCTCTTGAGATTTATTATTTATTTATTCATCCAAGTATATTTTCCTTTACATCTTCAAGTATACTATAAAATTTTTGTCTGATAAATCCAACTTCTGGATCATCTGTGGGGAATTGCCTCCTATGATTGCTTTTTGAGTCTTGCTTTTTGCTCTTGAGTATGAGTGGTATTTTCCTGTTTCTTCATATATCTAGTAACCTTGGATTGTGTTCTGGATATTCTGAGTGCCATGTTTTAGGGTCTGGATGTTTTTATAGTCCTTTGAAAAATACTGATTTTTCTTTTTTTCCCTTTTAAAATATTTTTTTATTTTTAGCAGATAATTATTCTAGTTAGACGCAAATACCAAACTGCCTTCCATTCATAGATAGCAGCTGAAATCTTAGTTCAATTCCTTTATCCTTAACTGTGCTGCTGCTTGGAGTCTGTCCTGCACATGTGTAGCTCAGGTATCTGATAAAAAATGTGGCAGAGTTTATAATCAGAATTTGAAACTTCCTCTATCTGGCTGCCTTCTTCCTGAGATTTCCCTCTCACTTTCCATCTGGAGTAATTTCTTGAATTTTGTCCCACAGTTATTTAAGCAAGTAGAATAGCAGGTTTCTCTTCAAGTTTTGGCTGCACCATGGATGGGACTTTCCCTCAGGCTAGAAGCTGTAAAAAACAGGAAACTCACTCAGTGTCATTTCCTTCTTCTAAGTGGTTGCTCTTCAGTGCCTCCAGTGTTTTTCATATTTTGTCCAGAATTTATCATTGCTTTCTGTAGAAGGTTGGGTCCAATAGAAGTTACTCAGCCAATACCAGAAGTAGAACCCTGCACATACTTTTTGAATCCATCTCACAAATGCTATTTCCATTTTGAAATTAGAATGCCAAACTAAGCATCAAAAATAAGAAAACAAAGTAGTCTCAATTAGTAAATTAAAAAATATATTTTGATAATTATAAGGCCTAAACAGCTTCAAAAATAGTTTCATGACGCTAAGACACAAGAAATTAGATTTCAGCTCCTAGGATCCTATCATTATGGAGTAGATGGCTTTTCTTGGGAGGACCTTCTGACCATGGGGAAAAAAAATTCTGAAAATACCTGCTGATCTAGTAAAAGAATCTAAAAGTGTAAGGAAACTACTTGAGCTTAGGAGTAGATACAAGATATAAACCCAGTGTTGTTAGCAGGGATTTTTCAAATGGAACAAGTGTGTGGTGGGTTGGCGCAGCAACAGGATAGGAAATAAGACTTGGAGTATAAGAATTAGTGTAACAAAGAGGGTACATTAAAGAAGTGCCACAGCTTAAGATGGATGAAGTAAATCCCAGTAACTCAAGAGAGAAATTATAACAGAATATTGGGAAGGTGGCACTCATATCTATTACAGAAGATGATACAGCCTCTATTTTTCCACCATCATCCTTCCCAAATTCTGGTAAAATCATATTTCAGGGTGATGGAAGAGAGACTAATGGTATTTAAGGCTGTTTAATTATGGCCTAAGTTATCATACACCACTTCTTTATTCTTACAGGATAGGCTGATTTGCATGAAAGATCAGAAATATAGTTTAGTTAAATGTTACTGTGTCTCTGCAAGATACTGATGCTGCCTCCCATCCCAATACATTAATTCATATGGATCAAAGGTTGAGTGAACATGGGGCAGAAAGGTTCACATAGTAACTAACACTGTTAGACATTTAGGAGAGAGAAGGGGAGAAAATACATTATTTGCAAATGGCTGACAGTGGGGAGACCAGCGGGCCTTGAGTCAGACAATGATTCTTTTATATTCTTATCTAGATAAACAATTGTGTATGTCCTTGACCAGAGAAATAAGGCTAAAAGCTTAACTTTTATTCCCATCCTGCCTTTCAGTGGTCTTTCACACAGATAATCCCAATTTGCTACTATAGAGGCTAAACATCAACCATTGGTTTAAATCTTTTTCTGCTGATAAGTTATTTTGTCTATTAAAAATGATGTCTTCTATATTATTATAAATATTCTTATTTTTCTGAATGGAAAGGAATATTAGAATAAAAATAATTTTATTATATTCATTGTAATGCTGAAAGTCACATTATAGTTCTGATAAAAAGTAAATAAATTCAAATATACCACAGAAATCATACAAATAAAGGCAAAGCAAACATCAGTAAAAAGAAAAACTTAATGGGAGAAAAAGACCAATACTAACAAACAAGCATATCAATAGCTATAAACTATTTGCTTACAATATAAAGAGTTTGTAAAAAAGAAACTATGTAATATTTTTCCCAAAGTTAATGAGACACATTTGAAATGTCAGCAATAGGCAAAAAGTTAAAGGATAATATTAAGTTTATCATGCCCATGCAAATAATATAAAACTGAGATTATAATAAAAGATACGGTAGATTTCAGAACAAAAAATACTACCTACAATTAAAAAGGCCATTATATAACTTCAACAATACTTGTTCCAAATTTTCTGAGAAAAGTGAGTTAAATATTAGATGAAATATAATCTATCAGAGATTTCAACCCTTATCAAAATCTGGGTGGAATGAGACATAAATAAGGTAGAGTCAAATAAAATTAAAATATTTAAAAGACAAATATTATACTTCAGTGATTCTTATTCTTTTTCACTGTTCCTTTTGAGAATTTGATTACATATATAGAACCTGTCTACAAATAAATTTTGCCTACAATTTCAGGTATTCAAGAACTTTCTGAAGCTACATTCCCATCCCTTAGTATACATTAGGATCATAATAGCTAACATTTATAAGCCCTTCCCAAGCGCTAGGTATTCTACTAACCACTTTATATGCATTTTATTTAATTCTTAAAACAACCTTATAAGAAGTACTACTCTTATCTTCAAATAATCTATGAGATCAGCACTATCATTTCCATTTTACAGATCAGGAGGGTGACACTTTTGCTGTTACTTGTCCAATGTTATGCAGCCAATAAGTAGAGAAATGGGATTTATCTACATCCTTATCTCTCTGATTCCAAGTTTCCAGCTCTTAATCACTATGATTCACTGCCTCTTGCTAAGGTCTTTTTAAATTAATTTTAAAAATCAATATACCTGAAAAAGAGATCTAAACATATCCCAAAGTATATCCAATCCCAGTTTTTAATTTATATAACCCTCATTGCAAAATAGAATTTGAAGTAATTACAGAGATACACACAAAATGAAAAATAAACATAGGATTTACCATATGATCCACTCATGGGCATATATCCAGAGAAAACTATAATTCGAAAAGACGCAAGCATCCCAATGTTCATAGCAGCCCTATTTACTACAGCTAAGTCATGGAAGCAACTTAAATGTTCATTGACAGATGCTTGGATAAAGAAGATATGGTATATTTATAGAATGGACTACTACTCAGCCATAAAAAGGAATGAAATAATGCCATTTTCAGCAAAATGGATAAACCTAGAGATTATCATACCAAGTGAAGTCAGATGGAGAAAGACAAATATCATATGATATCACTTACATGTGAAATCTTAAAAAAAATGATAGAACTAAACTTATTTACAAAACAGAAAGAGACTCAGACATAGAAAACAAACTTATGGTTACCAAAGGGGAAAGGGTAGGGGGAGGGATAAATCAGGATTTGGTGATTAGCAGATATAAATTATATATATAAACTAGATAAACATCAAGGACCTAATGTTTGAACTACATTCAGTATCTTGTAATAATCTATAATGAAAAAGAATATATACATGTATAACTGAATCATTATGCCATATACCAGAAACTAACACAAAATTGTAAATCAAATATACTAAAGTTAAAAAAAAAAAGTAAGGTCATCTACGATTGATATAAAGGTGAGCCACATATTTGCCTCTGAATGATACAGTAGCCAGGGAAAAGAAGTATTTAATCAGTAATGTTTTACCTGGTACTGAATTGGAGAAAAAGATATTTTCTGGGGAACATTGAGTGTGTGGACAATAGCCTCAACATTATACATAGTGATTTTAAGATAAATGTTTCTTACAAGAAATTTCTTACATATTTCTTGATGAAGGCCAAAGCATAATGTCACACTGTCAGGAAAGACAATTCTATCCAGGGTACAATGCAGTTTCAGCACACAACTCTACAATGTCTGGATGGGGCAGAAGATAAAATATAGAAAAAGCAAGGGAATGGACAGACTGTACATCCTTCAGGTAACCTTTCTGGCAATTACGCCTTTGAATCTAACAGCTGGTAGTTTATTTTCTCTAACAAGATCCTAGACTATAGAAATTCTACATCGTTTAGTAGGCCTGACTCATATGCATGGACAGTTGAGCAGAGGGAAAAACTGGTAAATTCTTACGGAAGTTAGAGGGCCTGAAGAGGACAGATACCTGAATTTTAGACTTTTTACCAAAGTGAGCTGAAGGAAGACCTATGTGTAGAGATACCATCTAATTCACACTGATGTGCAAATATGTAGTATTTGAGACATGGTGAAATCCAAACAGAAAATTTTCTTTGTTTTTGTCAAATAAGAATGTTGCTACAATATAATGAGATTACGGAAAGCTGCCAAGGCAGTACTTGAGAAAACATATTCCCCTAAATATCTTTATTCATTAACAAAATAATAAATTCAGTGTCTACATAAGAACACAGATATGGAACAAAGTAACAACCTTACATATATAAGAAAATTAAAAAATGAAAGAGTAGAAATAAACTATTCAAACTAATAGTAACTAACATTAAACACAAGTTAGAGTTGCTGCTTTGAAAAAGAACCAACTTACAACAGTGTTCCAGTTGTTAAAAGAATAAAATAAAATTTAAGAACATTGAGATAGAGAGTTATTTCTAAATTTTACTTTGGAGATGGAGGAGAAGGGACCAAATTAAGTTCATAAAAAGAGGAAACATTAGAGTGATGCCTTTAAAGTTTGGTAAGATGAGGACAAACAGGAATAGAGCACTGGGAGGGGGAAAAGGCATTCCTGGAAGATGAAAAAGCCTAAGGATATAGACACGGAAGATACTCTGTGCCATTGAGAAATAAGGCAGTTAAGGTTAGTTGAGACAAATTATGGAGGTTCTCATTATCACCAAATATGTAGAAGAAGGAAGGAAGAATAAAAAGAGAAAAACAGAAGACTGAGCTTTCAGGAAAACAAAGCAGTTTGAAAGTGGAGGAGGCAGATGCTTTACAGATATTTGTTGACTGAATAAAAGAAATGGTCATTACTGAATATTGTCATAGAAGTCAAAACACAAGAATAAGCCTAGTGATTTTACAAGGAGAATGTGAAAGCAAGATGATGTACTCTCTGTATAAAGATATTTATAACCTAATTAGGAAGACCAAGAACTACATAACAGTACAATATAATACAAATAATCTAATACCTCATATTATATTTACCTTTAATAGGTACGTATTTGAACACGTCTTTCTGTAGTGTTCCCAGAGAATTCTGAATCCATGCACCTTTTACATTTAAGTGAATACCTTCCATATGATAGTTAGGGGAAGGTGTTTGAAATTTCTGGAGGAGTTATCAGATGAACTTCCCTTCTCAGATTGGTGACTTTACCATAGTCAGAGTAGTTGCTATTTCAAAGCAAGTAGAACCAAACTTAGAAAGTTGCTAGGTATGCCAAAAAGAAGCCCTTTAAATTCAACCACATGTGTTATCACTTCAAGCAAGAGGTATGGATTCTATGGTGATGTCATTACACTATGAGAAGATGTTGTTGCTACACCAAGAGATTATGTACCACAACAACAGTGATTGTATTATTCTTTTTTTTTTTTGCAGGGGGGAGGTAATTAAGTTTATTTATTTATTTGATTTTTCAGTAGAAGTACTAGGGATTGAATCCAAGGACCTCAGGCATGCTAGGCATGCACTCTACCACTTGAGCTATACCTTCCCCCTGTATTATTCTTAACACTTAAACTGAAGCCAGAATTAGCTAACATATTTAAAGTTTAGGATGTAACCTTTAGAATGGAAGTTGAATAAAATAATTTTCCAGGTAAGATAATGGGTTTGAAAGTAAGTCTGTCTGCCTCTCTCTTTCTCTTCTCTATTATTATTTCTATATTTGTATTTCTACTGATATATGTTTAGAAAATAAAATTAAAGTTGCCTCCTAAATTTAATGGACAAGTTGATTACCATGCATTTAATTATAGTACCTTCCTTTACTAGGACTATATAGAGGATAATAATATAGAAGTCTAAAAATATTTCAGAGAACTTTTCTGTTTAAGACATAATCTTGCTTATTTTCAATGAAATAGGCAACGATGCCAAATTAAAGCAAGCTTGTATGTTTGTATAATTCCATGCACCAATATCCGTACATCTATCCCCCACACCCAATGCCATACATACACCATGATACGGATCCACTGTTCAACCATTGTCAATCAACAACTGCAGAAATGTCCATAGTTTTTTGTTAACAGGTAAACACTGGCTTCTGTTTACTGATCCAAAGCATAAGGAGAGGGAGAAGCAAGGCATTTATAAATTCAGTTACATGACAAGCTTTTTCAAATATCATAGGTAAAGTTAACATTTTAGAAACCTTTATACAAATAAACACTACTTTACCAATATGACATCTTGACATTGTTAATCCAAATGTATGCAGATATAATCTGGTAAATTTGTTTAATGGCAATACCAGCACTCTTACTGATGAAATCTTGAGTTGTTGGTATGGCTTTGTATACTAGACTATTTGTGATATATTCATATAAATTCTGATTTACTTCATTTAATTAGCCTCCAATGCAGAGGATATAAATTATAGAAAATACAATATGCTCAGTATAAGCTTCTTTTAAAAAAACATTGTTTAGTAAGGGCTAAGTTTTTAATACATTTTGATTTCTTGTGAGCATCCTTTCATGCTCAAAAACGTACCTGCCATTCAGAATATTTTTTAAAGAAATATAAAATTTCCATTAAAATATAGTTCATAGGATGAGGATTTGAAGTTAGATCTTTAAGTGTAAATTTAAGAAATATACTTACCTTTGATTCGAGGTAGACATTTGCTGATGACATTTTTGTGATTTTGCATATGTAACTAACTAAAGAGATGGCACAAAGAATAAACAGGCTGTCATTAATTAACGCTCGAACAAACACAGTCCATTTCAACTGATTTTCTGGGACATCTCCGTGGACTAGCATTGCACAAGTCAAGTTCACCACTAAAAAGAGAAGGCTTGCCATTATAAAGCCCAAATGCAATAGAATTCTGAAAGAAAAAAATGAATTTATTAGGTTATTAGTTTATAAAACTAATGAGAAATTAAATTTAATGCTGAATTAGTGTGTTACTTTAAGTACAATAATTCCTTCAATTTAAACTGTTTGCAGTTTCATTAAATATAAATTTAATAATTACTCACAGTTACTTGGGATATTTTTGCTGTTATAAAATTAGTATCTAAACCATTTAAAAATGGCATCAGATTTTAAAGCATTAATTTAAAAATAATCTCATGTGGACTTGAATTCAGTCGCCTCTACTAGGAGGAATAATATAGGACTATTTTAACATTAATTCAGGCAATCCTGAATTTTTCATTTTTATGATTGCTAAGCACATTTTCATTGACCCTTCCATTCCGAGAGTTATCAGGCTTTTATAATTTGCCTGGAAAAATAATATACTTTATATAAATTTTAATTGATCCCTAATATTAACTTTAAGAGTTAAGGGAAATGTGTTTAAAACAATGTTCAATTTTATGAACATCTGATTATCTATAGCAAACATTTCTTTCAAACATGACTAAGAAGAAAGATAGGGACTACCTATGCAGAGTTTCATACACTCATCATACCCTATCTTCTTAGAAAGTTGCATATTTACTATGCATACAGAACAACTCCCATAGTGAAATACTCGACAACTTTCCCCTAAAAAAAATTAGACCACCTTATAAAAACCCATCAGGTAAGGTATAGCTATCTGTATCAAGCAGCTGGAATAGCTATCTATACAAAAGTAATCCCAGTTCAAATACATTTATACTCCAAATTAATATGATCTAGAAATTTATTCTAATATATTCTGTTTTGGGTCACTTTCAATAGTGGGAATCATAAAAAGTTGTCTGTCTTTGGAAATAATTTACACAAGGAAAATTGAAGGTAATGTGTAACCTGTAACAAGCTATCTTTGTTAAGTATACACACAAACTACAAAGATTTTAGTTTGAGAAGCTTAAATATTAACATTCTCTCAGATTAAATAATAAAACAGTTATATTTTGAAACCCCAGTCTGACCTTGAAATTACCCACACATCCAGGGGATTATGGTAGTTTAGGAAACAAAGCATGGAGAAGACAGATGAGTTGAATAGTTGGCAAGTTTGTGGGAGAATTGGTCTGAAACCCAAGGTTCCTGACTCCCCAGCTTAGCACTTTCATTTTTGAGGTGAATCAGTACCGAAGCATTACTTATTTCATGGAACTATGCTATCTATTCTCACCCCAAACAGCATAATCTACATTCAGTATTTGTGGATCCTATGAAACTACATCTGACATTTGCAACGGGACAAACAAAGGTGTTAGCCAGCAATATGGCTGAAGGGGGAGGACTGCTGGTTACTCAGTTCACTTCCTGTGAACTAATCTAACTACCTGATCGTCTATAAGGCGGCTAAGGCTCCCTCAACTACCGAGCCCTTCTATTTTGAGAAGTCTGCTGTGAAAAATTTTAGATCTCATTACTCATGAAACTTACTTGTGTTTGTCAAGTTCAGTTGCACATCTGACTTTACATATAACCTATAAAGAGAATAGAAAATTTTGAAAACATGTGTAATACAGTATTCTTAAATTTGTTTTGACTTTGTGTTTCAAAGTGATACAGCAACAAATAATAACAGATGGCAAGTAAAATTCAAAGTTAAGAGTTGGACTACCTTGAAGCAAAAAGAGGCAGGTTTCCCAAGGCTTAAAACCATAAACTAATAACCTTCTTTGCTATAATCTTAAACTTAAATTTCCATCTTTAAAATTTTAAACAGAAGTAATCCAGTTTAAACATTCATAGAACTTTATTTTTAAGCTTTTTTAAAAAAAATGGAGGTACTGGGGATTAAACCCAGGACCTGGTGCATGTTAAGTATATGCTCTACCACTGAGCTATTACCCTCCCCTGAACTTTTATTTGAGCCAGATATTGTGCTGGATGGCTTGCCACCTAGTCTAAATTCCATTAATCATGTTTTGTCTGAAATGGAACAACTTACTTAAATATGGATATGGCTGAGTGTTCGCCAAATATTATTTCCCCCTAAGATGAAATGAAGTAGCAAAAGGAAACAAGGACCAAAAAATAAACACAAAGATAGTGAACATATATCATATTTAGTAAACTTACTTCCTTCATAGAGCCTTGCAATAGGCAGGTCCTCAAATACTTGATGAATAAAGTCAAGCAGAAACGTAAGTAGAATTTGAAATAAACATGGTAACATCTGAGAACATAGTGTGGAAGGTCTCAATTCCTAACTGGTAAATTTGAACTTTATTATTCAGATAATGGGAAGATATTGAAGGTTTTTATATAGGCACTCCAAAATATGGAATTTCACTTATCTGGCATCTGTGTACAGGAAACTACAGAGAAACTGCAGACTAGAAGTAGAAAGACTAGTTATAAGACTATTGAAATAGAGCATGATCTTTCAGACTACTGAAATAGAGTATGGAATCTGGAAAGAAAGAGGCAAGTACAAAACATTATAACGAAAACCAGTGTAAGTACTCAATAACTTACTGATTTCATTCATTTACTGAGCACAGGCTATGAAAGATGCCATGGATTCATAAATACAGTAACTGTTTCTGCTCTCAAGAAGCTCAGTGCATGGAAGAAGGAGACAAGCCAACTATTTTCAAACATTGTCATATCAATACAGAAGATGCTATCTCAACATTTAGGAAGGGAGAAAGACTAATTCAGTCCAGGAGATGGTGAGAAGTAAGGGGAAAGGAGAAAGACTGTAAAGAGTCAGGGAGGACTTTTTGAAGGAAGTCACATTTGAGCCAAGTTATGAAGGGTAAATGAGTGTTAGACAGGTACATGCTCAGGCAAAGATGACAGCCTGGGCATCTACTCATATCTATTGTATTTTGGTTAACAGTACCACCATCTACCAGAAGCCAGTTGTGATAGAGGGTTCTAAAGTATTATCCCATTAGTCACTAAATTGTACCACTTAAATCATTCTCAGATGCATCAGATTTTTCTGTCTCTACTACTACAGTGAGTTATTACAACAGCCTTTTAATTGGTCTCTCTGCTTTCATTCTTTACTCCACCTATATCTTGAGAAGGTAACTGTTCATTTTACTACTTTTCCTTTATTCTCATCTCTCAACATGTTTTATCTTAATTTAAAAATTGTACTAACATATATATGTATATATATATATGATAAAACTTACTACTGTTTAACCCTTTTTAAGTATACATTTCAGTTGCATTGAGTGCACCCACATTGTTGGGCAACCATCAACATCATCCATCTCTTTAGAGCTTTTTCATCCTCCCAAATTGAAACTCTGTATCCATTCAACTCCTTATTCTTTTCCCCTCCAGCCCCTGGCAACCACCATTCTACTTTCTGTCTCTAAGAATTTGACTAGGTACCTCATATAAGGGAAACCATACAATATTTGTCCTTTTGTGAATGGATTATTTCACTTAGCATAAAGTCTTTAAGGTTCATATATGTACATCACTCATGTAGCATGTGTCAGAATTTCCTTCCTTTTAAAGGCTGAATAATATTCCATTGTATGGATATACCACATTTTGTCTATCCATTCATCCACTGATGGACACTTGATAGCTTCCACCTTTTGGATCCTGTGAATGATGCTGCTACAAATGTGTTTTATATATGAACATGTTCTATATATGATTGCAAAAGTCATTTGAGAGTAAGTTGTATACATTATGATGCCTCTTTATCCCTAAATACTTCAATGTATATTTCCCTGAAAAAAGTAAATTCTCTTATATAACCAGAATAATTACAAAAATCATAAAATTGATATTGATAAAATACCATTATCTAATCTGCAGACCTTTTTCAGACTTTGCCATTTAGTGTCCAAAATGCCATTTATGGGGGGAAAAGAATCCAGATTTATGTATTATACATAGAGTTTGTATATATTTAATCTCCTTTAATCTTTTTTTTCCCTTTGTCTTACATAATATTCAATTTGTAGAGTTCAGACCAGTGATTCTGAAGAATGCTTCTCAGTCTGGGATTATTGGATGTTGCCTCATGATTAGATTTGGAATATGCATTTTGGTAGAAATGGTGGTGCTGCATTCTTCTTAGTGCTTTATGTCAGGAGGATCATGATGTTGACTTGCCCATTACTGTGATATTAACTTTGATCATTGGTTAAGATGGTATCTACCAGGTTTCTCCACTCTTAAGTTACTGTTTTTCCCACTGTTAATAGTGTCATATGGAAAGACATTTAGAGACTAGTAACTATCTTTCATTCTTCACACTTTCATACACTAGTTTTAGCATCTACCAATAATTCTTTGTATGACTGAGCTATTATGCTGTATATCAGAAACTGACACAACATTGTAAACTGACTATACTTCATAAAAAAATTCTTGCCTGAATAAATTATTATTATGATGGAGCACCTTCTTTTTAAAAGTAAATCTGATCATATTACTCCAAGAAAAAGCCCACACTCTTGATGCATAAAGGTCTTTTATCATCTAGCAGCTCCACCTTCCCATCATTGTATCCTTTTATCCCATCTTCAATCTTATGGTTTGCTCATTCTCAATTACTGACAACTTTCAAATAAGGGGTTCAATTTCACATCTCCATGCCTTTGCACATGTTTTTACTTTACCTGAAATATGATTTCATGGCCATATAACAAATTCCAACTCATCCTTCAATCCTTTATGTTGTCACTCTAAGTGCCTTAGAAGAGGGAAACCACTCTGTACCCTGGTATTACAAATCACACTCTATGGCATTTATTTACATTTTTATTTCCCTCTGAGAGACTGTAACGTACTCATATTTATAGCCTCAGTGCCCAGCATAATGCCTGGTTCACAGTAGGTTTTCAGACAATGTTTGAATAAATGAGCACTCAATTTAGGTCAAAGCAAGTACTCTGGTATGATGTGGTCTGGGTGAGTATGGGACATATGACACAAGTTAAAACTGGAGGGGCCGGCAGTCATCCAATCACAGGATATTGTATAAAAATGCCAAAGGAAATAAAACAAAAGGAAAAATGCCAAAGGATTAGGCTTTTAACTCCCACAAACCTGTAATATGATTTTATGTTTGAGTGACTTCTTAGGTGACAGTGTAGACAAAGGATTAGAATGGTATAAAGAATTCCAGTTAAAAGACTGATATATTTGAGAGGGTCCACTCAACCTCATTCTCAAGTTTTAAATCTAAAGAACTAATAGAATGAGAGCCCCACTGACAAAATTTTTTAAAAAGTCAGGTCATGGAATTGATTATTAATTTTAAAATTTATTACATACAAGCAGAAATATTGAGATTTGGAATATAAAAAGTAAATAACAGTCACTACAGAGGTGACAGCTGAAACTCAAAGTAGAGATATTTAGGGGCATAAGTGTTGGTATATGTACATAAAACTATGGCAGGCTAACCTGTTAGCTTTCAAGTAGGGTAAAATCTCAGACTTCCACAGTTTCTGATGTAATAATCTGCTGATTAGAAATGAACTAGAGAGGGTGAAATGGTAAATGGAGGCACAGAAAATTTAAAATAATCTACAAACCACTCTTTGTTAAAATGAGAAATTTGGATGTAGCATGGATACAAACATTTTGATCTAGAGAGAATGGAGGAGAGGATTTGGCAGATGGATTCTATTTTTTTTTCTAGTAAAGTAGGAAGCAAGATCATATCCTGAGAATGGATGTTAGATTTAAGCACTTGGAATATGGAAAACATTTGTAATCAAGAATGAAAGGTTGGGAAGCAGAGAGGTCCAGTTCAAGCAGGCAGTTGACAGTGGACACAGTCAGCAGGTTTCCTGATTTTAAAATTGAAACAATCTAACAGAAAAAATGGATGCCACTATAAACAGTTCAAATAACTACATGGTATTTTTCAAGTAATAATTTAGAACTGTAATATGTAGAACTATCGTAGCGAAAGAAAAAGTAGGTGAGTGAACCATATCAGCACAACCAAATCAAGGGATGAGGAATACTAGATTGACTATAGTTTCTAAGTGCATGTGACATCAGAAGGAAGCTAATGGAGTGGGGAAGACAAAAGGGGTAAAGTGAGTAAAAGTTAGGATGAGGGTAGAAAACAGATAAAGGGATGAATTTAAGAAGTATAAGGGGAAAGAGAAGAAACTGGTTGGAAAGAATTGCTTCATTTTCATGAGTTGATCTAAGGTGTGGTCATGCTGTTGGGCAGCTCCAAAGAAATGGAGGGTTTTAGAGATCTGAGAAGTCACTGAATTGAGAGACACTGGATAGGTTACCAATATGGGCTTTGAAAAAGATCTATGTAACAAAAGACTAGGCTAGAAGAAAGAAAGTGATGATTCGTTCACAAAAGTGGAAGTTGTTATTATTATAGCCAATGATGATCTAATCAGATGGCATAGATTTCAGAAAGATGATGGTGGTGTAACATCAGTAAGTAGTACTGGGAAACATAAAATGGGCTGATTGTTCTTCCCACAAATTGAGATGGGGTGTTTATAAGGCATGAAGCATCATCTGGAAAAAGCTAGATTTCAATGAAGATACAGTATTCAAATGAAGAAGAGAAAGGGGACAGGGTGGGAAGTGTAATCCATAAGGTCATGGGATGGGATAAATAATGGGTGTGAGAGGGAATTTAGCTGAATAAGGAAAGAATTAAAGGTCAAGTGTCATCTCAGATTTGCAGACTGTTACAATGCAGCATATAAACACAACCAGGTACTTCAATCACAATTAGATTATAATAAGGTTAAAAACAATGACCTAATATTAGTAGACTCCAAGTATTGTATAGAATATAGTTAACAGGACATGATCCTATTAAAAAATATGAATATCAAGAAATGTCAAACAATCATATATTATTTGTTAAGATCTTAAGAGTGAAGGATAGTTCATGAAGCATAGTTAACATGTGCTCTATGTAGATTTCCTGAAGTTTAGAATGGTAAATAAGAGACATCTAAATGATTGGCTGATGTCAATTTATGTCAAAGGGGTCATATCTTTCTAGGTATTTCTTAATATTAGAAAAACTGAATAAGTGGGCCATTTTATTTTTTAACTAAAAACTTTAAAATTTAAGTGTAGTTAATATATAGTATTATATTAGTTTCAAGTGTACAATGCAGTGATGCAAAATTTCTTAATAAATTATAATCCATTTAAAGTTATTGTAAAATACTGGCTATATTCCCTGTGCTGTATAACATATCCTTGTAGTTTATGTATTGTATACATAGTTGTTTGTACCTCTTAAAACTCTACTCATATCTGCTTTCTTTTCCCCTTGGTAACCACTAATTTGTTCTCTATACCTGAAAGTCTGTTTCTGTTTTGTTATATTCATTCATTTATTTTTTTAGATTCTATAAACAAATGATAACATACAGAGTTTGTCTTTCTCTGTCTGACTTATTTCACTTAGCATAATACCCTCCAGGTCCACCCATGTTGCAAATGGCAAAATTACATTCTTTTCATGGCTGAGTAGTATTCCATTGCATATACATTCCACATCTTCTTTATCTCTGTTGATGGATACTTAGGTTGCTTCCATATTTTGGCTATTGTAAATAATACTGCTATGAACATTAGGGTACGTCTATCTTTTTGACCTAGTGTTTTCACTTCCTTCAGGCATATACCCAAGAGTGGAATTGCTAGATCATATGGTAGTTCTATTTATTTTCTGAGAAACCTCCATACAGTTTTACATAGTGGTTGCACCAATTTACACTTCCATCAACAGTGTACAAGGGTTCCCTTTTCTCCACATCCTCACCACTATTTGTCATTTGTGGTCTTTTTGATGATAGCCATTCTGACAGGTGTGAGGTGATATCTCAATGTGGTTATGATTTGCATTTATCTGATGATTAGCAATGCTGAGCATTTTTCATGTGCTGGCTGGCCATCTGTATATCTTCTTTGGAAAAATATCTATTCAGACCTTCCCATTTTTAAATCAGGTTTTTGGGGGTTTTTTTCATATTGAGCTGTGTAAGCTGTTTACATATTTTGGATAGTAACCCCTTATTGATCATATCTCAAAATATTTTTCTTCCATTTCATAGATTGTCTTTTGGTTTTGTTGATGATTTCCTTTGCTGTGCAAAAGCATTTAAGTTTAATTAGGTCCCATTTGTTTATTTTTGCTTTTGTTTCCTTTGCCTTAGGAGACAGATTCCAAAAAATATTGCTATACTTCATGTCAAAGAGTGTTCCTCCTATGTTTTCTTCTAGGAGGGTTTCCAGTTTTTATTTTATTTTTGTATATAGTGTGAGAAAATGTTCTAATTTCATTCTTTTGCATGTAGTTGTTCAGTTTTCCCAGCAACACTTATTGAAGAGACTGTCTTTTCCCCATAGTATATTCTTGCCTTCTTTGTCCTAGGTTAATTGACAAGAAGTGGGTAGGTTTCTTTCTGGATGCTCTATTCTGTTCCATTGATCTGTGTGTTTGTTTTTGTGCCAGTTCCATACTACTTTGATGACTGTAGTTTTGTACTGTGGTCTGAAGTGAGGGGGTGTACCTCCAGCTCTGTTCTTCTTTCTCAGGATCACTTTGGCTATTTGGGGTCTTCCGTGTTTCCACAGAAATTTTAGAAGTTAAACGGGCCATTTTAGGAGAATATTATTCTTTATTATAAAATCTGAAGAATTATATGGGTTGGTGAATACCAAATATTTTTCATCACATAACCTACCTTCTTGCCACATACAAACTATTAGCCCCTAATTTAGAAAATGCTGATTTAGAATTTTAGAATTAATGAAGATTTAAAACACTTATCACTAGCATACTTTTTTAAAAAAAATTTAACCCATTTATGAGTGATCTGAAATGATTTTTCCATATTATGCAGGCTTCCATATTTTGTCTCCCTGTTTAGGTTCCTCAAATAAAAGAAAGAAAGGTGAAAGTATGACAAATGTATTTTATTTGTGAATGTTATCTAAGTTTAATTAATTCAGGTATCCCAAGATTTGTGGAAGAGATACAGTGGAGCTGTATATCATTTATTGTCCCCCATGGCATGCAGAACCATGCTGCCTGGAGACAGTAGGTACCAAAATACTTTTAGAATGGATGCTTTTCTATAGAAGTTCTTTTTGTCAAGTTGACTTTCCCATGTTTGTTGGTTTGAAATGGAAACTTTATTGGAGAATATATCTATATAAAATTTGAAATTGATGCAAAAATGAATTGTGGTGAACATAATCTCTTCTCCATGGTGAATATAATCTCTTCTCCATGGTGAATAGATAGGCATATACTTCCAACTATATAGGTTTCTTTCACAAGGCATTTTCCTTAGCTTCCATCTCAATTTAAATTCCTATAGAGAGTAGTGAGTGTACTGTTCCCAAGCTTGTCACTGCTATTGCTGCATATTAAAAAATAAGGCTTTTAGCTACTTTAACAATAAATTGAGTAGCCAGACTTTTCTCAGATGTTCTCTTTCAATGCCTAGCATACATTTCACTTTTTAAAACTTTAAAAAAAATCTTCTGAATATTTTTTTCTTTATAGCAGCCTCTTCTTTCTAGGATACATAGGATACGATATGTTTTTGTCTCTCTCTTAGGGTGCTAACACTTTTTTAAAAAGTTTCTTCTCTTTGCTTAGTCTATTTTCTCTCAAGTTGCTTAAAAATGATTTTATACAAGTAAATTGGGGTGTTTTGATTTACAATTCAATGAAATTCCAGGTTAATACCAAAGATACGTATCTAACTTTGTTCTTATCTGAAACTCCGCCAAAACAGTATTAAAAGGATTTTCTTTAAAGATATAAACCCAGAAGTTTGAGTGGACTGGAAAAGAATATAGTAACAAAATGTTGGAAGCTAGAAAGCAGATGGATATGTGTGCAGAAAAGAGTTATTATAGTATGCCTAAGACTGCTATCCTTAGAAAAGCCTGCTTGTAAGGCTGGTACTTGGTTGGCATTTGGGAACTTGGATTTTTGGGAATATTCCCACCATTCCCAAAATGATAAAGGTATTTCATTATGCCTAGTCTGCTTGTGTAAAGAATATGGTTTATTCTCAACACCTGGCTTCCTTCTGGGAGCCTGGAATTTTGGTGTTATACAGAGTGCTTACATGACTAAGCCCCAATAAAAAACTCAGCACTGAGTTTCTAATGAGCTCCCCTGGTAAATAACATTTCACATGTGCAGTTACAACTCATTACAGAAGCAATTAAGCATAACCTGTGACTTCACTGGAAGAGGACTCTTGGAAGCTTGTGCCTGGTTTCCTTTGGACCTTACTCCATGTGTCTTTCCCTTTGCTGATTTTACTCTAACCTTGCACTGTAACAAACTGTGACCATGAGTGTAACAACCGTGAGTCCTCCTAACCAATCATCCGGGATCCCCAACAGCAGTGTGATGAATACTAAGCCAGTAGTGAGGAGGACTGAGAATCAACCAGATACATATTTTGGAATCTTCAAAAGGTGCAGGAACCAAGAGAACCAAGTATCACTGGAAATGAGAGGTGGAGGTGACTAAAATAGGGGTAGATAAAAGCTGTTAAAGAGCAGTTAAATCCCTAAATCTCTTTCCCTAGTCCATGCCCTGAAATGCCACTTACTCATCCTGGCAGATATCTGGGTGTTTATTCTCTGGAGATGCTACTCTGGCCTGAAGTATGAAAGTTAGATGGCAGACACAGTTGATAGTTTGGTATCATCCTAAAAACAGAGAGATTAGTTATGAATGCCAAGTAAAGGGATTTTCCCATGCCCAAACCCTCTTCCCTGACTAAGGTGTCAAAATGCTGTAGAGTAGACTTTTATTCTCTGAAGCAATAGAATATTTTTTGCCCTGAGAACTCTGATCAGCCCAAGAGGAAAGATCTAAATATACCAGCATCGGGGTTCCTTAACAAATTGTCCAGCCAGATCACCTACAGTGTGCACACACCTCACCCCACACACTTAGTTTCCATTCTTAATTATGAACAGACAGCCAAGGATAACCAGATAGCTCAAAAGTTTTTAATAAAAGATAGAGATCACAACAAACTAATAGAAAAAAGAAAACTATACAGAAAGAAAAAACTAAACAAACAAAAAACCCTATCATTAGCAGACTCAGAGAGATAAGAAAAGATACTGCACTCATGAAACAAAATGTTGTTAATAAAAAAAATTCAGAGAATAAAAAAGAGCGCACAGAAGTTAAACATGCCAGTAGAAATGAAAATGTCAAGAGAAGGGCTGGAAGTTGGGGAATCTCCCCCCAAAATAGAGCAAAAAGACAGATGACAAAAAGGAGAAAAGAGGTAAGAAAAAGATCTGTCTTGGAAATCCAACTTCCAAATATTAGGAGATCCAGAGACACAGAAACAAAGGAGGAGAGAAGTCAATGAAAAATTCAAGAATGTTTTCCCAAAGGCATCAAGGATACAAGTGACTAAATTGAAAGGGCCTGTTCAGTGCCCAGAAAAATGGATAGAAAACAGACCTAAATGAAGAGATACAATTTTAGAACACTAGGGTCAAAGAAAAATCTACTAGCTTTAAGTAAGGAAAAAAACAATTCACATTGAAAGGATCAAGAATCAGAATGGCTTTCAAGCTTCAATAACACCACTGGAAGTAGAGCAATACCTTAAAAATCCTCAGGGAAAATTCTCTTCCACCCAGAATTCTGTAGCTGCCTAAACTATCAATCAAATATGACAGTAAAGTAAAAATACTTGATACAAAAAGCCTCAAAAAATTGCTTATCAAGCATTCTTTCTCAAGAAGGTTCTAGAGGATTACTTCACTGAAAGGTATGCAATGCAGTGAAGGATTAATTCAGCAGGCCTGAGTTGTCTAAACCCTGCATATTCCAAAGAAAGATCTGGCTCTTGCTAGCTCTTGGAAGATAATTTCTGAATAATTGGAATATCGTGCCTGATAAGAATGTCTCTGTTTACCTAGCCATACTGGATAATTTATGCTGACAGTGTGATTTATGCTGTAGGCCTGGGCCATGTGGTAACAGTTTGGCCTTCGAAGAGGCTGGAGACTGAGTAGTTATAGTCTGCCAGGAAGATGCTCCATGCTTATTGGACGAATCCCCAATAAAAACCCTGGACACTATGTCTTAGGTGAACTCTCCTGGTCGGCAATACTTCGTAGGTGTGGTCACATGTGGTTGCTAGGAGAATAAGCGTTGTCTGTAAGACTGCTGGGAGAGGACAACTGGCAGCTTGTCCTGGTTTCTCCTGGACTAAGGGAAACCTTAGAGATGTAATTCAATAACTTAATTTTATAAATAAAGTTGTGCTTTAAAGATTAAGTGGACTGTTCAGGAATACACAGGAAATTAAAAAGATTAAAACCCAGGCGTCCTGACTCCTAATTCAAGGTTCATAGAGATCCTGGTTTTCTTGGTTATATTTGTATGTTTAGATCTTTGATGGTACATAGTTCAATTTCCTAATTTTTAAGGAGACAAATATTTCTTTATTAACAGTAGTGTCATCTATATGTCAACACAACTACTTTTAGTTGTTCAAGATTTGCAGAATTAACATGCCCAAGGAAAATATATTCAGGAACCAGATTATCTGTTCAGTAAAATGTAATGAACTAGCAACAGCTTAACACCTTCATTCTGTGTTGTTTTGCAGACTATCAAGTACTTTATCATACCCTTTACTTAAATGGAAGTAGATTTTTTTAAAAAAGCATAAATAACTAATTTTTTTAGGAATGAAGTATTAATTTTATAAGTGAGAAGGAAAATTGGTGAGCTTTCATTTTTGAAAATTGCCCTGAACTATAACAGGTTACTGTGGACTGCTCATTGGTTTACTATGGACAGCTCTTTGAAGATAATTTAACATATCTTATATTAAGGAATATACAGAATTTATTTCTGAACTGAGAGTCTCATACATTAGAGATTTACACTCCTCAGGAAACTAATCTAAATTGAATTTGTGCTGAAACTGTGCTATCCTTAGAAAAGTTTTTCCAACACTAAATCCCCCATTGTATATAACTGATTTTTCATAAAGCCTTTCATGCTTTTCCAACTAGGAAGACAGCAGAATTACTTTTTGTAAAGATAGAGACAGAGAGCCAGATTCATTGGAGAATATTGGTCTGACAGATAATGGTGGGGGAAAAAAGGGCAGAATGTATCAGAATAAGTAATAGAATACCCCAGGGAAGAAAAAAGCAGAAAGAACACCACTTACTTTCTTTCTATCTGACTTCTTAAGGACAGTAACAGTTCGAACATAATCGGGTGATAAAGATCACGCACGTTAGCTTAAAACCTGCTAATCTCATAAGACAAAAAAGTTCTCTAGAGTACACCGTATCACCTCAAACCAGCTCAGGTGGTTTGATCAGTAATTGGACAAAGTCCTACACAATAGCTGAGGAAAGAGCACAGAAGTTTAAGAAAATATTACTTAAACATTTTTATTCTGAGAGACTGAAGCTGGAAAAAATTGTAGATTGCAATCAATGTGCTAATGAAAAATGGCAGCTGTAACAGAATTTTTGTAAAAAGTTAGACCATTCAGATTTGAAATATCCAGCTACATCTTACCTTAGAAAGAAGATGATTCTAAATATTTAAATATTTATGTTCTAAACAAACTAAACTTTTCTTAGTTTTAACATGGTATGTGTAACTTTTAAAAACGGCATTCATACCTTAGAGCTAGAATTCATAGACACTATATTAGATGTCAGAACTAGGTCACAAAGTAAGAAGAGTTTTTAAAAAAAAGAAACCCTTAGGTTCTAGATGCTTTATTAGTGTCAGACTATGGGAATTACAGATGTCTTAGATATCATTGCAACTAACAACTTTACAGATTAAACAACTGGCTCAGAAAAGTAGTGATTTGGCAAATAACAATCAACCAAGTAGAATAGAATTTGAGTCTCAGAATTCTAGATTCTCAGAATTCCAGCTCAGGACTACTGATGAAATTATACTATTTTAAACAGACCAACAGATCCCTTCACAAAGTTAAAATAAAAAGATAACAAGGATACTTAATTTATAAATGTTGGTCTTTATTTAAAACAAATCAGATGCAAAGTTCTACTTTGCTAAATTAGAGATTCCAATTTTATTTGTGCAGATGAAGAGAAGGAAACATTTCTTTTAAACTCCTTTATCATGAGTTTGCTCAACCATCCAAATCAGTAAGCACTGATCACATATGCAACTGCTGAAGAGCATGAAAAATTTCCTTCAAAACAAATGTACAATAGTGGCTGACCTAAAGCAATGTATAGTGTAGTAGAAGAAAGCAGACACTGATGGTGTATCACACGATGTATGGTACTTTCTTTACATTTGGTCAGATTTAGAACATGAATTTCCCGTAAGTTAAGGTATAAATTACTTAGAGTTCACTGTAACTAATGTTGAAGGGTATTAAGTGTAACTTAGCTCTGTTAATATGGATATTATAAAGAGAAGATTGTGCTGATCTGTTTTATTCCTCTAAAGAAGATAATATAGAAGAAACAGAAGAGGGAGAAGAAAATACAAATCTGTAGCCTATGGGTTAAATTTGATCCACAAAATATTTTGTTTGCCTTATCTGGTGTTAGCCAATGGTATTTCAAAACAATACTTCAATATCCTGTCATTATTTAAAAAACAGATTTCCCATTTAAAAAAATCCAGTGATCCAGCAATCCCACTCCTGGGCATCTATCCAGAGGAAACCTTAATTCAAAAAGGCACATGCAGCCCAATGTTCATGGCAGCACTATATACAATAGCCAAATATGGAAATAACCTAAATGTCCATCGACAGATGACTGGATAAAGAAGCTGTGGTATATTTATACAATGTAATACTACTCAGCCATAAAAAAGAATAAAATAATGCCATTTGCAGCAACATGGATGGACCTGGAGATTGTCATTCTAAGTGAAGTAAGCCAGAAAGAGAAAGAAAAATACTATATCACTTATATGTGGAACCTAAAAAAAAACAGAAAAACATTTACAAAACAGAAATAGAAAACAAACTTATGGTTACCAAGGGGGACAGGGGTGGGAAGGGATAAATCGGGAGTTCAAGATTTGCAGATATTAACCAATATATATAAAGTAGATAAACAACAAATTCATAGGTATAGCACAGGGAACTATATGCAATATCTTGTATTAACTTATGGTGAAAAATATGAAAACAAATACATGTATCTTCATGTGTGACTGAAGCATTATGCTGTACATCAGAAGTTGACACAACATTGTAAACTGGCTATACTTCAATAAAAATATTTTTAAAAAATTAAAAAATCCAAATTTCTGATTTCTCTTGAAAAAAATCAGATGATTTGGCAATGCTATCTTGCAGCTGGAATGGAATCAATGTAGCTGCCCTCTTTAGATATGTGCTCTCTAGTACACCATAGTCACTACCACTCCCTACTATCTCTCAAATGGTGGTATCCAGGGTCCTCTAGGCCTTTGAGTTGAGGACCCCTGTTTTAAAGAAGCACTGTTTCTTTTTTTTTTTTTTTGAGGGGAAAGTGTAGATAACGGGAAAAAAAGAAAGAAAAAAGGTAGAGAAAGTTCTGCGGTGAAATTATATATTCAGGATTTCCCTTACCCAAGGATATTTGGGATATGGTGAACAAGGGCTTCATTCATTCAATAAATATTTATTAAATACCTACTACATGTCAATTATTAACTTAGGTACTAGGGATACAGCAAGAACAGACTTGGTTCCTATTCCTATAATGCTTATAGTTTAATAAGCTCCCACAAAGAAATCACACAAATATAAAACTGCAAATGCACAAAAGATATGAAAGAAAGAAGCAATGTCCTCTGAGAGTCTATAATTTTAGAATCTAATCTAGTTAGATAGTTGGGGGAAGGCTTTCCTGAAGAAGTGTTGCCCTGGAGCTGAGAGTATATAAGAGAAGAAAGAAAGAGCATTCTAAGTAGAAAGAAAAACAACATGGCAATATGGAAAGTCTCTGGGAAAGAAGGGGAATGGTAAGTACAAAGGACTGAAAGAATGCTAAGGGTGGCTCAAGTGGCAGGGAACGAGGAGTATAGTATGAGATGAGGCTGGAACCACGAAGTGCTTTGTAGTAGGCATAAAAGAGTTCGACTTCTAAGAGTAACCAGAGCCAGTGGAGGAATCTGGGCGTGGGACTTTTATAATTAGATTTTTATTTAAAAAGGATAACTCTGGCAAGAGTGTGGAGAACGGACTTGTGAGAGCCAGAGGATACAGACATAGCGATTAAGAGGCCAACTGCCGTAGATTAGGCAATAGACAGATGGTAGTATGCAGCAGGCATTATGGATGGGAAGAAGTGAATGAACTAACAGATGTTAGGAGGTAACAGACAGGATCTGGCACTGGGGTGAATGTGAGGTATGAGGGAGAAGGCACCATCAACAACTCATAGGTCTCTGAATAGATGGACAGCAGTGCCAGTCACTGAGGTTTAGGGGAAGACATGTGTACGGTGGGGAGGGAGGAAGAAAGATCATGAGCTCAGTTTGGGATATGCCAAGTCTGAGGGCTTCAGATATCCTTGAGGAGATGTCAAATGGGTAAAGAAAACAGAAAGTCAGAGCTCAAAGGAGCAGTCTGTGTTAGGATCATAGATATGTATGTGAGTCATCTGCTTTTAAGTGGTATGACACCAAGAATTTGGATGCAATCACTTGGCAAGAGCAGGGGACCTTGGCTTAGGTCTTGAGAAACTTCCACCTCTGATGGCAAGGCAGAGGCAGATGAACATGAAGAGAGGCAAGGCAGTAAAAATATCCAGGACAGTGTGCCAGCCAGTGGAAGTGTTAAGGGGGAAAAATATGGAGTCAACTGCTGCTGAGAGATTAATTTGGGTGAGGACTGCAAAGTGTCTAATGAACTTGTTGATATGAAAGTCACAATGAGCCTTAGGCAACAGCTATTTTGGTACAGTGATGGGACAAAGCAGATTAGAGTGGATGCAGAAGTGAGAAGATGGTGAGTGCATACATGGTCACCCCTGAAGAAGTTTGACTATGAAAAAAAGTATGGGGTAGCTTTTGGTTTTGTTAAGCCTCTATTACTATGTTTTATGTTTTATTAATCCCACATTCATTTCCTGCTATTTGTTTCCTTTGGGTTTATCTTTTTTTTTTCTAACATAAATTGGATGCTTATGTAGCTTGTTAAATTTCAGGTTCTTCTTTTCTAATGTAAACATTTAAAGTTCCACATTTGCCAACTTAGCTGCTTCATTAAAGTTCTGATATGTACTATTTTTAATTATCATATTCTAAGTATTTTCTAAATTCCCCTGTGATTCCATCCTTTATCCATGTTTTCCTAAGTGTTTAAATTTTCCTAAACTTTCACAGATTGTTTGTGTTATGGAATACAAACAATGCTTTGAGGGTGAGAGAATGTAGTCTAAGAAGCCCCAATTCTTTGAAATTTAATACTAATAGCTAATAGCACTACACAGGTACCACTCTAAAGATTTTTATATGAATTAATTTACTCCTCACAATAATTCTATAGGGTATGTAGTATTATTATTATTCTCATTTTTATAAATGAGGACATAGGCACAGAGAGATTAAGTAATTTACCCACGTAAATTTATGAAGTTATACAGAAGTGGAAAGTGACGGGGCTATACTTTTTACAATTCTTCCTCACTTTAGGTTTTACTCAGATTTAAATTGCAAACAGAACTCTGTACTGTTTGCTTTTTTTGTTGTTTGCTTTTGCTTTTGCTTTTGTTTTTTCTTTGCAGGGGGAATCAATTTCATTTAGGTATACGAGATGTATGACATAGTGCAATGCATTTAGGGTATACAATTCAATGAGTTTTGTCATACATATATAACCTGTGAAACCACCACAACAATCAAATACAGAATATTTCCACACCCACTAGATTTCATCCTACCCCTTTGTGGTATATCCTTCCCTTCTGCCACAGACCCCAAGCAATTGGTGATCTACTTTTCATGATTATAGGTTAGTTTGCATTTTCTAAAACTTAATATAAATGTAAAGATATAGTATGAGCTCATTTTTGTCTGGTTTCTTTCATTCTACATACTGATTTTTAGATTTATCTCTGTTGTTGTGTCTATTACTAGCATGTTCCTTTTTTTTACTACCAAATATATTCCTTTGAATGGTTATATCATTTTTTGTTTATCCCTTTGCTTTTGATGGATATTTTGGTTAATTTCTGTTTTAGGCTATTGTGAATAAAGCTACTGTGAACATTCATATTTAAGTTTTTTGGCATGGACATGTGCTTTCACTTCTCTTGTGTATCAAGAAATTCAATAGCTATTTTATGACATGTTTCACTTTTTAAAGACTGTCAAACTGTTTTCCAAAGTGGTTGTGAAAATTTACATTTCTGCCACCAGTGTATGTGTTCTAATTGATCAACATCTTTGCCAATACTTGGTATGGTCTTTTTAATCTCAGTCTTTCTAGTTAATATTTAATGGCGTCTCGTTGTCATTGTAATTTTCATTTATCTTGATGACGAATGATCTTAAGCATCTTTTCATGTGCTTTTTGGCCATGAATACATCTTCTTTTGTAAAGTGTCTGTTAAAATATTTTGTCCACTTTTATTGGATTTTATTACTGAGTTGTAACAATTCTTTATATATTCTGGTTATAAGTACTTTGCCAGATACGTATGCTGCAAGTCATTATCTGTTTTGCAAAAAAAAAAAAAAGCTTTTAATTTTGATGAGGTCTCATATGTCAACTCTGGTTCATGCTTTTTGTTCCCAGTCTGAAAAATCTTTGTCTCCTACGATAATGAAGATTTTCTCCTATTTTCTTCTACAAAGTTTTAGCTTTTACATTTACGTCTATGATCCATGGTAAGTAGATTTCTATGTATGGTGTGAGGTAAGAATCAATATTCATTTTTCCTTGTATGGATACTCACTTATTTCAGAACCATTCATTGAAAAAAAATTTTCATTTCCTCATGAAATTACCTTGGCATCTTTGTAAAAAATCAACAGACTATATACATGTGGGTCTAATTCTGGGTTCTCCATTCTGCTGCATTGATCTATATGTCTATCCTTCCCCCAGTAAAACAATATCTCAATTACTATAACTTTACAGTAAGTCTTGAAAGCAGGTAGTGTGACCCTCCAACTTTGTTCTTTTTCAAAATTGAGCTATTCTAAATCCTTTGTATTTCCACCTACATTTAACAAAAATCTTGGCAACTGCTACCAAAAACTCCTGTTGACATTTTAATAGGGATTGCATTCCATGTATAGGTCAATTTAGGGGAGAAGTGACATCTTAAAAATAATGATTCTCCCAAGGTATTATTTTGCCATTTACTTAGGCCTTCTTTAATTCCTCTCAGCAGTTTTTTAGGTTTCAATGTAGAGATCTTACACATCTATTATTACATTTATTCCTCAATATTTTAATTTGGGGGGCACTACTGTAAATGGAATTGCTTTTATATTTCATTTTCAAATTATTTTCTTTTAGTATATGAAATAATTTTATCTGCAAACTTCTTAAATTCACTTATTAGCTCTAATAGTATTTTATAAATTCCTTAAAAATTTTTCACTGAAACAATTATGTCACCTACAAAAGGAGACAACTTTACTTCTTTTAAAAAATTTTTTAAGCCTTCTTTACCCTTACCACAATGGCTGAACCTCCAGAACAATAGCTAGGACAGGAGGTGAAGTAACTTCCTTTTGACCTAAGGAGTATTCTTTCAGTCTTTCAATATTAAGTATAATGTTGGCTGTAGGTTTTCTGTAGATGCTTCTTATTAATTTGGGGACTTTCTCTTTTTCTTAGTTTGCCAGAAGTTGATTTTTTGAGTCATGAATGGTTGTTGAATTTTGTCAAATTATTTTTATGTGATATGATCTTTTCTTTTACACTGCAAATATGGTTCATTATATTGATTTTTGAATGTTAAATCACCGTTGCTTTCTTGGGATAAAACATGTTTGGTCAGGATATGTTATCCTTTTAAAATATATTTGGATTTGATTTGTGAAGGATTTTTACATTTGTGTTCATGAGAGATATTTGTAGTTTTTTTTTATAATAGTTTTTTCTGACTTTAGTATCATTTAGTCCTCACAACAACCCTGTGGGGTATGCAATATTGTTATTCATTTTTGGAAGTGGGACATAGGCAGAGCCGAGTGTTTGAGATGCACTCTCAATCACTATCTCACTGCCTCTAATTTGTTAAGTGTTGCTTTCAAGCTGTGTTATGAAAGCATGTCTTGTATGTTGTCAACTTCTAAAAATGTTCTATGTGTTAATAAATTGTATTCAATGAATGGCTATTTTTTGTATTTCCTTATAGATTTTTTATATTCCTTGTATTTTTCCAACAGCAGAAAGCTGGGAAATTCATAACTATGTGGAAATTAAACAACACACTTTTGAACAACCATTGGTTCAAAGAAGAAACCAAAAGGGAAATTAGAACATATTTCAAGATACACAAAAACGATGTTAGTTGTAGTTTTTCATATATGACCTTTGTTATGTTGAAGTAATGTTCTTCTGTTCCTAGTTTGTTGACAGTTTTTATCATGAAAGGGTGTTAAATTTTGTCAAGTGCCTTTCCGCATCTATTGAAAAGATAATGTGAATTGTCTTTTATTCGATTAACGTGGTGTATTACATTAATTGATTTTCCTAAATTGAACCATCCTTATATCCCAGGGATAATTCCCACTTGGTCACAGTGTATGATCCTTTTAATGTGCTGCTGGACTCAGTCTGCTAGTATTTTGAGGACTTTTGCATCAGTACTCATCAGGAATACTGGTCTGTAGTTTTCTTTTCAGGTGGTGTCTTTGGCTTTGGTATCAAGGTGATGTTGGGGTCTGAGTTAGGAAGTGTTACATCCTCTTCAATTTTTTCTAAGTTTTTGAGAATAACTGGCATTAATTCTTTAAATATTTGGTTGAATTCTCCAGTGAAGCCATCTGGTTCTTGGTTTATCTCTTTTGGGAGGTTTTAAATTATTGATTCAATCTTCATACTAGTTAGAGGTCTGTTCAGACTTTGTTTCTTCATGATCCAGTCTTGGTAGACTGTCTGTTTCTGGGAGTTTATCCATTTCTTCTAGGTTATTCAGCTTGTTGGCGTATAATTGTTTATAGTAGTCTCTTACGATCATTTTTATTTGTGCTGTCAGTTGCAGTATCTCTTCTTTCATTTTTGCTTTTGTCTTTTTTTCTCATTAGCCTAGCTTAGAGCTTATCAATTTTACCTTTCCAAAAACCTTAGTTTAATTTTTTTCCTATTGTTTTTTATATCTATTTCATTTATTTCTGTTCTGATCTTTGTTATCTCCTTTCTTCTGCTAACTCTGGGCTTAGTTTGTTCTTTTTATAGCTCTTTGAGTTGTAAAGTTAGGTTGTACATCTGAGATCTTTTTTTTTTAAACATAGGTGTTTATCACTATGGACTCTCTTGGTACTGCTTTTGCTGCAACCCATAAGTTTTGGTATGTTGTGTTTTCTTTTGTCATGATATATTTTCTCATTTCCTCTTTGATTTCTTCTTAGACCCAGTGGTTGTTCAAGAATGTGTCAATGTCCACATAGTTGTAAACATTCCAGTTTTACTTCTGCTATTGACCTCTAGTTTCATTCCACTGCGGTCAGAAAAGACACTCTGTATGATTTCAATCTTAGATTTGCTAACACTTATTTTGTGATCTCACAAGTGATCTACCCTGGAGAAAGATCCATGTGTGCTTGAGAAGCATGTGCATTTTGCTGCTCTTGGGCAGAATGTTCTGCATATGTCTGTTAGTGGCATTTGGTTCACAGTATTGCTCAAGTGCTCTGTTTCCTTATTGATCTTCTTTCTGGATGTTCTACTCATTATTGAAAGTGGGGCACTGAATTCTCTTACTATTACAGTATTCCTTCCTTATTTCTCCCTCTAGTTCTGTCAATATTTGCTTTGTATGTTTAGGTACTTGGATGTTAGATGCATATTTATTTATAATTGTTTTATCTTCCTGATGGATTGATCCTTTTATCGCTATATAATGGCCCTCTTGCCTCTTTCGACATTTTTTGACTTTAAGTAAAGCAACCCCTGCATTCTTTGGGTTACTATTTGCATATTATCTTTTTCCACCCTTTCTGTTTTAGTCTATGCACATCCTTAAATTTGAAAGTGAGTTTCTTGTAGACAGCATAAAATTGGGTCTTTGATTTTTTTTAACCATTCAGCAATTCTATGTCATTTGATTGGGGAGTTCAATCCATTTAAAGTAAGTATTGATAAGAAAGGATTTATATTAACATTTTGTTGATGTTTTTCTGTCAGTCTTATAGTTCTTTGGTCTATCACTTCTTTGCTTGCTGTTTTTCTGTTTTGTTAATTTCTTTGGTATTGATAGTGCTTTGATTCCTTTCCCTTTTAATTTTGTGTAACTTCTGTATTTGTGTTTCTGTGTGTGTGTGTTTGCGCGCGCACGCATGTGCGCATGTGAGTACCTTGGAGCTTACAAAAAATATCTTACATTAAGTCTATTTAAAGCTGATGACAATTTAAATTCAAATGCATACAAAAACTCTGCATTTTAACTTCTTCCCCCTCAACACAGTTATTCTTGTCAGTATTTACATTTAATTTGTGTATCTTAATATTTTATACTTATTTTTACACTTTTTTCTTAACTTTCATACTACAATTAAAAGTGATTTACCCATCACCATTATAGTAATGCAGTATTCTGTATTTGTTTATATATACATCTTTACTAATGAACTTCATACTTACACTATTGTGTTACCATTTAGCATCCTTCTGTTTCAACCTAAACCCCTATAAGGCAGGTCCAGTGATGAACCCTTTCAGCTTTTGTTTATCTGGGAAAGTCATTATCTCTCCATTTTTGAAGGATAGTTTTGCAGAATATATTATTCTTGCTTGGCAGTTTTATTTCCTTCAGCACTTTAAATAGATCATCCTGCTGTCTTCTAGCCTGCAACATTTCCACTGAAAAATCTCTTATAGTCTTGTAGCTGTTCCCTTGTATGTGACAAGCTTCTACTTTCTCTGCTTTCAAAATTCTCTTTGCTGATAATTTGATTATAATATGTCTTGGTGTGGATTTCTTTGAATCCCTTTGACTTATTGAATCTAGATGTCCATTTCCTACTCCAGATTTGGGAAGTTTTCAGTCATTATTATTATTTTTGAATAAGCTTTTACTTTCTTCTCTGTCTGGAACTCAGTGCACATATTGGCTTGCTTGATGGTGTACCATAAGTTCCCTCAGCTTTGTTCAGACTTTTTAATTTTTCTTTTCTGACTGAATTATTTTCAGTGACTTGTCTTTGAGTTCATTGATCCTTTCTCCTGTTTGATCTAGTCTGTTGATGAACTGCTCAGGTGAATTTTTCACTTCAGCTTTTGTGTTATTCAGTTCTATGGATTTCTGTTTTGTACTTTTTAAAATTCTCTATCTCTGTTGAAATTCTCATGCTTTGTTAAAATTGTTTATGCTTTGTTCTCTTGCTGGCGGTTAGCATCTTTATGACAGTTATTTTGAATGCTCTGTCAGGTAACTCATATAGCTCTGTTTCATTAGGGTTTCTGGATATTTATCTTACTTTGTTTGAAACATCTTTGTCTGATTCTTCATTTTTGACACTTTACACTAGAGTCTGTGCATTAGACAAAACAGGCACCTCTCATAATCTTCATGGAGTAGCCTTGTAAAGAAGGCCATCATAGATCAGCTTGTTCAGAGAGTCTAGGGGCTTCTAAAAACTCTTCCCCTTCCCAGGGAGTAGCAGAAAGCTTTAGTTCTAGTTTGCACACTCTGTGCTGAGTTGACGAAGGAGGGGAGATATGTTGTCTCCCAGTTCAAATTGCTGTCTCTATTCTTCTCTAGGTGGCTAGACTATACTGGACCCATTAGAGCTCTAAGACCAGCAAGACAGAAGCCTGACCTCTGGGAGCTCCCTAGGAAAAGCTGGGGTGCTGGATGTGTGAACTAACTCCTTGCCTCCTCTGGGAGAAGCTGCCCTCTTCCCAATTATATGGTGCTATGCTGGGGTCAGGGACTCTGATGAGAGTCTGTCCCAAATCTCACTACTGGTTTTGGGATTGTGGTTTTGTGTTCACTGGGTGCAGGAGCCTTTCAATTAGTTTCTGGATTTCTCACAAAGGGAATTTGTGAACTGTTGCATGTTTGTACAGGGATAGAGAGTCCATGGCTCCCTACTCCCCTACACCACCATCTTGCTGATGTCACCCTCAATATGGCTTTTACTTAACCCTATTGTTGACAGTTTCATTGTTGGTAGAATTTTAGGTTGCTGGTTATTTTCTCTCAGCATTTTGAAGATGTTTCACCATCTCATGGATTCTTTAGCTGTTAATAAAATTTCGACACTCAAACTGATTTTCATTCCTTTGTTGGTAATATCATCCTCTGTCTAGTTGTTTTAAAAATATTTTGTCTTTGGTATTTTGAGGTTTTACTCTGTGTTCATTTTCCTTTAACCTGTCTTGGATTTTTTTGACTCTCTGAATCTGAAATTTGGTATCTTTCATTGATTTGGGAAAACTCTGGGTCATTATTCTTGAGTAGTTTCTCTGAAATTCCAATTAAATATACATTGGAGCTGCTCATTATATTTTCATTCTCTCTTAATCTCTTGTTCATATTTTCTGTCTTTTATTTCCCTGGGCTATATTCTGGGTGAATTTTTCCCCTCAGATCTTCTAGCTTATTGATTTTTTTAAACTATTTAATCTGCTCAGTTCATTTCAGTTTCTGATTTTAATTGTATTTTTCATTTAAAAATGATTTATTTCCAAATACGCCTAGTAAATTTTGATTATTTCTTTATCATTTATCAGTATTATTTACTTTTTTAAATCAGACAAATGAATATTTCATACTATTTGATAATTCTGACATCTTCAGTCATTGCAGGTAAGAGTCCCTAGAGTGATTTTGAGTTCATGTTCCTTGGAATTTTATTCGTCAGGATTCTGGGCATAAAGTATACTCTCCACAGATTATTTGCATTTGCCTTTTCCAGGTGTGTGAGGTTACTACCAAGCAAGGATAATATTATACTACAATTTTCAGGTTGGGTTTTTTCCCTTCTCCAAAATCACAGAAGTGTGATTTCAGGCTTCAAACTTGTGTGAGAATAAGCTTGTTATATATTCTCAGGGAAGAAATTATCCCTCCTAATTTGTACCTCCTTCACCCAGAGCCAAAGCAGAGAAAAGCACAAATCCCATTATCAACCTCTGAGGACCTACTTATTTTTCCCCTAATTCATCCACTGGAGATGTCCATTTTGAGAATTCTAGCATTAAGCTAGAGAGGATGAGGTCTCTGATTAGACCTCATCACAAGTACTGCCTCCAATGTCACCTTTTCAGAACCCCAACACATTAAAATCCAGGCTTTAGGCTAGCAGAAAGCAGCTAACAAGTACTCTCAACCCCAAGACAAACATCTGTGTGGTACTTTATCATTTCATACTCACTTCTTCTTCTGTGGTTTCTTGCCTCTGAGGAGTTTCCTCACTTACCAGCTCAATCATTCAATGAAAGGGGTTAAATGCTCTCTGCAGCACTTTAAGGCATTTCTCTGAGTCTTTGTTCAGTCAGATGGCCCCAGTCTCTACTTCTATAAACTATGAGGTGAGGGTCATACAATGAGTATGAAAGAGGAAGAAGGAGTTTGCTGGACAGTGGAAAAGGTTTGAAATGGTGGAAAATGGGAAAGAAAGTTAAACAGTGAAACACTAAATAATAAACAGAATTAATGGTATTCAGAAAAATTCATAGGGAAAGATCACTTGACAAGAATTTATAGCCCCTGGGCTATAAGGTAGTCTCATTTCTGATACATATTAGCCATAAAACCTTGGATAAATCACATCCTGTTTATATCTACCTACTTCATACGGTTTTGCAGACAAGTGTTATGAAGTGCTTTGAAAATATTAAATCAGGTGGAATGTAAGGTACTGTAGTCTGTCTTTAGCTATAGAACTGTATCTCAAACTCTTGCCTCACCGGGGAATGGGGGGTGGGAAGGGACTAGGATTTCAAAATGTAGAAAAGATAAACAAGATTGTACTGTGTAGCACAGGGGAATATATACAGGATCTTGTAGTGGCTCACAGTGAAAGAAAATGTGACAATGAATGTATGTATGTTCATGTATAACTGAAAAAATTGTGCTCTACACTGGAATTTGACACAATATTGTAAAATGACTATAACTCAATAGAAGAAATGTTAAAAAAAAACTAAAAAAAATAAAAATAAAAAATAAAGTGATTATAAAACAAACAAACAAACAAACCCAAATCAAACTCTTACCTCACCAATGATCTTAGGAAAAATAGAATCAAGTTAATGAGTAAAGTAGTTTAGTGGATTTGGACAAAAACAATTTATAATCACAGTTACAGATTTAAAAAAATCCAACATGGAACAGAACCATGATTTTCAGTAAATAGTAAATGACATGATATGAAACTTACTTGTTTTGTAGATTTTTCTGTTTAATAGGATTTGCTGAACTTAAATTAGTAAAGCCCTAATTACTGTGGGCCATTTGCCATGATATAAAAATAGTTTTGCTAGGTAAAACTCTAATATATTAAAATGGCTTCATTGGTAAGATTTTACCTGTAGTGATCAAAATTAACTATCTAACCCAAGAAAATCTAAGAGAATCTCAGCATTCATATCATAGCCAGAAAACATAAAGATCCCAGAAAGTACACAAATAATTTACCTCATGTGTTCATCAAAATTAAGTTAACTCTTAAATTTTAGACGGCTAAATATTTTCAAGATTTTGGCCTTTTCAAGATTGTCATTCAAAAATATATTCACTGTTGTTCTATGAGATAAAAATATGAGAAAATAACTTCTTGTTCTTAAGGAGTTTCCATTTTAGGTGGTTAATATACTTTTGTGAGAAATCACAGAACATTGTAACAAAACCGAAGCACCTATAAGTTGAACATACCATTAATATTTGGAAGAACATATCCAACGTCAGGGACAATGATAGCATCTATGAATGTAAGAATTAAGATTCTGAATTTAATTTTCCTAGTTGTTTTGGCATTGTGATTTAGTCACTGCATTTTATCCTGATTAAGCAACTGGCACTCAGGTTACAAAATTGCAAGAAAAAATGTCAATATGAGTCTTAATGATGAACTCATTGACTTTGGCATGAATCACAATATACTCCAACTCTCATTTTAAGTCCTTTTACTTGTTCCAATGGTAGACAGCATGTCTTATCAGATAATCTGTTTTAAAGACTGAAATCTTCTTTGGTAAAAGTGCAGGAGTGTGAACCTTTCTCTGGTAAAGTACATGCTCTATTGGTCATGCCAGAAGAAGTTCAATAGGTGTTAGTAGATTAGCGTACAGGGCTCCCCCACCCCACCTATCTGCTTTTCAGGAGGTTAAGTATGGTAAGTCTAATTATTTCAGAAAGGGCTATTTCCCCTTATCTCAATTCCATTCAAGTGTAGTCAACAAAAGAAAAAAGTGGCTTAGGCAGTCTTAACTTTTTGAAAACTTATTTTTAGGAGAACCATTAAATGTGTTCAAAGTAGTAACGGTTGTTTCACTAATTTATTTTTATACTGCTCCATGGTTCTTTGTAACTAAGCCCCTAAAGTTAGAATGTTTTTAATTAGTGAGAAATGGATACAAAAAATACTTCAAAGAGGTCAAAAGTAAAATGAAATTGGCATTTAATATGCCAGTAAAGATAGAGTGATTTGGTAATCAAGAAGCACCAACTATTAAAACAGAAGGGCTTTTTGGTTTAAAAAAATCAAATGTTAGTGAGTTTTGTATTTGTCACTATGTAGTCTTTCCCTACCACTTTGCTATAATACAAAGAACTCACCAGGAAAGCTTCATTCATTCAGAATGATCAACAGACATGTGCTTCCATTTACATGGAATTGATATAAAAATTGGAATTCAAATACTTTAAAAAAAATAGACTCCTCTAGATTTTTTTCCAATGAATAAGGAAATGATTTCTGGATAAAACATCTCTCTTTAAACAGGTTGAAAATGTGTTAAGTATACTCATGTCTTAAAATTGTTAATTTTATTATAAAAAGACAAGGATAGATAACCTCCACTCTTTCTAGGAGACACTACAAAAAGGAAAAAGCTTTAGTCCGGCTTCTTCCCAAATTATGTTTTCCTAGGTTAACAGAATTTTATTGCTTTTTAAAAAGTACATCACACTAACAAGAGATCCATTTAACAGGAAAATTTTAGACATTCAAATTCTTCCTCATTAGCTTGGAATAACAGCAATAAAAGTCTGAAAACCTAACCTGGACATTGTGTAGTTTATGCTGTAGAAGTATACTTTTAGAATTCTGAGCTTAAAAAAAAGATGCTTTTTTTTTCTATTGTGATAGTGTTTAGTTACTTTGTGTTTACCTCGGGGTGAGAGGTATGACTGGAAGAGGGTACAAGGGGACCTTCTGGGGCACTGTAAATGCTATGTATCTTAATCTGGGTGGTGGCAATGAGTGTATGCACACGAAAAATTTCACCTAGCTGTACATTTAAGCTTTATGCACTTTATGGTACACATCATATTTCAAGAAAAATGTAAAAAGAGTGTTTAGCTACTTTATGAAATGTCCACAATAAATCATTAATATGATTTTATAAGTTACAATATATGGAGGAAAAGCAAGTTATCTGATTCTCATGGCATAAGGATTGCTAGTCACTTTCAGATAAATTAACTACATCTGAAGCTAGAGTAAAGCTTTAGTGATGAGATGTCACTGGTAGTCTATCAGAAATGGTGTCAGGAAGAATGCAATATATCAGTTTAACAATCAAGGATAGAAGCGTTATAACAGCTTGAACAACAACTAGAAGATCAGAACATCTTCAAATAAGTGACATGACTATGGCATGTTTATTTGATTTATCACCCATAATTTTTATTTCTGCTTCTTATTGTTTGGGTTTTTGTCAGTGCATTGCTTGGACTTCAAAATGAGGGGGAATTAAAGTTAAATCAGTTTTGTTACATATTTTGTTTTTGGTGTGGTAAAAAGCTGAAGTTATGAATGTGCTTTTAAAATTATGCATTCTACTTCCTACCTATTATGGGTGAAAAGAGTTGGTTTACACAGGAAATACAAACACTTAATCTGCCTCTCAACCCTTTTTTTTTTACTTTTATTCAGAAGTATGTTAATTCTCATCACCTCCAAAAGCCTTTGAGAGGATTAGCTGCATAGACCAATATTGTTCTATATTAGTCAGTATTAAGCATATGATGTCACCTTGTTTCCTCCCCTCCTCAGGCTTTTTTTTTGCGGGGGGGGAAGAGGTGTTTTGGGGGGGAGCAATTCTCGAAATTCCGTGGCTTAAACACCACTAGCTGACATACATGATTGACAACCTTACACTCCCAAACCTGTTTGAAATGGGTCAAATACCTAAGCGCTGCAGAACAATGCAATCCAACCAGCAATTCCTCATAAAAGAGAAAGGGGGTGTGATTAGGTTCCAGCTATTAAGCAAGTTATTGCAAAAACAGTTTGGTGGTTTTTGTTTCTGCAATAGGCACAGGTTAAGAGTATTTTCTCTCTTAATTAGCTCCGGAAAAAAAAGAGAGAGAGAGAGAGACTAAGCGGTAAGAGGAAGGATAAATAGCCCAAGCATGGAGCAACTGGGGCAAACACCACTCAGGGCTTTACCGAGGTCTTTATACTGACCCTCGGCATTGGTTATTGATAATTAACCCCGCCGGGGAACTATCGAACGGAATCTTTGTGAGGCTTATCGAGCCACAGGAAAAGAGATGCAGGAGGGAATATAAGCTTCTAATAAAAGAAACGCAGCAACAATAGCAGAGGAACAGCTCTGCCTGGTGACGTAATGGCTGGCAGCAGTCCAGCTTCAGCAGAGCTGCTGCTACCTCAGCATCCAACCTCTCTCAACACAGTCCAGCTTCGGCCGAGCTACTGGGGCTGCTACTTCTTGTGATGCCACTTTGTTGGTGCCACCGGCACCTTCCCTTAGGGGGCCGACAGCCGAACAAAGGCTGGTCCCGCTGTTTTAAGTTGTCGGAACACACACTCTCACTCACTCACCCCCAAGACCCTCAGTCACCGAGCCAATCGGCTGCTTAAGTTGAAGGCGAGAACCCCGGCGCACACTCCAGCCGTACCTCGGTTTCCCCAGGCTGCTCTCGAGTCCGCCGCTCCCTGCTCCCCCCACCCCCCTATCCCGCACCCGTCCTCAGCCCGACTGGATCGCGGCGGCCCCGCTCTCCCGCCCGGCCCCGCGTGCCGGTCCTCCCGCCTTACCTCCGCCAGGTAGAGGTTGAGGAGACAGAGCGTGGAGAACTGGAGACAGGAGGGGAAGCAGTAGAGCAGCCAGTGGGGGAAGAAGTGCAGGTGAGCGGGCGGCCGGAGCAGGGGCAGGGAGCCGCTGAGCGAGAAGGCGGCGGAGAAGAGGGTGGTCCTGAGCGCTGCCCACAGGAGACAGAGGAAGAGGCAAAGGCTCTGGTAACTCAGCCGCCGCTCGCGGTACAGAAGCAGCCGCCACAGCTGCAGGTAGGCAAAGGCGAAGAGAGCGGCGTAGAGCAGGGCGTGCAGGATGCTCAGCGCCAACTGCACCGAGCCTGGCACCGCGGCGCCTGAGGCGGCAGCGACTGCGCCTCCGCCTCCGCCGCCCCCGCCGGGCGTCGAGGGCTCGCGGCCGGCCGCCGGACCCGGCACGGTCACCCTCATGAGGGGACTGGGGGGCGAGAGAGAGAGCGCGGGAAGGAAGGGGCCGGACTCGGAGCCGCCGTCGAGGGGGAGAAGAATTTCCCCCTGACCCCCCACCCACCCCAACCTCCAGCCCCAGGAAACGCCGTGACAGAACCCGGAGCCCCGCGGAGAGCAGCCGCGGCTTCCCGGACCCCGCCTCCTCTCCCCGCCCCCCCGGGGGTCTCGGCTCCTCCTGCTGCGGCTCGCTCGGTAGCTGCAAAAAACAACTCTCGGCTGGAGACAATCAGCTGAGAAACCCGAGCATTTGAGGCGCTCGCTCCGCACCGTGGGCTCGCGCCGATTGGTCCAGGCGGGCACGCCCCCTGCGCGCCGCACTCGGAAGGCCACGGGCTGCAGGACCCGTCGCTCCAGGGCCCCAAGATCTGATTGGGCTTCCGCTTTACCCGCTTTCTCCCTCCCCTTCACTCCCCACCCACGCTGCCGATTGGCCCGGCAACTGCACCGCCCAAGCGCGCCGGCGGGCGGACTCGGTGGTCCCCTGTCACCGGGGCGGCTCTCGCTCCGCCCCCTGCGCATCCCATTGGCTGGAGAGGCCGCACGTAAGGCCCACGAGGAGAAGGAGGAGCCTCGCGGATGGTTTTTTGCCCAGCAGGCTGACTCCACCGAGCGGTGGAGGCTGCTGGCGCGGAGAATGGTGGCGTCGTGCCCTCGCAGGTAGGGGGAGCGGTTCGCGGCTGCACGGTAAGCGGGGCACGGTCCCGCCTTCTGCCTCTCCTTCGCATGGCGGGAACTGTCGGCTAGCAGTCCGCGCCCCGGGCCTCAGATCCTCTCTTAAGGTCTTGGGAGGTAGGTGGCAGCGCGGTTCCTGCAGGCGAGGAGCTGTGTTTTCTGCTTGCAGAGATGCATGCGAGGATTCAAACCAGAAGGCTCTCACCCAGCGAGGGCCGCACCGGCGAGCTTTGGAGTTTGGCTTAGAAGGGGCCTCACCTGGATCCTTCTTCGGGATGTTTTTCTTTTTTCTTTTTTCCCAGTGTTAGCGGCGAGTAAAACGTGAACCCTTTGTGGTGAGAGGGCAATGGAATGAGGGGAAGGCTGAACGCAAGCTCTAAGCAAAACCCCTTTTCTCCCTTGGAAAATGTCCCATAGGAAGAGTGGTATTGGAATGAGTTGGATGTCGAAGCGATCTCTGAGTAGGTGGAAGATGGGACTTGGAAACTTAGAAATTTGGAAAGATGCTGTGGACATAAGCTTAGGCAAAACGTAAGAAACATAATTGTAAGTCTTTGAGGTATGTCTGGAGAGGAAAAAGTTGAATAGTCTGTGCTCCTTAAATTCCACATGTATTCCCTTCAAGCCTTTGCCCCGCGTGTGGTGGATAGTGGCTATTTCTGGGGCTCAGGGAAGTACAAAACAAAGGCTGTATTATGTTACATACTGCTGTAAATAAATGAGGAGTAAATAGATCTCCCTACGTATACTGGACTGACGTCGTTTTGCTGAGTTTTTCTTCCCGATATTCCGTAATAAAGTGAACAAAGTCGCGCAAAATGATGGAATAATTTGTGGCACATCGCAAATTAAGTATCTCTTTGAAAGACTGCTGTGTTTATTGGTGCAGCCAAGATAGCCTTTCCTAATTCATCATTCTAAGAAGAGTGTTGCTACCCTCTTTGCTCGCTAAGTGATCCACTTGGGAACTTCAAAGTCTCTTGCACTCCACACTCTGGGACAGTAGCTCATCCAGGCACAAGATGCTGTGTGTTTTGGATTCTTTATAGATGTGCTGCAAACTATGATAGATGTTTAGGCCTGGCCCTACTATGTGGAAATCCCTCTGATCAAACATTCAGCTGAGCATGTTGTGCCTAGAGAAGAGTACAACTTGCTGTATGTAAGAAGTTAACAGGCCTAATCCAACATCAATGCTGTAAAGAAGGATCTCAGGTTTATTGGAATTTAAGGCGTTTGCCCCATGGATTCTTAGAGAATGTGGTTAGGGCAGTACACAATTCTGTTTGAAAGGAGACGAAGTGCTCCTGACCCCAGTGAGTTTACTGATTGCAGTATGTGCTTAAGTACATAAACTAAGCATAAACTCAGAGTTATGTGCTTTGGGGCACTTGTCAAAATCAGGAAAGCCTCTCTTCTCTGGCATGACCTATTTTTGTATCTTCCATAATCAATGAATCAGGTTATGAATAGATTTTCACCATGAAGTGGTTTTTCTTTTTTCCTACATGCTGTACCCAAAGTGAGAGTAAACAACATCTGGATAGTACTCATTCTAGTTTTAGATCTTTGCTTCTTGTGAGACTGTTTATTTCAGTGTCATATAGAGTCTGGATAGCTGCCTCTTTTTTCCTCCCCTTTTTGGGGGCATGTATATGGGGGTGGAGATAAAAGATTTTGCCCTAACTGCCTTGAGGGAACTCTAAAATGGAGAGATGTTGACTCCTTTTATTGCCTCTTTTAGATCTTAAATGATAAACTGTGATGAGATCTAATAAACATTTTTTTTGAGGCTAGTTCAGGGAGCAAGTTCTGTTCTTCAACAGCAGCATTAAATTGTAAGCTAATTTTTGAACTTTGTAAGCGTTAAATGCCCCATTTGTTCTAGAAAGTGTCTTTTCCCAGAGAATGATGCCCACAGATCTTGGTATAATTTGTTTAATGTTTGCTGTTGTTAACTTCCTCTCTTTTGTCGTCTTCTTTTCCTTTTTTTTTTAATGGAGGTATCGGGGATTGAATCCAGGACCTCCTGCATGCTAAGCATGTCCTCTACCACTGAGCTATACCCTACCCCCTCCTCTCTTTCTTGAAAGGGAAAGCCATTAGTTTTATGTTTAATTATAAGGGTAGGCAGAAAGAGGGAAATTAACCAAGGGTCTTCCTGAAAAGCTTACTCTCAGATAACCTCAAATTTGAAATGTGTCCAGATGCATATTGGTTAAATATTGTTCTGAGAGGGCTGATTACTCTAGCACAATGGTCTTTCAAACAGTTAAAAGCAGAAGAACTGTGTGCCACGTGTTATTATATATAGGACCCAGTCCCAAAATGAGATTGCTGTTGTAGATGAGGGCCACCCGCTACTCCACCTGCAGGGAGAGGCACATCCATCCCCTCCCCACACTAGCTGGAGGGTCAGTGTTTTTCTTTTGAAGCACTTCCTCCTCATTGCCCTTGGGGGCTTTTTCAGTATTCTGATGCTGAACAAAACAAACTTTTGTTGCCTTTAGCATTTTATTTGCAAGCTCTAGCCCTTTTGTCCTATAGCCTCACTGATCCATTCTTGCAGTGCTTGTCATCCTCCTGTATCTGCCCTTAGTTAAGTATCACATTTTTTCCCAGCTTTTAAATGACCAGTGCATACATACTTGTTTAGAGTTTAGGGATGAGCAAAAGTTAAATCTTGCATACTAACTCTGATTAGTGCTGCCAGGAGCATTATACTGAAGAAATGAGGGCTCCTTCCAGGCCCGAAGGGTAAGGATCTGCACTTGGTTGGTAAGTGTATGTGTGTAGTATTGGCAAACATTTGCCTGTGACTTCCATTTTCTTTTAGTATTGGCACCTGCTCTGGTAGCCGTCAGTTTCTCACTACAGTGAAATTGGGTCAGTTTCATGTGAATTCTTTGAAATATACTGCCTTATGATATGTATTTATATTTAAGTCACTCTTAGCTGTTACTAAAACAGTAGAGCTAGGTTGGATTATACTGTAATAACAACCCTAAATCTTCAGAGGTTTAAAACAACATTCCCTTTATGTTTACGCTGAATAGGCTGGGAGCATTGCCCCATGCTGTCCGCTTTCTGAGACTTGGCTCAACAGAGAAAGCCTCAGTTTGAGTGTTTTTAATCATCATAGCAGAGAAAAAGTGTCTCATGCTTCGTACACACATGCATTGACTCTTGAAAGCTTCCAGAAAGTTACAAATGTCACTTCGTACATTTCATTGGCCAAATCAATTCATGGCCATACCTAACTCAAGGAAGTGGGGACGTATAGTTTTAACATGTGTAGAGAACTAGAAACATTTGGACAGTACACCCTTTTTGTCAACAGATATTCTACTTCCTTTATGTAGTTCATCCTTGGCCCTTCCCAATGGAGATAACCCCTAAATCCCATGCAGTCAATGTGTCAAGCTCAGTCTGGGATCTGTGAGTAATGCCCACTCGCTGTAATTTCTGTTAATCTCCTTCAGTCTGGACATTATAAATTATTGTCTCCATACCCTGTTGAATACATAGAGTAGTGTAGGGACAGATAACTATAATAAGTGTTCCCATTTGGAGGGAAGAAGAATGGAAGACATAGACCAGCCTCTGGACTGGAGCAATTTTGGAATCTTGCTGGGCAGGTGTTGCTGGGGCTCAGGTTGTGTTCCCTGGCTTCTCTTGGTCAGTGCTTCTCAAACTGTTAGGAATGAACAGTTTTTTTTCCCCTTTGATTCCAGTCTACTTTTAATTTTTGTTAAACGCAATAAAAATGAATTGTAAGAAAAGTAAAATGAAAAAAACATATCAAATGACTATCCCAATTTAAAAATAGTTAGACTCAACAGACATAAAATTACTGTGGGAAATTGCTATAAAAGCTTCTAAACATTTACACTCAATTTCTGTGTTTATCTCATTATTGCAGACCAGTAACAAACAGTTCTATTCCAGTACATGCCCTAGAGCATAGTTCTCTGTGGTCCTTGGCTTTGCCCTGCAAGAGGTCCTTCCATTTTCACTATCCTTGACCACATCTGATGTGGGCTTTGGAGAATATGGCCTCTTTCCATGGCTGAGCAGTTTTGAAGGCTTGCTTCCTGACCCTACAAGGGTGGGGGCTCAAGGATTTTTTTCAGTTTTGAACAGCTAGTCTCTTGAATGGTGGTTCCTCTTTGAGTACCTTTCTTTTCCTCATTAAATACAGTCAACAGCAGCTATCACACAGTATTCATTTTCTCTCTTCCAGCCTCTTCTCTTAGGGACATAAATAAGTTCTTTAGCTGCGTGAACCTAGGTACATGCTCATAAATTCATGTACTTGTCACCTCCACATTATTGTAGCGACAGTTTCATCAACAGTTTTGTCTTTCTTTAATATGGATCATTTGTCGAGCTCATGTCTCTATAAGTTTCCTTGAAGAGTTTCCTTGAGTAGCCCCAGAACAGTTTCCCTGCTGCTTGGCCCCTGAGCCAGTACTCAGGGTTCTTGTTAAGGCAGCACCTCCCTTCCCCTTTGTGGACCAGTGAAGATAAACTAGATAATGCCACAATAATAACCCCTCAATCTCAGTGGTTTAAGACAGCAGGGTTTGTTTCTTCCTATGTCACATGCTCATTGCCTATCAGCTGGGGGTTCCCTGGGCTGCGCTCGTTCTGGGAAGCATGCTGACAAACAGCCACTATCTGTGTTTTCAATGGCTGTGACAGAAGGAAAAAAAGTCCAGTATATCACACAGTAGCTCTTAAATCCTTGCCCGAGACGGGCCACTTTGGCTCACATTTTATTGGCTCGAAGAAGTCACGGGTTGACCTCAAACATGACTAGCGGTGGGAAGTGCAGGAGCTGAGTGTGATCCTGGTTATACCTGCTGGGAGGACTGGACCCGTGTACCCCGTGCTGCTGAACCAAGGAGGCAAGGCTCCAGTTCTCCAAAGGGACTCATCCTCTGTTACATTTAAATTTGAAGCATTAAGTATTGTTTTTTTTTTTACATTTCTAATTACCAGGGGGAGAATGTTACCAAGTTCCCTCTGTTTCTTGTTTCTCTACTCTGTTCTCACTAGGTGTTCTCTTTCCCCAGTGTTTCCCATCCACATTTGCCTTCTCTTTAAAGTTCTTTTTATGAGGAGACCATGTCACTGAGCAAAAGCACTTCATTTACCATGCAGGTGACATGAACACTCTTCTTTCACCCCACGGGGGCAGATTGGGTTAATATGAGTAGTAGCTATGGAAAATATAATTACATACAAGTAATAATTTTTCTTTTCAAATCAAAGTGAAAAGGTAAACTGTTTAACAGAGTCAGATAGTTCTAGAAGGCTTCAAAAATACCCTTGTTATCTTACCCCCTTCAGTTTCTTGTTCCTTAGAGGCAGTTACTTTCAGCAGCTCACGATTCCTTTTGGCCTTATCTTCCCATTTCCAATAAACTTGGCTTTTAGTCTTGTGAAAAATGAAGATTTAATTCTGTTTTATACCTTTTCCCACCCTGACTACATGCTCCCTTACTTTCTATCTCCCCATCCTCTCAGCTCTGGTTGTCATGGATCTGGTTAAATCATTATTCTGTGTTTATCTTATGATAATGTAAGCTCTGTTTACAGCTGACCTGTGCAGTATTCTCTGCTTTAAGTAATTTGTAAAATAATCAGACTTACCAGAAAGATGGAGCAAACTGCAAAGTTTACTACTGAGTACCTGTCTCTGAATAATCACCGACATCTCTAATTGATGAAATGCATAGTACTTTCACATGTATAATCTAATCTGTCCAGCGAGATGGATGTGGGAGAGTATTCAAGCATCCCAAGTGTGGTTAGACCTTGTGTTGCTACCAAATACATTCCAGGGGAAAAGAATATGTTAACGGTAATGTCCGATTTAGTGTTTGAATGATTGAATTGTAGCCACAAGCCCAGGAAGAATGACATTTTATGCTTGAATCTCATTTGTGCTTTTACTTAAATGTTTAACCTTTTAATTAGGTTGGGGTTATTTCATATAGTAACAAATGTTATATAGTTATTCTTTTGACCTCAGGATGCATGCATCCCCCCCTCAGAATATAAAGAAAATATTGGATGACACATTTTATACCATTTTCATTAATATAAAGTGGCTTTAAAATATGCTACTTTAAAATGGCTTTAAAGTATAATATTTTAATGTCAAGGATACCTCTTAATTATATCATTAAAATTACTTTTTATATACCTCTCACAGTCCTCACTCCTCATTCTGCTTGACTTTTTGAACTCTTGGCTCATTATTAAAAATTGATGGCAAATTTGTTCACTGTTTGATATAAACTAGCTCTAGTGAAAAGAATTATTAGGAAGTAATCGATGAGTAATTAGCTCCTTTTTTTTTAAGCAATACCTGTTCCTTAAGGAGAGGTGTTCATGTGCTTATTGATAATATTGAAAGATCAAAGTATATAGACCTTCAACTTACCAAATCTATTGTAAGTTGACGAGTAAGTTGTTTCTTATTACCCCTGAAATGTTAAATTGAAAAGTAAATGGTCTTCATTACCATTGAGATGGTACATGTCTAATTTAGTATGAGTTTTTCCTACATTTTTCATTAATTATTTCATTTTTACTGAAAAATTCCACCCTTATCCTTATGAGTAAATTTTTCCTGTCTCCTGTTTTGACATAGTGATCTTTTGTTTAAAAGATAGGGGTCTATCTGAAATTAAAAAACATTAAAACAAAATTCTCACCTATACCTGTGGGTATATCTTTACCTTCCAGAAGTGTGATGTTTTCATGCTATACTAATTTCCCTAACTTATTTTCTTTTAAATGTAGTTAATATATATCATCAGTAGAAAAGCTTCCTGAAAGAAGAAATTGTTCAAAAGAAATTTGCAAGTAGCCAAGTATAAGACAGAGAATTGACAGCAGATGCAGAGGACAGCATGGAAGTAGGTACAGCCTGAAGGACGGTGAGAGGAGGGTGTCTAGAACAATTCTAAGCTCAGGACATAGAACTGAATGAAAATATGAGTTGAAGACACTTGACTTTCTAAACCGTATAAATAAAGCTAAGTTGTCAGCATTACCAGAATGTGTGTTTAGAAGGAATGTTCTTAAGTAGCTTTAATAGATATCTTCTAGGAGATTTAAAGTAAAAAGAAGGTAAATACAGTAGACGTATATTTTGGATCTCATTCCTATGTTAGTGGTTTTAATTGCTATTTGAATATTAGTTGTATACCCACTCTAAATAGAGAAAGATAAATGCCCAATTTAAAAAATGTTTTGGACAATGTTTGAGAATTAATTTTAGAATTCTTAAAAATGACAGCTCAACATACACCAATAAATAAACTTAAGATTCTTAGTATTGCATTTTCTAGATATCTTTGATATCTTTTGCAAGTATCAAAAATTAATACTATTATCAAATCAATGTCATTATATATCATCCCCTCTCAAATTTTTATTAGAAGGAAATAGTAAGGTACTAGCAAAATCAGATACGTAAGTAATGCCTTATGTTATTCTTTTTGCAGGTTTTACTTCATTCACTTATTTAACAAATTTGTTCAGAAAAACTTTGTTGAACACCTATTCTTGCCAGGGATTGTTCTAGGCAACGGAACATAGCGGTGAACAAAATAGACAAAATCTCCTGCCTGTATGCAGCTACAACTATGATGTCTTCCAGTTTCAATGTATTTAGAGTTGGCATCTCTTTTGTCATGATGTGCATTTTTTATAAGTCAGCAGTAGACGCTCTACCAGAACTGAGTCCTCAGAAATTTTTCAGTATATTGCAACCAGGAAAAGCCACCTTAGCTTATTTTTGTCAAGCTGGTAAGTATTTTTTGTATTGTAGTATGATTTTTGTGATGTTCCTATCAGTATACTCAGTGGGAACTTATTATCAGGATTAATAATATATGCTAGAAGGCTGCCTGGGTTTGAATCCTTACTTTGCCACTTGATCTGCTGTGTGACCTTGGCCAAATCACTTAGCCCCTCCTTGTATCTTTTTTGTCATCCATAATAAGGAAATAGTGTGTACTTTATAAATTTTTTGTGAGGATTAAATGACTTTACTCATGTGTCTAGTCCATAGTAAATACTAGATAAGAATTAGCTGTTAATATAATAACATCTGAAATTCATCTAATCATTTTTAAAAGTATACTTTTTGATATTTTTAGCATGTGAATATTTTAAGTGTTTTAAAACTTTAAATATAGTATTTGAAGTGCTTTAATAATCTGCTTTAGCTATAGCATTAATTACACTGAATTAATATAACTGTTGAACATAACTAATCATTGTAATGGTTTCATTTAAGTTTTCATGCCTTAAAAAATAGTATTCTTAGAATTAGTGAGTTGAATTCACATTTTTGTTGGCTCCCTTATTATAGTCATGATTTGAAAATGGCATTTTAAAATCATTTTGAAAGTTTCATGCATCTGTACATGTGTGTTGTGTATGTAGTATTAAACTTGGATAAATAATGCCAAACGCTCCATTTAAATTAAACATTTATTTGTTCAATTCATGTTTTAGAAAGCTTTTAAGGTCCATTACAAAGTGAAAGTATGTCATGATAAAAGCATTACAAATAAGGATAGTGAGGCAGCAGGGAATAAGGGTGCAAACATATGTCACTAGGTTTGTTTAGTCGCTTGATTATTTGTTGTTGCATACTATTTGGGCAAACTAATATAGTTGCTTCAGCTAAAAACTTGGGCTTTAATTTTAAAAATTCATCTTTCCTAAGGGTCAAGTCATAAAACATTCATAAAACATTTCTTATTTTAGATTCTCCAAGTACCTCTGTGTTTCTTGAAGAACTGAATGAGGCTGTAAAACCTCTCCAGGACTATGGAATTTCAGTGGCAAAGGTAGAAAAATATTTGTGTCGATAGATTAGTGACAAACATTTTACAACTATATGACCTAAGTTGAGTGTCTAAAAATACTGTGTTGTTTCACATCTTTTTCCAAACTGGAAAAACTTTTTTTTAACCTATTTTTTTTCATAAGAATAAATAGAAGTAGAGATAGTTCCAGACTGTTGTATAATTAGTACATATCGAGGGGGAAAAAGGCTATTTAAAATTCTTTAGTTTAAAACTTTATTTTGTAAACCATTCTATTGGTGTCATTTTTCAATCTTACATTTAGGCTTTTTTTTTTTTTTGCCTGACAAATCTATAACAATTCAACTATTCACAATTCAACTATTTAAAAAATTTCTATTAGCACAAACTGAGGTAACCAAAATTGAGGTAATTGAAGTATTTTTTTTCTTTTCTATTCTTCTAAGTCTTTATAATCCATTATGTTGTGGTTTCTCATACTTAGAGAAATGTTAAAATGACCTAATTTGATATTTCATATTTATTTTTTTTTCCAAAAAGTGTTCAGATGTGCCCTGGAGTATTATGGCAAATGTCTACATGCACCGTGGGTTAGATAGCTACGTAAGCCTTTCATTTAGTTTAAACTTAGTGACTATTAAATTCTTTCTGATTAGTCTCTACCTGACTCTGTGTACATTTATTCTTTCTTAGTTCATTAGCCTTCCTCCCTTGAGAGATGCCTGCTGTCCCTCTTGGTCCCTGCAGCTAGAGTTCCCTGGGCAGGAAGCACAGAAAAGTTAACTAACTGTGACCTGTAGGGGGAAACTGGTCACTTTTGGCACAGAACACTTCTGATACCAAGTGTGTGCGTTTCCCACACCAACTGTGACACTAAGAACCCAGAGTTAGCACAGACCCCACCAATTAAGTCCTGTGAGACTGCCTCTCCTTCTGGACGCCAGTCACAGGAGTGGGTCCCCAGGTTTCCTTCTACTTCTGTGGGACTTGGCTGCACACGGGGGCTCTCAGAACCCCTCCTCAGGCTCCATAATGTTCTCTAATAGCTCACAGAACTCCGGGAAAGACTTTACTTACTATTGCTGGCTTCTTAAAAAGACTATGTCTCAGGAACAGCCAAATGGAAGAGATGCCCAGGGCAGGGTCTGGAAGAGTCTCAAGAGCAGGAGTTTCTATCCTCGTGCAGTTTGGGGGGTGTCCTCCTCCTGGTACTTGGGTGTGTTTACTGTGAACTCTCCATACCCTGTTGTTTACGTATTTATGGAGGTTCCATTATGTAGGCATGATTGATCAAATCATTGGCCACTGGTGTTTAACTCCATCTCCAGCCCTAAGGATTGGAGGAAGGTGCTGAAAGTTCCAACTCTCTAATCTTGCCTTTGCCTTACTGGCAACCAGCCCACATCCTGAGGCTGTCTACAGGCCCCCAGCCATCAGTCCTCTCGTTAGGATAGAAACAGACCCTCATCACTCCCGAAGATTCCAATTTGGGGTAAAGACCAAATATTAGAACAAAAGATACTCCTAGCACTCCTGTCAATTCAGGATATCACAGAGTTTTAGGAGCTCTGTGTCAGGAACGAGGGGTGGAGACCAACTGTATCAATGTATTTCCTAGTATGTCACGGGTTACAGACCTTGAGAAAATCTTTTTTTTTTTTAATGTCAATTCTGTTTGTATAGAGGCCTCTGTTAACTCTGAGCAACTGCTTATACTCTAGAATGATAATGGCTCTTATCTCTGAGGACGTCTGAATAAAATTTTAAACTGAAATTTAGAAATGAAATAGTCAGTTGGTATGACACTCAAAAGGGGTAATCATGCTATTTATCTAGTAATGAGTAAACAACTAGTAACTGTGAGTCTAGTAATTGAAGTAGAGTATTAAGGTTCATCCCAGGGGTCAAATTGGGAACTACGAGTTCCTAAAGCTTTTACAGTTGAGGTCGAAGCTATGTGGATAGCAGACTGTGGTGGGACAGACCTGTACTGAGCACCTGGCTCTGCCCCTGGTACCTAGTAGATACTTAGTACTGTTGATGAGATTGAAATGGACTTACTATATTTAGTCTTTTATTGGATAGAAAGATAACCAAGACCCAGTCTCTTTCTTTGGAGAGTATATTTCTGAAATAGGGGGGCTAAAACATATTCACAGACCATTTTAATAAGAGATAAAGGAAAGAAATCTTACAAGATTGTCAGGGTGGAAGGTCACATACGATATTGGGAAAGACTTCACAAAAAGTAGCATTTTGAGATTGTCTTCAGAAGTCAAGATTTCAGGAGGCAGAGGCAGGTGAAGAAAACACTGAAATACAAATGGATGAAATGTTCCAGGTAAGGAAAAGGCTGGGAACAGTAAAGAGACCCAATTTATGCCATTTAGAAATGTGTCTTAATATGAAGGCTTTAGGAATCTGCAAGGTAACTGAAGGAAAAAGATGTATCTTTGAGAGTAATAACCAGAAGAAAGCTGGTATGCTTATATTACTCTATCATTTTTTAGACCTTAAAAAACCTCTGCATCATCCTTTCTATCATAACGAACCCATCAATAAGCCCTTCAGGTTCTACTATCAAAACTTTCCAAATCTGACCACTTCCTGTACCTTCACTTTTATCCTTTCCTTGTCCAAACCACCATCACTTCTCCTCTGGAAAACCACAATAGCTCCTCCTAGTACTTGGCCTTCCTCCTTTCGCTTTTGTCTCACCAAACCCTTCTCCACATATAAGTCAGAAGTGTCAGATCTCACTGCTACCCCCCTCAGAAAGGCTTCCTGTTACAGCTCTGATGAAATCGAAACTCCTCATTCTTTGGACACTGGCTTCCTCTAGTCTCATTTTCTGTTCCTCCACTTTGCTCAGTTTGTTCCCAACACGTGCTGGTCATCTTTTTGTTACTTGAACCTGCTAAATGTGTATTTCCACAAAGCCTTTACAGGTGTTTTCCCCTCTGCTTAGAATTCATCTCTTCCACATACTTACATATTTGTACGCATCACTTCATCACTTCAGTTCTTTGAGCAGTTACTCAACTACTGCAAATGTCACCTCCTTAGTGAAGCCTTCTTTGATTACTTATCTAGAAATATCCTATCATACACTATCTTAATTTTTTTTTCCTTCATAGCACTTAACATTACATACTAATTCATTTTTAAATGGTCTCTCTCTACTTTCAGAATGTAAGTTCTAAAGATAAAGATTTTAATTTGGAACTTAACTGTACTCTAAGGGATGAGAACAGGGACTAACATATGGTAGGTGTTCAAATACGTGTTGAATGGATGAATGGATAAATCTATTGTCATAATACCAACTATACCCTATGCTCTGACTTTTAAAAATTCTTTAAAAATTATATACACTAAAATTCACTCTTTTTGATTAAGACTGTACTCTGATTTTTAATTCTGATTCTCTATTCCTCATCTCTTTTCTGAGTATCAGTTCTCCTTTTGTAGCTTTTTAACAAAGAAATGTAGCTTTCCCAGTTGTCACGCTTCTTCCTCAAACTGTTAAAATTTACTGGAAAAACAGGAAAAAAGTGTCTTTAAAAAAACCCCCAAAACTTAACAAAGTGTAAAACAAAATACTGTTCTTCCAGCCTTACTGTTGGTAAGTTATGTTGGTGGCTCATCTAAAAACGTCTTCATCCTCTCTTTCCTTCCCTCCTCCGTCCCGTGCTGCATATTACATGCTCGGTCTTCGCCCGAGCTTTACTTACTGTATTTGTGAAAAATCTCTTGAATCTCTTCTGTCCTTTTCTGCTTGACTTCAAGTGCCAGTCATCCCGACCTGTAGTGAGGTGACACTCTGTTAACCTGCTCCTTGCCTTTGTGCTCTCATGCCTTCCATTTTATCTTCATGTTGCTGCCAGGATTGGCCTTATGATTTTCTGAGTCCTGATTATACGCTGTCGAGGGCTGTTGTGGCTGCTCTGACATCATCAGGGCCTCAGGCTCATTCTTTCTGTTGCACTCTTCTTACAAGGGTTCCTTTTTTGAAGATGCCTTATGGTCCGTGATGACTGCTGGTGCCTACCTGTCTTGTCTGTGTCTTTGTTGGGAAGAAGTGGAAAGAGCAAGCGTATCAGTCAATCCCCTTTTAAAATCCTCCTGGGAATCCCAACCCAGTGACTTACCCTGACATCACTTAGCCATCCTTAGCTACTGGGGGAGTCTGGAACAGTCTTTTAGTGGGGCGCTTGCTTTTAGCAAAGTTCTGTTAGTGAAGCAAAAGGGGAGGAGGATGGATTTTGGGTAAGAAACCAGCAGTATCTGCCATACCAGCTACTGAGATGCTTTCACGGTCCCAACTTACCAGTCACGTCTGTGCTTCCTGGCTTTGGCTCATGATTTTTCTGTCCTGCCTTAATTGTTTCCTTCCTTTTCTACCTAGTTACCGCCTACTTGCTTCATATGATTAAATTAAATCTTAGGTAGAATTAAATATAACTCTTAGGTGTAGAAAGAGTTCCGTTCTCTAGGTTACCTCAAGCACTTGAAGAAGTGAGCAATTACAGGATACAAATCAGAAAGGAAAGTAAAATAAGTAATTTGACCTGGAGACAAACTGTAATGTTTAATTTTCTTTCTTGTTTCCCTAACCAAGAAACTTGACCTTTTGATGTAGACTTTAAACGCTAAATATAATCTTTCAAAGGTTAATTGTGTCACAGAAGAAACATCAAGATACTGTGGAAAAGAAAAGGATTTGATGAAGGCATATTTATTCAGGTAAACTTTTTTTTTTTGAGTGGGATGGACAAATATAAAGCTATACTTCTAGAATATTCAAGTATACAGAATATCACTAAGCCAGACTAAAGTATGCAGTGGGGGGCATACGAAGCTTAGCAGAAAGTCCAGGTAATAGATTTGTTACCTCCCCTTTGCCTTCCTTAGATGTGAAATGAGGAGAGTAACACATACCTCATAGGGTTGTTTCGAATATCATGTGAGAATCTTATGTAAGTTCCGACTACAAACGCCTGGTAAGTAAGCACTCAGCAAACTTAGTCTTCTCAGTAGATATGTTAGGTCTATATTTGGGTGTGAAATAAATGTTCCTTATTTTTGAGGGATCTGCGGATGTCCAGGGTACAAATTCCCCCACACTTGGGTCTGCTGATCTGAGTTTTCTCAAAATCCTTTCCTCCAGCCCTTGGGATTTGGCCTGGGAAGTGAGGAGAGAACCTGTCTGCCCAGGGACCTACTGTTGAGGACACTTCCTTCTCTCTCCTACTTGTCCCCTTCCCAGCCCATCTGGGGACCCCATGTGCTGGGAGATGAGGAGGCTGGTAGGAAGCCTTGTTGGGGCTCATGTTTTTTTTTGAGTCATTTTGCTGGGCCCAGGGCCTAAGCTTTTCAAAGTCAATGCATTTATGAGTGTATTTCAATAAGTATTGAGTGTACGTGGCCAGTAGGTACATGGGATAATGGATAGGACATAGGTTTGAACACCAAAGAACTTTCAGCCTAGTATGTTAGAGAGACAAGGGGATTGAATGCTAAGGAAATATTTCTGTAATGCTTTTTAAAACTTTTTACAGGGGCAACATATTACTCAGAGAATTCCCGACTGATACCTTGTTTGATGTGAATGCCATCATTGCTCATGTTCTCTTGTAAGTACAGGGTTACCCATTCACTTACTCCCTTGTTATTTATCTGTCAATTTCATTTTAGACAACCACAATCCATTATGATATCTTAGGGTCTTAACATTACATTTGTAGGAATCGGTTTCACACAAATTGCTGGTCTATCTTCTCACGTAGAGGGTCTAAAATTTTTTAAGTGGTGAGGGATGTGGAAATAGGATATTCTGTATAAAAGTAGAAGATGGTGCAGCATGCCACACGGGTCACACTGCTGCTCTTGCAGTGGAGTGAGGGTTCTATCTGTGCAGTGAGGATTTTACCAGGTAAGCAGCTCATCTTTGCTGTTCTCACCAGGGTTTTTAAAGCGTCTAGCTTCCTTTTCACCCCAGCCAGATTTTTTTTTCTGGGGTCGGTGTCTACTCAGTAAGTGCAGAAACATTTCAAATGATCCCAGCACATACCTGAATGTTTATTGAGAGAGAGTGAAATTAATTTAACCTTCTTGGCATGGCATCTTCACGCCTGGGATCCAGACCTTCCTGGGGCCCATTCCTGCCGTCTCTCCCTGAGCGAAGTAGTGTTCTCTCTGGTCACAGAGCTGGAAGCCATGCCTTGTGAAGGACACAAGTTTACATAGACTTTTCCAATTTAACGTCGCCGTGGGTCTCTTGCCGCCTGAGACCTTTGCTGATGTTGACTGTCTTTGTTGTCTGCGTGGCTCCCGTTTTCCTTCTCTTCTCCGACCCGATTCTCACAAAAATTGGGTGAAAGTTAAGTTACAGGAAACTCAAAACTTACAGGTGAAAAGTTGTGGTTATCACTTTACAAATGGACACTTTTAAATGTTTCAGTACTAATAATATATTAATGAAATCCCTGACAACCATGGGCCCTGAGGCCTGTGGGCTGAGCAGCCAGTTGTAAGGGGTCAAGGATGGCCTTTTGACGGAGGAATTCCAAAGAGCTGCTGGGCTTCCTTGGAAGCCCGTTCCTGGGATAGAAAAGCGGTGGCTGTCTTGAAGGTGGGGGTGTGGTGGGGGGGTCATAAAAAGCTTAGCAGAAAGTCCAAGTCATAGATACTTGTTCTCAGGAAGCTTATTAGCTTCTTCTCTTTTTCCAAGGGATACCCGATGTCTGTCTTTGACCCAAAAAGGAGGGTGAAGAAGCAGAGAAAAAAAGGTTCTTTAAGGGATGGGGGGAGGATCCTAAGATTGTCTTTGACAAGTTTGACAGCAAATCCTGGAGCGGCAGGGCCACGCTGAGCAACCTGATGACAAGGTGGTTTTGAAACAGTTGGGCCTTAGATGTGGAGAGGCTGTCTGTGCTGGGGACCCTGTTACCTGAACTGGTTAGCCTGTGGGGCTTGTGTCATTCGATCCTGCTGTGATGTCCTGTTCCCTGGGCTGTACTACTGGGGATTTACAGAACATGAATTCCACAAATAGGGTATTCCCCACGTTCCTGCCACGTGCCACGTGCCAGACATTTGTAAGGCATTGGAGATACAAAACAGAATGAGATGTGACTTCTTTTCTCTAGGAATTTGGGATTTTGTCACAGAGACAGAGAATATAAACAGAAAATATTATGTAGGAAGTAAAATAGTAGAAGTATGTCCACACAAGGGCTTACGGGTCCACAGGGTAGGGCATAGTTCCTGGTGTGTCTAGAATGAGGGTGGGTATTTGTTAAGAAGGCTTCCTGAAGGATGTGGCACTTGGGATAAGCCTTAAAGGATGAGCAGGAGTTTGCTTGATGAAGAAATGGAAGGTGGAATAAGCAGGGGAAACTGTGAGCCCAGGCATGGAGGTTAGAGCAGTTGGGAGAGGGTAGTTTTTAGTGGAGTGTGACATGTGAAGCAGGAAATGAGAGCACAGAAGTAGGCAAGGGGTCCAAGGAAGGGATCTCTGTTCACCATGGGAAGAAGCTGAAGCTTTTGGGTAGCGACTGGAGGGTGAGGAGTCCAGCTCCGGGCCAGAATCCTTGAGTGATCTTTCAGGCCCAACCACAGGCAGCTGCAGGCTTTGCCTGGCAGGCTTCATGGAGGGAAGGCGCCTGCCTACACAGACTTGGTGCATAGCCAGCGCATTGCAGTTTTCTAGAGGAAACGGAGGTCAGGGACTCAGGCCTCTACCCCATCTCAATCCCCCAGGCCAGACATGTTCATGTATATATACCTGCCTTTATTTTATTTTTCACTTTTTAATAATATTTTATTGAAGAAAATGAATTTTAACAAAGCCAAATTTATCAGTTTTATCTTTCATGGTTAGTACTTTTTATGTCCAGTTTAAGAAATCTTTGTCAACCCCAAGAATATGATTTTCTTCTATATTTTATTTTAGACAGTTGACTATTTTATTTTTCCTGTATAGATCCATGATTCACCTCAAATTAATTTTTATATACAGTGTGAGGTAGAGGTCAAGGTTTATTGTTTTTCCGTACAGGTAACCAGTTGCTCTGGTACTGTTACGCCTTCCTTTTAGCCCCAGGTGTCTCCTTCTGAGGCCTCATCATCAGGGACCTTGCCTGAGGCACCTCCCAGATGCACCTGCTAAGATCTCCTTATCTTTTTTCACTTTGACTCTTTTTGGAATTCTACTTTTTTCACTTTGACTCTTACCTTTCTTCTCCTATCCCTTCCCCCCTCCTCCACCCCCAAATTTCCCCAGCCCATGGGTCCATAAAGAGCCATCTCTTTGGGGCTCCTGGGAGTGAGATGATTCCTGCACCCATTGACCCTGGCTTGGAGCTGTTCCGTGATGAAGGTGGGGAATGCACTGTTGTGGAGCTGATACAGGAAAGTGGGGCACGAGAGGATGGCCATGTCCCAGGTCTCGGGCGAGTCCCTGGGATGTGCCCTGCAAAGTGAGGGCCCTTGGCTTCACACAGGAAAGAATTCAAGAGTGAGCCATAGCTGAGTAAAAGTAGATTTGTTCAGAGAGACGCATAATTCATAGAGTGCAGGCTATCTCAGAAGGCCGCAGAGGCCATGAGGTGTGGAGGAGGTGGTTAGATTTTATGGGCTCAGTAACATCATATGCTAATAAATGGGAGGATCATTCTGACTACTTTTGGGGAAGGGGTGGCATTTCCAGGAACTGGGCCACTGCCCACTTTCTGACCTTTTATGGTCAGCCTCGGAACTGTCATGGCGCCTGTGGAAGTGCCATTTTCCACTCCAGTATATTACAATGAGCATATAATGAAGCTCATAGGCTGCTGGGAGTCAGACCTCCCGCCATCGTGGGCCTCAAGGTCTACTGGGAGTTGAATCTTCTGCCATCTTGGTGCTAATTGCTGTGTCATTCCTTTAATGGTTGTGCCCTGCCCCGCTCCCTCCTGTCTCAGAGCCAGTGCCTCTCTTTTTGCCTCTTGTTTGCACTGTTCAGCAAGTGAATAAAGTAAGTGAATAAAGCCTTACTTGTTACTTTTAGTTTGGTTCTCTGTCCTAAATGACCACCTCAGCACCTAATTGCTCAACAGAGGGCTGTGGGCAGGTAAGTGATGTGATCACATTAGCACTTGAGAGCTCTTTCTGGTGGGCATGAGACAAATTTTTGTCCAAGTACAACTGTTGTGTGGCCACTGCACAATCTAGGGAAGACAGCAAAGAAGTAGTTTCTTTTTAATGTTTAGGAGGTGAAATTAACTGGACTTGGTAATGGTTAATTTGGTAACAATCAGCAAATCTACAAACATAAAATAATCCTCATCTCTTCTTTCCCCTCCTTCCCACCTTGCTCAGCGCCACATCCTTTCCTCCTTCTGATCTGATCACCATCTGAAGCAGGCGAGGAAGAAGAACTTATTTATAGGAGAAAATGAGTCCACTTTAACAAGTCAGATGCCCATTGTACCTGAGTCTCGAGTAGGCAACTGTAGGAGTTTGCACCCCCGAGGAGTGTTGTCAACATGTAGGGCATCCAGGGAGCATCCTAGGACAACACCAACAAATAAGGGAAGAAGAAATTGAGTGGGGAAAAAAATGTCAGGGAAGTAGAATTCCAAAGAGGCAGTATCGTTTTTGTTTAAAATGTAAGAAAAATGAATTGCTGAAGACAATATTTTACAACAACTTTCAGTAATGATATTTAGAATGTGCCCTGTCATAGCTGTACCTTACAGACTGCCATGAGGAACAAAATGCCTTTCAGTCCATCACCCTACCTCTGTGTACTCAAAGCATCGGTTTGAACTACCCAGTGCCTGGTGAGCGGTTCCTCCCTCCTGTACTGTTTCCGGTTGCGTACTGTTCATAGAAAAGGAACTGACTGCTGCTTGATATCTTTTTCCCTCTTTTCTGTCATGTTTTGAACTTTTATTCTTATTAATTTCTAGGTGCTCTCCTTATATGAAGGAGATGCAAACTGTACGTTTTCCTGTTTGTCATTTATCTTTTGTATTTCCCTATTTTGTTCATTTAAGTATCATCAGGTCAAGTTTATCTTTTCTCTTTTGACTTCTGGCTTTTAAGTTGTACTAAGGTCTCCCTTATGCTCTTGTTACTAAAGAATTCACTTTTTAACGAAAACAAATAGACTTCTTTAGAGCAGTTTTAGGATTACAGAAAATTGAACAGATAGGACAGAGAATTCCCATACACCTCCTTTGTCCTCTGTACTTAATTTCCTCTGTTAACATTTTGCATTAGTGTGGTGTATTTGTTACAATTTATGAATTAAAAATACTGACACATTATTATCAACCAAAATGCATAGTTTATATTAGAGTTCATTCTGTATTGTATAGTTCTATGATTTTGACAAGTGTGTAATGACATGTACCCATCATTATAGTATCAACCAGAATAGTTTCACTGCCCTAAAAACCCCTGTGCTCCACCTATTCTCCTTTCCTTTCCTCTCCCCAGTCACTCATCTTATTTTACTGTCTCTATAGTTCTGCCTTTTTTAGAGAGCTGCGTACTTGGAATTGTAACTGAGCAAAAGGGCTCATGTGTCAGTTTTGCAGAAAGCGAAACTTTTTAAAGGGGAAGAACAGAGAAGCTGGAATTAATCATTATCTAGTGACATTTCTTAATTGTAGTTTTAAGAGTTGAGATTCCTACACAGTTTTTGAGTCTCTGGTCTGGTGGTCCATGGCCTGGGGCAGGAGGTGGGGGAGCTGTCTGTGAGCTCATCTTGGCCTGGAGAAACAGCCTGAGTCTGTACGTTATCAACGACAGCAATTTTAATACATTAGCGATGTTATCACCAATAGCAATTTTAGTCATCTGACTCTGGTTGATTAGTGTTCAGTTAGTATAAGATTGAAGTCAGAGGGGACAAGAAAGGGAATAAAGTTTTGGATAGACAAGTTAATTATAAACTTGGTAGGGGAATTGGTTTTAGAGGGACTTGGTTTCAGAATCATTGCATGTAACCTTTTCAGATTGGCTTCTTAGGAATAGGTTTTTAAGGTTCCTCCATGTCTTTTCATGGTTTGATAGTTCATTTCTCTTTATTGCTGAATTATATGCTGTTGTATGGATGTATCACTGTTTCTTTATCCACAGTCACCTATTGAAGGACATCTTGATTGCTTTCCAGTTTTGACAATTATGAATGAAACTGCTATAAAGTTTGTGGGTAGGTTTTTTTTGTATTGATGTGATTTTCAACTCATTTGGGTACTTAGGGGTGTGATTTCTAGATCATATGGTAAGACTATATTTAGCTTTATAAGAAACTGCAGAACTGTCTTCCAAAGTGGCTGTATCATTTTGCTTTACCACCTACATTGAATGAGTTTCTGTTACTCTACATCCTTGCCAACATTTGGTACTGTTAATTTTTTTTTTCATTGTAGCCATTCTAATAGTGTGTAGTGATACCTTGTTTCAATTTACAGCTTCCTAATGACATATGATATTGAGCATCTTTTAGTATTTTTATTTGCCATCTGAATATTTTCTTTGGTGGGGTATCTCTTCAGCTCTTTAGCCCATATTTTAATAGGGTTGTTTTCTCATTGTTGACTTTTAAGGGTTCTTTTGTATATTTTGGATACAAGTTCTTTATCAGATACATGTTTTGCAAATATTTTTCTCCCAATCTGTGGCTTGTATTTTCATTCTCTTAACAGTATCTTATGCAGAGGAGAAGTTTTTAATAGTAGTGAAGTCCTGCTTAACAATTTTTTCTTTCATGGATCATGCTTTTGGTGTTGTATCTAAAAATTCATTGCCAAATCCAGGATTACCAAGATTTTCTTCTATGTTATCCTCTGGAAGGTTTATAGTCGTATGTTTTACATTTAAGTCTCTGGAACTTTCATGAAAGGTATAAAATTCACTTGTTGCATGTGGACATCCAGTTGTTTTAGCACCCTTTGTTGAAAAGACTATCTTTTCTCTGTTAAAATTGCCTTTGCTCCTTTGTCAAAGATCAGACTCTATTTATGTGGGTGTATTTCTTCTCTTAATATTTCAGTGGTTCAGTTTTACATTTAAATCTTTGCTTTGTTTGGAATTTAACTGGGTGACTGATGCAAGCAATGAATTTAGCTTTATTATTAGTCTAGTGGCTAAATAACTATCTCAATATAGCTGAGATTAATGAATTTCAGTTTTCAAGATGCCATTTTTTTCACACTAAACTTTCATTTATATTTGGGTCTACTTTTGGGCTTTCTATTTCATTAATTTGTCTTTTTTTTTTAAATTAGTACTGTTGTTTTCATTGCTGATGCTTATACTATATGAAAGGTCTATGCTTCTTCACAGTTCCATTTTTAGAATTACATTTTTGTTTTGTTTACATGTGACATTTAAAATTACCTTGTCCAATTTCTTCCCCTCCCTGACTAAATCCTAGTGGCATTAAATTTATAAGTTATTTTAGGGATAATTGACATCTTTAGAATGAAACTTGCCTTCCCAGAATCAGATGTCTTTCCATTTATTCAAGGTTTTTTTTTGTGTGTCCTCTAGTAGTGTTTTAACACTTTCTTGGTATATGCTTAGACCACTTGAATTTATTACTAGGTATTTTATATCTTTTATTTCTATTGTAAATGGGTTCTTTTCTTCTGTTGTTGTCTAGTACACACACACTGATAAATTTTTGTATGTGTGTATGTATGCATAATATATATAACATGTATATATGTATATGAAAGATAAAAGTATAATATATACTTATATGTATAATTTGTATGTATATAAAAATATTGACATCTGTGTATTAAGTTTATTCCCTTTGACCTTACTGAATTTTTGTTATTTAAAAAAAGACTGGAGAAACAATGTCCTTATTGTAGCATGGATGAGAAATACAGAAAGCCATGGACTTCTCCCCGGAAATTCTTCATAATGCGTTACCCAGAGCTAAATGGTTATTTAATTATTTATTTTTGTTTATATCCTTAAGTTTTTTGTTAGACACTGTTACCTGATATTAAATATATACCTAAGAGCTATAAATCTTCTGTGTTTGCATTTATTAGGCAGTAGTTAAACAGGAAGCCAAAATTTACTGGCATTTCCTCCATTTGCCAAAATTGATCAACATACACATTCAAATATATTAATTGCAGTTAACTTGTCAGTTATTTTTGACCCAAATCCGCTACTTAGCCTGATTATCAAGGAGAAGAAATATTTGCATATAATGAATATCGAGATTGTTTTCATATTTCTCAAAACATATATGAACTGAAAGCTTACATTTGAGAATATTTACATTGCTTTATTTGTCTTGCTTTTTAGAAATGTGAACCTGTGCTGTTATTTTCTTTCCCCAGAGCATTTGAATTTGTTCTTTATGTAGAATGTTTTGATTGAGATCGGTGACCCACAGCTACATCTGAACTTTGCTTCCTTTGTAACAGAAAAGATCAAGGTTTTAGATAATTTCTTATTCTCAGAATATAGGAAAATTGCCATTGGGAAGAATTAAATTAGTAAAAATCTAAGAATAGAATAACAGGTATAAACTTAGGTTAGCCTTTACACTAAATATTTTAAGAATTACGTATTTTTGAACCATTATCGCCAATGAAGTAGTGTTTTTTTTAGGACATTTTAAATATTCCTAAAACATCATTGATTAAGAATATACTGACTTATTGGCCTATTAAAATTTTTCACACATTGATTTTTCAGGGTATATTAATGAATTCCAAGTGTTTAGAGTACAGCATAGTACTGTGTATGTAAGAAAGGGAGCGTTAAGTCCAAAATTCTGAAGGGTCTTAGGTGTTACTCAGCTAGCATATATACTTGCAGAAACACCAAGCCTCTGAATCAGAAAGCAGATGACATACTCTTCAGTACCAGCAGCCAGGGTAACACAGTACCGCTCCATCCCCATACCCAGTTCTCCTCAGAGCTACAAGGTGAGAGCCACAGGCTTAACATCTGTACTTGGAGTGAGGTCTGGAGAAGGAGGACTTAAATGATGCATCTCTGAGCTTATTTAGGAGCTGGCACATCTACTTTTTCTTTCTGGAGATAGAGTGCTTATCTTTTTCTCTGGAATTTAAACAAACCACTTGGGGCAGGGGTAGAAGGTCTCTACCCTAAATATAAGCATTTAGCTCCAGGGAAGATGAGAAAGGTCTTACTACCTCTGAATGGGAGTAGATGGCTCCAGAGAAAAGGAGGCAAGAGTAGAACGTGAAGAGGAGACGTTCTCTTTGCGTCATGCCAGTTTTCATCTTCCGGAGACCTGGGCTGTGCAGGAACACTGAGAAATCCAGGAACGATTGTCCTCTAACAGAGGCATGTGTAAATATATATTTATGGCATATACGTGTTTGGTATAAATACTTCAAAGTTTCACAGGAAACTGATTCTTGGTTTATGGACATGGGATGGGGAAGCGGGGGTGGGCGAAGGAGTTGTAGGTAGACTCTTCACTCTTCAACTTTTCAGATACTTTCTGTGTTTTGAATCATACCAGAGGGTTACCAGTTTGCAAGATGAACAAAATTTAAATTAAAAGTAAGAATTTAGATTTATAGTCTAAAAATTCTTAGCTCTGTTTTCTAAAATATGTGTAGTTAAAACTGATGAAATTGTAGAGGGGAGAGTATAGCTCAGTGGTAGAGCACATGCCCAGCATGCACAAGGTCCTGAGTTCAATCCCCAGTACCTCCATTAAAAAACAAGAATGAAAACAAACAAATAAAAAAAACTTGATGGAACTGTGTGGCTTGATAAGTGTGAGGAAAATTTTACTTCCCAGCTTCTAGATGGGATGAAGAAGGGTATTATTGAGAAGAAGAAAGTACCAGTCTTTATTTGTTGATTGAGAATCCCCTATATCTCATCAGTCTGAGGCAAGGCAGTTAGAGGTGCAGGAGACTGAGGCACTCTGATCCCAAATGTGCTTTGGAGTGATACATGAAGAAGTCAGGGTTTTTGGAGGATTTGAGTCCCCATTCCTTATTATCCATCCTTTGGTCCTAGCATTTGATCATTTCTGACTGCTAATTTTCCTCATTTTTAAATGTTAAAATTGAAGCTGCTTGAGATTTTTGTGAAGATAGAATAAAGTAGCACATGTGAAAGTATGTTTTGGGTTTTACCCATTGCTCTACAAATGTTAGTTGCTTTTTTCTGTATAATACAGAAAGTCTTATTTTGCAATTAAGGAATCAAAAAAGCGGTCCAAATTCAGATACCTACCTGCGGTTCTGTTTCGCACATGCTGCTAACAGCAGTGGGTTCGTGCTGGTTGATGCTGTGACAGTTGCTGGGGATAGTTGCCGTGAGGCAGCAGCTGCAAACAAAGGCCATTTATTTTCCTAGTCGTTGTTGACCCCCAGAAATCATCAAATGATACAAAAAGGAAAGATTATCTGGTGCTATAAAAAAACAATGAAATCTTACCGACTCTTTATTAAGATGTGCTAACTGATATTCTTGTGACAATATTTTGTCCAATGGAGGGTTTCTTTCCCTTTAAGTTGATATACTACTCATAAAAATATGAACTTCAAATATTAGGGGAATTATTTTCACCTGTCATAGGTTCTGCTAATATTTTATTTTTAACACATTACTGCGGAGCCCGGGTATTGAACCTTTGGGTGATGTTACTGTAGCACCTCTGAGGAAGGCTCCTCTTCCTCCCAAGCCCCTGATTGTGCCCATGCTGGTCCCTTCCTGATAGGCTTTGAGCTACTGCTCATTCTTTTATCTCTGTCAGGTTTGTTCCTATACAATATTATCAGGTGGGTTCTTGGTTGATAGTGACATACTGGGAAATTTTAATAAAAAAATGACTTGTCTTGGATTTGAATTCCTCACAGCTCCAAGTCAGTTGGTAGTAATGGTTATATCCCCAAACCGTGCTCTCTTATACAGAGTCCTGCCTGTGTGTAGCATCGTGCATGGCATATATTAGGTGTTCAAAAAATACTGGATTGGTGGATGAATGAATTGGAAAGCTTCTTTTTGGTTGTTAAAAATTGGAGGAGCAGAAGTGTTCTTATGTTCTAAGCCCGTAAGATTGTTTCTGGTGATAAGAACTCAAGAAGTGGTAAGCTAGTAGGAGAATATACAACGTATGACAAAAAGGCTAAGGCTGATGCGTTCAAACTTTGTTATACTTGTACTCACACTTCAGAGATGACTTCTGTTTTGTTTTTTCAAATTATACTAATTTAGAAAATGCTTAATAAAATATTTTGGGATACTTCATTTTATACATGGACCTGCCTAGCATAATCTATAGTCATCCCTTGGTATCCGAGGGGGGTTGGTTTCAGTACCTCCTCACACCTCCCCTCCCCCCTATAGATGGCAAAATTTGTAGATGCTCAAGTTCCATATATAAAATGATGTGGTATTTGCATATAACCTATACACACCCTCCCAGATACTTTAAATCATCTGTAGATTATTTATAATACCTAGTACAATGTAAATGCTGTGTAAATAATTGTCAGTGGATGGCAAGTTCAAGTTTTGCTTTTTAAAACTACGTAGCTTTTTTTTTTTTCCCGGAATATTTTCCATCAGCGATCAGCTGAATCTCCGAATGAGGAACCCATGGAATATGGAGGGTCAACCGTAATTTTAATTTAGATGAAAGTAACTTACCTCTTTCTCTACCTGTGTTCTCCTTCTTTCTTCTTCTCTCTCTTTTTTTCCCCTCCCTTTTTCTGTCCTACGGGTTTTGGTAAGGCAAAATAGAAGTAACATTTCCTTTTCATTGGTTTTTTTAGAGTATGAGTAATGAGAGAAATATAATTTTAAAAGTGGTCTTTTAAAAAAAAAAAAAAGAAAGGCTGAACAACCTGCTGCTCTAAAAGCAGGATCAGGTAAATACTTCAGTTCCTTTTTTTCTGACACTCGTCAGTTCTTGGCCATGTATCTTCCTAATGGCTGTGTTAGGAGGGTCTCAGGAAAAGTATGCCAAGGAATAGGAAGGCCTTTCTGGGGCAAGAAGAGCTCCCAGGTCAGAGCAGGCCCAGGCTGTTTTATCCCATCTTTAGAGCAGGAAAATCCCAAGACAGACTTTTCCTTTAACCCCTTTCTCCTCTTTGGAACTGGGGTGAAGGAGCACAGGCTTGTGGAATGGCTCCTATGGATCCCTAGATGTCCCCATATTCTGGAAATTAACTTTAAAAATATATTAAAGTTAGGAAGCCACTGGGAACAATCACAGAGATCATTAGATTATGAATGTCATTAGTGCTGGTTATTATTACCTCATGGATAATGACTCCTTAATGAGCTTTGGGACATTAGGCAAGGTAGCCTCTTTAAGCCCCATGACCTTATCTGTAAAATGGAGTTAATGACGATACCAATCTCAGATGGTTGCCAGGAAAATTACACAAGACTGAGTGCATTGCTGGGTGTTCTTAGTGATAAGCCCCAGAATCTGGGTCTGACTGGTTTAAGCAGAAAAGGATTTGGAGCAGACACAGGAAATCTCAGGCTCACTAGGAGGGTTGGTGAACTAGACTTAGGTTCACACAGCTCTGGGTTACAGTCCTAGTCATGGCACAGAGCTGATCTCGCGGGGACTGCTGCATTACTGCTGGGCGCTGCCTGCACTGCGGCTGTCATGAGCACTGTTGTCATTCCTGCCTTCGAAGCTGACTATTGCTGCTACTGACTGCTTCTGGAAATAATTCTGCACTGTCCTGATTCTTTACATCCCAGGCTAAGATGTCAGACAAGTGATTCTGGGTCATATAGCCATGCCTAGCAGCAGGGAGCCTGGAAAAGCAAATTTACAGTATTATTAGCTTGTAGGAGGGGACTTGGGCTCTGCCCACCATGAAGACTTAGGGAACAGGATTCCCAAGGCAAAAGAGAGGACGCAAGAGCCAGGCAGTCCCCAAACTGATAAATTGCCGCTACTTATTAAGTACTATGCCTGATATGTGGGAAGTGCCCCCCCCCAAACACTGGCTTTTATTAATTTATATTTGCCTGTCTTTATTGAGAAAAAAGGTTAGGGAGATTTCTACTCCCAGATTTGATTTTTGAAGTAAATGGATTAGAGCTGCTAGGGAAATAAAAGTAAATGCATGGATGTAATTCCCAAGCCGGGAATTTACATGGCAGTCCAATTAAGTTCAGTAGGTGGTGCCTCCCAGCAGTTCTGAAGTAACGCAGTTTGCTTGTTAGCCAAAATGTATAAGCAGCCGATAGCCCAGACAGCCACTGATACTCTCCTGCCGTTCATTAGTTGCCTCCCTTTTTACCTGGTTTACCATTTATGAGTGTTCAGTAATAACAGTTTAAGAAGTTCTGGGCGAAGTGTCAGAAGACCTGGATTTGAATCTCAGCTCTACCATTGACTCCTCGTATGACCCTGTATGAAGCAGGTTAATCCCTCAGACTCTTTCCTCTGTGTGTGTGTGCGTATGTGTATTTTTGTGTCTGGATAATACAGAACTTCCCAAGAATATCATTGATTATTTAAACAAAAACATGTGAAAATATCTAGCAAATAGAGAGTACTGCTCAGTAAATGTTTCTTTTAAAAACAAAACAAGAGCCCTGGGAGTTGTAGAAGTTCAAGTTTTAGATTTCTTTTAAAAAGTTGAAGAAATTAATAATATGTAGGTAAATATTTAAGCCAGTGTAATTTAGGGCAACCATTTCAGGGTGCCCCTGAAGTCACAATATTCTTATAATAATACTTCACTTTCATTCTTTCATGAGTGCAGTTTCTAGAGGCTACATGACGTGTTGTGTGTGTGGTCACAACAGAATGAGTGAAGAAGCAGAAATAAGAATCCACCTGTCTTCCCTCTAGTCCAGTGCTAAGGAGATTTGCAGAAATGTAAAACAATGCCACTCTCTTCATTAGAGTTTTCTTTTGATATGGAAAATTTAGTTATTTTAAAATAAAAAGTGTTATGTTAATATGCAATGGTATTTATTTTTATTTTTAAAAGAATAACAAATATTTAAAATTGCTACTTTAATTTCTATTTTGGCAACTATTAATAGATATACTCTATATAAACAAAAGCCCTTTGAGGAGCTCAATAATTTTTAAGGGCATAAAGGGACCCTGAGACCAAAAAGTTTGAGAACGTCTGTATTAATGGGAAGTGCTATGTTTTCCCTAAGAGAAAAGTATGATTGACTTATTTACTGGAGTGAACATTTGCTTATTTAAGGGTATGTGGACTTGGAACAACTTTTAAAAATTCTTAAAGTTTATACTAACAAATGTACACACACACACAAACATGCATGTGAGGATTAGGTGGAATTGTTGGGGATAGAGAATTTATATAGAAGTAGAAAATTTAAAAAGAAGATTCTTTTGGATGAAGGAATATGATCAGTTATTCTGATTTATACATTAAGATGATGATTTGGAAGAATTAAGGTCAAGTGGAAATATCACTGAATTAGGAGTGAAAAAACCTGTTTTATGTTCTGTTCCTGTTTCTGGCTCCTCAGACAGGCTCCTCAATTCAGTAAATATGTTTTTGAATAAATAAGCTCTTCAATGTTTTGATCTTTATTTCTTCACATGAAGAATGGGAATAAAAAATTTCTGCCTTATGTTTTCTATCATTCATTCAACAAATATTATTGACTGCTCACAATATACTAGGTTCTATTCTAAGTTATGGATGTAGTGATAAAATATGCAAGGCCCCCGCCACAATAAGGTAATGGTTTAATGAGACAGGCAGGGATAAACAAGTAAAAAAAATATATATATATATATATTATATATATATGAATAATTACAAATTGTGATAAGAACTACAAAGGATCAAATAGAAGAGGAAAACACTACAGACCTGCTTACATAGGATCAACAGGGAAGGCTTCTCTAACTCAATGATGTGTAAGCTGAGACCAGACATATGAGAAGAAACAGAGGGAATGGCTTTCAGCAAAGAGAACTGTGTGTGCAAAGGCCCTAAGATGTTGCCTAAAGTTTGGCAGATATGAGGAATGGTAGAACAAAATGATTTTGAAGAAGTCGGCAAGGTCTAGGCCATGCAGGGCCTTATAGGCCATGAAACGAAGGATTCCGTTTAGATGTGTGAAGAGCTCAAATGTGTTCACAGCTGAGAGATCTGTAAGGGATTGTTTGGCCAGAATAGGTTGTTAGTAAATACAGTGTAAATATGTCAAGGTGGTTGTGATGAAGAGTGAGCACTATTTCTCGTAAGTGTTCTGAGTGACAGGCTAATGATTTCAGGAGTGATTTTAATTCAGTATTGAAATGCTTAGATTCTTACTGCTGATAATTTGTTCAAAAGATGAACTTTCTCTTTTGATTAGGGCCTTTAACTTAATCAAAATGTGTATTACATAAGTAGTACATGTCAGATTTTTCTACCAATTACATCTCTATTTATTTCAGTGCTCTTCTTTTCAATGAAGTAAGATATATCAACACCCTGGGAGACCTTCAGAACATAGAAAATGCTCTGAAAGGAAAAGCAAACATTGCATTCTCATACGTCAGAGCCATTGGAACACCAGGTATTTACTAACACTTAACTTTAATTTTTGCTTTGCCTCCATACATGTGTGTTCATGTTGAAGGTCTTTACATAGTGTATTTTGACCACAATCTTAACATTTTAAAATAAATTTAAAGCATCTTTTACTATTATATTTTCTTTCTTCAAACAGGCAGCATAGTATAGTGGTTGAACATGAACTCTGGAGCCAGATGGCCTCGGTTAGGCTCCCTGCCCCACCAACTGCTTATAAAGTGACCTTGGACAACTTATTTATTTAACCTGTTTCCTGCTCACTGAGACGGTGAAAATAACTGTGTCCACCAGTTAGTGTTATTGTGAGGACCAAGTGCATTTGAATAATTAAAATGGTTCCTGGCATATACTAGGTGCTCTGTAAGTGTCAGCTATGACTGTTTTTATTTTCTGACAGTCCTCATGGTACCTGATACAGTAGTTTATAGTATTTGATAAATGTTCTTGACCGACTTGGCGTTCTTTTTATTTTGGTGTTTGCTGTTTATGACATGTTTCTTGATTTTGTTTAAAAACTTAATTTTGACAGCAGCACCTGGGGCATTAATATGTAGTTTTGTCATAAAGAAGTTTATAACTGTTTTATGAAGAGCTTATAGTTATACTTTCAGGATTTTTATTGTTAGTGACTGTAACTTGAACATGTTAACATCAAATGTTAAAGACATTTAAAAATTGTATACGCTGTATGAAATTAAGTCATTTATTGGAAGTTTCTCTTTTTATCTACGTAAAACTTGACGGCTACACCGCATGCCCCTGGACTTACTGCAGCTGTAAAATAATACTCCACAGCCAGCCTGCTTTCTGCTTTCTTCCCAGGGCCCTTCAGGCTGTTGTGTTTTGTCCACAGTGTGTAATTGTAATCAGCGAGAGGGATGAGCCGTAGACGGCTTACGCTGCCACAGTGGAGCCGTATTTTAGCAGGATCAGTCTGACTTCTGTGTTTAGAATAGACTGGAAGGAGCAGCAGTGGAATAAGGGAGAAAATCAGGAAGTTATCGTAATCACGCAGGCAAGAGATGATGGGGGGTGGCTTGGACCCGGGCATTAGCAATGGCAGTGGCAATAAATTTGAATTTTAGCGGTAGCTTGGATGGAAGACTGACTGAACTTTCTGACATATTGGTTGTAGAGTGAGAGAGAAATAGAGGCAGGGTGGCTCTGGGATTCTGGCCGAGCGACTTGAAAGGTGATATTGCTGATAACTAAAGTGGGTAAGACTGGAAAGAGCTTGGAGAGGGAGCTCTGGGATCCACTTGTGGATATCACACTTGTGAAATACCCAGTAGACATCCAAGTAGAGATATCCGCAAGGTAATTGGCTGTTACTAGTCTGCATTTGACGGTGGGGACAGAGACTAGGGATATAAATGTGTGACATAAAGTTGTGAGGCCAGAAGAGATCACGAAGGGAGTAAGACTAGATGGAAAAGAAAAGACTGAACTCATTAGATACTTGAACATTCACAGGTCAGTAAAAGAGGCCAGAGGAATGGCCTGTGTGCTAGGAGTGCCCTGTAAGCAAAGTGAAGATAGGGTTTTAAGGAAGAGATAGGAGCAATTGTGTGACATGATGCTGAAAGGCAAATTAAGAACTACCAGTTGGCCATTATGCTTAGCAATACAGAGGTTATTGGTGACCTTGATGGGCACAGTTTCTGTAGAGTGGAAGGGGTAAGTGTCTACTGGGGTAGAAGAGAACAGGTAGAGAAAACCTGGAGACAGTGGCTAGAGAGATTCATTTGAGAAGTTTTACTACTAAGGGAAGGAGAAAAATGGGGTAGTGGCTGGAAGAGTATATGGAGACAAGGGAAGAATTTTTTGAGAAGCCTATTTGTATGTTGACAAGAAAGATCCCGTAGAAAAAGGGAAATGCATCAATGGAGGAAAAAGAGGGGCGAATCATTGGAGCGACATCTTTGAGTAGACAAGAGGAGATGGAATCTGGTGAACAAGAGGAGAGGTAGTTCTTTATGGGGAGCACAGAAAATTCAGCTATGGTATTAGAAGGGGAGACAGACTATAGCATCAGTTAAGTGGGTAGATGGATATGGTGCTGGGGGCTGTTTTGGTTTTGCTTTCTTAATTGGTTCTGTTTTCTCAATGACATAGAAATCAAGTCATCAGATAGTCTGAGGAGAGGAGTGATGAGACAGTTGTTTCAGAAGGCCTGAGAATAAAGAATGGTTGCTAGGCAGCAGTAATAGCTGATGCCAGAAATCTGAAGTGAGGTCATTCGCATGGTGATGCTAGCAGGTTTTTGTTTTCTTTCCTTTTTTCCAGCCATATTCACTTTTATGGATGTAAGTACAGAAGAGATTATTTGATTTAACCTGGATTGTGTTTTAGCCAAACAGGCAGGGAAGTGATTATAAAGATTGACCATGGGATTTAAGCTGGGTGAGGAGGGAAGAGAGGACCTGAGGTGGGTAAAGGACAGTAAAAATGGTAGGATTGTAGGTCCTGAAAGGTTGAAGTTAGGTACTAGGCAGAGTGACCTGGAGATGGAAGGGTGTATGTGTGTGTGTGTGTGTGTTTGTGTGTATGTGTGTGTGTGTTGAGGGGGAGGGTGGTAGACATTGAGATTTTGGAGGAATTTGCACTGATTGGTAATTATAAGCCCTGGACTGGGATCAGAGCAGAGAGTGGTTAAGGTAGGGCTGATGAGAGATCATTGGAGTGTCTTGAGAAGACTAAGGACTGAAGGGTCTGGATTTTGCAAGGATTATCTATGGGGATAGTAAAATAGCCAAGGATTATGACAGGAGTAATATTGAAGAGCATGACAGTGTGACAGAAGCTAAATTTTTTGTGAAAAGAGTGAGGTGGTAGATGACTCCAACAAGGCAGAGTAGTGAGTAGAAAAGTCTGATGGTATGTGATCCAAGTAGTAGAAAGTAAGGTCGGGGAGGGGAAGATAACTACCTGGAAATGACAGTGAGGAGAAAAGGGAAAGTGAGATATGAAAAGGAAATTTAAGAGTATTGGGAACAAACACTACTCTACAGTCTTCCAGAAGGCAAAATATACTGCAGTTAAAGGGTCAAGAATCGGAATGGCCTGGGACTTCTCGACTGCAGCCCTGGGAACTGAAGGAAATGGAGCAATGCCTTCAAAATTCTCAGTGGAAATGACTTGAACCTAGAATTCTGTATGCCGACAGCTGTAGTTCGTTATGAAAGTGGAATGAAGACACTTTGAGAAGTATAAGGTCACAAAAAATGTGTATTCCATATATCCTCTCCCAGGCAGGTGCTAGAGAACAGGGGCAAGGGAACAAACTGATCAAGAAGATGTGGGTAACAGGCCAAGGGACCCAACAAAAGAGCAAGAGTAAGAGAACCGCAGGATGATGAGGAAGTGAGTTCCCAAGATGAAAGTATCAGAGTCCACAGTGGAGCAAATCAGGAGACTCTGCAGAAATCTCTGCCACAAGAAGGAACTGATAGTGTACCTGATGTATTTGAAGCACTGAGAGGACTAGACAGCTGTGGGAGAATTTAGGAATCCATTAGGAAGAAATCTAAAGAAAAATAAACATTGTGAAAACAATAGTGAAAAAAAGGGAAATGTGTTCATTTTGTACTGTATGGCTCATTTGTTAATAGTACTTCCTGAATTATAGCAGTACAAATACTGACTATTGATCTAATAAAAATTAGGAGATATTGGCCAGAGTTGAGGGGATAGGATTATGTACATTAGTGAGTGGGGTTTCGGGAAAGAGAGCTAATTTATCTTCCGTAGTGGGATGTCAAGAGATAATATTAACCCTAAAAAGAAAAATCAGGAGATGAAGAGTGTAAGAATGTCATTTAGAGACTTGGATGTAAATACCAAAGGAAAGAGTGAAAGAGTTGAAAGAAGTTGTCCCTTGGGAACTGGAAGTAGGGTCGAGGGCAGAGGAACTGTTGCTTTTCTTAATATACCCTGTAGAATTGTCTCTTTAAACCATGTATAAGTTTGATTAAAAATTACAGAATTAGACAGAAGTAGTACACAGGCATTTTCGTACATCAAATATAACATATGAAAGTTGTATGGGGAATTCATATTCTCTTCCCTTCTGCTGGGAAGAAGCTCTAACAGATTTGTCATACATTCTGAAGTCGAATTCATTTTCTGCTCCCTCTTAATTCTTCTCTGACCTTGAATAGAACAGACTTTTTTTTATAACTTCTTTAACTGCCTGCATTTTCCCAGCTGGGATCCCTACAAAGGACTTTTCTTTAAACATAACAGAGCATAAATGTGTGTGGGGCAGGATTCAGAAGAGAGTCACACCAACTAACTCGGCCTCTCTCCCATCTCCCGTCTCTCCTCCTTAGAGCACAGAGCAGTCATGGAAGCTGCTTTTGTGTATGGGACCACATACCAATTTGTCTTGACCACAGAAATCGCCATTTTGGAAAGTATCGGGTATGTATAAGACACATAAGTTAACAATTTTAAGTTCATTTATTTCACATTACTTATTCAACATTTCCATCATACTCTGACAGTACGGACTTACCGGAGAGGAATCATAAGCAGATGTGAATATATAAATGAAACCTGAAATCTTCTTTATTTTGATCATCTGCTGTACTAAAATGAATCAAATACACAGAAGTGATGTTAAACTAAGGGAACAAAGACAACGTGGATACGCCACAAGGTGTGACCCCTTGAGTGGCCAGGTGTACTTTAGGACTAGGTGTCCCACCGTGATCAGATAGGTGGCAGACCAACAGCTTTCATAACTAGGCACCAGAGGTTCCTCCTGAGAGTTCCGTAAGTTACTCTGCCGGAATAATCTTGAATATATTTAAGTACAGTTTTGAACAGAATGTTTTAAATGTTTAATTTGCTTGTCTAGTTTCAGCTTGCAATTTTAGGTAGAGATCTTCTTTTCACTGTTTCTGTCTGGGCAACCTAGGGTTAAAGTTTTTCTTCCATTTAGCACATAGGGACACAAGGAATAACCAGTGCATTTTAAAGACTTCAAAGTTTGGCTTCAAAATGTTCTTCAGGAAAATTAACCCAAAGCAAGGCAAAATGGTGATTGTGTGACCTTTTTAAACCATGCAGGAGTTTTTAATGAGCTCTCCTGCTGACCTCTCAGAAAATAGTGACTATTTGATATACCACGCACAATTAATTAAATCCGAGACATTTTACAACTCTGTAAATTTGTGTGTGTGTGTGAGGAGTGGGTAGGCAGAGGATGAAGTGCTTACAAAGAAAAGTTATGTTTTTATTGCTCTGTACAACATCCTTTTCCATCAGTCTCTTCTTATTAAACTGCCATTCTGCTGGTTCCTTCCTTAATGAGTTAAACAAAAGTTTGATGCATGTTTTCTATTTGTATAAGACTTAATGTTCTTAACAGTTTGCGGATCATGCTGCCAGTACCACAGAGCTCTGTGGTAAGTAGTTACGGGGTCTCAGGATACATACAGTAAGCAGTAGTTTCGCCGGCTGCTTTCCTGCTCCCAGTGTGGACTGCCAGTCTCCCATCTTGGAATGGGGGAAGCCTTGCTAGCCCCAGTCCCATGGTGACTGTCTGCTAGCCCCATAGTTTCTCTGAGGTTATTTTTACTTTCTCTTGTGTTACCAGCTTCTTTGTTTTTCAGGTAATGAATAATTACAAATAGCAGTGACATGCTTAAAACAGAGAGAGGTAGTTACTTACTGGCAAGGTGCGGGTCCTCTCATTTATCTTCCAAATCTTGTTGGGCAAGATAGACTAATACTGACCTATGACTGAGCGTGCTAATGTCTAGAAGGGATTTTGCTTTCCTCCATTTTAAAAATGAGAATTAAAAAATGTAGTTATTCTGTTTTTCATGTTCTTTGAGTATATGATATATTGGACATGTTTGCACGCTCATTTATTCATGGGTAACAAAATGGTGCGGTGTCCTACCTGGACCTGATAGGACAGGGAAGGACTGTGGATTCAGAATATGTAGTCTTAACATCACTTCTGGATGTAGTTGTCTGTGACTTTGAGCTGTCTCCTGATGAAGAGGTGAATATATTTTTTTCTTTGATTAACTTCTTTTGACTTTTCTCATTTGTTCATTCTTTCATTCGACAAGTATTTACTAAATGCCTTCTGTATCCTAAGCACCATCGCAGTTGCTAGGGCTGTAACATTGGCTAAATTTAGTGTGTTAGCTGTCACATCCTGTTGGGCCAGACGCCAGCGGAGAAGGAAGGGTGTGTGTGATAGATAGCACAGAGGTCGCGCGCCGCACGGACACCGGCACTCTCTGCTGCCTCCCCATGTTCCCTCCCTGCAGAATCTGTGTGTGGGCCAGGAAGGATGTTGCCCCACCACATACACGCACAGTCAGTTAAATCAGAGGCGGCCGCGCGACCTAGAGTCAGCCAATCTGTTGACTTACCCGAACGAATGAGATACCGTCTTCCAGGAACTTGGAATGGGACATGGAGAAACTGGGTTATGTAGCATTTTGGCTTCCTTGCTCACGGGAATGTTTTGCTCACGTAGAAGTAGAGGAGAAAGAGCTGGGAGCCAAAAAGTGTTAATGGCAAAATCAAGGTCCCTGAACTCTTGCTGTTCAGATCTACATGTTTATTCTCTGACCAGTTACTTGAATTTTCCTTGTGTTCTGTGAGAAACTCTTCTAAACTTCCAGTATATTCCCGTTACCCCCACCTTTTTGGTTTCTGTTTCCTGCAACCAGATGACCTCTGATTAAATAGCTTTTCAAGATTATTTTATTATTTCAAAGGTTATGAGATGTGGTCCAACCTCAGCTGGGTCCTCTTGCTCTCATACTTTTCTTTCAGCAATATGTGACTGTTTGGGGTTCCCTTCAGAAAGTCAAGTACTTTGATTGGGTCTTGGCTATTTAGTTCCTTTTGTCTGAAATACCCACTTGTCTGTCTTCTTGGAGAAGTGATTCTTTCTTACTGTTTTTAATCTTTATGATGATCTTCCTGTCCCTTTCCTTCCTTCTCCTCCCCAACTTGAGACAGAATGAAATATTTCTTTGTTTCTCATAGCATTTGTATATCATAGCACTTAAAAGCTGCATTTTAATTGTTTTACTAAATATATGTCTTTCAGTCTAAGCCCCCGAAGGAATTGAATCATCTTATTCACCTTAGTCTTTTGTGCTTAGCGCAGGGCGTAACATAGTAGGCATTAAATAATCTGAGTGATCATTTCTTTAATCATTGAATCTGTCAGAAATTACTTTTTGATTAAATGTTGAAATCAGTGAATCTTGGAACTCAGTTAAAGCATGTATCAAGAATTAAAATAACATTGTAAAAATAAAAATTTGCAGTATTTTGCCAAACTCTACTAATGCCATATGGAGATTTTTTAAATGCTATTTTAATTTTGGCAGACCTTACTTACTCACTGTAAGTTTATCTTTGAATTCTCATGTTGAAGGGAATGCCAAAACTCAAATTATAAGCCATATTTGCTGAGCTTTGTAATATTTCAGATACAAACTCACAAACTCCCACAAAGTGTCACATGGTTTCTATCTTAAGGCATGTTTTGGCTGAAGTTTATTTAAAACAGATTTGGGTTTAAATTAAACCTAGAAGATTTGTGTTACAAAGCTTTATTTAGCATAGCTATAGAAAAACAAATATATTTTAAGATAATCTCATTGTCCTCAAGGTGACAGTCTTTTATCTGAAAAAAAAAAAGAAATGTAGACCTGTCTCTAACCTAATTTAGAAGCTACTGTATGAAAGAGTTGAGGAAAAAAATTGTTTATAGAGTTCAAAAATTTCTTTAATCTTCTTTTTTGCTCAGGTCCTTTTCATTTTGTTGTATTTTTACCAAAACAGTAATTCAGAAGCGTTGAGACTAGGACAAAGGGATTTGTCATGTCTTTGCACCATAGAGGGATCACACATTGAACTTCAAGTGGGTCTGTTCCTAATTTTTAATTTGCAGCACTGAGGATATAGAATACGCACATCTCTACTTTTTTCATTGTAAGCCAGTCTCGGACTTGACCCAGCAATGTAGAAGAACACTAATGGAACAGCCACTGACTACACTGAACATTCATCGGTTTATTAAGACGATGGAAGCACCTCTGCTGGTATGTGTCTTATTTAAATATGTTAGATGATTTATATCTAACTTCTATTGTTTTGATTCACAGATACGCATTTTACTTAGATGAGCTATGTCTTTTCCCCTTGGACATATTTATTTCATTTAGGCAGATTTAGGAGTAGTTCCTCATTAAAGGTAGAATAGAAGATACACTGTGTATTCATAAAATGATATTTTAATGCCTTGAACCATTGTTGTTCAAGGTAACCATTGCATAATTATAGTGGTAGTTGTAATGAACTGTGGAAATATTCTGTGGTAGTTATAATGAACTGTGACCATTCGAAGACCACAAAGATTACATCATGGGTTAAGAAAGGACCTCTTTTGGAATGTTTTGATCCCCATTTTAAAATTTCATGAATATTGGAATTGTAGCATTTCTGGTGCCCCACTTTCCTTACCACAAGCCTGGAAGAATTTTAGAGAGACTCAATAGGTGATCAGCAGACTTTTCTCCCTGAAAAAAGGGTTGTCCTGAGCATACGTAAAACCTTCAGTAGGCCTTCTCACTCACTGTGCCCTTTTAAAATAAAAAGTGTGCATATGTATTATAAATAATCCAAACAGTGCTGCAAAGTATAAAAGAAGAAAAATTTTAAAAGCCATTGAACTCCATACTCAGAAATGAACTGTAAGAAGCACACGAGTCATCTCTGCATCCACATGGGTACACACAGGTAGAAGGATGGATGGATGAATAGACACAGTGCATGAGCTACTGTGCAGTAAGAAGCGTTATACTTAATCTTATTTAAATTTAACAGAAGAAAAAGAAACGTGAAATTAGAGGGATTATGGAACTTTTGAGAAATTATTTCTTCCTCACTAGGGGGCTCTTTAGGAAATATTGTCTTAAGTGTTAAAGTGATTATAAAAAACATTAAGAAATGAAAATCATTATTTAAAAAACCCTACATTTCCATTTTAGACAATATTAATTTCTTTCTTTCCGTAAAAGATGAGAAAATAAACTTCATATGTTTATTTCCACCTCAGCTCCTCTTACCCTACTGATTTTAGTTTTGTGTTATTTTACATTGTGAAGTTTATAATATTTAGATTGCATTTTATAATCATAATTCCCACTTTTTAAAAAAGCCTTGCTTCCACGTTTAAATAGATACAGACCTCCCTGGTCCCAATTTTAGTGGCTTCATTCCTGAGTTCTCTATTTTGGTCAGTTTTTGTTTGGTTAGATTTTGGCTTCAAACAGCATTGAAAAAAAAAAAAAGCACCAGGTCTTTTTCCCTTCCCTTTCACATGGTGGAGGAGGGAGGCATTTGTCTTACTTCCATGGGAGGATGTCCTCTGGATTTGTTTTGATCTTTCAGTTCACCATAAAGCCCTGAGAGACAGAACAGTTCATTGGACAGGTCCTCACCGTTTCTATCCAACCTCATTTCCTTTTCTTCCAATATTGAGATATTATTAAGAATTCTCAGGATTTTGTCCGCTCACCAGTACTGTTTTTGCTATTGAGGGTAGGATTAGGACTCATCCCCAAACTTTGCTAAAAACTTCTGTTCTTTTTTGGCTGCAACATTCTGGCTTGAAGTTGTGCCTCTTTCCTAACGTTTCTGCTTATAAACTTTCTTTTGCTGTGTTGAAAACTGTTGTTTTCTTTAAATAGATAATGAGGAGGGAGATTCTCTGATTTTACTTCACTTTACTAAACTTACCAAGAATTATGCAATGTTAGTTTTGAAAATAAAAAATGAAAACTTTGGAGACTTCGTAATGACCTTGGGATTCAATTCAGTGTGGCTTCACTTGAAACATGATGTGGCAAAAATCAAGGGCACTGTTTATATTCTGTGTGAATGGTAGCCCCTGAAACAGACATGTTGTAAACAGCAATGTGAATTCCTCCCTGGGATTGTGCAATGCAGGTGACCCTGCTCTATGCCACTGTTCACCTAAAAGGAATATTAATTTGACAGTCAAAGTCCCTTCTGAAGTAGCGTTTGTCTCAACACTCTCACAGAATTTTGCATAAGTGCATCGTTGCCTCAGTGTCTTATTTGAACTCTTTTTTTCCCTTAACAACTGGGATGTAGGATTCAGGCAGACATTCCAAAAGCATGGCTAGACACTGGGATAGGTAGGAATGGCCAGTAGCATGGAGCCAAGAAAGATCTGAAAGGCAAAACTCGGTGCTGGATTCGAGAGCCATGCTGAGGATCTCCACCTTGATGTTGGCCTAGAAGGGCTTGGCAGTCCAAGAAGCACAGATTAATGGGCTTTTACAGATCAGAGCAGAGCAAATGAATGCAGAGTGCAGGAAAGGAGACAGAGCCTCGGACAATTCCTTAGCTTCTCGGTGAGATGGCTAAGGCTTACCCTTGTGGGGGTGGGAAGATGTTAAAGGGTTCTGAGCTAGTTTGGTTCCTTTTACATTTTGGTACTTTAAACATTTGGCTGTATCGGTATGTAAGGCTGTTGCAGAATATACTGGAGGTTAAAAAACAAAGTGAGGCCAAGCACTTTTATAAGAAACACCTCTTAAGTGAAGATTTGATGTAACTGGATTATGCCTTTTGACAGTGTAGTTAATTAGATAAGGGGATGGTGAGGTCCTGAAAGTTAGTAGCTGAATTTGATTACTTCTTACAAATTTCTCCGTACAAGACTTTGCAGTAGTGTACTTTGAATGAGTGTTTCTTACTTTGTTCTTATTTCCTCAAGGCCCCACTGATGCTCATATTTCCCTCTCACATCACTCTTAACTATTCCTACTTTATTGTCAATCTGTATACAAGCCTTTGAGGTTCAGTCATTGTTGGGTTTTGTATGGTTAGTAAGATGTTTTTGCAAAGTAGCCTAGGTGCATGGGTCCAGAATCTGAAATAATTTCATTTGTTTACATTATCTATAAACATTAATAAAAAGGGAAACCAGGCTTCAGACTTTTTGGTAAACTTCGGGTGTGTGATCATTGCAATTATATGCATTATTACTTCACTTCTAAGCGTATGAAAATAGATGCAGATTAGGGTTTTGTGTATATATTTATGTGTGTATGTTAAGTAGATAGGGTACTTGAATATTTAAATATTGTAGATGTGTAACATAACTGTGTCTTATAATCATGATAGGGACATGTCATTTTAATTCTGACAAACTGAAAATAAATCTTAAGCATAGAAATTTTAAGTGATTTCAATCTTAAATTGATTAAGTGAGATTCTGGCAGGTGTGGAATTACCCTAAATGCATTCTTAAGGTTCCCAGCAATGAAAAGAGATGGGAAATGGTTCAATTGTTGTTCTGTTGGCTAATCCCAAGGGCATTTTGGAATGCTGTTGATTTTCGCTATGATCAGTTTATACTGATGGATGGAAAGTTTTTATTTCAATACTAGGAAGAATCTTCAAGTGCAAATATCTGATAAAATGTTTAGAATAGATAAACTATTATATAATCACTTTTCTGTAAATTTTATTTTTGTTTATGCATCTGAGATAACTGTCTCAGACAGATCCAAGACACTTGAATTAAATTAAGCCTACTCTTTTACATAGGTAATTAGAACGATGCTATTATGGTTTATTAATTTAGCTTCTCCTATTCCTTGAGGGCTCATGGGGCAGTGTACAATATTATATAGCATGGTGTTGGCTTCTGACATTATTGTCTCATATCCTTTTTTTTTGTTGTGGCAAAAAATGTGTAACATAAATTACCCTCTTCACAATTTTTACGTATACAGTACAGTATCCTTAACTCTATGCACATTGTTGTACAACAGATCTCTAAAACTTTTTCATTTGAATGACTGAAACTCTATTCCCATTCATAAACAACTCCCTATTATCTCCTCTCCCCAGTCCTGGCAGTCACCCTTCTACTTTCTGCTTCTGTGACCTTGAGTGCTTTAGAGACCTCTTATAAATGAAATCATGCAATATTTGTCTTTTTGTAATTGGTGTATTTCACTTAGCATGAGGTCCTCAAGGTTCATCCATGCTGCAGCATTTGTCAGGACGTCCTTCTTTTTTAAGACTGAATAATAGTCCAGTGTGTATGTATGTGTGTGTGTGTGTCTGTCTAGTCTCACATTTTACTGATCCATTCATCATTGATGGATGCTTAGGTTGCTTCTACATCTTGACTATTGTGAATAAAGCTGCAGTGAATATGGTTCTGCAAATATCTCATTTTGAGATCTTGTTTTCAGTTCTTTTGGTTATATATCCAGAAATGGGATTGCTGGATCATATATGGTAGTTCTATTTTTAAAGTTTTTTTTTTTTTGGTGACTTGAAATTTTATTTTATTTTTTCACTTTAAAAAAAAATTGAAGTACAGTCAGTTACAATATATCAATTACTGGTGTACAGTACAATGTCCCAGTCTTGCATATACATACATATATTCATTTTCATATTTTCTCCCATTAAAGGTTATTACAAGATATTGAGCATAGTCCCCTGTGCTATACAAAAGAAACTTTAAAAAAAATCTATTTTTATATATAGTGGCTAACATTTGTAAATATCAAACTTCCAGATTTATCCCCTCCTACCTCCCTTCTGCGGTAACCATAAGATTGTTTATAAGTCTGAGAGTCTGTTTCTGTTTTGTAGGTGAGTTCATAGTGTCCTTTTTTTTTTATTCCACATATGAGTGATATCATACGTTATTTTTCTTTCTCTTTCTGGCTTACTTCACTTAGAATGATGATCTCTAGGTCCAACCACGTTGCTGCAAGTAGCACTATTCTTTTTTATGGCAGAGTAGTGTGCCATTGTATAAATATACCACAACTTTATCCAGTCATCTGTCGATGGACATTGAGACTGTTTCCATGTCTTAGCTATTGTATGTAGTGCTGCTGTGAACATTGGGGTGCATGTATCTTTTCACATAAGAGTTCCCTCCAGTTATATACCCAGAATTGGGATTGCTGGATCATATGGTAAGTCTATTTTTAGTTTTTTGAGGAATCTCCATACTATTTTCCATAATGGTTGCACCAAACTACATTCCCACCAGCAGTGTAAGAGAGTTCCCTTTTCTCCACACCCTCTCTAACATTTATCATTTGTGGACTACAATAATTGACATCTGTCCCGTTTTCAAAACACACTCACTCCTCTCTCCCCAAAGCCTCATCGCATCAGACTTTGATTAAAAAATGACGATGACAATATCTCCCATCCCAGAAACTCTTCTCAACATGTAACCTTATCACTGTGCCTATCCCCTGGTGGAGTCTGTGTCCCCTCTTTTGAAATGGTTGGGCCTCTGTGACTTCCTTGACCAACAGAACAAGGCTGAAATGATGATATGTGACTTCTGAGGCTGTATGTCACAAAATGCCACGTGTTTCTGCATTGCTCTGTTTGATTGCTCATTCTTGAAACCCAGCTACTTTGCTGTGAAGTTAAGCCTGAGGAGAAGTCATGTGAAGAGGAATTGAGGCCACCAACTCACAGCTCTGGCTGAGTTCATAATAGTCAGCAACAGCTTGCTAGCCAGTGAATAAGCCATCTTTAAAGTGGAACCTCCAGTCAAAATGCGCCACTAATGCAACTTGGACCGGAGATGAGGTTACAGACGTATGGATAAAATGAGTGATTCTTGTAATTTTAAGCCATCAGGTTTCAATGTGCTTTGCTGCGTACACAGAGATAGATGCTTGGAACACACCCTCCAAGTGCTCTCATCTGTTTCTGTGGCACTAAGTACACTGATTCTCAAATTTGAATTTTCAGGGCTTCATATTTCTTTGGAGTCCCTGTCCCATGTATCTAACTACTAATTAGATGTCTCTCTCCTAAACTCAACTTGTCCAACATTAATGTGTTGTATTTTACCATGTGTTCTTTCTCCATTATCTTGGTTAGTTTACTGTCTACTCATTCATGGCAGAAACCTACAAAAATCATTCTCAATTCCTACCTCTCCCTGCATCTATTTCTATATGTTAAATATCTTTTGAATTCTTCATTCTAAAAGCCAGTGCTTTAATCCAGGTTTTTCTCCATCTCTCATGCACTGTTTTAGCAACTAAGCTGGTCTACGTTCCTATATTTCACTCCCTTTAAGTTCATACTCCCCATTGCTCACAGAGTGATATTTTTAAAACGCACATATATGATCATGTTACAGTAATTTTTACACTTCCTCACTGGCTTCAATTTATTTACAGAACAAAGCCCTACTTTCTTAGGAGGATATGTATGGTTTTTAATGATTTGGCCCCTTGCCAGATCTCCAGCCTTCTTGCTTGTTCCTCCTTTTCACTTTAATACTGAATTACTTACAGTTCTCCAAATACTCAAAGAAGAAATAAGGCTTTTCTGCTCCTTCATGCTGTTCCACCCAGTCAGGTTTTGGCATAATTCAGTTCTGTATTGTCGTAGGACTGAAGGTCCCACTTTCTTGCCGGCTGTTGGCTGGTATTGCTTTCAGCTTCTGCAGGCTACTCTCAGATCCTGGCCACATGGCCCTCTCACAAAATTGCGGTTTTCTCCTTCAAAGCCAACAGACAGTCTCGCTCCACTGTGCTAGGACAGTCTTACAGAATGTAATCTAATTAAGGGAATAACTATGTTCTGAGTATCACCCACACTCAAGGGATAAGGATTATACAAGACATGTACACTAGGAATCTTGAGGGCCATCTCAGAATTCTGCCTACCATAGGTAAATATAGATTTCTCTCTGGAAACTTCAGATTAAAAAAAAAATCCTCAATAATTGGAAGATTTGCAAGAATGCATCTTCCTGTGTATCTGCTTTTATTCCCTGTATCGGTTACTCAGGGGGCTCTTTCAGTCATTTGTGGGAAATGTTTGTGTTTATTTCAGTGATGATTTCTTCTGTTTTCTCCCTTTTCTCTCTCTGGGGCTCCTATTTGAACGTTGGCCTCTTGAACCAACCCTTCAATTTTATTATCTTTTCTATTTTCCATCTATCTTTTGCTGCATTTTCTGGCAGATTTATTCAACTTTATTTTTCATTTCTTTATGGATGCAGTGCCTTCCCATCTCCTCGAGCTTATCAGTGGGGATCTTCTGAACCTTTCTTCTTCCTGAATAGTCTGTGCTTCCTCCATGTTGTTTTTGTGTTTGTTCTGATCTCTACCTTTTATGTTAGAGGCTTTCCTCAAATGCTTGCAACTCCTTGTTTGTGATTTAGCACGTGAAACTAAAAAGGCTGACTGGAAGTTTTGAGACTGTAGATGGCACTGTTAACTCTGAGCTCCACAGGGTGCCTGGACCTGGACTGCTTTCTGGTGAACCCCGATGTTAGTATCTTTAGGGTTTTCCTTGTGGTTACTCAAGGTCCCCAGAAAAGGATCTTCCAGTTTTCTGTAGGAGGACAGAAGTCTGGCTGCTAGCATTCTGGGAGCTGAGTGGGGAGGGGCTGGAAGGAGTCTGAGCATCTGGTTACTTACTCCTCCTCCTTTGGGCATGGTCTTGACACTCTCAGCTGTTACAGAAATCCCCCCAGATCTCTTCTGGTATAAAGGAGGACAGTTGCCTAAGCTCATGGAGTTGAGGAGGGAAATCTAGGGATTTAACTGCTTTTCCAAAGGTTTTACCTCTTCCTCCTTATTTTAGAGCCTCCCTGCCATTCCCCTTCCAGTGTTTCTCTCCCAGTTCCACAGGTGCCAGGCATCAGCATTTCCTGAGCAGTTTTAGGATTCTGCAGTTAAAATTGTTTCTTAGCTTTTTCTCTCATGGCTTAGGGTTTTGCTTTGTAGATTCTCTAAGTGAATTCTCTAGCTTCCAAAATTTTGCTGCCTTTTCTCTTTTCCTCTCTTCACACATGTATGTTTATCTCTTTTGAAAAATCCCACTGCTGTAGTTTTCCTGGGCTTTTAGATGTGTGTATTCAAGCAGATGTCAACTCAGATGTTCCTCCCTGTCCTGTAGTATGTCATTGTATGTTAAATTCTTACATGGAAGAGTTTGTCCCACAGCTATCTGTTCTGTTTCATTTTAAATATCTATCTCTTTATCAATACAACACTTAATTTTTTAAACACTTTTTGTTTTTTTCTGAGGGGGAGTAGGTAATTAGGTTTATTTATTATTATTTTTTTTGACAGAGGTACTGGGGATTGAACCCAGAATCTCATGCATGCTAAGCACATACTCCACCACTGAGCTTTCCCCTCCTCCCACACTATCTTACTTATTTTTGTTTCTTTATAGTATGCTTATTCTTTATGGTTAACTCTTGATAAAATTTGTTAGTTTCATAATGCTTAATACCTATATATGTACACCAGGAGCATTAAACTTAGAAAATCATAAGACCATTGCTGCTGTTGTTGGATTTATTTACTTGTTTGTTGTTTTTTTACTTATGTCTTTATTGATAAGAATTAATAGGGTTTAAATGCAAATGTTGGAACATTATTATTGCATAGTGAAGACATTTTTTTCTTTTTCTAAATGAAGACTGAAGTTGCTGAGGATCCTCAACAAGTTTCAACTGTTCATCTCCAACTAGGGTTACCACTGGTTTTTATTGTTAGTCGACAAGCTACGTATGAAGCTGATAGAACAACTGCGGAATGGGTTGCTTGGCGTCTTCTCGGAAAAGCCGGAGTTCTACTCTTGTTAAGGTATTTTAAACACAGAATATTCACTATACTGTGGTTAGCAGAACACTAATGTTTTTCTTATATGGTAGTCCGTTCACTTGTAAATAAACTCAAATCTCTAACAGATTCTAATATAGTTAGACCCAGTTGCTGTGCTAAAGTTGATATATTAATTATCAGCTTGATTAAAATTAGACCTTTAAACTTTGCTAAATGAAGATGTAGATTAAGACAGGAGAAAATCTGGTCTGTGTTTATGTACAAAACTTCTCCGACTCATTAAATTGTAACCTTTTTTCATAAACTTTTTTTAGTGTAAGAACTTACAGTTCTATTTTAGATTGACATCCTGGATGACTGTTATTCTTGAGAGTAGCAACATAAAACATTTATTTCCATTTTGAAAAAGGGACTCTTTGGAAGTGGACATTCCCGAGCATGCTAATGTGATCTTCAAAAGAGCAGAAGAGGTTAGTCATTTTATATATTGGTCTACAAAGTCTGCTTATTTACAAAGACTTAGTACATGTGGTCCCAAAGGAACATATGCTTATTTTAAGAAAATTCTGTGAATTGCCACTATTCAAAGATAATTACTGTTAACATTTGGTGTGGGTTTTTTTTTCTTCATTTCTTAGTCTGTCTCTTTCTCTGTGTGTGTGACTAAATATATATATTTTTAAAGAAATTTAGGGATGTGCTATATGTCCTACTTTGCCCCTACAGTTACATTGAATTACTTGCTATTGTGCTGTGATGCCTGCTCTTTACACTGTTTTGGACGTCACTGATTCTTTTCCTTTCACTAAATTTCTGGAAGTGAATTTTGTTAAAGGAAAAGGAAAATTTTAAGACTTTAAAAATACATTGTCATATTGTCCTCCAGAAGGGTTATGCTTTTACCAGCACGGTTTGGAATTCCTTGTTTCTCATGTATCTTTGCCAACACTGAGCAGTAATCTTTAAAAAAATTGTTTCTGTAAAACAGTTCCTGTTTTAATTTGCATGTCTTTGATAACTTTGACTACTGAGGTTGAGCTTTTGAAGGTTTATTGGCCATTTGTATTTCCTTTGTAAATTTCCGTTAATGTTCCTTTTTCCTTAACTTTTTCTTAATTAAGAATTATTGAGTGTCTGGTGTGCCCTCTGCCTGGCCCGCCACCCAAAGCCCCTGCAAGGTTGCTGGGGTGTTCTTTCTGCCTCACTGTGTTGTTCTTTGCCGTTTTGGGGACAAGTAGAAAGGAAGAGGCGTTTAATGCATTGATTTGACTTGGTGAAACACTACAGAGAAAAACCACGAGGACCATCCTTCCTGCCCCACCTACGTCTTCCTTCCCCAGCCAAAGGCCTGACATTTCAAACTACTGTATCTGCCCCAAATCAGATGAAGCCTGATCAGCTAAAACTGGTCATTGGGAACTATGGGATTCTATTTTCACCGATTTGTTTTTAAAATTATTCTTCTTATAAAATTATGTATACTATGAACATTCTGCAAGTTTGAAAAAAAATTTAGATCCTACATAACTATTGTTGGCATTTAGGATTTTTTCCTCTGGTCTTATATGTCATCTTTTAAAATACCATAATAAAAATTCTTACTCTCTTTTTTCTTTCTCTCTCTAAAAAGAATTCTTTAATTCTGAACATCTAAATATTATATACATGTGCCAAAAAATTATTGATATGTTTACAAACTGCCAGACAGTTTACACCTAAATTCTCTTGTGTAAGTCTATGGCAGGGATACTGTGTTAGGCGTTAGAAGACTTGGATTCTGTTCCTTCTAGTTCTGGGACCAGATAGATGAATTAATCTCTTCAAGCTCAGTTTTCTCATTTGTGAAATAGTCGTAAAACCCCTCCTTTCTAACTTATTAGAAATTGTATAAGACCAAATAGGAAAATACTTTGAGAATGTAGTATTGTTCAAATATGTATCCTGTGGGACTAGTATTCTCTGCTTTTTGACAAGGTAATGGAAAGAATACTTTCTGGAGCTATTTTTTTTTTTTGCTAGTAAAGATCCTTAAATAGGAAATTACTGTATTTGTTATTGGGAAATAGGTTTTATAGAAGAATTAAAGTTCATTCTGATTTCCCAGTGCATATAAAAGTTATATTTACACTATACTGTAGTCTTTAAGTGTGCAATAGCATTATGTTCAAAAAAATGTACATAAATAAAAAATGCCTATTGCTAAAAAATGCTAACCATCATCTGAGCCTCCAGTGAGTCGTAATCTTTTTGCTGGTGAAGGCTCCTGCCCCCGTGTTGATAACTGCTGACTGATCAGGGCAGTGGTTGCTGAAGGTTAGGGTGGCTGTGGCAATTTATTAAAATAGACAGTAATGAAGTTTGCCACGTTGACTGACTTACTCTTCCTTTTGTGAGCGACTTCTTTGGAGCATGCAGTGCTGCTTAATAAAATTTTACCCTTAGTAGACCTTTTTTCAAAATTGGAATCAATCCTCTCAGACCCTGCTGCTGCTTTATCAACTAAATTTTTATAATATTCTCAATCCTTTGCTGTCATTTCAACAGTCTTCATAGCATCTTCACCAGGAGTAGATTCCATCTCAAGAAACCACTTTCTTTGCTCATTCATGAGAAGCAACTCTTCATCCATTCAAGTTTTATCATGAGATTGTAGCAGGGATAATTTATTAAAATAATCTAGTAGCCTAAAATCTCATGTTTTAAAAATGTTTGGTTGAGCCTTAGTGAAAGAAATTCTAGTGGAATAATTTCAATGGAATAGAATTTTATATTCTTAAAATAACTGGTGGCAGATAGTATTTTTATGTTATGGCTAAATAGGCAATTGAACTTCTTTGTGGAATTATTTTAGATAAAGTATTACTTTGAATATTTGAAAATAATTTTGGCCCTGGTTGCAATAAAACTATATATTTCTGTTTTGTATTGAAGTAGGACTTACTGTTATATGTGAAATGTTTCAGAATTCAGCATAACGTAATTGTGACAAGGAGCAAGTGAGACTGTCAGTTCCTCTTTTTTGCCCTCTTTTTCGGTAGCACACACTATCTTTATAGAACGTATACTTTGGATACTTTTACTAGTGATTGTGAAGTTTATTTCCCCCTTTTTGTTTTTTTAAATATTAAAGTTGCAGTTCACAGGTTTAGTTTCATTTTAGTGTCAAACAAGCAAAGTTTTTTTTTATTACAATGGTTTGTTATGTTTTAGTCATGTCTTTTAAAATTATGTATTTCTAGGGAGTGCCAGTGGAATTTTTGGTGTTACATGATATTGATTTAATAATATCCCGTGTAGAAAGTAATACGCACATGAAGGAAACACAGGAATATGAAGACAATGACATGGAAGGTCCAGATATGGGTAATATGTTTTTTAATGCTCATACACCCCTCCCATTTCTGCCCAGCATCCCTAAGTTCAGTGAAATTTCAGTGAGTTAACTTTTCCCATTTGAGAGTATGAAGAAACCTGAAGAAATTAATTTTGAATCTCATTTTAGCAAGTTGATTAGGTGAAGACATGTAAGGATGCTATGTTTTGTTTAGTCCAATACCCTTCATTGTTCCTTGTCAGGCTTCTAGCTTCCCACACCTGTGCCTTTATCCTCTCCATCAGTTCTTTCAGCCCTCCTGGTCTACTCCATGTTTAAAGAGAACCCAGGAGCCGCCATGTGATATTTTATTTTTACTATTTCTATTAGGATATGAAATTCTAATAAATATAGTTGTATTTAGAGTTGTAAATAAATCTGATAACAATATAGGGAATAAATTTCAATAATATTTGAATATTCTTTGTAACATGTTATGTCTTTTTAAAAACTTTAAAAATTATTTTTATTTATTTTTAACACCTTTATTATGGTATGATTCTTGTACAGTAAACTACACATACTTCAGATGTACAATTTAATGAATTTTGATAGATGTGTACACCAATGAAACTACCACCACAATCAAGATAGCTAACATTTTTAGTAGGTGGGAAAGGATAATTTGGGAATTTGAAATTTGCATCTCTTCTTTTTCTTTTTACTGCTCTTACTGCTTACATTTTTGAAGTATTCTATAGTTTTCAAGGTTTTTTTTCCCCCAGACATTATTTACTCTAATAGTTATCCTCTGAGTTAGCTGATGTCACCTTCATATTGTAGATGAAGAATCTGTGTTTTAGCCGAGTTAAGTGATCTGCCCACGGTCACACACGTGGCATGTGGTGGAGCCTTCTTACTTGATCTCTTATTTGTGATCATTATCATTCCTGATATCTTCTTTCGTGACATCAGTCCTGTTCTGAAATTGCTCATCTGCTTTTCTCTCTTCTCTACCGATCTACACAATTTCTAAGGCAGAGATTGTATCTTGTACATTCTTGTATCCCATTTAGTAAATACTTTGTATATAACCCTATTATCATGAGTCCCAAGATGGAAGTAATTTACATATTCTTTTCATGAGGTCCATTTATTATGATGATCAAAATCTATATTATAAATTTAATAAGGGCTCTGAGCTTTCACTGTGACCAGCTTCTTGGTTTGAGCATTGCTCTCATTCTTATCTGAAATACAGAGGTTAGAATTGCCTGTGATTTAAGCCAGAGTTCTCCGCAGCATCGTCATTACATGGGCTGACCTGTGTCCTGCTTTCTTGCTCCTTGCTTTATTCCTATCATGGTTGATACATTCTGATCTTTAGAATCAGGGGACTCATCCAGATGTCAGTTTAGTTTCCTGTCCTCACTGGGAGTTGCTTGTTTCAAAATTTCCTTATTGTCACATCCTTTATATTATTTCCTGACTCTCCAGCTTTAGTTTGCCCTCTGGTGCTGCCTTCCCTTATTTTCTCTCTACCTGTCTTCTTTTCCCAGTCCAGTTCTGGTGTTTCTTTTACAGCTTTGTCTCTTGTTTTTTGTTTGTTTGTTTTTTGTTTTTTTCTTTTTTTGCTTTGTAGTGGGTTTTTTGTTTGTTTGTTTCTTGGTTTGGTCTTAACTTCCTATGTTTGTAATCTATATTGACCTGTAATGTGGTATGATGTAGCTCCTGTGGACAGCTTGCTTCCCATTTTCATTTCATTCCCATTTACATAGGAAAAACAGATGAGGGTTTGGAAAGAGTTTGTTATCATGTAAGACTGGAATACAAAGAGAGATGTCCTTCACAGGAAATGGTCACAGGATGAATCAGAACAAAATGGACTGGGTTCTACAAAAGAACAATATGAAAGAAAATAATGAACATGAATGGCTAAACAGAGTGTGTGTATGTGTATGTATATGTATGTGTGTCTATATATATGTGAATAGATGAAAGGTAGAGATGAGGAGTGAATGAATTTACAAATGGGGATGGCTTATTAAGAGGATGGGAAAGAGGGAAGGAGGTGTTGGAATAGGATAAGAGAAAAGACGATGGATTGGGAAATAAGAACAGACTGGCAGGAAAATGAAAATATGTGTCTAATAAGAAAACACATACAGTAAATGAGAAAATAGGCCTTTATTAATTTTGGTATTGAGGGTATAATTTTAGTGTGGCAATTAAAAGTGCCTTAAAATTAATATAGTGTAATTCTTATGCTTCACAGATTTGAACATAGAGACACAGAGTTAAGTAACTGATTAGAGCCATATAGCTAAAAATTGCTGATATGGTACTGAAATCCATATCTGGTATTTTATAGTATTAGAAATCATATGGAAAATAATAGTTTAGTTTTCTGAATACCTTGTCTTCCTCACTTCTTCCTTTTTAGTATGTTAGTACAGAGAATTAGAAACATCATAAAGTAGATAGAAGAATAGATCGAATCTCCAGGCACCCATTACCTGGCCCCACCCATCCACCATCAGTCTATGGCTAATTGTCTTCCAATCACTGCCCACCCCTTAATATTTTACAGCAAATTCTAAACACATAAATTCATCCATTAAGATTTTCCTGCGTATTTCAGAATTATAAGGATTCTCCTTTTAAAATGGACGTAATTAATGCTGTTACTACATCTACAAAGTTAACAGCAGTTCTTCGTATCAGATAGTCGGTGTTCAGATTTCCAGCTTCATCTTGCTTTTTCATGCTGCTGTGCCTTTGTACATACTGTTCCTTTTACTCCACGTGCCTCTGCTGCCTCCCTAAGTTTTATTTTTCATTTAATGTTCAGATAATGTCAGCCCTTCTAGGAAGCTTTGTCTCTCCGATCAAATTAGATGTCCCTCCAGTGTTACAATCTGTACAGACTTCTAACAGGATATTTATGAATTCAAAATGTGTTTTTTTAACCACATACATGGATAAATGGACAAATGGATGAATGGGTGGGTGGGTCTGTCTTTCTTAATGAAAAGTTTTTTTTTTTTTAGATTTAATTGACATGTAACATTATGTTAGTTTTAGTTATACAACATAATTTGATATTTCTATACACTGTGACTAATGAAAGGTTTTACATATTCAGAATCCACTCATAACTCAATATAGTTAGAATAAAATCCAAAATTTTTGGCTCATATGGCTTCTTACGATGCAGCTACTGCCTAGCCTAGAGTTTTCTCATGTCATTCCTTCAGTCCATCCTGTTTTAGTCAAATTTGCCTTCCCTCAGCACCTAGAATGTGCTGAGGTCCCTTATGTCTCAGAGCCTTTGCATATGCTGTTCTTTTTGCCTAAAAATTTTTTTATTGATTATGTATCTGGTAGACTTTGGATCTCCCAATCTCAATCTCCCTGTTATAGTCTCATTGTGTCTTTTACCTTTCTTCTTAGACCAATCACATTTATACTTAGATATTTATTTGGTGGTAAGTTTATTGACTGACTTTTCCATAGATAGAATCTCTATGTGATCAGGGGCTACGTCTGTTTTGTTTACCACTCTCTTTAGTCTCCATCCCAGTGCTTGCCATGCAGCTGAAGCTAAAGAAACACTGTCAAATATGTTTGGGAGGACTTTTCTGGATTATAAATTAATATATTTATTAGAAACAGAAGATCAGTATTCACAGTATTTCTTGACAAGTTTAATTCCTTTTGGAGTTGACTAAAACTTGACAATTTCTGGGACAAGAAGCATCTCAGAGTCATTTAAGATAGGTAGCCAGACAACTGGAAAGCTTTCTAAATATCATGCATGTTAAATACTAAGATAGTATGAATTCAGAAGTTTTATAAAGTACCAAATTTTTGTATGCTTGCCTAGAAGAAGAGCTTAAATAGTTTTAATTACACATTTATATTTACATGAATTCCTTTTCAAACATTTTAGATATTCAAGATGATGAAGTGGCAGAAACTGTCTACAGAGACAGGAAGAGAGACTTACCTTTGGAACTCACAGTGGAACTAACAGAAGAGACATTTAATGCGACAGTAACAGCTTCTGACAGCCTGGTGCTCTTCTATGCGAGTTGTGAGTATGAGCCTTTCCAGTAGATGACTACATTACATAGTAGGACATTTAAAGTAGACATTTTATTTTTGCATTCCGTTATTGCACATTGTAAAATGACATAGCTTTCATATGTCCTGCACCTTGAAACATATACTTCTAGTTGATTCTGGGGTTGTAAAACTGATTATACTGATTATATATATCTGACTTACAGACTGAAGGTGAATGATCAAACTGGATGTTAAGCTTCCTAATTTAGAAAAATTATTGTGATGCAAGCAAATGATTTTAATAGATTAACAATTCTTATAGATGTATAGGCAGTTAATTGCTTTTATCTTCAGATAATAGCCATTTAACTCCTTGCAGTACGAATGCAGAAAATTAGATGCTTTAGGAACCCTTTTAAATGTTTAGGCAATATTGAGTACTGCACACTAGGATATTTCTTATTAAGAAATAACAATTTTAGGAAACCCCATAAATCTATATGTTTGTTATATGTAAGTATGGATGCTTTAGAGATATGCATGTTGTAGTATCTGTTTAACTTTTTATTTTAATGTAGGGCAAGCAATATCCATGGCGTTTCTTCAATCCTATATCGATGTGGCAGTTAAATTGAAAGGTACTATACTGTGGTGTGCATGCATGTTTTCCTGATTCTGAGCTGTAGCTATTTGTAAACTGTGTCTGCTAAAGATGTAGAAGCACATAAAGTTTCAGGTTATTATGTTTGTGTCTCTAAGGTTAATAAGTTAATAAACCATGAGTTTCAGAATTCTCAGGAGCATTCACTTTGACTGTCTTCATAAAACTACAGTTAATCCAGTAACCTTTTTGGCTGAATTTAGTCATTCAACAAACATTTATTGAGTGTCTACTCTGTGCCAGTGACTGTTAAATATTATTAGATAAATACTAAATCCTATTAAATAAAAATGTGATACATAAAGACCAGTCTCACAGCTTGATGAAGGATCCAAGATCCCAATGTTCTTGAAGGTATACAGTTGGGTCCTCATGGGTGGGATATTTCTTAATAGCCATGATCTTTTAATTTTAACTATTCAACGAAAACTGATTCAGTGGTAGACAAATAAGAAGCCAAGGAATCGACTAAAAAATATCTATGCCACCATTCCAGCAAAGACATAAGGAGAAGTAGAGAAGCCTGTGTTAGTAAGAGACAGTGATAGATGAGGTATGTATGCTTTATAATCATCTGAATAAGACAATATATCATGCTTGTATCTTTAATATGATTTTCTTGTTAATAAAAGTTATTATGGTTAAATAGGCTTATTCTTGGCTACTCCAGGAATGCATCCACCATTAAGTTTTTGGGCACACTAGCTTATAGGCTCTTTTATTATTTGGTAAGTTCCTTATGGCGTAGGTGGTGTGCCTTATACTCAGCTCGTTGGACTTGGTGCATTACTTCACTTTACAGGATATCTGGTTTTTAATAATTGTTTAATAAATGAATAAGCTGAGATAGTAGAGTTTCATAAATTTTATTTAGTGGAAAATGTGTACTGCTATACAACTTTTATTTTTATTGGGGACTGTTGTAAACTCAGGAAATTGATTCCAGAAAGTCAACTCTAAATGTAACATGTCCTATAGTAATAAAAACATCAGAGATATTAAAAATCATTTTTGAACCATTTCTCTTCCATTTATTTCCCAACCACATTTGATCCAACTTTTGATCATTTCATTCCCCAAATGAGGGGGTGAGTCCATCTGTAGATACTGTGATGATCCTTAATTTTTTTTTTTTAAAGCAAATCCTGTTACTCTCTTTCAGATTCTCCTCTCTGGTTGCACTCTATAGACAAATTTAAGTTTCTTCTCTAGGTTGCCCAGCCTTACTGGGAAATAATTAGAAGAAAGGAAAAGGAGGAGGAAAATATAAACCATAATGAAATAGTAATTGGATAATGGCCCTGAATAATAGAATGATTCTCTCCCACAAGCCCACTTGGTTAGATACCAAGTGAAAATGGAAAAAGATTTTCTTTCTTCTTTATTAATGACCAAATAAAGACCTGATCCCTCAACGCAGGGACTCTGAGCTGTGTGTGTTTGTAGAATGAAAAAGCAGATAACCAACCTAGGACTTGATTTCCTTTTTCAATTAGTATGTTCTTTATGAATAACAATCCTTTTGGTAATTAGATATCAGATAAGTGGACTATTTTGGAAGTTCATGGGGCTTAATAAAAAATTGTAATATAGGTTACAATAGCATTTTGTGCCTGTATTGAAGCCTATACTGTAACTCTGTAAATTAGAAAATATTGTATTACTTTGGGTATTTAGTCCTGTAGTCTTTCATGTCAACTTGGGAAAAAACCACTTTTCATCTTAGTTCAAGAGGATGAAGAATATTCTATACTCAGTCACAAGGTGGCAGCAAAGATCAACTTTTTATACTTTGTATCTTAGCGAGTCTGGTATTTTTTTTTCTTTTCTTTTCTTTTAAACTAGGACCCCTATTTGGAATTACTGCATTGATAAAGTAGGTGGACTATAATACTACAGGCATCTTAGAATATTAGACTATTTCATCTGAAACATGGTTAAGTATTGAAACCATTTTACAGGAAAGAAAATAAAAACTTTACATTGATAACTTCAATGCAAGTAGCCTTATAACTCTTCATGACATGTATCAATATTTTTTCTTCATTTTTAAAAATAACATCAAAGTTTTCAACTTGGACTGCAGGGACAAAGGAATAGTAACATTTTTAGCAGTGGTAGACCTATGGAGGATGCTTATTGAAGGGAAAGAACCACGTCTGTAATAACATGGTATTCCATCCGTGGGTGGCAATATAACACTCTGTAACAACAAACACCAGTACAAGCACCACTAGGCATTTACTGACTAAATGATTAAAATAAAGGATAAGAAAACTTTAGAGAGAAGGTCTAATTTTAGAAGGATTAAGGATTTATCTTTTTTTCTAGGCTTATATAATATTCAGGTATTAGTATACTTTAGTGTAAACATTGAAAATTTGTTCATAAAGAAATATCAGGGTACATTCCACAATTTTTTTTTTGGCATTCCACAAATTTTTATTGAGTACATACTGTGTAACAGACGTGCTGGGCAGTGGGTTTATAGTGATGAATAAGACAAACTAGACCCTGCCTGTATTACCAGACAGATTGCTAACACTAAATCTGAGGTGATAAGTTATTGCGCATATGAGATATAACCTAGGATCATTTAAAATATAAAAATGAATTTTCAGTATTAAAAATTTTCAGGGATAAAATAGTAAAATATTACACTTCACAATTTTAATCATAGGATTAGATTACAGTAAATTAGGATATATCCTAAATTAATATATAAAGATTCCTTCTTTGATCTAATATTATATTAAAGTTTCCTTTTGTTGGAATGTATTCCTTCCTTTCAGTAGCTGAGTTGTGTGATGGTTTGTTGTTTGGTTTTTGATATCTTTCTGCCTAATGATTTACATATTTTGGAGAACTTCACATATATAGTTGACCCTTGAGCCATGCAGGGATTAGGGGCATTGACTTTCTGTGCGGTAGAAAATCCGAGTATAACAGATTTGGTCCTCTGTATACACGGTTCCTCAAGCTGAGAGCCCACATGCATGGATTCATCCAACCTTGGTTTGTGTAGTACTGTAGTATTTACTATTGAAACAATCCACATGTAAGTGGACCCACACAGTTCAAACCTGTATTGTTCAAGGATCAACTGTATGAGTGTTGAACAAGTAGGAACTTCTCTTTGGGATTCTACTCTTGTTTTCTTAGGCTGAAAAGAAATTATAGTATTTAGAGGAGATGGGTTTGTGAAACCCTAGATGAGTTCCACGTGTGTAATTTATTCACACATATTTAAGGTGTTTAATATACAAGGACTGCTCCAGGTGCTGGAAAATCAGTGACGGGGAAAATGGACATGGTCCCTACTCTCAGGGAGCTCTAATCGTACCACAACACAAATGCTACATAATTACATGATGAGATAAGGAAAAGAGCACAGGAGTCTGATGTAGGTCAGTGCGTCAGAGGAGGCGTCCTTGGAGCGGTCCCACATGCAGAGATCTGAAGGGATGAGGAAGACCTAACTGCAGACATTGGTGGGGGTGGGCTGGCAACAAAACAGATTTGAGTTTTCAAAAGATATCTCTAGCTTCAGTGTAGAGATTGAATTTAGGGAAATGAATTAGGAGAAATGATGACTGGAATAGTGGCAATAAAGAAAAACGGACAGATATAAGAGATACTGAAAGTTTAGGTTGTACAATTGAAGCAGATGCTGATTGATGTGATTGGACATGTGGAGTTTAGGAATGGGGAGGCATGAAAGATGGTACTTTGCTATCTTTTTACAACTCAGAAACAGTGTCCACCAATATTTGGAGGAAGGAAACCATATTTGGTTTCAGACGTCTGGAATTTGAGGGTGTTTCCATGCAAAGGGAAATAGAGAAGGCAGTCAGGATACATGGGTCTGGAACTTTGAGGAGCCTGGGCCAGAGCTATAAATTTAGGATTCATTTGATTGTTGATGATTCCTGAGATTGTTTAGAAGAGAGGATAGAATGGGTAGAGAAAGCAGCTTAAACTGAGTCTCGAGGAACTCCTGACTGCACTGGCAGAGAAGCCTGCAAAAGGGACCAAAAAGGAACAGCTTGAGAGTTGGCAAAAAAGCCAGTAGGGGATGATGTTGCAAAAAATCAAGGGAAGAGAATCTTTCCGCAGAAGTGTTTTGTGCTGCTGTAAAGTTAAAAGAATGGAATATAAAAGTATTGACAGTTTTCAAAAACTGAGTTTTCTACCTTAACGTGTATAAAATGTGCATTTTCCTTTATTTAGGCACATCCACTCTGCTGCTTACTAGAGTAAACTGTGCAGACTGGTCCTATGTATGTACTAAGCAAAATGTCACTGACTTTCCTGTTGTAAAGATGTACAAGGAAGGCGAGAACCCAGTGTCTTATGCTGGTATGTTAGGAACTGAAGAGCTCCTAAAATTTATCCAGCTGTAAGTATTCAGCTTTCCCCTAAGATTTTAAAATTTCAGGTCTATAAAACTTCTAATTCCCATACTTTGTAGACACTCTTTGAATAGGTATGACCTGAGATCACAGGATAAACACTGATGAGGAGAGCCCATCTGCATTCCATCACTTTTGGGGAGATAGCAGTTTTGTTTGATGAGGCTGATTTTTTTGTTTAGAATAGTATTTAATTGTCTTTATTTTGTCAGGTGTTTATCCTATGGAATATAGTATTTGCTAAGTTCAGTATATTTTATTTTATTTTTTTATGAGCTGAACAGTATCTTTAAAAATTAATTTTGAATATTCTTAAATATTCATCCAGTAACAGGATTTCATGCCCAGTGAACATAACATCTGTCCAAGGAGCAGAAGAATTTTTAAGTGGGGAATTATATAAAGACCTGATCACCTACTCTCGTGTGTCAGTACTGGGGCTGTTTAGTCCAACCATGACAACAGGTAAGTGGAATTAAACATTTATATGGTTAAAGACTCATTTACTAGTTTTTTAAAAAGGCTTTTAAAGAATTATTATCTTTTTAAATTATAGAGAAATCAAAATATAGACAATTTTGAAAAATAGAGAAATTTGAAGAAAAGAAAGTCTGTAATTATTTAGAATTGTTAAATTTTAATGTAATTCCTTCCCTTTTTGCTGTGTACCTATGTATTGCAGATTAATACACATTTTAATGTAACTGGGCTATTGCTGTGTGTTTAGGTTAGTATCTTGCTGTTTTTATTTACCATTACATGGGTACATTTTTTTATGTGATTAATGTTCTTCAAAAACATCATGGCTGTACATTTGATTGGATGAATATACCATAATTTATTTAACTGTTTGCCAACAAATAATATTTGTTGTTTCCATTTTTTCTTTTTGCTATATGTAAAGAATATTTTTATTTATGAGTCTTTGTGTGGATTTTAGACTATTTAATGGGTTTAGATTCCCAATAGGAGAATAACTTTGTCTTCTTATAAACTGTATGTAGTATGTATTATTCATTGTTTAAAATGGGTTTTAGTGCTTGTCTAATGGATTACTATGTTTTTGTATATTAAGCGTATTAAGCTTTTGTCATTTTATTCCACTTATTTCCCCCCAGTTTGTTGTTTTGCGTTTTAGCTTTGCTTAATAATTTTATATGTAGCTGTTTAAAATTTCTTTTCAAATTTATTGATTTTGTGATTTCTTCCATAGCTTTTAGCTGTAGAAAATCTTTATCATCCTTATAATTAATGTATTTTCTTCTTGCTTTAATTTATATTTTCTTTCTCTAATTTATATTGTCTTCTTGCTTTGAATGTTCTTTTTTAAAAACTGAGTGATAAAATAAACGTTATCATGAAATTTACCATTTTAATCATTTTTAAGTGTATAGTTAACTAGCGTTAACTATATATTGTTGTGCAACTAATCTCCAGAACTTTTTCATCTTGCAAAACTGAAAAACTCTTTACCCACTAAGTGGTAACTCCATTTCCCTGTTTCCCTAGCCCATGGCAACCACCAGCCTACCACTGGTCTCTATGAATTTGACTACTCTAGTTACCTCATAAAAGTCAAGTCATACAGTGTCTTTTTCTGACTGGCTAATTAGCTTAATGACCTCAAGATTCATCCACCTTGTAGCATGCATCAGAATTTCCTTCTTTTTAAAGCCTGAATAATATTCTGTCGTATATATAAAACACATTTATCCATTCATCTGTTGATGGACACTTGGGATCTCTTGGCTGTTGTGAATAATACTGCTGTGAATATGGGTATACAAATATTTCTTTAGGACCCTGCTTTCAATTCTTTTGAATATATATCCAGAAGCGGAACTGCTGGGTCATATGATAGTTCTATTTTTAATTCTTTGAGAAACTATCACTCTGTTTTCCATAGTGGCTATACCATTTTTACATTCCCACCAACAGTATATATACAAGGGTTCTAATTTTTCCACATCCTCCAGTACTTGTTATTATCTGTTTTTTTAATAATAGCCATCCTAATGGGTATGAGGTAATGACTTTTGATTTGCATTTCCCTAATGATTAGTAAGCATCTTTTTATGTGCTTGTTGGCTGTTTGTACATCTTCTTTAGACACTGTGTCCTATGCTCATTTTTCAATTGGTTTTTGTTGTTGAGTTGCAGGAATTCTTTATGTATTCTGGATATTAAACCCTTATCATATATACTATTTGCAAATATATTCTCCCATTCTGTAGGTTTCCTTTTCACTATCAATTGTGTCCTTTGCTTTTACACTCCCCCCCCGACCCTTTTCTTTTTTAAATCTTCAACCATTTAGATGTATTTGTTCACGGTATAAAGTTAGAGCCAACTTTGTGTCTACATGGTTAATAATTGTCCTTTTTTTGATTCTACCATCACCATATTAAATCCACTTCTCTACATGTATGTGCGTATAAATGTTTTCTTTTTTATTCACTTTGCCTATTGATACTTAATCTGTTAGTTTTATAATATATGTTGAATATATGATTGGGTCAAGTCTCTTTTTTTCTTTTTGACATTTTCTTAACCTTTTGTCTGTTGACTCTGCTAGATGAACTTCAGCCATTTACACATGTTGTTCAAACTTATTTGGATGTCTGTTGCTTGTTTTATGCTTCGTTGGTGTTCTTTAGTTAGTTTTTTTCTATTTTATTTCTATATGGAGTATGCCTTTGGTTTTATTTTCTCCAGGGCTATAGAAGATGTTCTTTAAAGAAGTTAAAATGTATTGGAATCCATAAACTTAAAGACCATTTAAATGATTTTGACTCCTTCTTATGGAAAATAAGGATGCTTATAATTTCTTCCATTTTTTCTCTATATGAGCCTCTATGGTCTCATGTTATAGACTCAAAGTATCATTTCTGCTAAGCTTTTTTTTTGCATTGTATATTTCTCTTTCAAAAATATTCTGCATGTATGTTTCCAACATTTTATTATGAAAAATTTCAAACATACAGCAAAGATGAAAGAATTTCACAGTGAATCCCCACATACCCCCGTCATCCAGAATCTACCGTTGGTATTAACCATACCTGTTTTGGCACATACCACCCATGAGGTAATTCATCTCGTTGATGCATCTCGGGTGGACGTCTCAGTGTTCAGCTTTGCTGTAGTGCTTCCAGCAGTTAGCGTCACTTTGCTAGTTTTACAGCATTATAGACTGTAGTGTTCTTTTACTTCACAACTTTTCTGTTTTCAGACTCCTACCCCTAACCCTGTTCCTCCTTCATGGGAATGGATCTTTCAGTAAGTTTCAAAGGAAGGGCACACAGGGCATTTTTTCTGAGCAGTGGCATTGCTTAGAACGCAATTCTCTTGGCTTTGGATATGGATGGCCTCTTGACTGGGGAGCAAAACCCCTAGTGTTTTCTTCATCACATGCTGACTCTTTCCATGTATGTAGCAAACTTCCCCCCTGCTTATTTTTCTTTCATTTTAAGATGAATTTCAAATTCTGAATGAAATATTTTAACGATACTTGTATGGGAAGAAGATCCCCAGTGTCTAGCATTATAATTGTATATAGTTTAACTACTTATTAAATTTTGCTCTCTACAAATTGCTGTCTAATAATTTTTCCCTTCTACTTTGTCTTCAAAATCTTTAAAAATAAAAGCCAAAAGAACTCATTAGAGAGAAATAATAAGAATGTTAATATGTGCTCTGTGGTTTAACCATCTTAGTAGGCAAAATCCTAGAGGGTGTAACTTTTTAATTTGTATTCTGTGAAAAGTTGTGAAGTGAATGAGTCTCTATTTCACTCCTCCATCTTTCCCTCTCTAATGTTTCTGTACCCACAGTTGACTTTGCTTTCTACCTACCTCAGGTGCCTGGTGTCCTGAAGTTCTCGTTTATTATTTACACTGGGCCTCCCTCCAAAAAGAATTAGTCTTCACATAATAAAAAGCACACATACAATAAAATCATTAAAACAAGGATAAGAGTTAAGCAATAAAAGAGTAGGGGATAATTATGTAGAATATCTAGAGAACATGCAGTTGGTCATAAAACTTAAACCTAAGCAATCTGGTAGCAAAAAGAAATAGATGAAAATTTTGCCAGTGTATCATCATTGCATAATAAATGGCAGCATATAAGTTAATCCATTTCTCTGACTGTACATCCTAAGAGGCATTTTTCTATGTAGGGGATCAGCATAAGGAACAGTGTATTTGATTGTATTTCTATACAAATGATAAAGTTTACATGCAGTTATCTCTCAACAGAAGTCAAAAGCATAGGGTTAAAGTATATAAAGGTAGTTCTGGTGTGCTAGAATGATGCAATCCGAATATGATGCTTTTTTTTTTCACATTGATTGCTACTAAGCCTTTGCAGGTGTTAGTTCCTCTTCTTTTTTTGTTTATTTTTGTTTTTGCAGACATCCGTATGATAGTTGCTGGATTTTCAACATCTGTTGAGTGAGAAAATGTTTAACAATAACAGGCAGCTATGAATCCATTAACATTTTAATGTACATTTGCATTTTAATCATAAACGCTAACTACTAACATTTGCTGAGCACTTACTTTGTATCAGATATTTATTTGTTGTTCCTATAGATTCTAATATTTGAAGACTAACGTGAGTTCCATGAGGGCTGAAATGTCTCTTTTATCCACTGGGGTATCTTTCAGGCCCCTCTACTGGAAAGTTACTATATTTTCCTTTGTGACTAAAAAATAATCTTGCGGGGATATACTTTAAAACTTTGTAAATGTCCCGTTTCTCATTATACATTTGCACACCAGTTTCAGAATACACTGCCTCAAAGAGCTATTACAGTGTTGGTTGCTGAGTGGAAATTTTCTAACTCCATTATTCCTTCTACCTTTATTAGTTGGCATACTACTATAAGAGCTTTTCCTTCTCATTTATTTATCAGTATGGATGGTTGAGTTCTTATTTCACTCAATGGATTATAATGTTACTGTCATTAGTTTGCTCAAATTGTCCCAGATTTGGTCATTGTGAGCCCCTTCATTCTGACTCTCATGTCCTTTTGATATGTCTCCATCATTTTTTGAGTATGTTCTTTTGACACAAAATGTTCCCAGCCTCATTCCTAGAATCAGCCATTTCTCCAAGAAGTCCAGGTTCCTTTTAGTGGGACATTGAATTTAGAAGCCAAGATCTAGGGGTTCGGAGTGTTTTTAGTTCCTGAAGTGTTCTTACTTCTCAACTATTTTGCTGACAGAGCTAAAATATAGATATATCTATATATGTATGTATATAAATATAACTTTAATAAAATGACAGTGCGAAAAAGTAGTATTGCTAAATTAATGTATTTATTTTATGTACTTTAAACGTTTATAGTTAAAACAACTAAATATTATAGGTCACCATTAATATTACATCCCAAGTATACTTACAGTGGTTAAAAAAACTTTATTTAGGTAAATGATTATTTCCTTATATTTGAGATTGCCGTATATTCAGAAGGAGAAGAATGTGCCTGGTTTTAAACATTCAGAGGAGGATTTGCACTGATTTAGTGGGAATGGATATGCATCTGAGGTCTGCAGTTTTAAATATCCTCATCCCACAAATAACTTAGGGTTTATGTCCAAGTGGATTCATGAAGAGCCTTTCAAGAAACATTCATGAGTTTAGGGTCTTCTGCACGAGGAAATTACGTGGAAATATTAGAGTAATTTTCCACTATTACTTACCAAAAAAAGAAGCTGAAACTGATTCCATTATGTCATTGCTTTAGACAATAGTCATCCATTATTGACCAGAATTTAGAGAATTTCTCTTAGAAATCAAAGTATAGGCATTCAGTTCTTTCTAGTTGCTTAGTTTTCTTATGAATCTTTTCTACTGTGGTATAGCACAGGCAAAAGAAAATACTTTCATGGGTTACTAGTTTCTCATTTAAATTTATGATTATAAATGAGCTCTCAATGCTGTCTGCTGGTGGACTGTGCCATTCCAGTAAGTTGGCTTTTCTACAGTGTTTCTCAGTCTTGTGGAAAGTACGTATCCTTTTTAAAGAAAACAATCTTGCGGTTTCCAGTGTTACTAATGTTGATGCTCACATCACGAATATAGTGCTGACTGCTAAGTTACAGATCTTTTGGGTTCAGCATACCCAGACTACTAGTGCTTTATGATTCATTTTTTCCATCATTGTTTTTCTATTTGAATTGCTGTGAACCTTTTATGTAGTGAGCTGAGCTATCACCTTGGCCTTTAGTTGGCAAGAACACATCATTTGTAAGAGCCCACCTCTGCTCTTTTCTTACTAGTCTGCAGCTGCTAATTCAGACTTGCTTCTTGGTCATAAGATCTGGAATATGCTATTATTTATGAGTATATTCAGAAATCTATAGAATAATAGTTTTTATTTTGAATATGTATATCCTAACAAATCAGAGAAGAATTATACCCAAGTTAATCAAAGTCCAAAAGTAACAAAAACACATTACAGAAAATACAGGAAATAAAAGAAGACACAAATCCCTCTTAAGTGTAGAACCCTAACACGGACGCTGTTAGAGGACTAGAATTTCCAGTCTTCTATTTTTTCTATGTATATAGGCACTTTCAGATTTTGTGGTTATAACGTACCTGCTTTTATTTCCAGGCTACATATAGGACAGCTGTCTCCATTTACCATGCCTTAGGAGTAAATTAAAAAGCAACAAATGTTTATTTAGTAATTCTCTATGATTAGAGTCCTATAAATTACAATTATCAATTACAGTTGACCCTTGAAAATTAGGAGGTTAAGGGTACCAACCCCTTGCGCAGTCGAAAATCCCCATACTGCTTGCCGTCTCTGCCTCAAAAACAAAGGAATTGATAAATGACTTAACCAAGGACAGGAAGCGGCAACAGTTTGGATAGAATCAGGACTCCAACCCTACTGTAAATCTGTTCATCAGTAATTCAACTGCATAAAAAGTTTCAGATTTTTGTCTTGTCTATGTATTTATAGCAAAAGAAGAGTTCACTGAAGCAGGAAAGCACCTAAAAGGATGTGTTATCACTGGAGTTTATTCTGAAGAAGATATTTTGATACTGTAAGTTTATTGGTCTTTTAATTTTAGGGAGGAAAAAGTTTGCAAAATAATACATTGCTTGTCTCTACACAGTTGGTGAAGAAAAACAGCAACATAACTAAATTTTTAATTTTTTTCTATGGATATCTAGGAAGTACCACCTGGCTGTTTAGAATTTTCAGATATTCAAAATTCTACTTTAGGCTAGAGCTCCTCACTGGGGCAACCTTGGATTCATACTATTTCATCTTTCTATAAAATTTTTCCTCTTGGGTTCTATTACTTGCAATTTTAATTCTTTTGGGTTGTCATAGTGTTCTGAGGAATTTTACTTCTTGAGTGTGTGGGTTTTGATTTGCCACAGAGGTCTATAGAAAAATCAGAGGTGTACCTGATAGTTCTACTTAATTTTGTTATTGCAGACATACACTTAAGCAGTACTGTCACTTAAGTTGCTTTATTTGTAGAATTTGGGGCTCCAGTGAACTATCAAATAATTTCAGCTGCTGCAGAATGAAGGACTGAACTGAAAATTTGGAGATTATTAATACACATTACATTCTGCATTAATGACTCATCTTCAGATGCACATGGAGTTGTTAAGCCCAGTGGTTTGTCTTACCGTCTGACCATATTATTTCTAATTGTGATCTCTGAGCTTAAATCTTTCATCCTGAACACGGGTGACATAGACTTTTGGTGATCAAGCACCTGTTCTATCCATGAAACCAGTGACTTTTGAAAAGTAAATATTGAACTCCAGATCTTTAGGAAATGTAATACCTGCTCACTGGACACACGGACAGTCACCCACTGTCTTCTAGACCAGTAGTTTTCAGAGTATGTTTTGTTCATAAACAACTGGTCAACTAAGAGGGTCCTCTGGGTAATCTGAACTGGGCTCTCTACTAATGCTTATAGTATTATGCCTACACTTTGTTTTAGCATGAATTAAGTTTTTACATGATAATAAATGTGACCACCTCACTGGTAATTTTATGCAAAGTCTTTTTTTTTTCTCCTTATTTAGTGGTTTTCTTTAGGTTTAGTTTGCGAAAGTAGTGGTAGGAAGAGGCAGATCTGGACTCTGTTTCAGTACAGAGCACAGGCTCTGTATCTGGAATACCTCAGATTGAATTCTGTCTCTGCTGTTTATCACCTTCTAAGTCCTCATCTGTTAAATGGGGGTTATAGGGCTGTTCTGAGTGTTAAATAAAAACTTAACTAGAAGCACCTGGTTTAGTGCCTGGCAAATAATAGGCCCATTCTAATAAATGCCTGTCTCCTTGCTCAGCAGTTCTGTGAGCAGTCCAAAAAGTTGAGAACCATTCAGTGTGTTCCTAATCCTATTTAGACATTGTCTTGATGATTAAATTGTCTAGAAAAAAAATCTGGCTAGATTACTGTCTGTTGCTTTCTCTTTAATTACTTATTTTGTGTGTGTGGGATAATTAGATTTATTTATTTTTATTTTTAAATGGAGGTACTAGGGATTGAACCCGGGACCTTATGCGTGCCAAGCACTCACTCTGCCATGGAGCTGTGCTCTCCCCCCTGTTGCTTTCCTTTATCTAGGTTATCAAAGCTCTTGAACTTGCTCAAAATAGCCTCACATAGAAGATAAGTTTATCTGAAAATGGTGTTCATTTTTTCCTTAGTAGTAGGGCTTTTCATTTGCTGCCTCTACTGTGACCGCTTGGTCGAATTGTTCATGTTTTTGATGACTTGCTGTATTTCAGTTGGAAATTTTAATACTACGTTTCTCCATAGGTCAGATAAATACGCTGTAACTCTTCCAGCCCTGCTGCTTGCCAGACACCAAGAAGGCAAAATAGAGAGCATTCCATTAGCGAACGCCCATGCGCAAGACATAGTTCAAATAATAACAAATGCATTACTGGAAACATTTGTGAGTATATTTTATAATATGAGTGCTATTTGAAATAAGAAAACCTAGATCAGTTAAAGATAGTGTATTTTAATGCATGATTTTGCAGCTTTTGTTGCCACAGGATGTGATGTTTTGTGAGCTGAAGATTCAGGGGGTTGCTGTTTTATTTTTTCACTCATTATGCATACAGCTTCTCCAGTCCACTGCCAAAATTTTACATGTCTTGGATTATTTTTATTGCTGAGATGACTGTGGCTGATGGCCAGTTAAAGTACTTAATCTAGGTTGAAACTTGGTACAAAGCCCATGGATTCCAGAGAGCAGGCTGCCCCGCTTCAAATCCTTGCTTGACTCCTTACTGGCCTGTATGTAGATGTCTCTGTGCCTCAGTTTCCACAGATGTAAAGTGTAGATGATGGTATAGCACCTGCTGCAGAGGGTGATTATAAGGACTGAATGAGATCTGTGTTCATTGCTCTGTGTGTGGTGTTTGGATCCTGGTAAACTTGGAACAAATGTTAGCTAGTATTATTGTTTATGTAGTTTTAGAGCAAAACACTGTCTTCAGGAAGTCTTTTTCCAGTGCTTACTTTGTATAATAGTGAATTCAAGGGCACAACAGATGTAACCTGCATTTCTTGATTTCAGTTGTTTTACATTAGTATTAAGTATAGCTAGAATATTATAAATTTATACTTTTTACATTTCTGAAGTGTCATAGGAGCACTGTTATCAGCTATAAATTCTGAATGAATATCCTCCTGTTATAGTTTTTTGTCATAATGAGCTAAATGACATTACATTTTAGGCTCAAATATAAATGAATGTATTCTTTAAGTCTTTTTATGATCTCAGTTCCATTCCCTCCCCTCCCCCATTAAAGAATATGAAAGGCTCTACCATTTTCCATTTTTAGTTCCACATCTATTAAGTCACCTTCTGGATGTACCTGTGAGCTAGATTAAATCATCTTGTATCAGGTAACTAATCCCCAGATGACATGAGGAAACCAATGAAAAGAAGCTGACTTGCTGAAGTCACACAGCTGAGCAGGAGAAAAGAACTGAATGAAACTAGCACCCAGGCATCCTTGTTCACCAGCTGCCCCTTTCATTGGATCTCACTTGAAATCCAAATGAATAATTTTATTTTCTTTATAGTGCCAACCACCTCTGATCCATCCTCAAACACCAAATTCTGGCATATAATTTTCCCTACCTATCCTCAAAGCCACTTTCCTCTGCCAGTTCTCATTGTTATTCACTCTTTCCCACTCAAAATCCTCTTCTCACACCTTCCTCTTTTATGACTTAAATCTTAGATCCTACCTCCTCCAAACTCCCCTGTATTGTCTTGTGGTAACTATTATCTTTTATCTTCTACACGAGTTATGTCCCCTTCCTAAAACTGACACATCTGATCAAGCCAGCAGCTCTTACCCGGAGCAGATCTGATGACCCAGGTGCAATGGAGCCACCACTCCTCAATTCCAAACTTTATTGAGCTTCAAGAGCTTATGTTGGGCACTGAGTCAAAAAGAAATAAGATGTTAAAAGATTATATCTTTAAAGCTCAGCTTATATTTTTTTCAAAAATTTTGTGTTAGAGGAAAAATTTATAACAAGAGTTTTGTTTGTCACATGCATATTGGCCAGTCTGGTCCAGATTTTAGCATAAGAAATTATTAGAAGTGCTACATCCTTGTAAAACAGGGGACTCCATTACGGTTTATTTTCAAATTCTATTAGCAGTTTTATTTTGAAAATAACCCATTATTAAGACAAGGTGGGCTTAAATAAAAAAAAACTCTTGAGTTTGATAGTTGCTAACCACAATAACAAAATCTCCACTTAAATGAAAATAGGTTTGAAATACGTTTTACAAACTAAAATTGCAAGAATGATTTGAACGTTATTTTCTGTTTTATACTTCATCGTTCCCCATATTTTGTTTGTTTTTGTTTTTGTTTTTAAACAGCCAGAAATTACTGTGGAAAATCTTCCCACTTATTTAAGACTTAAGAAACCGTTACTTATTTTATTCAGTGATGGCAGCATAAATCCTCAGCATAAAAAAGCCATATTGACACTGGTAAAAGAGAAACACTTGGATTCACTTACCCCTTGCTGGTTAAATATGTAAGTATATTTTTAATTTTTTTTTTACTATGTTAATGGTAAAGTACAATTATTATTAAATTTTCATTAGGAAATGAAATGCTCTAAACTTCACATTTAGAGTTAATATTATGGAACCAATGTATATGTCATCATGATATTAGTAACTAAACTCCCTCAGATGGTCTAAGATAACCTTGTTTTAGATTGAATTCTGTTTTATAATAAATTACTTTTTTTTTCTGTGTGGTACTGTCTTTTTGGTTTTATTGAGGTATAATTAACAAATAAAATTGTAAGATATTTACAATGTACACTGTGATGATTTGATATATGTATGCATTGTGAAAAGTGTCTTCCATCTAGTTAACTTACATCCATCACCTCACATATTTGTTTTATATATGTACATTTTGGGGTGGGGGGATAAGAACATTTAAGTTCTGCTCTCTTAGCAAATTTCAACGATATAGTAGTGTTATTAACTATAGTCACCATGATATACATTAAATCCTCAGACCTAATTCATCTTGCAGTTGAAAAGTCTATATTCCTTTACCAATCTCTCCATATTTCCTCCACTACAGTCCTTGGCAACTTTTCTACTCTTTTTATAAGCTTGACCTTTTGAAAAAGATTCCACATATAAGTGATACTAATATGTAGTATTTGTCTTTCTCTTTTTGGTTTATTTCACTTAGCATAATGCCCTCAAGTTCCATCCATATTGTAGCAAATAGCAGGATATCCCTTTTCATGGTTGAGTAATATTCCATTGTATGTAACTGTGTGTATGTGTATATATACATATACATATACATATACCCACATATTTTTATCCATTCATCTTTTCACACTTTGGTTATTTCTATATCCTGTCTATTATGAATAATGCTGCAATGAACATGGGAGTGCAGATATCTCTTCAATATTCTATTTTCATTTCCTTTTCAATATATTCCTAGAAGTGGAATTGCTGGATCCTATGGTAGTTCTATTTTTAATTTTTGAGTAACCACTGTACTGTTTTTCATAGTGCCTGCACCAGTTTACATTCCCACCAACAGTGCAAAAGTGTTCCCTTTTCTCTACATCCTTGCCAACACTTATTTGTTGTCTTTTTGATAATAGCTATTCTGACAGATGTGAGGTGATACTTCATTGTGATTTTGATTTGCATTTCCCTGATGACTAGTGATGCTGAGCATCTTTTCATGTACCTTTTGGTTATTTGTATGCTTTCTTTGCAGAAATGTCTTTTCAGTTCTGTGCTTTTTAAATTGGATTATTTGTTATTTTGTCATTGAGTTTTATGAGTTCTTTAGTTATTTTGGATATCAATCCCTTATTCATTTTTAGTTTGATGTTTTCCCACTTGTTTATTTTTGCTTTTGTTGCTTTTGTTTTTGGTGTCATTCAGTAAACTTTTTAAAGTAATAATTTTTCTGATTTTAAAAGTAATGGATATTCATTGAGGAAAATTTGGCAAAGCAAACAGAAAAGTAAACATTGTGATATTTTGGTATTTTTCTTTAGTTCCTTTTTCTATATTTCTCTGTTTTTAAAATGCAGTCTAAAATGTTACAAAAAGTTTCCAGTGAATTTGCCAACAGTATTTCCTGGTGTGTTTTCTAGATGTATGGTTTGTTATATTTAATGTCTCTGAACACAACACACACACTCACACACACACACTATTATTCAAATTCATCAGATGGAAGACATTTTTAACTCATTTAAGAAATTATAAGAGCAGAGTACATTTTTGCTGTGAAGAGCTAACAGTACAGCCTGTTACTTGAGACAGAAGTTTCCCAGGTAATTATCCTTGTCACTATCTCAATAAAGTAGTACGTTCCATAATGTGGGATGCACTGTATTAGGAAGACTAGTTGTCTTAAACTTAGTTTCCCTGTATGAACATACTTTAAAAAAATCTTTCTTATCTTGAAATTAATCCTGAGGAAAGACAATTTTATTTGGAAAAGGAGTATTATAAGTCTCTTGTTATTTTATAGTTTGTACTCGTTTAATTTTTGAGCTGACTTGTGATCAGATACTTGACTAAATTTTGAAAGGAACCGATTGATTATATCAAGCTGAAATTGAGAAGCCTTTGGACTACATTTTTCATTAAAACTCTCATCGGCTGCCTTTTTTCATAAGAGAAACACAGTGCCCCATGTTAAAAGAAACTTTTAAGACACTGATTACTAATAAGATAACATATCCACACCTGATCAAAAGGCAAGGTTATCTTACTTATTAAAACACCAACAGGAAGCAACAATATGTTAATCTTAATATAAGACACTGAGGGAAACCAAAAACAGTATTTTACATACCACTCCACTGTGCCTGGATATAACCCATGGGCTATAGACACATGAGTTTCTGTCAAGACCTCTTGATTTTTAAGACATCTTTTGATAAACATACTGGCATGATATATTTCAAGGTTAATGTTTTATGCACTATTGTTATTATTTTGTTATAGAAAGAAACATTAATTAACATGTTCAATTGCTCCCTTTTATAGAAAGAACACTCCTGTGGGGAGAGGAATCTTGCAGGCGTATTTTGACACTCTGCCCCCGCTTCCTCTTCTTGTTGTGGTGAATCTGCATTCAGGTGGCCAAGTATTTGCATTTCCTTCAGACCAGGCTATAAGTGAACAAAACCTTCTACTGTGGCTGAAAAAAGTTGAAGCAGGACTAGAAAGCCACATCAGTAAGTATTCTGTTTTAATATGCACAATTCTATATCTTGTTTCATGTTTTTCTAGCTAATGAATGCTAGAAATGACTTGAACTGTAGTATTTGTAAGTATGCTAATGAGTAATATGCTGATAGCGTTGTCCATGGGACAGTCTCCTATATGGTGGGTATTACCCATTGAAAATAAGTGCCATCATATAAAATTCAATAGTAATAACATTTATTGAATGCTCACGAGGTGTCTAGCACAGTGCTGCGTGATTCACTTGCAAGATCTCATCCTCTGGAGAGTCGTATGAAGTATGATTACTTGTAGAAGAGTTAAGTAACTAGTTCAAAGTCATATAATTAACCAGTAAATGAGGAAGCTTGGATTCCAGCCTGGCTGTCTTGTGTTCCAGAGCCAGAATTTTGAATCACAGGAAGATAAATCTTGGCCCAGAATTTACGATGCTGGCTTATGACATGCTGTAGTCCCTGTTTCTAAAACCTATGTGGACTTATACCTGTGGTATAGATGTGTATGTTAACTTAGATACAATTGTGGCAACACCAGGTCTGTTGCTATAATTTAAATAAGTTAACATGTAATAAGCTAAATCATTAGTTGTTGAGGAAATAGTGTAAAATTTGATGTAATGAAAAGTTTCCTAAGATACTTCTAAGGATTTTGTTACTGGAAACCAGATGAACTATATTATAACATTTGGACCCTGTTCATAACCGAGTTCTGAAAAAAGGGTTGTGTGTGTGTGTAAAATATAATTGTATATACACACCCAGTTCTGGTGTGTAAACTCCAATTCAGTGCTACATTGTCTCTCAGCCAAGATGCATCCTGTGACTCTTATCGTTATGTGTATTTGTGTATATTTAATCAGATTCTTGAATTTTTTAAAGTGCCGATCACTGCAGCACACCTGTTCTTCCCAGGTGGTCTGCCTGCTTCATTCCTGTTAGGCAGTTTTAACTAAGTTATTGTGTTTAAATAGTCTATAGGCAGTATTTGTTTATTGAAATAAGTCACATACCATCGAATGTGCTCTTGAAGTGTATAATTCAGTGGGGGTTTTGTTTGTTTTTTTGTTTGTTTGTTTTCTAGTATATTCACAAGGCTATGCAACCATTACCATGATTGAATTTTAGGACATTTTTATCACCCCAGGAAGAAACCCTCTCCCCATTAGCAGTCACTCTCCATTCCCCCCTCCCTTCATCCCTTGACAACCACTAATTTACCTTCCATCTTTATGCATTTGCCTCATCTGTACATTTCATATAAATGGAATAATACAACATGTGGCCCTTTGTGTCTGGCTTCTTTCACTTAGCATAGGTTTTCAAGGTTCATCCACATTAAAGTGTGAATCAGTAGTTCATTCTTTTTTATGGATGAATTAATTCCATTATATGGATATATACCGTACTTCCTCCATTCGTCAGTTGATGGACATTGGGGTTGTCTGCTCTTTCTGGCTATTATGAATAATGCTGCTGTGAACATTCATGTACATATTTTTATATCAAATACACAGATGCCTGTGCCACTTACCCTCTCTGTCTTGATATAGCAGCTTTTAAGTGGGGAAGTTTGATTCCTCCAACTTTTTCACTTCCAGGAAGATTTTGACTATTCTGAGTCCTTTCAGATGGTATTTCTAAATCTTAATTTTCTGAGATAATTTGTTGGTGTTTTACTATTTTCCTAGGAAATGTAAAAAATTAACTGTTTTGTGTGTCATCATCTGAAAGAAGCTTTTCTGTGGCTGTCGTCACTCACTTCTGGTGTCTTCATTTTAGCCACGCCCCACGGGGTCCTGTGGGTTCTATCTCCTGAACTCTTTACTCTCCAGATAGCCTGCATTCACTGCTCTAGCTGCACTGCCATTTTACAGTGGCAGTGAGTGTTGTCATTTGCAGCTGCTGTGACACAGATGCCTTGTGGACTCTGACTGAATCAGATAGGATTATCTTTGTAGGGCGTTCCAACTGAATTGCTTTATAAAAGGTGGTGTGATGTTCAAAGACACAGAAACCTGAGCTTATGACCCAGCCTCCTTGATTACTGACTGTGTGGTTTTAGGCAAGTTTTTCTTTGTTTCTGCCTCTACAGCTGTAAGATGAGATTAACAGTTCCGACTCTATGCCAGTTATGTTAAAAATCAAATAAAATTAAGTATTCAAAGACATATACTTTAAAGTGTGAAATCTGAAGCATATTATCACTGTTTGTGGAGAGATCCTTTCTTCCAAGAATCCTTGGGGGCTTTGACTCCTCAACTCACCATAAGAAAGAGGAAGGAATCAGAATTATTCTTCTGAGTTTCCTGAGAGACTGGTATATCTTCTGCTGCAATTATTTTAATGCCTTTGGTTTCCATTATCTCTTTATATCATTGCTCCTATTCTTGAATTATTCCTGTTGTGCGAAATCTGTCTACTAAATGGAGAAAAGCTAACTTATCATTCATATATATATATATATATATATATATATATATATATATATATATGCTATCAGCTTAAATCAGTTTTCCGCCTCTTGTGACCAGTGCTTTAAAATAATGTTAAGATTCACTGCCATGAAGTCCTTCTGAAAAGTTATCCAGTCACTGTTTATATTACAGTTGATTCCATAGCAATTTTTAATTATTCCTCATCTATAATTATTTTTATAAAATGAACTTTTTAAAATAAAGTATGTGCAAAGGATATTAATCAAATCTTCAAAAACAGAAAATGCTTTTAAATGTAAGGAAATATTTGTCTAAACAATGAAATAATCTGTATGTTCCAAAATTTTTTTCTGGAATGATTTGTAAGAAATAGTTACAGTTCTTTGGGATAAAGACAGGGGAAGAGAGGGAAGCAAGAGACGTTTTCACTTTAACTTGTACCTGTTTGTCTGTAATCTCATTGTACACAGTTATTTTTTAAAACCTCAACAAGGGTTAACAGGTAGTGAGATTATGGACCTTTTGTGTTTTTCCTATTAATACCTATCTTTATTTTAAACATAATAGCTTCTAAATGTCATATAAATAGGAAAATGTCTAGTAATGACAAATGATATATCGAGTTTCTTAGACAGTGATGATAATAAAAAGCTAGCTTTGTGTAGATAAGGGAAACTGATGAAGCCTTCACTCCTACAAATTTATTTTTCAAAATAAAACATTTTCTAGTATATTCATGTGATGATACTGTATACCTGTTCATCTTTAACCCTTGATTATATCTTCCTCCCAGCCATTTTACCTGCTCAGGAATGGAAACCTCCTCTGCCTGCTTATGATTTTCTGAGCATGATGGACGCTGCAGCATCTCAGCATCCTCCCAAGAAGATTCCTGAGTGTACGAAGGAAACTGATGTGCAGGAAAATGATGGAGAACAGCCGGAAGAGAAATCTGCGATCAGAAATGAACCGATTGGAACATGGAGAATAAAGCATTGGAGTAGAAGTAATTGGTTTGGAGAAGCCAAAAAATCATTTGTGTATGATAATAAAGAATTATGATGCTCAAAAGCCAGCTTGTTTTACAGGGCTGTGGAAAGCTTTCGAAAGTATTTTTGGCTTATTTGCCAGACTCGTTAAAAAAATAACACTGAATCATCTCAAGTTTCTTGACCAGTGCTGTCCAACAGAAAATAATATGAGCCATATATGTAATTTAGAATTTTAAGTAGCCACATTAGAAAAAGTAAAACTGAGCAGGTGTAATTAATTTTAATATATTTCATCCAGTAACTATACCCAAAGTAGTTCAATTAAGAAAAATTGAGATATTTTACATTCCTTTTTTCATATCAAGTCTTGAGCATCCAGTGCATATTTTACACTTCAAAATAGCCACATTTCAAGTGCTTAGTAGCCACGTGTGGTGTTAGACAGCCCAGCTCTAGACCATAACTGGTATAATTAATTTGACCTAGTTCTCACCACAGAATATTTTGAACTAAAAGATAAAATGTACCTCTAGTTTAATCACAGTTGACTCCACAGTGGACTTACAGAGCTGGCAGTTGTTTTCTTGTTTGTTTTTTGTTTTGTTGTAGTCATAATGTTAAAACCACTGTTTCTAAATCAGGGAACAATTTTGCCTCCCAGGGGACATTTAGCAATGTCAGGAGACATTTTTGATCGTCATTACTGGGGTGTTAACTGGCATCTGGTAGGTAGAGGCCAGCTAAACACCCTGCAATGCACTGGACCACCCTCCCTGCCCCCAACACACACAACAAAGAATTATTCTGCCCAAGTGTCAACAGTGCCACGTCACCCTGTGTTAAACTAATCTGTGGCAGAGTGGTAAATTCATTTCTATAATATTTTCAAAAAGTAATGAAATAACCCTAAAAAGGACACAGAGTGAGATAGATAAAATATCTATTCTCTTATATATGTTATATATAATCATTCTCATACATACACAGTTGACCCCTTGAACAACACGAGTTTGAACTGCATGGTCCTACGTACATGCAGGTTTTTTTCACTAAATAATATGTACTGCAAGATCTGCGGTAGGTTGAATCTGGATGTGGAACCATGGATGTGAAGGGCGCAAAGTTGTTTGTTCAGGGGGTTGGCTCCCCTGAACTCCACATTAGTCAAGGGTCAACTGAATGTTTCATTATAACAGATCATTTGCTCCTCCCAGTACCCCTTCTTCGATGTTTTTCCTGTAGCATGTCACGTGTATTGCAGTTCATTCTCATTTGTCTTTATTTCTTACATGGGAAATATGAGTGTGAACTCTAAATACAGTTTGTAGAAATAAAACATGATCAGTCTACCATTAACTACTACAAGCATATATAAAAGGTGAAACCAATTAGTCATTGTACCATAGTCAGCAATTTTGACAGTTATTAATGTTCTTTTAATAATTTTAAATAAAGTATCTGGATTTCAGGCTACCTTTCAAAGCCTCCTTTGGCCTGTCATGCCCTCTATTGGACCACTGACCCTGTAGCAGTTGGATTTCTTCGGTTGCCAAGCAACAAAAATTCAACGTTGGTTAACTGAAGCAAAATGAGAATATTGGGTAATTCAGAGTTAGTTAGCAGAAACATTAAGCATGCTTTGAAAAGATAGGAACCAAACCTGTTTTGGGATCTATGTAGCAGGAAGTAATAGCTCAGTAATGAATCAGTTCCATCTATTTTTCTGTCTTTCATGAGTCAGGATGTGCTGGGAATGCTGGTTAGGAAAAGGCTAGGCACTTTAACTGGCAGCTCTAATCAGACTTTCACAATGCAGAAGAGGTGAACCTCACAAAAGAAATCTAGATTCTGTTTACTAGGAAAAGGGAGACTGAATGTGGAGAGCAAAAAAACAACAAAGAAATGGAAAACTTGTGAATCCTTAAGACTCCACTTGCTGCTCTGCTGCATGGCCGTCGTATCCTTTCCAGGTGTTTCTACTACATTCCCCTGTCCTTTTCTGAGAGCTTCAAAAGCCCTGTCTCTACCCTCAAGTGGTCGTTGTTTTCTTCTATATCCCCTACTCCTCTGTAAGAGTTGGTGACCACTGCTTACGTATATTCTCTATAACATCTCATTCCTCAGGAATCAGATTCTTTTACCTTCTCCTGCCTCACCTATGCTGGAAGGTAAACAGCCTTGGTCCATTGCTTGTGATGAAATACTCTATGGGCTGTTTTTCAAAATTCCTGGAGTTATTACCCAAGCTAATGCTTCCTTTAAAAACTAATTAAACTGTATGCACAGAACATTAAATTCAAAGATCAGTAAGTTCAAAGATTGTAGAAACCTGCAAGAGAATGTTACTTCCATCCTAACAACAACAACAACAATCACTTTTCTAATACATATCAGAGAAGGCAGCCAAAGGAACCAAATTCCAGAGTGACAAGCCCCTTAAAGAAGAGACAGAATACATGAACTGTTTCACCATTGGCAGAGAATAGGAGTCTCCCGCGAAAGCAAGTAAGAAGAAACTTGGAAAGGTCTAAGTTTTACCCTATCTGCAAGTTATGTTAGCCTACCACAGTTTCTTAAATCAGAGACAAGGGACTTTATTACCCACTCTAATAGTATTAATCAGAGTGTCAGTCTCTGTGCTGGTTCCCTGAACCCCAGTCCTACAGTGCAATGAGAAGGGCCCCATGACACCTCCACATGCAGTGGGTACCATTACAGGGAAGGAACCCTGAGCTCAGGGAACCTAAATATTTTATAATGGGTATTAAGCATGCCTGCCCTTTGCTCTGGAGGGAGACATCTTTATAATAGTAGACAGTAATCTAGTGTGTCTTTCTTCTAGCAGGAGATGCGGTCTCTTTTCCTAGGCTGCAAAAGCAGTCCAGAACCAAGATAGTGCCTCTTAGGAGCATAAGTCATGCATGAACACGAGAGGCCCGTGAAGAATCGTCTCCCAACAGAGATCAGCTAAAATTTTAAAGAATTCTTTAAGGGCCAAGTGTGGTCTAAAGTATTAGCTTAGAATAAGCGGGACCCTTGATATGACAAAAGTTCACATTCACCTGGGCGTTTTCTTTCCACTGGGTGCTGATGAGAACAACTGGGGCAGGAGCCTGATGAGAAGACGTCCCTAGGTGACGCAGGCAGGCAGCGGGGGATGTAACGATCTTGGTGACAGATGTGAAACACTGCCCACTTCCTCAGACCTTTCTCCTGTATGAGTGAAAGACAGTGACCACTTGGGGAGACAGAGCAAAGCTTCCTGCCTCTGGGGGAGGGGTAAATGCAAAGTTCTCTGGCCCCTGGGGAGAGCGAGAAAAACATCTTGGGCTCAGGATCCCACACCAATCCCAAGCAGAGGTCTACTCTCAGTGGGAGATGAGCAGTTGTGGGGCACAAGACGGTGGAATGACACAGGTGAGCAGGACTTGGAAGCTGAGGGTGGAGCAGGAAAACAGAACCTCTGTCACCCAGGTGTGATTCTAAGTACAAGGTGACAGCAGCCCATCTATGGAGGAAGATGCAGACCATAGTATCCCAAAGGTAAAAATAATAAATATGCAAACCCATTTTTGTGACTTGATTTACTCAGTGCCCCACACTAATGGCCAGGTGTAAATATTATCCATCTGCTTCAACTATTCTCTACAAGATGTGTGGCATTCAGTCAAAAATTCTAAGACTGAAAAAAAAAAATTAAGAGAAAACAATCCATTGTCAAGAGATGAAACAAATGACAGAATTAAACTCAGAGATGACCCAGATATTAGAATTTGTGGGACAGAGACTTTATGATGAATGTGTTAAGGGATTTGCTGTAAAAATAAAAGGCAAGCTTCAACATACCTGCAGGAAATAGGCAACTAAATAATCATCAGTGCTAATTTGAAAAAAAACCAAAAAGAACTTTTAGAAATAAAAATACAATGACTAAGATTAAAAATTCAGATTAGACACAGCTGAAAAGAGAGGCAACCAGAGAATAGATGATAAAAAGTTATTCAAAATATGCTACAGAAAGACAAAAAGGTGAAACATATAGAAAAGGGACTAAAGTCCAGGGAGATAAGTGAGAAAGATTAACATCTGTGTATCAGGAGTTCCAGAAAGAAAGGAAAGAGAATGGGGACAGAGGTGCCAAATAAGGAGACAATTACTGAGGATTTTCCAGAATGGTGAAACATACCCATTCACAAATTCAGGAAGCTTAGAAATTTCTAAACAGATTAAATAAAAAGCAATCCACACTAGACACAACAAAACTACAGAACATGAAAGGCAAAGAAAATCATAAAAGGTGGCAGAGAAAAAAGCCAGATGACATCCAAAATAGTGGCAGGTAGACAACAGGTAAACACCTGTTTATCTTCAAAAGACACCAGCGTATCTTCAAAAGGCTGAAAGGAAAATAATTGCTAACCCAGAATTTTACATCCAGTGAAAAGTTTCTGAAAAAAGGAGTAAGATACAGATATTTCAGACTGGCAGAGACGGAGTGGCCATTAGCAAAACAGGGAGATTCAGGATGTGTACTTCACGTGGAAGAAACGCTATCCCAGACGGGAGGGCAGAGAAGGAACAGGGCGTGAGGAGCCAAGTGATGAACACGTGGGCGGATCTGAATGAACACTGAGAGCATAAAACACTCATGAGTGTGAAATTTTAAAAAGTAAACACGATGGAATTAACATGTACAACAACTATATATATATGTAGGGAAAGGAGTCAATAGAGTTAATGTATCCTAAGTTCCCTAGAAAATGGATAAAGTTATTAATTTTAACTTACGGCAAGCAGTAAATATATATTTTGTAATTTTTAGGATATCCACTAAAAAGATAAAAAAAAACTTTCAAGCTATGAGAGGGAAAAATGTAATTATAAAAAAGAGTCAAAAGAAAAGAAAAGAAATGAAACAGAACAAGTGAGACAAATAGCACAAAATAAGACAGCAACTTCAACTGAAATGCCAGTAAACAAGTGCAAACAGACCGACTATTCCAATTAGAAGATTGTCAGGCAGGATCAAAAAAGTCAGTTATAAAAATAAACTGCTCTTCACTCAAAAAAAGAAAATCATTTATACAAAGTTTACAGGAGATACATGTTAAACTTAAATATACAGAAAGTTTAAAAGTAACAGGACAGAAAAAAATACACCATTCAATTTCTAGGTGAGAGAAAGCTGGTCAGATAAGATAACCTTAATGTCAGGTAAGACAGACATTAAGGCAAACAGTATTATTGAAGATAAAAGGTCACTTCATAATGAGAAAATGTTCAATTTGTCAGTAAGCTATGACAGTTGTAAATCTATAATCACCTAATAACAGATTCAAATTATAAGAAACAAAAGTTAATAGAAGTTCACAAATTACTATCGTATTAGATTAAGTACCTAAGTAATTAATAGAGCTAGCAGAAAAAGATAAGGAAAGTTATCAAAGATTTAAAGTGTCATTAATAAACGTAACCTAACTTCTTCTGACTGCAGAATATACATTCTTTTCAAGCACACATGAAACATTTATAAAAACTAACATATGTCGAGCCATAGAGCCAGTCTTCAACAATCATTAAAGGACTAAAGTCATACAGAACATGCTCTCTGACCACAGTGCAATTAATCTAAAAATAAATAACAAATTGATAACCAGATATGTACAGTTAAGGAGCTGGGTATGCAAGTCTGAGATTTAGATAAAAATCTGGGAGTCATATAGTTTATTAACAGCAAAACTTGGAATTAAACCTGAGTTTCCTTCACGTTCATTTAGTGGGATGACACCATACAGTGTTTTCTGCCCGTAATATTTCTTTTTGCACTGAGAATTAAATATATACAGTGCATCAAAATAATACTAAAATGGCCTGTTACTGGATTATTGAATAAGCACAGAATTCAAACATCTCTCTCACTTAGAGGTGACTCATGTTCTAACACTTTACATCGTAGGTTGTAATTTCAGTCTTTTAAAATATACCTTATTTTTTAAAATAAGATGTTTTTTAAGACATTTTTTATTGAGTTATAGTCATTTTACAATGTTGTGTCAAATTCCAGTGTAGAGCAATTTTTCAGTTATACATGAACATACATATATTCATTGTCACATTTTTTTCTCTGTGAGCTACCACAAGATCTTGTATATATTTCCCTGTGCTATACAGCATAATCTTGTTTACATATGCCTGTTAGTATCTACAAATTTTGAACTCCCAGTCGTCCCTTCCCACCCACTCCTCGGCAACCACAAGTTTGTATTCTATGTCTATGAGTCTGTTTCTGTTTTGTTCTTTTTTTAAATTATTTTTTTTTAGATTCCACATATGAGCGATCTCATATGGTATTTTTCTTTCTCTTTCTGGCTTACTTCACTTAGAATGACATTCTCCAGGAACATCCGTGTTGCTGCAAGTGGCGTTATGTTGTTTAAAAATAAGGTATGTTAATAGAAGCTTATCTAACATTTAGTTTGGATAACCCAGGGTCAAGTTCTTATACACGCCTCAAGAGCTATAAAACACCAGGTGTGGAATCTGTAGTCTTGTGAAATATTCCAGGTAGACCTCATGACTTACAGTAGGTGAAATTTCATGTCAGCCTTTTAATCAAATAAAGCACTCATTTCCTCTGACATTAGATAGAGTCTGAATTTTCTGTTTCTGATGTAGATACTTTATACAGTTATGAAACCTAGTTTTGAAGAATTAATTTTCCTCACATTTAAACACATTTCTTTGTTAAAAATACAACATAACCCGTTACCCAGTTCTTTGTGCCATGAAACTCCCTCTAAGTATCTGGTTTCTTGAACTGAGAGTAACTAATGCATATAAATCTCTTCCCAAAGTTACCAAGATTGCACCCTAAGGACACATCAGCCCTAGATGGTCTTGACCAGTGTGAATGGTAAGTAAATTGCTAATGAGACACAAAGAAGGCAGGGTCATTCTTGTTTCTAAAGGTATTTATACTTGAGGGGAGGACGTGGGGGGGGGAGCTATTGGAAGACAATTTCCTTAAAAAAATCAAGAGTATCATTCAAAGAAACTCACGTTTGCTAAAGAGAATTATGAATACCTACCTACCCAGAAGCATCTGGGAGGGGCAATATTGCACCGTGGCTATAGACTGGGCTTTGGATTTGGATTGAAGAATATTCGAGTCCTTATTCTTCCAGTCACTAGCTATGTGATGTTATAAAGTTACTTAAAATCTTTACATTTTAGTTTTTTTATTGATGAAAATACTGCCTGCCACATAATGTTGAGGATTAAATGGAAGAATGCATAGTAAGCATTTGATAAATGCCTTCTTAGTGGTTGGGTTCATTTATCAGACCTTTTTTTTTTCCTATTAGCAAAGTAATACATTCTTGTAGCAAAACTTCAAGGAATACAAAAATATTAAGAAAAATGCAAGAGCTGCCTCACTTCCCTCCAATTCTAATTACAGAACCAAGTGGTAACCATTATCAACTATTTGATTTGTATTTGACCTTCTTAATATTTCACTTCTTATTTTTAGAGTTTGAGATGCCTATGTCAGAACATGTTTTCTTTATTCAATATACTTTTTCTTTCCATGTATTACATTAAAATTTTTTCTACATGATCAATATCGCAAATTATCAAAGAAATGCAAATCAAAACAACAATGAGGTGTCACTTCACACCAGTCAGAATTGCCATCATTAAAAAGTCCACAAACAATAAATGCTAGACAGGGTGTGGAGAAAAGGGAACCCTCCTACATTACTGGTGGGAATGTAGTTTGGTGCAGCCATTATGAAAAACAGTATGGAGGTTCCTCAAAAAACTGAAAAGAGACTTACTATATGATCCAGCAATCCCACTCCTGGGCATATATCCAGAGGGAACCCTAATTCAAAAAGACACATGCACCCCAATGTTCATAGCAGAACTATTTACAACAGCCAAGATGTAGAAACAACCTAAATGTCCATCCACAGATGACTGGATAAAGAAGTTGTGGTATATTTATACAATGGAATACTACTCAGCCATAAAAATGAATAAAATGCCATTTGCAGCAAAATGGATGGCCCTGGAGAATGTTTTCACTTACTAAGTGAAGTAAGCCAGAAAGAGAAAGAAAAATACCATATGATGTAACTCATATGTGGAATCTAAAAAAAAAAAAAAGACATAAATGAACTTATTTACAAAACAGAAATAGACTCACAGACAGAAAACAAACTTAATGGTTACCTGGAGGGAAAGGGTGTGGGAAGGGATAAATTGAGAGCTTGAGATTTGCAGATACTAACCACTTTTTATAAAATAGATATACAACAAGTTTCTTCTGTATAGCACAGGTAACTATATTCAATATCTTGTAGTTACCTATGATGAAAAAGAATATGAAAACAAATATATGTATGTATACAGATGACTGAAACATTATGCTGTACACCAGAAACTGACACAACAGTGTAAACTGACTATACTTCAATTAAAAATAAATAAATAAAATTTTTCTTTCACCCTCTGGTTAAATCCATATTTAGTGCTCACACAGAGGTGTGAGGGTGTGAGGTAGAGGTTGTGGACGAATCATTTGATCATTAATGTGACCCATAGTTGCTTGGTATTGGGGTTTGCTCTTCCAACCTGAACTTTAAAAATTAACATAACTCCAGTGTCCTTTGGCTGAAAAGAATATCCCGCTGGCATCCCAGAGGACAGTGCTTGAGAGCACCATTCTGTTCTGAGTAGCACACTGCCAGATGTCCTGCTCAGGGCTACCTCCCCTACGTGTCTAGGTATCATTTTTGCTTGCTAGTGTCTGGTGAATACGACTGTCGATGTGAATGCTACATCAGTTAAGAATGGTCCAGCTGCATGTAACAGATGATCTGACAGTAGCTTAAATATGCAAGGTTTTGTTTGACTTAGGGACAAGAAGTCTGCAGCGATAGCAGCTCCATGGTAACACAAGGTTCTGTGTTTTGCTTCACCATCCACAATGTAATGGCTTGTTTCCTCTTCACTGTAAGATGCTTGCTGAGGCTCAGGCATCTAGCAATGTATTCAAGGCTAGGAAAAAGCAGGGAGGGTGGTACCAGATACATCTTTCTCCATTTTATATGGAAAACAAAGGCTTAATAAGAAGTTGCCTGGAAGACTTCTGCTTGTATATCATGCTTGGGCCACAGCAGGGTCACAGAGCCACCCCTACGTGCAAAAGAGCTGAGAAGCAAATTGTGTATTTTGTTTCCCAATCTCTATAGTGGGAAACAGCACTGAAAGAGAGTGTAACCAGTTCATAGTCTCTGGCACAGGAGGGAAAGTGGGAGATGAGGGGTGGGTTACGACCACTCGGCTTCGTTCTTCTTATTGGTGCTGGTATGACGTGCCCAGCCACAGCAGGGACAGTGACCCACAAGCTCTCCAACGGGGAGCCCCGTGCCAAGAGAAGGCCCAGGTTCCCCAACTGTCAGAGCTCTCAGTGACCAGCTCCCTGGGTTCATACACAGCTCCCTGCCCAGGGCATCAGTGTCCCCCAAGGCAGAGCTGAGGCAGTCCTGGCATCTGCCACCTCTTGAGACCCAGGACCCCTGTTCTTCTCTGTCAGCTCAGCCCTGGGTTTGGCCAACAATGATTGTAATTTTCTACCCTCAAGGTTTATTTGGAGGACTCTCCCTTTCCTGTCCTTCTCTGCCCCCAAGCACTGTTCAGGGACACTCTGTCCCCCTGGGAAGGCCTCTCAAAGTCCAGGGATCCTCACGCAAACAAGTTTACCATTTCTTGAATTTTGCGCACCAAAGGGGATTGGACTTCCTATGTCCTTTGCAGTAGCCAGAGGATCTTGGCTTATACTTGCTTAACATGTAAGAAGGCTTTGACTGAGTCGCTGAAGAACAAGGAAAATCATCCAAGGTGACCCCCTGGACTGCGTTCTTACTTACCAGAGAAGTGGCGTTCACCTTCTCCCACCTCAGTAAAAAGCTGGCTACACAAAAAAATTAGAAAGTTTGCAGTAATTGCAATACTTGCAAGTGGCAGAATTGCTTTTCTGAGGTTTCATGCAACCCCTCCTTAGATCACATCATTCATTCATTCAACCACCAAACATCTAATTGTCAGACCATGAGCCAAATAATATGGATATAAAGCCAAATCTGGCACCATCCTTTACCTGAAGGACCTTAGCGTCCAGTGTGTGGGAGAGATGTGGAAATCATTTTTGCCTGTTGTTTACAAGTGCTAGGGCAAAGGGGTGCCTCGGGTGACAGGGAACCCCTGAGGAGAGGCAGCTAAGTCAGGCTAAGGGCCAGAAAATGTTCCAGGGGAGAGGATGCTTGAGCTGAATTTTGAAGTAGAAGTAGAAGTTGCAAAGGGCATTTCCAGGGAGAGGAAAGAGCATGGGTGATGACAGGGTACCCAAGGTATCGTTTCTGCAGGCATGTCATTTCTGCATAAACCAGCTCATTATACAACCGGTGCGTGAGACAGGTGGCGTTCCCTATGGAGAGGAGGGTATTTGGTGAAACGAAGTCTAAGGGCCCAGAGAGGAACAGGAGTCAAATACTGCAAATTGTTGTTGAACTAATGCACTTGAACTCTAGGTCACAGGTTATAAATTTAGGTTACAAGCTTAGTAAGTGATTGTTTTCCCTCCCAGAGTGAAAAAGTAAATTGATGTTTCTATTCTGATGAAAGGGAAAAGTTGAACACCTATGATGGATTGAGTGCAAAGCCCATAATCTTCCCAAAATGATAATTACAATTATTTTACCTTTCTGCCAGCCTGTTTGCTTGCATTAGCGCAAGGAGATTAAACCCTCGGGGGACTTAAAAGTTGTAGGTGAATGTTTTATCTTGGAAATTATAATAAATTAGAAACTTTCTAGGACTGAAGTCATTTCCTGCAGTATTTTTTCCAGGCTATTAATTTATTCCCCTGTAATATAAGATGCACAAAATGGGGGCTGAATTAATAAACCTTCCCGGGCATCTCATTTATTACACTTCCAGGAAACAATTTAGGTATGGGAAGAACAGAGACCAATATCTGCACATCAATTTTCTTTCTTTATTTTGGCTTCAAAGTGTTCCCATGTTTCTCTAGTTTCCTAGAAGACTGGGACTTTGGGAAGCAGATTCCCATAATGAAGTCAATTTAATTCAAGTCAGAAAGGGCAAAATTTATTTCTAAATTTTAAAAAATATTTTAAAATGCAGCAAAAAGCATTTTGTTTGGTTTTAAAACGCCTTTTTGCACTTTAAAAGGGGTGTCCCGGCCTAGCCTGAGATTTTATACTGCCAGAACGTCAGAAGATAGTCAGTGTTGATGTTTGTTTCTAAACCTGTGTGTGCGACGACTGCTGCAGAAACGACTGACAATGAACTTCCTCTACCCTAAACCTCACCAAATACTGACACATATTACCTTGTATTGTATTCAGTTTCCCAGTGTATAACACTGTTTCCTATTGCCTTGTTTAACCTTCATGGTATCACTATAAAACAGACTCAGGATTTTGTAAGCTAGGAAGGTAATTCAGAAGTTCTGACAAATAGATCTCAGACTTAAGCCTTCATTTGCATCCCTGCAAGGGCTTTTCCTAAAAGAGATTCCTGTGTTTTACTTCTCCACTCAACCTCCAAGACTCTGCTTTAACAGCTAACAAGCTGCCAAGGTGACGCTGATAGTGAGCCCAGCTGGGAAACACTGTTTAAGGGGACTCATCTAGAGCTCTTAAGGAACAGAACCAGAACTCAAACTAGAGATGCTGGCTGTAAGTCAGCAGTGTTTTTCCCATAGATCACAAGTCAGAAAAGTAGATGAGCGGCAGGGATTATGTGGATGGATGCAGATGGATGTGGGTTGATGGCAAACAGATAAATCTTAGAGCAATTTCTCTTCAAAAAAGAATTTCTAAAGTGAAGATGGAATGACAGTCAATGATCAGAAATTTTCAGATGGGTAACATTTCATAGGATGATGGGTAAGGAAGACAGGTCATGTTGCTAGTATGGATGTGATATTTGTCTCTTTGCATGAAAAATAGGAAATGTGGGAAAATGAGGCAGAGGAAATAGTAGGATTGGCCCTTGTATCTTTTCAGAAGCCACAGTGGAAAAAAATCCATGATAAGTTGGAAAGTTGAAAACAAATAATTGAAAAAATAGTTGCCACCAAACTGAAGTAAATTCCCAAGTACATGGGGGAAAAGATACCACATATTTTAGAAGATGAGCTATACTCAGCCCCTAGGAAGGAAGATCTGAGTGGTAGGTGATTCTACTTCTGTATTACAAATGATGAAGTTAAGGTTAAAAGAAGTAAAAGACGTTCCCTAAGATGCTTGGTGAACATGTGGAAGAAGAAATTTGCACCTGTGAGTTAAGGTTTTCTATCAAACTCTAACTATAATAAATGGAAGCATAAAGAAGGACCCATAAGAGGAGGAAAATAAAGTCTCGGCAACTGAAAGAAGGCCTAGGTCATGCAACCTACAATCCATTCTGTGATGTTCATAGGCTGTAGCAATGCTTTCCCATGTTTTTGTCATCAAAGAAATCCCCAGAGCTATGACAGAATTTTTTCTTGGACATTCGACACTGGGGCTTTCCAAATTCTGATTATTCAGAAGTCAATACAAAATTTCAGCCTTAGGCAGGATTAAAAAAAAATATTAGCAGAGAATAAATTTTAGGTAATTTCTTTGTGCTGCCACATCTCCTGTTGGTTGAGCATTTGGGTTTTAGATAATGCCACCTTAAGTAATAAACTACAAACACTTTCTCCTTTTAAGTGTTTGTAGTTCTCAGAAGCTGTGTTACATGGTATAGTGTATTTTGTAAAATATGTTTTTTTAAGGCTATAAAAAACTTCTAGAAGTTTGATATTTTTAATCATTGATAATCTATGCAATGGGTTGCTGTTTTCCCCTCCAATAAAGCTCCCCTTTGTAGACGCCGTCACAAATTCATCCCAGTTGTTAGTTCACCATTTGTCCAGGTTTCCTTGGAAGCTGTGTCTCCTTTCTATTTCTTTTCCAAAAGACTTTCCAAGTGCTAAGACTCACGGCAGGTCTTTCATGCCACGTCTGTCTTACATAAATCTGAATCTGGCTTCAGGAAAACATTGAAGACACAGCTAGTACCTAAAACGTCTTCAGTCTGAGTGTTCTGATTCATCCTGAATCACTCCCCACAGTCCATGGAAGGAATTTCTGATTGAGCTCTGCTCTCTGATTCAAAAACCTCCTGATCATAATTTGTTTTTCCTAAGAGAAAGTCATATTGTATTTTATGAGTACAAACACAAGAATCCACAATGGTCCTTTTCTCATAGGAATAAGTGAGATGATTCGCCTTTCTAAAAGTAAATGCAAAACCATAGGCTAAAGGATTGTTTTTTCCCAAGCCTCCAAAATCACCTCAAATGCAATTGTTATAAACAGACAAGACAGAGTGTCTAACACTGAGAACATAAAATTTTCAAACATATATTTGTTCATAATGGAACCCATAAACAAAACAATCCTTGTCATATAGGAATTTGTTTTCCTAGTTCTATTCCTCCTTCTCATAATTATTGACAGACAGGCATCATAAAAAGAATTTAAGTTCGGTATTGGTGGGAAAGAATTTCAGAGTTATTTCTAGTAATTCCCCTGCTCCCTTAATGGACTGGTATCAGAATTAAAAAAAAAAAAACGTAGCTGGCTTTATTTTGTTAACACTTGCTGTAGTCTTAGGTTCAGAAAATAGAGGTTTTCCATCCCCACTAATGTAACAGGAAATCTTGGAGTTCAGGCTCTGTCCACAGCTGTCGCTCCCCCAAGAATGGGCTTTAACTTTTCACCTACTAGAGAAAATAATGATTTTTATGGCTCTCAAGAGTCTTTTTAAAATGGGATTTGTTTCACTTTGGTGATACATTTCAACCCACATTTTACATTTTCTGAATGAATAATCCAGTGGGTAGATGTCCTTTCATACATACATCGGACAGGCAGTTGAATAGATGAAAGTTCCAGTTAAAGAAACCATTTTGTAACTTTAAAAAAAGGCTGAGAATTCCTCTCTGAGGGAAAACTCACCCACAAACTCTTGTTCTCTACTTTTGGATTCTCAAATCTTGTTATCTTTTAAAGAAAGGCAGAGTCTTAATAGACAATATTAAAAATATGTATTAACAAAAATTCTGCATGTTCATGTAATTTCAGCACTTGGCTATGTATTCCAAGATATGTGTGCGTGTACGTGTCCCTCTGTGTGTGTGTGTGTGTGTGTGTATGTATGTGTGTGTGCATGCACTTTTGGTAAAAATTGATTTAAAAAACTATTTTAAGAGAAAAAATACCCTTGATTAGATCACCCAGTTTTACTTTTTTGGTATGAATTGAGCACACTGAGTGGTTTGTTCTGTTTCTGTTTTAAGTTGCTATGCTTCCCATTATGCTCTCTAATGGTTACCAAAACAGTATTTGTCAATACTTGTCACATCAGATATCTTGTTTCATTTTTGGTTTAATGGTCTAAAATTCTTTGATGCTGAATACAAAGAGAAATCCCAGAACATTTAAGACTGTTGAAAGAAAGGTACTGAAATAGGACCCAGGACCACATCCTGCCTTCGCACGTACATAGCCTGCCACAGACTGACTGCTGAGCTGCTGCTGGTGGTGGCCGTGGTGGAGGGCATGCACTTGTTCATGTGGACCTCTGTTCTGTGATACTGCGTATCTAAAAGCAGGGGTCTTTACTGGGGTCCATGACACTTGCTGGCAAAATGGAATGTACATGTGCATAAAGGCATTTTTTTCTGAGGGTTAGAGTCATAGCTTTCTTTAGACTGTCAGAGTTTCATAACCTGAAAAAGGAAAAAGTAATAGACTGAAAACCTACAAGATGGAATGAGCTATATATTTCAGATTTTCTAAACATCACTTATGTATTAGGGTTCTTCAGAGAAGCAGAACCAATAGGATTGATCTATCGACTGATCGACTGATCTACTGATCTACCTACTTACCTACCCATCTGAGAGAATGGGAATTTTATTACAGGAATTGGCTTATGCAGTTGTAGAGTCCAAAAAGACCAGTCCAAAGTCCAAAGGTCTGAGAGTGGGAGGGGGACTGATGGTATAAGTCCCAATCTGAGTCCAAAAGCCTGAGAACCAGGAGCACCAATGTCTGAGGGCAGGAGAAGATGGACATCTCAGCTGAAGCAGCGAGCGTGCCCTTTCTCCACCTTTTTGTCCTATCTGGGCCCTCAACAGATTGAATGATGCCCCCCAACTCTAGGCAGGGCCATCTGCTTTACTCAGCCCACCAATTCAACTGCTCATCTTTTCTGGAAACACCCTTACAGATACACCACCCAGAAATGTTTTACCAGCTATCTAGGCATCCCTTAACCCAGGCAAGCTGATACATGAAATTGACCATCACAACTTAATAGTCTGAAACATAAATTTACATGACTTTCTCTTCTGCCTTTTAAGACTAAGATGCCAGTCAATAAACTAAAGAGATTTTATTGACTTGAATGGTACAGGCATATGACTAAAGCAGAGAAAGTATAAAATATAGTTTTATTTTGTAAGAGTGATGTGTTCCTGAAGACTTGGCAAAATTCAGACTTGCATATTTCACGTCTAATTGCTCCTATAGGACTGACAAAGATGTTTCCTAGTGAAAGTGGCCAAGACATATGCCAGCAACATAAACACAGCTGGTGATTCATTCATCCCTTCTCAACGTAAAATTGTAATTCTTCGAGATTAAAAAATAGATTTGTATATTTTAATTTTGTGCTTAAAGTGAAAGTATATTGATATTTTAAGTTAACACAATTCTAATTTGCATACATTTGCATTAGGTATGTTACATTGTGTGCGGTAAATTAAAAATTCATACTTTCAAATTATTAGTGCCACTAACACCACTGTTGGCACAATTACTGTAATTAATGGCTCACCTAATCTATAAAGGGAAGTAAGTTTCTTTCCCTTTTCAGTGGTTGTCTATGTTGGGTTGCTTTTATATCCTGTAGCAGTCTGACAATTAAGGAAACCCAACCGGAAGGAGAGACTGAACCAACAAAATACTGGTTAAGAGCTGGTCTGAAAATTTATAGATCTAATTTTGGCTCCCATAAAGTGCACGTATATGTCTATGTGTGTGTTTGATTTTCATTTTGACTCAGTGTTCTGTGGGTGATTTTAATTAACACTTGAAGATAGTTTGAGGTATAGCAAATTCAGCCATTCATTCTGATTCTTGACTTCACAGTTTCCAATCCCTAACTGGCAAGGAGAGTATAAATTACCCTTGGCTTATCTACTACACGTCAGTCACAATACGTTTAAGTACAATCTTTCAGGCATTATCATAAAAATGTTTTTTTAAACATTTGAGAAATTTGAATTTTAAGGATACTATAATTTATCCTGAACCAAAACTTTGGCTTTTAGGTTGTTTTGACCTCAACTTGTAAAGCTTCTTTATGTAACAAGTAGTTAACCCAAAGTGGCATGTTTGGTTTCAAATTACAAGTGACACTGACTCTCTTGATGTCTCAAGTAAGAGGGGGTTCTTACTGTAAATACACATGGAAAAAGAATAAGGAGAAGAGGTGTCTAGGGCTTCACAGGAACCAAATAATAGTGATGGAACCAGAAGTCATGTAAAGACAGACACAGACACATATCTGTGCTATATGGCAACACAATGCAATTTGAGAATCCAAAGATTTCTATTCCTCAAGATCCAATTCTAGCTTTAGGGAGCCACCATGCCACCGCCCTCCACCTCCCTTTCCCAAAGCAGGAGTTCAAGGAGCCCTATTACAGTGCTCTGCCATTATTACCCCTCAGCTAATGGTATGGTATCTTCCAGAAAGCCACCCAGAGTCACCTGAACACCCCTCCTCTGTGTTCCCATAGTGTCCCACAGAGCTTGCTATTGCAATATTTATCGTGTTGTATTACATTTTGCTTTTCCTTGTCAGACACCACTACCAGAATGAAATCACGTTCTGTGCCTTGGTCATCTCTGTATTCCTGCCCCCTGGCTTGTCTGTGATTTTCAGTCTTTGCTCCCCTTACCAGCTGCTTTTAATTGACTTTCTTTCTAGGATGCAATACTTTCTCAAAGGGAGAATTAGGTTTGTTCCTTTAGTCACCATCTTCTCTGTGGGGTAGAGACTTTGTGCCATATTACCTCCTAGGCTGCAGGTACAAAAATGTCTGCACTGATCCAACAGCTGTGGCCAAACTGATGAGGGTGGACCAGCATAAAAATTTGTGTGGTGCAGCATGGCAGTGGGTTTGGTGAGGCTTGAGCTGTTCAGTGCAAGAGGTCACAGCTTACACTCCAAAAATTTGTTGAGTGATTAAAGGCACGGCCTATGTTGGTTATCGTTCAACTAGTCCTTTCTGAACTATTTTATGTTAGATTGAAGAACTAATATTTCTTTGGGGAAGAAGCATAATCTCAGCTCTCAACAGGCAAACATTTCATTTCCTTCATTAAAATCCCTGGTAACAAGAACCAGTTGCTGAGAAATAGGTCACAGTTATGCATGAAGCTCCAATCTGCTGGTATAACAACCAAATGTCAGTAACTGTTTAATGAAAAGTTTTCATTTTTTGGCAGAGTTTTGGTGACTAATTTCTACTCTATAATTTGTTTTTGAGGTAAACCAAATTCACCAAAATCAGGCTGCATTTCTCTGCCTTTTCAGATACGGGCCTCGCCAGACTTCGAGTTAACACTATTCATTTCAAAGAACAATTTTTTGACCACATTCACACTTCAAGATGTTTGTTTTTCATCTCTGGTCACCCAGCTCTTTGGAATCTTTCTTATTACTATAGAAGCTAAGAAAATCAGCACCAACTGTTTCAGCTACTGTGATGGTTAATATATTTGTCAAATTGGCTAGGTTATGGCACCCCGTTGTTTGGCCAAACACCAGTCTGGATATTACGGGGGGGGGTATTTTTTAAGATGTGATTAACAGTTAAATCAGCAGACACTGAGTACAGAAGACTGTCCTCCATCATGTGAAGGCCTTACAAGCAGAGACTTGAAGTCCCTGAAGGAAGAAGAAAGACGTCCTCCCTCCAGGTTGCCTTTGGACTCCAGATTACAAAAGCTGGAATTTCCAGCCTGCTGATCTGCTCTGCAGGTCTCACATTTGCCAGCCCCTGCAATCATGAGCCAGTTCCTAAAGATAAATCTCTCTCCCTCTCTTTCTCTCTCTGTGTATGTTGTATATTATACACACACACAGAGGCTAGGTGAATTAGGATACACACACATACACATCCTATGGGCTCTATTTCTCTGAAGAATTCTGGCTAATACAGCTCTTACCAGCCTTGTTAATGAAGTGCGATTATTCACGCCAACGGGAATAAATCAGATCAATGGCTCTAAATCACGGGGCGGTGGAGGGGGTGGAGAACATGGAGTAGTCTCAGAGACTGCTGGAGGAGAGAAGTAAAGCACTAAGGGGAGGTGTTCTCTGTTCTGCCCTTTCTGAGCTTAGACCAGAGTGATTTGACTTTTATTTTATATATTGGAAGATGCTGTGCATGGTGCTTAAAAAAATATTCCGCTGCTAAAAATAAAGCTTGACAATTTAGGGTTACAGTTAGGATGGACCAGTTTCTCAAAGTTTACATATATATGATATCTTCATGAGATTTTTTTTTTTACTAAATTCTTGAGTGTAATTTCTGACTGACAAAGGGATACTGCCCCCAAATGTACCAAATATATACTTTTTTGTAGCCTGTAAAGACATTGTCTCTATGATAAGGATTTTCAGGTCATCTCTTCCCAGTAGCTTGATTTTATCCAGCTGTATAATTTTATAAATATCTAAGAAGATATAATGGATATAATTGACTTGGCTTCTCAAATCCATGTCCATCTTCTTGAGTGGCCTTTCATTAAAGCAATCATCTTTAAAAATCATGAAAGGCAGGGGAACATATGTTTGAGATTGTATTTCTGATTTGTTTTTTACAGGATTAGTGAAAAGACTAAATCAAGATGTGGACACAGGAGCAGGGAGTGGATAGATTCTCTCTTGGCCCCTGCATTCAGGAACTTGGAAAGGAAGGAAAACCTGGACCATAGTTCACCAAGTTCTGAAGCATCGGTGGCAGGCGTAGGGTGGAGTAAAGTCCTGTGGCATTGTGGGGTGAAGTACTGACAGCATTCGGTGGCAGAACTCGGTGGTGGGCCTAAAAGGAATTTGATCTTTGAGCTAGAACTACCTAGAAACGGGGTCAGAATCCTCCCTGTTTAGTAGCATGGTTTGGGTAGGATTAACAGGAAAAGATGCACGTTGTAATGGAAGTGGGCTTCCAGAAATAGCAGATGAGCTGGGTCTCTGCTATCCAATATTTCCTGGCCTGGGGAACCATGAAGTCTTAAGACTTCTCTGAGCAAGAAGGTCATCACGATATTTTGCTATAGGTAGGGATGGGGGCGGGGAGCTTGTGGGCAAGTAGGAACCTAAGCAGAGACTTAAAATACAGCCCTCCTCTAATGCTCCCATACTCTCCGAACACCTTCCTACACTGCACTTATCCCTCATACTAGAACTGACTATTTATGTTTCTTCTGTGACACTGTCAATTCCTTGAAACTCGAACTGCATCTTGTTCTTTGAATGCACAGCACCCTCACAATGGAGGTGCTAGATAAATTGGGGGAGGAGAGTAGAAGGGAGGACGAGAAGGGATGGGGGAGTGAAGCTTGTGCCCTTGATAACCATCTATCTGATACACGGCGCCTGTGGATCCGGCTTAGAGTATAGCTTCAGGTGGCCATCTGGCAGTAAAAGCATTTTTTTTTTCAATTTTTAAATTTTTTTGATGGAGGTGCTGGGGATTGAATCCAGGTTCTCACGCATGCTAAGCACACGTTCTGCCACTGAGCTATACCCTCCTCCCAGTAAAAGGATTCTTTTAATTCCATCTGTTCTCAAGCCTGTAATCAATCTACAGAATTTTAGTGCAAATCAAATAAACACCACACTGGAGTTACATAGCAGGCTATTTTCTATCCTGTTTGGCTGTGCCCACTTTCCAGAGTGTGAAGACCTATAATGAGGGAATATATGTGGTTAGTGTGGCAATGTCTGGCAGGTGTCACCTTTAAGTTTCCCTCAGTTGAGTGAGGCACACCCTTATTAAAATTCAGGGAAATTTTACTAATTTGCAGTTAGAACACATGGTTGGTATTGCCATGCTTTACACAGCACACGAGGGCCATTCACTGCATAGTGAAGCTTACAAAGGAGGTACTTTGATTCATGGACTGCTTTAAATAGTCAGTGTTTAGGCTTTTTCAGTTTTCCCATTCCTCCTGTCTATCCTCATGATTTATTATTCTTTTCCATTCATTGCCCCATTTAGGATGAAATGTTTTAGCCCATTTTAGCCAGGGAAGAGCATGAAGAGTATTCCATGGCACCCTTTCATTTGACCAATGCTGAGCATAAGTGACCTGACCAGTCAGAGCCGTCCGATTGCAGGAACCTGCTCTCCCCACTGCACCCGGCTGCCCTGATTCAGCTGTTTAAGAAGCCCCATTCCTTGTTTTCAAATTCTACTATTCCTAAAGCAGAATAATTGCAAAACAAACTCAATTAACCATCCCTTAGAGTAGTATACAGAAAATCTGCAGGTAAAATCCAAGAGATACATTGCAGAGGAGGACACAGTTTATTACCACCGATCATACAATCGCAGGTAACAGTTACCGACGTTTTGTGGTCACGTGCTAAGTGCTTTACATGTACTGTCTCATTTGACCCTCACAGCCACCCTATGAGCGTCTCTATTATTATTCCCAGTTCACAGATTTCCCCAGATCTACACTGGTAAAAACAGAATTCAACTACAGGCGATCTCCAGAGCTCATGCTCTTCCCCACTACATGAATGTAGTGAAACCAGATAGAAATTCCAGTCTAGTTCCAAGAGTGACCGAAGCAAAACAACTGATGCCAAAGGCAAACAGTGAGACGAGACGCTCACAGACACCTCCTGCCTGGCCCCATAGTGGTGAAAATACGGACATTGTAAGGGGCTGGTGTCCCTGTGATTTAACTTGTCTAAATGATTTGTAAATAAAGTACACAAGCCTAGATTTGAGAGTTCATCTAGTCCAGCTTTAGCAGATGAACACAACCTCTCTTGTTCAGGATCGCTGGTGAAGAGTGTGAAGTCTTTGTTGAAGACCCGCCTGTGAGGGAGGGTTTGCCTTGGGAGAGTCTGCTTAGTGGTTGCTGGTTCTTTTGCATCCTGGCCAGAGCCCACCTCACTTGCCCCTTTTCTATCCTGGTCCTCGCCCTGATCTCTGAAGTCAAGGAAGCAAAGCTGCGGCTTCTGCTCCATGATGTCCTGGAAGGACTGAAGACTACATCTCCCCCAGACTTTGTCCTCCTCAGTGTTCAGCCTCAGTGTTTTCCAGCTCCCTCACCGTTTGCTCACTTCTCCCAGGACATAATCTAGTCTTTCTCTGCATTTCTGTCCAGAATATTACACAAGACATTGTCTCCTCAGTGTCGAATGACGTGGAATATATTACTTCCTGAGTTCTGGGTATTCTACTTCTATTTCTACCCAAAGCTAAGTTAGCTGAAAAGCAGCCACACTTTTTCCCAACTAGTTTTGTACTTGTAATTAACTATATACTCAGCTCTATTGAACAAGAATTGCTTTTAAGCCCAGAATTACATGTAATTTTCTTTTCTTTATTAACAGAAAATGTTGCGCCTGACAGGGCAAAGACAGAGACTGCTGGGTGGTGTGCAGCTCAGCGAACTTGTTTCAGAACTGGTCATCCATGGTCTTTCGATGCATTGTTCAGCCAGCTGCACCTCCATCTCAGCAGTTCAGTAATGTTACCGTTCATCATTCTATTTATAAAAATGCCATAAGAAACCCTGCCAAATATTTTGTAAAAGGATAGTATATTGAAAATATTCCATTAACTTTCAAGTTGTTTTAAAATATGTTTTCAAAATAGAGTCATTTATAACCAATCAAGCTTCCAGTTTTAAGAGCGATGATGAGTTCTTAGCCCATGCTGACTCCCAGGGGTCACTGACTTCTAAATCCTTTCAAGGAGAATGAGCATTCTCTTACCACTAAGTTGGTCCTTGCCCTCTCCAGGTGAGGTTGGAAGGGCTTGGCAAGGTTGGCAATGAAAGCCTGTGAGTTAAAGAGACAAAACATGCAGGCCTATTTTTTGACAGGCTTATTTTTTAACATGGAAACTGAAACTTTGTTAAAGTCGCCTGGCAAGGACGTAAACCAGGATTCACAACCAGCTCTTTTCCTCCAAGTTCATCCTTCACATTGAGCTGAACATTCTCTCAATCTGAATCCCCTCCATCCAATTCCTATGATGAGTTCTAGCTCTCTTATGGTCATGAGCAAATCTCAAAATAGGGTAAGCAGCGCCACAGCAAAAAATGCTGCATTTTTGTCTAATATCACTTTTTGTTTGACGATGAAGGGCATTTTTTTTCTTTATTAATACCAAACCCAAAGGTATTTTGGAAAGTAATGTAAAACTCACTTTAAATTTAAAGATGAAATACGAGATTTTAAAGATATCTTGTGCAAGTTTTGGCCCTCTCTGTTTACCACTGATTTATATTTATTTTTCTAACAAATAAGGGGATCCAAATTGAAAGAGAAGAGGCAAAATTGTCATTGTATGCAGATGACATGATACTATATATAGAAAACCCTAAAGACTCCACCCAAAAACTATTAAACCTGATGAACAAATTCAGCAAGGTAGCAGGATACAAGAGCAACATACAGAAGTCTGTTGTGTTTCTTTACACTAAAAATGAAATGTCAAAATAGTTTAAAAAATGCCTTTTAACCTTTGACAAAGGAAGCAAGAACATACAATGGTGAAAAGACAATCTCTTCAGCAAGCAGTGTTGGGAAAACTGGACGGCCACATGCAAATCAATGAGGTTAGAACACTCCCTCGCACCATGTACAAAAATAAACTCAAAATGGCTTAACAACTTATATATAAGATAAGACACTATAACCTCCTATTAGAAAACATAGGCAAAACATTCTCTGACATAAATCTTAGCAGTTCTCCTAGGGCAGTTGACCCAGGCAATAGAAACAAAAGCAAAAATTAAAAAAAAAAATGGATGTGATTAAATCTATAAGCTTTTGCACAGCAAAGGAAACTATAAATAAAAAGACAACCTATGGAATGGCAGAAAATATCTGCAAACGATGCAACTAACAAGGGCTTATTTTCCAGAATATGCAAACAGCTCATACAACTCAGTAACAAAAAACAAACAACCCAATCCAAAAATAGACAGAAGACCTAAACAAACATTTCTCTAATGAGGACATACAAATGGCCAATAAGCACATGAAAAGATGCTCAATAGAACTAATTATTAGAGAAATGCAAATCAAAACTACAATGAGGTATCACCTCACACCAGTCAGAATGGCCACCACTCAGAAGTCCACAAACAATAAATGCTGGAGAGGGTGTGGAGAAAAGGGAGCCCTCCTACACTGTTGGTGGGAATATAGTTTGGTGCAGCCACTGTGGAAAACAGTACGGAGATTCCTCAAAAAACTAAAAATAGACTTACCACATGATCCAGGAATCCCACTTCTGAGCATATAATCAGAGGGAACTCTAATTCAAAAAAGACATGCACTCCAATGTTCATAGCAGCAGTGTTTACAATAGCCAAGATGTGGAAACAACCTAAATGTCTATATACAGACAAATGGATAAAGAAGACATGGTATATATATATACACAATGGAATACTACTCAGGCATAAAAAGAATGAAATAATGCCATTTGCAGCAACATGGATGGACCTGGAGATAGCCATACTAAGTGAAGTCAGTCAGAAAGAGAAAGAAAAATACCATATACTATCACTTACACATGGAATCTAAAAAATGATACAAATGAACTTATTTACAAAACAGAAACAGACTCATTGACACAGAAAACAAATTTATGGTTACCAGGGGGAAAGGGGGAGTGGAGGGATAAACTGGGAGTTCAGAATTTGTAGATACTAACTACTGTATATAAAACAGGTAAAAAACAAGATTCTACTGTATAGCACAGGGAATTATATTCAATATTTTGTGTTAGCCTATAACAAAAAAATATGAAAAGGAATATATAACTGAATCACTACATTGTACAGCAGAAATTAACACAACACTGTAAACTGACTATACCTCAATAAAACAAAAAAAAATTTTCTGTGCCATTAGAGATCTTTCAGTAGAAAAATTTGAGATCGCCTATTTATTAGTTGGGATATTACTAGTTGCAAGTGACAGAAACCCCAATTCAAATTAGCACAAATAAAAAATGGTTTACATAATTGAAATTTTGAAGAGTAGAATTTAAGCATGGCTGGATCCAAGAGCCCAGACTCTGACATGCAGACCTGATCTGTCACCTTGGTGTGCCTCTGCTTCCTTCTGCATCAAGGCTTTTTGCTGGTCACAGTGAGATGTATATTAGGCAGGCATCCTTTGTTCTCAGCAAGCCAGCAGAAAAGAGAATGCTTCTCAACTGTGCCAGCAAACATTTCATGGGTCCTAAATGCATCATCTTCAGACAAAGCAACGTGGCCCGGGGGTTGTGATACTCTGCGTCACATGCCCAGTCCTGGGACTGGAGTGAACCCCTCTGGAATGTCATGGCTTGAAATGGGTGAGGGCCAGCCCCCAAAGAAAGACAGGGCAGCCAGGTTCTTACCAGAAGAAGCATGAATAAAATGAGTAGACGAAAAGCAGATGCCCATGCAAGCCTCATTTACACTTGAATGTCCAACAGATGTCTCAAATTTTATAGGTTCAAAATGCAACTCTTTATTTTCCTGCTTCCAGTTTTTCAACTTAGAAAATGGCAAAAACATTAAATCAGTTGTTCAGGCCAAAAACTTTAGAATAATCCATGATTTTTCTTTTCCTCTTTCCTTAGGAAGTTTTCTTAGTTCTAACTTTAAAATATATTTTCTTTTAGACTACCTCTTACTACTTCTACCACCAACAGCTTTTAAAAAAAATCTCTCATTTGGATTAATGCAATTTCTTTCCAAACAGTCTCTGAACTTCTGCTCTTGGTGCTTTACTAACTGTTCTCTATATTATAGTCAGTTATTTTTTAAAAATAAAAATGAGTTTTTAATAACTCTGACCAAAACTCTACAATGGTGGATCAGAAACCGAACATAAAACCTAGAATAATAAACTTTTAAAATACAAGAGAAAATCTTTGTGACTGTGGGTTGAATGAAGATTTCTTAGGACATAAAAAGCATGAACCATAAAACAAAAACTGATAAACTGGACTTCACCAAAATTAAAAGCTTCCTCTTTTTAAAAGACACTGTTAAGAAAACAAAAAGACAAGCCACAGATTGGAAGAATATATTTGAAAAATACATACTGGATAAAAGTCTTGTATTTAAATAATGAAGAACTCTTATAACCCAGTAATAAAACAAACAACTCATTAACAAAATGAGACGATCTGAACATATTCTTCATCATTTAAGAGATATGGATGGTATATAATCACATGAAAATATGCCCAACATTATTAGTCATTAGGGAAATGCAAACTCAAGTCACAATGAATGCCACTATATGCCTACTAAAAACAAAAAGTAAAAACTTAACAATATCAAGGGCTGGCAAAGATACGGAGCAACTGGAACTCCAAACGCTGCTGGTGGGATGCAAAATGGCACAGTCTTGTTGGAAGACAATTTAGTAGTTTCTTATAATATGAAACATATCCTTACCATAAGACCTAGTAGCCCTACTCCTAGATAGTTCCTCAAGAGAAATGAAACATGTCCACCCAAGACTTGCATGTGAACGTTGATAGTAACAGCTTTATCCATAAAAGGGAAAAACTGGAAACAATCTGAATGTCCACCAACTGGATAAACAACTTGTGGCACATCCACAATGGAGTACCTCTCAGGAATGAAAAGTAAACTGTGTACTGAGACATGTAATGACAGGGAAGAATCTCAAATGTGTCGTGCTAAGTGAAAGGAGGCAGATACAGAGGTCTACGCGCTGTATGATTCCATTTACGTGCCATTCTGGAAAAAGGCTAAATTATATGAACAGAAATCCCATCAGTAGTTAACAGGGTCTGAGAGGGAGGGAGGGGACTGACTACAAAGGAGCACGAGGGAAGTTTTTGGAGAGATGGAAATGTTCTGATCTCGAGGGTTGTTGTGGTCGTGTGCTCAAAACACGTGAAAGTTCACTGAATGGTACATCTAAAAAGGGTACATTTTCTTGTATATAAATTATACCTCAATATGTATTTTACTTAAAAATGAAAAATCTAGGATTGCTTATAACTACTTCTGGTTTGGCAGGGCCTAATTAGAATCGATTTTTGCTCAAATAAATTCAATTTTTTAAAAAATTATCTTTCAGGGGCTTCCTATCACTTTTAAAATAAATCCTGCTCTTTTACTAACTAAATATACATATATATGTGTATATGCCATTTCAAAGGACAGGGACTATGACTATATGTGATATTATTTTATATCCTTCAAAATAAATACATTTTTGTTGAATATTACATTTTTCTATCAGGCTATGTGATCATAAATAAGACCCTTCTATCTGTTGCCTTTGTCAACATCTAATTAAAAGAAAGCAATCTTAGAAGAAAAAAAGAGCCTTCTTACTCCAGAAAGTGCCACCTCACTCACAAATTTCTGACAAAAACATCGCACTGGGATTTGTCCCAATGATGTAAGTTTATGAAAAATTCTTTACAACAAATAACACAGTTTGCAAATAATACTCTTCAACAAAGGCTTTTCTCTATTTCTATTTCTATAAACAATTATTTATATAACTTTCAAAAGACAAAAATAATCATAACAATAGCTAATGTTTAATGAGCACTTACTTTGTGTGGTGCTTGGTGCCAAACTCCACGTAGATGATCTCATTTTTATCCTGTCATGACCCTATGAGACATAAGTATGCCTCTAAAATCCTCTCCTAACAGAGGAGGGACTGAGGCTGTGCAGCTTGACAAAGGTTGTGCAGCCAGTGAAGATTCAGAGCCAGAATCACACACCATGTCTGTGGTCAGTTAGTGCAGTAATGCCTCACTATCTGTGGGGGACCAGGACCCCCAGGGACACCAAAATCCATGGAAACTTGTCTCTAACAGGACATGGTAGTAATGCAGTTGGGCCCCACAGCTGACTGTACTGTCTTGTAAAATCTGATGGGTTGTTGATTCTTTGCATATTTTGCTTTGTTTTTCCAACCAGAGTGTAACCTATATAAAATCAGGTATTGTGATTCATTCATCTTGCTGTTCTCAGAAGCACCTAGCATGCTGTAGCATCAAAAGAAAAATTTACTGAGTGAGCTTATCCCTCAAACTTCGATTCCACAGCTTCATTTGTCCTGTTGGGGGGACTGGGTATCTGTTGCCTTAATGAAGGGTGGAGGAAGAATGAAGGTGTTTCTTATTCTACAGATATTTTTCAAAGGAGTAGGCTCCTTTCTGACTGTAATGATTTTGGTGCAGTCTTACTTGAGATTAAATCTATCAACATTATTTCATTTGCCTGCTACTACATTTTAGCTCATCTCCATATACCTATTTGAGAAGAATTAGTCATTTGCTATATAATCGGAATCATTTATGTCCTATTTTTATTTCTCATTGGGGATTTCCTATAAACCGTATATGGCCCATAAACTTCTCTTTAGCGTCTCCAATTTGGGGGAAAAAAATGTGATGCTGTGCCCTGGTCTGGTCTGTTCTAAATATACATTTCCTTTCTCTGAATCCACAACGTGTGGTTTTACTACAAGTGAAGAATAAAGGTCAAAAGAAGCTAACTGTTGCAAAAGACCATTAGGTAAAAAAGTATATCAAGTTTGTCACAAAATGAAAACTTTTAAATGCATTGTTAACTTAATGTATAGATAAGCACAATCAATGGAATAAAAGAGGGATATTATAAAATGTATACATGACTGAACTACTACGCTATATACCAGAAATTGACACATTGTAAACTGACTATACTTCAATAATTAATAAATAAATAAATAAATAATAAATTCAACTGGTTATGCTCTTTTATTGACTTAAATTCAAATTCACTACTTAGGTAGTTGTAGCATTCTTAGATAATGATACGGAGAGTATCAGTTCCATTTTAAACATCGCTAACTTTGTACATGCAGCATTTATTCAGCATTCAACAAATATTTATTCAGCCCCTACTATGTGACAGATGTAGTGTTTTGGGGTTACACTGGTAACCAAGACAGACAGTTTCTGCCTTTACGGAACTTACATTCTACAAAGGCCAAAAAACAAACAAACAAAAAAACACCAAACAAGTAAACCAAAATGACAATTAGCAAGCTGTAATAAAGCCTTAAAAGGAAACAAGTGGGGGTTGGGATGGAGAATCAGACTGGGGAGGGGTTGGGTGGCAGCGTAAAAGTACTTCAGATAGCACGGTTTGGCATTGATCTTTCTGAGGAGGAAAGAGTCGAGCTAGAAAGCGGAGGAATGAGTAATAGATGAAAGGCGCGTGTGTGCACGGGCGTGCGTGTGAACCCCGCCCAACAGGAAGCCATAGATACAAAGACCGTGAGGCAGGAAAGAACTTCCAGGGTTGAGCAGCTGAGAGAAGCCCCTGGTGGCTGGAAAAAGGTGAATGAATGACGGGCAGTGGTAGCAGGGAAGGCCGGCGAGGTGGGAAGGAGCTGGACTGGGCAGGGCCTCACCAGTCAAAGAGTTGGGATCTTATTCTAAATACAATGGAAAGCCATGTAAGGGTGTTAAGCAGAGACCGAGCAAAGTCTGATTTACAGTCTAAGAAGGCCCCTCTCACTGTGATGAGGAAGATAGATCCACAGAGGAACAAGGATTGAAGCAGAGACTGAAGGGAAGCTACTCTGGTTCTGGGGATGAAAAATGATGGTAGCTTGGCCTTGGTTGGCAGTAGTGGAGGCAGACAAAAATGGGTGGATTGCTGGTGGGATGAACATGGAGGTTAAGGGAAAGAGAAATGAAGCTAAGACTCTTCTTTTTGACTTAAGTTAAACATTATTGAATGTAGGAGTGGGAACCGGTTTTGTGGGAGGCATTGATCCTGTTTTGAACATGTTAGGTTTGAAACGTTTGTATGCTATCCAAAAAAAGATGTCGAGTTGACAGATGACAAAGTTACTAATGTGGAGCTTATAAGAGGAGTCCCGGTTAGAAATATCATTAGGGAGTAATCAGGTTATAAACAGTATTTAAAACTCTAGGAATGGATGAGATCACCTAGGAAAAGGAATTCAAAGAGAAAGAGAGCGTATCTAGGTGAAATCCCTGAAAAGCGCTACCATGTAGAGATTGAACAGGAAGGAGTAAAGGAACTCCTCTCGCAAAGAGCCTGAGGAAAAAGCGGCCAGAGAGGTAGGAGAAAAACCAGGAAGTCCTCAGGAACAATGTTAAATAATCAAAATTTGGACAAGCAACTCAATATTTCTGTGCCTCTGCTTCCTTATCTCTAAAATAAATTTATACATTTTTATTAAATAAACCATGTAGAATAGCATATTAGTTTTCTATTGCTGCTATAACAATACCATAAACTCAGTGGCTTGAAGCAAGAAAAATGTATCATCTTACATTTCTGGAGGTCAGAAGTCCAAAATAGGTCCTTTACGGCGAGGAAATATCAATACGTCAGCAAGCCTGGCTCCCTCTGGAAGTACTAGAGGGAAAGTCTGTTTCTTGGCGTTCTCTAGCTTCTCGGGGCTGTCTGCATTCCGAGTCATCACCCGCTCCCACCTTCAAGGCGAGCAAGGGCAGGTTGAGACTAGCGTCCATTATCTTACCTCCTTCTGACTGCGCCTGCTTTTCAGCCTCCCAGCCTCTCTTTGGCTTAATTGAAAGGCCCTTGTGATTACAGTGGACTCACCTGGGGAATCCGGTGTCTCTCCCTGTCTCATCGTGAGCCGATTAACAACCTTAATTCTATTTGCAGCTTCGTTCTCCTTTACCATATAGTATAACATATCCCCAGGTTCTGGAGGTCAAGAAATAGGCACCTGTGAGGTGCCAGGATTCTCTCTACCACAAGCAGTAGTAATCCGTGCCTCATAAGATTGCTAAGAGGAAAATAAAGGGTGAAGATAAAATGAGCCAGTACACAAAATACATTTGCCAGGCGTACAGTAAATATTCAATAACATTGGCTATCGTTATTATTACTTTATTTCATTTCTACCTCGACCACTAGATAGCATCTCAGACAAATATTCTGTTATAGTCATCCCTATAGCACAGGTTATAGATGTTCATGAAATATTTGTTGGGGGAATACAGGGCACAAAGAATGCTCTGACATGTTCAGTGAATAAATGAATGCAGACACGCATGGTTCAGATAGAGCTGCAGAGGCACTGTAGTGACCTCACTTGACTTCACCTTTGCCGGAACCCTGTGGGGTGGACTGGCATTCCTCCAAACCAGTTTGTCTTCTTGACTTCTCCATTTAAGTTCACAGACCCACCATTTACTTATGTGTGAAACCTCAAAGTACTTTTACAGAATGTATTGAATTACTTATACTTGGTCTACTTCCGCTCTCACGGTTGGTTTTATTTGACACTTTCTCCCCTTTATTCACTCAACAAACATGATTTTAAAGTTAAGTATGTGCCAGATATCAGGCTAGAGAGCCCCAAAGCAAAGTTAAATTAAACAGTCTTCCTCAGTAATGTCTCAAACTTTCCTACTTTCTCTTTCTCCAACAATCAGCTGGTTAAGACTCTCACTACTTCCCTCGGCTTCGGGGGAGTCTATCTCCATGGCCTCTGTCACACTTCTTTACCAAAGCCCAGTGAGGCCGCTCTCCAAATATGCCTGGTATTTGCTCATGCTCTTGTTGACACTTGTCTCCTCTGCCTAGAATGTCTTCACTCCCTCTGCTGGGTGAAACGATATGCACTCACTTTTTCGCCCCATATCCAACCCCACTCTTCTTAGAAGCCTTTTTGACCCTGGCAACCGTGTCTTCTCTCTCCCTCGATAGTGCTGTCCTCTTGATTGCCCGCAGATGCACCTGCATTGTAAGCATGTTTGCACTAGGCTCTCAGCTCATTCAGGGCAGTGACTGCCTTTTATTACAGCCACACAGACTCTCGATTCCAAGTTTGAATCCTGGCTCCTCTATTTTTAAGCTCTGTGGCTTTGGGCAGGTTACTTAACCTCTCTGCTTCAGTATCATCTGCTAAATGGGGTTAATGATATTATTTAGTCAATAGAGTTATGATGAGGATTGACTGACTAAAACACGGGGCTAGCACATGATAAGCACTCAACAAGCATTTGTTGAACTTTTGCACATCTAGGGGATTGAGAATTTGGTGTTACCACTTCTTTGGGGGAGAACAGAGATTTTAAGTGTTAGGTAATTCTCCCCAAGTCAGGAAAGAACTAGGTTTAGAAGTCATATCACTTCAACTCTGCTTCCCAAATACCTCCCACTACTTAGTTGGAAGGAATATATTTTATTTAAGAGTGTTTTGTCTTTTTCTTAAATAGAAGGCTGGAATCAAGCTGCCTAATTTTACATCCTCTGGTTTTAACATATGGGAGATGATTTGGGCAAACTTCTTAGGCTGTACAAATGTTCACATTCTACATTGTATCTGGCCAGGCCCCAAGTCTCAGGTGTAAACGCCTGGACCCTAAACCCATGAGCTACTTGAGAGCAGGCTAGCAACTCCTGTCAATTACATGAAATCCCTATGGTACCTGGAGAGCCTCAGCGGCCCCAGCACCGTCCGCGATGTTATTCCCAGCTATCTTGCTCTTTCACTTTGACTTGGGTTTTGCTGGGGGTGGGGGGGAGTCGAGGGGGAAGTGTGGAGGGGTGGGAGGGCTGGAATGTAAGTCTCCAAAGCGCCTTAGGTGATACAAATACCTGTTTTAAGATTTAAGGGGAAAATAAAACTACTCCTGGGCTGTAGCTGACTGGGAGTTGTCAGAATGTACACTGGGGCTTCAAGGTTTTGTTCAACTGTCATCCTCTTGGGGCAGACACGGAAACGTCGATGGATTGAGAGCCATTCCCTGCCTTAGGAAGACCACGAGTTGCAAATACGAATCCTGTAGAAGTAGGGCAGAAAAATCCTGGTGGCCGAAGAAGAGGTGAGATACTTGCATACCCCATTTGAATGTTGCCCTGGTCTGTTTTAAAACAGAAAAACAATCACATTATTCTCTGGTACAAACATTTCCAATGGCTCTATGTTGCCAGCAAGATTAATCTAGGCTCTCTGGCCTGGCCTCCAAGGTCTGCCACAACTTAACTTGCTGGTTCTAGGACTCTCTCGGCCCTGCCAGCTGCCACACTAGTCTTGAGGTAATGCTAAAATGTAATTTTAAGGGAGGAAATACTACTACCCCACTTCTAATCTCACAGGGTGAGTGATAACATTAATAAGTTACTCTATAACAAGCATTGTACAAAAGGCACTGTACACACATTAACTCATTTTAATCTTCATAACCTAATCATCACATTTTATCCTTAAGGACACTCAGGTGTTAAGTAAACTGCCCAGGGTCCTATAATTAGAAAGTGGTGGAGCCTAGGATTCCAACTCACAGTCTGGCTTCTTAACCACTGTGACCTTCTAGAAAGACTTGTTCCCTGGGGAGGAATTGTCCTGCTGACATCTGAACCTTCAGGAACTTTGACTGCCTCTGCTGGCTTCTGCCAACTTGGCTGGTTAAAGTTGAGCCGAGCAAAGGAGAAAATGGACAAAATCTCCCTTAAAGCCAGTGTACTTCCTAGAGCCACAGCAGGCATTATCATTTGATAACTTTATTTTTCCCTAAAAAGGACCAAACAAAACTAGGTTCACTGCATCATCTACTTGCTGAGAGGTCTTATGAATTACAAGTTCATAACAGGAATGTTTATGCGAGTTGTGTAATTTAACTAAGTTTTCCACGAGGATGCTCGGAGTTAATGGGTAACAGCTGTGGGGAGGATGAAAACCATCTTGGCTACACCTGGAGTGCTTTCATTGTTGGAGAGGCTGGCCTGCCACGGTTCTCCACCTTTACTGCACATTAGAATCACAAGTAGAGCAGAGATTTTGAGAAATACCTGCTAACCGGGCCCCTTCCCAGACCAATTAAGTTCTGGTGCATTGGTAGGTTTTGAAAGCACCCCAGGTGCTATTATCGTGCAGCTCAGACTGGAACTCCTGGGCTAGAGAGAAAAGGTGCGTGTTTATGTATTTGTGTTCAGTGCTCTGCAGTCCTTCACAGCGACCCCAATCCCTCCTTCTCTTAAAACTTGAACACCGTGGGCCTTTTTCAGTTGTCCAAAATGTATTATTCAGAATGAGAGCAGATGACAGTACTCTGAACACACACCTGATTTAATGGAAAAAAAATTTTGAGATGTGGGCTGTATCCTTCGTAGCTTTGATACTTAAAGTGTGGATGGAGGATGGACACCATCGGCCTGACCTGGGAGCTGGTTAGATGCAGGATGCCAGGCACCCTTTGACCAAATCCACACGTTAAGTGTGAGGAGCACTGCCTTGGAGATCTTTTCTACCTCCACAGTTTACAAATGGGGGACAAGAAAACGGAGTATGAATGAGTTGATGGAACTCCCACCCAGATGCTAAACTCCCCTACTGGGAGCCAAGAGACCATGACTCCTGACTCCTGGATTTGTGACTTTTCCACTACACTATGCTGATCCACCATAAAAATAAATTATAGTGGGGTTCTTTCCCTGGGTGAATCTGGATTTTTATCTTCCTTCTGTATCAAGGATGTTTTCCAGGATATGGGACGGAAGATGGGGCTTTTAACGATCAACTCATGTTTGAAAAAGGGAGAAAGACTCCTGTGATAAAATGTGCACGTTAAAAGTAGAATTGATCTGGAAAATCTAATTTTACCTTGGCCTCAAAGAGAAAACCATTGTTAAACCACTGTAAAATCTTTTTTTTTAAGAAAAAAATGCTTTAAGTACAAAGTCATAAAATGGAATTATTTCTTTAAACTGTAGTGGTAAAAACAAGTGTTCACAAAGATTGGGTGTCACTCCAATAAAAGTTTCCATTTCAGCTCTGCCTCAAGCCATTTGTTGGTATAAATTTTTATCAGGCTATAAATTTTCAATGTGAAGAGATACACTTGTTTATGTCTCTCCATAACTGAAATTACTTCACTCTGCATCACACAATTCTGCCAGTGGTGGGAAGGCTTCATATCATCACATCAGGGTCACTTGATCAAGCAGTCTCTTTGGATTAAATGCTGAGGCAAAAATCCAAGTTTGCCCCATCACGTGAAGGATGAGGATGAGGTTGGGGGTGAGGGTGCTTCTGTAATGTTTGGCACTGGGACAGGGTACAGGCACCACATGTCACGCTTTGTCTAGGTGAATGGCATCACCTGGTCTGGTCCTAGCAATACACATAGTGTCTGTTGCGCATGTCTGCAGCTTTGCCAGCTGCCCTCAGGGCCATGTTTCTGCATCTGCTTTATCTCAACTGTCCTTTCTGCTCTAGGGTCTCCCAAACTTACCTGTAGCTGCCCCTGTGCTTCCCATTCCTGTTTCCGGCAGAGTGCAAGGCACCGGCATTTCTCAGAGATCCAATGCGGCTGAGCCCGAGTCTCAGAGTCTAGGAATTTCTCTTGCCTTTCTGTTTGTGAAATGCCTCTCTTTTTGGTGGGAATTGCTCTTACATAATCACACATTTCTTCTGCTCCATGGTTCATGGTATAAATTCCATGCTCTAATTTGGCCAGGTTGTGGCTCTTAATATTTCAAAAGAATGTGTATGTGTGTGTTTTAATTTTAAAAACTCCTTTTCCCCTCAATGCTAGTCTTACAGCTAAATGAGGGTCTCCCTGGGTGCTCAAAAACCAGGTGCTGAAAAGAGTCTTTGTCTTTCCAGCTGTGTCACCCATACCCTGAGAGCCGGGTACAAAGAAAGCCTTCAGTCTGGGTGGGAAAGCAGGACAAGGGCAAAAACCTGGATAATACATTTTTAAACCAAAACACAATCCTGCCAGACTCCTGTTGACCAAACCATATTTTAAGTCCAGTTTGCTGTCTTTCAATTTCTTGGGCTTCTATTTATGAGAGGCAGAGAATTCAACTGTGTAAGCATTTTTTGAGTGCTCTGCGCAAGACACTTCATAAGGTCCCACACAGGATGCACAGCCAATCCCTGTCTCAGGTATGTGTAAGTTATCTCTTGCTGCTGTAACATATTGCTACAAACTCAGAAGCTTTAAACAATGCAAATGTATTACCTTAACACGTCTGGAGGTCAGAAGCTCAAATGTGGTTTCATGGGGCTAAAATCAAGCTGTTGGCGTGCCTGTGTTCTTTCAGGAGGCTCTGGGAGGAAACGCATTTTCTTGCCTTTTGCAGATTCTAGAGGCTGCCTACAGTCCTTGGCTTGTGGTCCCTTCCTCCACATTCAAAGTCAGCAGGATAGTGTCTCTCCTCTCTGACCTCAGCTTCCATCTTTATGTCTTCGCTCTCTGACCCTGACCCTCCAGCCTCCCTCTTAATAGGACTCTTGTGATTGAGTACATTGGGCTCCCTGAGATAATCCAGGAAAAACTCCCCAACTCATGATCCTGAATTTAGTCACATCTGCAAAGTCCCTTGTAGGTAGCACATTCACAGGTCTGGGGATTGGGATGTGGGTACCTTTGGGAGGTGCCAAGAGGAGAGGACAAGGATGAGATACAAATGGCTGAGGAAGTCTCTAAGATACAAGTGTATGTTTTTCTTCCTGTATTTTAATCTTTCTCTTCCTTCATTTAAGTAGGGTGCCAGTTTCTGACCTGACCTCAGAGGGGGCAGAAAGTAGAAGCTGCTGGCCAGACACTTCCCTTTCTGACTTTTGATTTTTAAAAGCCTAAGTACATTGAGGAAGTCATGCTGGGAGACCCAGGGAGCGGTGGGGGGAAGCAGGGGACGAGTGAGGGGTGCCCCCAGTCTGGAGGGTGGGTGGGTGGCATTAGGAGAGGGGTGGGGAGTTCTTGCTCCCTGGAAGTGGCCAGACCTCAGAGAAAGGATTGCATAGCTCTTGGCTGTGCCTGGATTCTAGTGCCCTCAGGCATAGCCCAGAATCAGCATAGCTGATAACCAGGAGGCCAGGCAGTTGTCCTGGTGACTAAGGTCCAGAGTAACCTCCCTAGGGTCTTAGTCCTGCAGGGGGTCCAAGGATGACTGAGATTGAAATACACCCCAGCCTGGCAGGATGGGGGCATGGAATCAAAACGAACTGGTTTAAAAAAAAAATAAGGAAATTCAGTATTTCTTGCCCAATCGTATAAACTGTAAACATAAACATAAAATGAAAAGAGATCACTGCATAAAAGGCATATAAAGAAGAAAGCTAAATTTCTTCATTCCTCCCGGCTGCCTTTAAGTCTAGAGGGAGATGCAGTCAAATACTTGGGGATTATACTGCAGGACGCAGAGGGGCACCTGATTCTAACTCAGCAAAGACCTTCTGAAAGAACTGACATCTAAGCTGACTAGCAGATGTCAGGTCTTAGTGGCTGAAAAAATAGTGACAGAAGAGGGAAAGATGGGAGGAAGAATGCCAGTCCAGGGGTTGAAATTTAGCCTGTGCTCTGGAAGCCAAGCTGAGTGCCCTGGCCTGGGGATCCACACACCTATTCCCCTGAGCACGGGGAGGCCATCTTTCATGTTTCTCCCTCCTTCACCACCTCCTACCGCCAGACTGCAGGGAGTTCCTTATTAACATTCCCTAGGTCTCTGGGGAACCTTCTGGACATCCCAGGATGGGATATGCCCAAGGCTGTGGAAAGTGTCTGGTGCTCAGAGAAGTTGCCCTCAAGTCTAGGAGTTGATTCATCTGTGTTGAGGTGTGACCTGAAGCTGGAAGGCTCAATGGGCTAAATCAGGGAGAGAAGGCAGAGATGGAAGAGAAGAGTGGTGAGGAAAACCATGGGTTTGACTGGTGGTTAGTTGAATTTAAAATGTCTCTCCCCAGCATTTTCTTTTTTAATCAAGTGTTGGTTTAGTTTTCCTGGCCAGTCTCCACATCACGACTTAATATGGCCAAACTAGAATCTTCACAGCAGCAGAGAAACAAATCCCTCCTGATTACATTGTTTCTATTTGTTCCAGGTTCCAACCGGGGATTCCAGGAACTCATATTTCTCCCAGAAAGGAAAGTGCCTCCTCCCTGCCTCTCACTCCGTGGGCCTGACTTTCACATGTGTCCTAGTGACAGTGGTGGGAGAGGGGGCACGGGGCTTCCTGGCATGAGCTGCAGGGGCGGGGGTGAGGGAGAAGCCGGGGAGAAGGAAGCCTCGGTGGAGCTGGTGGGAAGAGAGCAGGAGCAGTGGGGCAAAGGCCCTTGGCTGCCCAGGCCGTGTGGGGGAGGAGCTCCCGCAGCAGCTGAGGTTCTCAAGGAGAAGCTGGCTCCTGAGATGCTAGGCAGAGCACCTCTGCTTTTCCTACAAGGATTACAAAAATTAATCTATAGTATTAACAATCTTTTTAAACTTCATTTAATTTCTAACTCTGTCTCCCTTCACCTGTACTGGCAGATAAAAAACATAACATTAGGTCCTCCTGGGTTTCTTGTCTCTTAACCTCTCTTCAAGTCAATGGTTCAAGGTCTTAAAAAGGGCACTGGAGGTGGGAAGGAGCATGTGGCCCTGGTCTACCCTGGCACCTGGGGAGAGAGATGCTATTGGCCTATGCTGGGAGCACAGGAATTGCTGTGTGAGACTGCCTTTTTCTTCCATCAGTTCACACATGTGTGGCCTGTAGGTTGGGTTGAACCAAACACAGGGACTGCTGTGGACTGAATGTTAATGCCCACTCCCCTCTGCCAATCCACATGTCAGAATCCTAACCCCCAAGGTGATGGTATTTGGAGATGGGGCCTGTGGAGGGGGGGTGCTTAGGTCATGAGGGTGGAGCCCTCACGAGTGCGATTAGTGCCCTTATAAAAGAGGCCCCAGAGAGCTCCCTCACCCCTTCCACCAGGTGAGGTTACAGTGAGAAGGCACCATCTGTGAACCAGGAAATAGGCCCTCACCAGACACAATCTCCTGGTGCCTGGATGTTAGACTTCTCAGCTTCCAGAACTGTCAGAAATAAATTTGTTTCTTATAAGCCACCCAACCTATGGCATTTTTGTGGTAGCAGCTGAAATGGACTAAGGCAGATACTGTTAGTTTGACCTGCACAATTAAACTGATTAAAAATTAAGAGTTTGTAACTTAAACTCTGGATTTGAAAAATAAGAAGGCCTTGCCAGGCCCCTACTCCTGCTGGGCAGCTGTCAGCAGACCCTGAGTAACAGCTGTCCTTCTAAAGGGGCCATTTCACTCCCGGACCACACAGCCCACCACTCCCCACTGGTGTTTTCTTTTTAATTTATTTCTTATTGAAGTATAGTCGGTTTACAGTGTTGTGTCTTAGTTTCTGGTGTACAGCATAGTGATTCATTTATATATACACATATATATATATATATATTTATATATTCTTTTTCATTATAGGTTATTGAAAGATGTTCAATGTAGTTCCCTGCGCTCTACAGTAGGACCTTGCTGTTTATCTGCTTTATATATAGTAGCTTGTATCTGCTAATCCCAAGCTCCTAACTTATCCCTCCCTGTCTGCTTTGGTAGCTTCAAGTTTGTTTTCTGTGTCTGTTTTCGTCGTTTCTTTATAACCATTTGTCGCCCCTCACTGCTGTCACCTACCTGGCCCCTGTAGGCATCTGAGTTGTAACTCCTGGCCTCCAGCTGTTTTCTGGAATCTTACCTATTCTTTCCGCTGTCCCCTGCCCCACTTGCTAGCCACTGATAACAGTGTGTGGGTTATTTCTGTGCTAGAAACTCAAAAGATCTCTTTCTCCCTCTGATGACCTCCCGCACTCTCCCTCAGCACCTCAGGCAAGTGGCATCTTTTTCTAGTCTGTAGGAGACTCTGCCTTCCCCCTGCTGCCGAATAAAACATTTTGTTCATGCACATAATAAATTTCCTTCCCCAAGGGCTTATGCTTTTGGAACATAACAGCCAGAAAGACTGGAAAGGCTATTTTTATTTTTTGTTACATTTCTTGAAGAAATGAAGGACAGAAACTGCTCAAATAAAGGGGAGGGAATAAGGAGGAAAATGCTACTATAAATCAATTTCTAAAAATATCATATAGACATAATGACTTATTTAACAAGATAATACATGCTCACTGTGACGGTTCAAACATAACAAGTAAAACATCAGGAAATGAATGTTCCCACACATCCCACCACTGAAAGATGGCTACTATTCACATATTCTTTCAGAATTGCTATTTTTGATTTTTTTTTCAGAAATAGGCTTGCACTATTATATTGTTCTTGATCTTGATTTTCTTCACTTAAAAATACATAGCAAACACCTTTCCACTGTCAGTCCATACTGATTTATCTAAGTGCTTTTATTTAGCAAGTAGCCCTGTCCATGATTGAACCATTGTTTATTTCTCAAATCCCACAGTGATAGACCTTCTGTTGTTTTAGATTTTTATTATAACAGATGCAGTGAACATTCTTCTACATAATTCTTTGCACAGCTTGTGTAAGTAAGTCCAGGAAAAGCGTCTACCGGGTCATGGAGCATGGATATTTTAAATTATGGTAGATAATGCCAATGAGTCCCCCAAATTTACAGTCTCAGTAACACTGAATTAAAATTTTTGTTTTTTTCCACACCCTTGCCAACATCAAGCTTTATGAAATAAAACTGATTCAAATCATCCCTTGCTGTTAAAAATGTGAATAAAATACTTTCCTGCCTTAGATGAATATAGTAAGTACACTGCCAACAATGGAAACCTTCTTTAATGAGTAAGTTTTCTGATGTGGTTTACTAAGGAGATGCTTAACGGAAAATTATCAGCAAGAAGAAACAGGGATGGGGAAGCCTAGAGAGATCAAGTCCAGCCAGGGATGTGACAGATGAAGCCAGCCTCAACCCAGGTGATGGGGACCAAGGAGGTGGGCGATTTGAGAGAAACTGAGGGGAAAGAAGGGCAGAATTCATAGAACTCATCACAATTTGTGATCATTTTATGGACAGTCATCTCTTTATTCAACCATAAGCTCTAACATTGTGCCTTCATTGCCCGATATAGGGTAGAGTAAACGTTAATGGATATTTGATGAATGAAATAAAGAAGGAAGAGAAAGAGAGATGGGGTGAAAGGGAGGGGAGGGATGGAGAGGAGAGAGAAGAGAAGAGAAGAGAAGAGAAGAGAAGAGAAGAGAAGAGAAGAGAAGAGAAGAGAAGAGAAGAGAAGAGAAGAGAAGAGAAGAGAAGAGAAGAGGGATGGGGAATAGGACCAAGCCAGCTGCCTGGTGTACACAGCATGGAATGGAATCCCACTGGCAGGTGTCCTAGCTTCTTGATGTGAACAGACTTCAAGGTCATTGTCTGTGTTGCTGTTAGGGACTTAATTATCAGACACAGGGAAGAAGTATTACCTTATTTGTAAACCCCACAACTGATCAGTAAGGATGCTCTTTGATAATGTCCAGTTGGCCTTGCACTGGTTTAAGGAGAAAAGCTGTCTGAGATGGAACTAAGCCAGGGGTAAAAGCTTTTTAAAGTTCAATAATTTAAAAAATATATTTGAAAAATTAAACATCTATAGTAGAATCTTCTATCTAGCTTTCTATTAACAATTTTTTTATAGTCCAGGTAAACGTCTGACTAAATTATAGGATAAATATTTATAAGTAAAATTTATGAATAAATAAAGGATGGTCACATCCTCTGCATATGGATACCAAAAAAACCCCTGCAATCTCTGATGGAAAAAGCCTCTTAAGCTTTTGTTGACTTGATCATGAATCAATCAAATTTACTGAGTTATCGGTTTCAAAGCAGTGGAATTAGGTGGTGTAGGAGGTAAAAATGAATGTTAAAAATGGTTTATTTACTTCCTGTTTGAAACCTACTTGGAAGACAAAATTTATGAGATTAGAATATGAGAATTTATCATCATTAAGAAAAGAAACCTCCTTGATGAGTGTTTCAAAGACATGGAAAAGATGGGGCAACCATGGGCAAGTAGAGAATTCTGGGTGCTGTGTGCTGTGGGCTGTGCGCCGTGCATTCTGGAATGATGCTGTATCTGGAATAATGTTTGTCTGCTACTGCTCCCACTGCAAGCCTAAACATAGGACAGAAGGTGGACCATATTATCCAATTACAATGGAAAATTGTTTGATTTGCTTGGGCTTATGCATATGGTGAATATTCGGAAATTCTAGATTTGCCGCTTGCAGAACATTTTAACTAGAAGCAGGAAAACGAACACAGATTTTGGACTCTGAGCTAGATCACTTTTTTGGACATATGGGTATTTCTGCTTCACCCTGAGAGACTAAGCTGGCAACCTTAGGAAGTTTGCATGAGAGTAAAGCTGACTTTAAAAGAAATCTGGGGATCTTGAATCTGTGTTCAAAGTTCAGCCAAAATGAAGAAGTAGTTTCATGTCAGCATGAGTTGCCAGTAATAATGTTATAAAAAATGTTTTCTGGAAGCCAACAGTCTTTTTTCTGTCTGCATGAAATAATTCAAACCATACTTAGTAAACAGAAGTTCTGAATGCAGTTTAGAACAATGGATCTCCATTGTGTGCCACATACAAATAGAAAGTTAAAGATTAAGAAATTATTCACGCGAAGGTCACTTAGAAGGTTTCCTACAATAATAGGATTTGAGTAAACAAGTATTCATTAAGTATTTCTTATGTGGTCAGCTTTATGAAGGGATGGTGGAGGATGGGAAGGGGGACTAACGAAATGCCATACCTGGTCCCTGACTAAATGAGCCTTCACTGATTTGGAAGAATAAGCAGGAAACACATGAAACTGCTAAGTAACCATATAAAGCAGTGTGAAGTTATGTATTAGAGTAGTGAAATACTGTAATGATGAGTGGTCATGGAAAGTGAATGTAATGGAGACCGGAGGGGGTTTTCCTGGTCTTGACAGGGTATGGAGAGGGGAACCCGACAGAAAGTGCATTCCAGGAGGGGACTAGCAGGAAGCAAGGACGGCATGTAAGGGAGGGAGGAGGGGACCTGTCTAGCAGAATAATCGGGTCAAAGTGACCAAGTCACTTCCCAGCAGAGGCTTTCCTGCCATACCTGCTTACTGCATCCATCCCTCTTGCTTTACAGCCAGCTCCATCTCTTAGTGCTGCGTGAACTGTTTGCCTCTTCTGAATACTGTGTTCCTCCCTCTCTGCCCAGCTTTTTAAAATACTATGTCAGGAGTTAGACGGCCTGGGTTGAATCCTGGTTCCACTACTTACCAGCTGGGCAAATTATTTCATTTCTTTTTGCCTTAGTTTTCCCATCTTAAAGAGGAGTCAATAATGATTCAATTCATTAATGCATACAGTTTTTACAACAGTGACTGGCACATAGTAAGCAAGCAATGAATCTTAACTAACGTTAGCTAGTCCTTGAATGGTGCTGCGGATTTATTTCAAAAATTATACTGGTGATACGTGAGGATCATCTTTGGAGGTACTAATAATAATCCAGTGTCTGGGCAAGAGAGGCTGGATCAGGGTGATACCCTGGACGTGGTGGCTTAGCTGAGGTACCACCCACCGCCACCACAGCCTCTGCCAGAAACAGTGTCATCCTTGACACCAGCCCTGTCTGAGCTCCTACACTCCCAGGAAATGCTTCCATTGACGGTGATAGTTAAAAGTAGAGGAGTGAGGAGGTTGGTTTTATTTATGGACAAAGAAGACACTGAACAGAGATGGGATAAGATGAAAATACCTTCTGAAGATCGTTTAAGCAACTGATTCTATAGATAGAAAAGGTGAGACTTGGGATTAGGAAACCATGACCATGAAAGTGGAATTTAAGGAGTGGGAAGAGAAAAAAGGAGTCAAAGAGCAGCAATCAAAGAGAAAGGAAACAGACCAGAGAAGGTGCCCTTATGGAAGCCATGAGAACAGTTTGGAGCAGGAGGATATTTTTATTTGTGAGCCAACTGAATATTCAGTTCCCACATCAGAATCGGGACTCCTTTGCCTATGGCTGACCAAACATTTCTCACAAACCCTAGCGTTCTGTGACCCTGTCAACGCATTCAGAGGTTCTTATGGTTTTACTCATTATTGGTAAACTCTCCTTACACACTCACCACTCTTCAAAACTAGAGTTGGCCATTAAATTCAGATGGCCCTAGTTCACGGAGTTCTCACCTCCACCCATCTTTTCTGCTCCTAGTCTGTTTTTCCTCTTTTTCCAAAGTGGAAGGGCCAATATATAGTTGTGATGATTTTGAAATTACAGCTGTGCATTTTAAACTCTTTGCATTTATAAATGATGTAGTTCTTCTATGTAATTTGTAGAAATGCCATTTTCTTTCCTTTCTCGACTTCTGCATTTCCAGTAGAATCGCATGTGTGGTGAACTGATGATGGTGCCCTGAGCAAGTCCCTCTGTCCCAACTTTCTCACTCAGGAAATTACCAATTCGTTTTTAATAAAATAGCTCAGAATGATCCTGTAAAACCACCCTATTCCAAGGACGTCTAAATTTATTCAAGATTCTCCTTCTTCCTCTCTGATACCATCATGGTTTTGTTTTCTCTAGCTCTTCTTGCTGCTTGCTAAAGGTAGCCATACCCCACGGCTCCCGCTGTGGCTCAACTCTACTTGCTCACAGTGTTAATCTACCATAAGAGCTTTATGTCTTCTCTCTACTGATATCTTCAAATCTGTATTTCTGTTCTTCTCACCTAAACTCTACTTCTATACCTTTCGTTGCCCCCAGTTGGGTGTGCCACCATCAGTCCAAGCTGAGCAAGTCCAGACTCAACATGGCACCGTCTACCAGTCCCTGGGACTCTTGTCTGACCTTTCCCTTTCCCCTGCCCTCGTCCCCTTCCAACAGGGAGTATCATATTCTGCCCTCTAAAACACTCCTTACTGAACTACAATTCCCTTTGGATTTTATACTTCTTGAAGGACAAGATTATATCTTGCTCACCTTTAAATTCATATAATTCTGTATGTTTGAAAATAGACATGAAATAAATATTGGTTTGAATTTAGTAGCTGAGTTGCCGAGAGAGTGTTCCATGCTCAAATATATTTATAAAACCCTCAGTTGAAGTTAATCAGGATTTCTTATTAAGATTGCTGATGGTTATTATTACTAATTCTTAACAGAGGCATTATAGTATGCGAGTGGGTCCAAACTTCATTGATCACAGTACCAATTGCCTCTCTTTGAACAAAGGTCCTCAAAACAAATTATGAAATGTTGTGCTAGGATAACTGATTAACCATTCACATACAAAAATAAAATCCACATGGATCAAAATGTGATATATATATAAAATATATATACATACATGTATGGCGGGCATGTCCCAGGGGCTCAACCGAAGCCTGGAACATGGCCCTTCTCACGCCCCACATCTGTTTTCCTGCATCACACGTATATACATACATATAAAACAACGCAAGAAATTTAAGAAAATATAGGTGAATATTTCTCAATCTTGGGGTGGGGAAGAATTTTCTAAGCATAACATGCATAGCAGGAACCATGAATATCGGCATATGTTATTACATACATTTAAAATTTTTATGTTTCTATATTTTTTTAAATGGTGAAATTAATTCAAACACCGGAAGAGAGAAAATAGTGAATAAAACATTTGCAATGTATGTGACAGATAAAAATTGGATATGCTAACTATATTAAAAACCCTTAAAAAATAAGAAAAAGATGAACATCTTCAAAAAATGGGGAAAAGACATATACAAGCAACTCATAAAGGAAGAAATACCAATGGTCAATAACATTTGGGAAAAAAGTCCCCCAAGCTGTGTATTTAGTTAAATATAAATTAATACAAAAGATTTGAGAGAAAGTGGGGGAAAAGAGGCATTCTGTTATGATTGTGGATTATGTTATTGATTATGGAGGAGCAAATTTGTATAATTATTTGAAGAGTAATCTGGCAGTATTTATCAAAAGCCTCTAAAAAGTGTGTATCTCCTTCTACCCAACAACTCTACTTATGGTAAGAAATTATTCGAACAAGTATTCAAAATGAATGTATAAGGGTATTCATCATAATAATGTTTCTAATAGTAAAAGACTGGAAAAAGCCTAATTGTCTGGTTCCAGCTGGAATTTTATACACCAACATTTAACAGGAGTTTCTCTGGATTGGGGTTAGAGGTAATTTGATTTTTTTCTTTGCACTTTTTTTGGTATGTTTCCACACTTTCTAGTTTCAGCATGTATTATTTTTTCTTAGAAATAAGAGATTTTCAGTTTTTTTAAAAATGGGTAATTCACATATAAGGTAATGTGCAAATTTCTGAATGAGAGAGTTTACTAACTTGAATGTCTGACATCATTATTTTCATAGATTAGTTCCCTTTTAATTTCCATTTCCAGTTCTTTCCCTTCTCCTAATAAAACACACACAGAGGAAAAAATGTCTTCTGGATGTGGTTTTCTAATTCCGCTACCACAAAATCCTCCTTTTCCCTAAATAATCCAGCCCTCCAGTTTGCCTCTACGTGAACTTCCTTTCTTTGAATGTCAAGTTTCTTGGCTCCCTTTCCTCCAAGTCCCACTCCAGTCCTGAATAGAGCTGGGAAGGAAGCTCCAAAGCAGTCCAGACCCTGCCTATGCGGTCAAGGCCTTTTCTCTCCGAGAAACCGAGAAACCTGGAGATTTTTAGTCTCATGTGACAGATGCACTCCAAACTAAAGGGCCAAATCTTGCTTAACTGGTCGCACCTTTTGCATGCAAATCTCCCCTCAGCCTGAGGATCTGCCCCTGGGAGTGGAGTAAGGATGAACGATGCAGTTTGCCACAGGGTGACTGTCTCTCCAAAACACAAAAGATTTGGTTGATCATTCTTTGGTTTCCTCCACAAGCACATTTTCTCTTCAGTCTCTGACCTCCCAGACTCTTCTCTGACTCCTGTCACTCCCAGATTCCTCTAAGTGCTTCCCCAGGTTCTGACCTCAGCCCTTTCACTTTCTGCTCAGGCCCTCACATCTTCAGAACTCACCTGCTAGCTAATGCCACCTGAAGCTTTGTCTCCAGTCCAATCAATGGCTTTCTTGGTTCCAATCCTACATGCTGAACCCACTGTGAAAAGCTATTCCAGGCTGTCCTGCTGGTGCCTCAGACTCAATAAATAATGTTTGAAATCAACTAACCACACCTTCCCCAAATCTCCAGACTTTCCTGTTTCTGAAGCAAAACTACCTTTTCCCCATCAGTAAGTTCAGTCACTTTTGACTACTTTCTCTTTTCCTTCCTCTCTGAAACTCTTCCTTACCTCCTGAGACAGGAGGGAAGAGAGCAGGGCACAACCATTGAAAGAATGACACAGCAATTAGCACCAAGATGGTGGAAGATTCAACTCCCAGAAGACCCTGAGCTTCATTATACACTCACTGTAATATATTAGCATGCTAAATGGCACTCCCACAGGCTCCAAGACAGTTCTGATACTGACCTTAAAAGGTCAAAAAGTAGTTGGTGGCCCAGTTCCTGGGAATCCCAGTTCCTGGGAATCCCAGTTCCTTTCCCAAAAGTAGCTGGAATAATCCTCCCACTTGTCAGCACGTGAAGTTATCGAGCCCATAAAAACTAACCGCCCCGCACCTTGTGGCCAATCTCATTTTCCTAGCTGACCCCTTGCTCTGAGGCTGCCGCTCTCCCTTCTGGGACGGCCTGCGCTCTGTCTTAATCTCTCTAAATAAATCTCCCTTCACTCTACTGTGGCTCACTCTTGAATTGTTTCCTGCGCGAAGCCAATGGCCCTCACTTGGTGGGGCGCATTGCAGGTTTCAGCTGAGACCTGGGGCACAGCCATCCTCTTGTGCCCCATTTTTTCCTGTATCACTCCCATCCTCCAGCCTGGTCAAATATTTCTTCATACCCTCTCTTCCATCTATCCTTTTTCCTCTAGTGCTACCATTTTCCCCCAGATCAACTCTATCACTCACACACAGAGGGTGTGGTGACCTCTTGATTCACTTCTAATGCTTCCCCCAACTCACTACAAAGCAAATCTTTCTAAGGTGCTACTTAGATCCTCCACTCAAACACTGGGAGGGGTCCTATCAAGTCCAGTCCTGTGAGCCTGGCATTCAAGGCCTTCTATCATGTTGCCCCCACCTGCCTTTCAACCCCTCTACCTTATTACTTTGTAATACAAATTTAGCATCCAGTTCAACAGACATTTTGCTCATTCTACAATCCACCATGTCCTTCCTGTCTTTAAACTTAAGCAAAACCTCTTCTCTATCTTTCTTTTCCTCTACATTAGGTACCACCTCCTCCTTAAATTATCACAGCCAGGTTCCTAGAGAGGGCTTTGTTTCAAATGGCACTAACCCATTCTCTTTTGCATTACTCACTGTGTTCATGTCTAATCTCCCCTACAGGCATTAAAGGCTTTGTCTTATACAGTTATATATTCCCCACACCTCTTGGCACATATTAAGCACTACATATTAAGTACTTGTTTAATGAGGAAATGAAGAACACTTAGATCAAGTTGCCAAGTTACTATTCAGCCTTTCTGCCTCTGTGTAGGAATCACTTAGTGAAGGCCAACTGGCTGTACCATCAAAGGCAGCCTATTTTGGCAAAGATGCCTCCATATATCTACCATTTTGCAGTGTGACTTCTGTCTCTAATAAAACAAAGTACAAATTGTGATGTTTTAGTGGAGGAGACACCAGAAAAAAAGTTGCCATATGGGCAGGATGGGGCCATCTCTTCTGTCTTTGGTGCTTATGTTTGTTGTCCATGTGGCAAACCCTTCCCCCTTCTTTCTGGTAATGGACCCTGTATACTTTCTCTGGCCCCACTGCCCACCAGCCACAAGCATGGGAATGTGACAGGAGCATCCAGTCTTAGGAGTTTATCTGTACTTGGGCACTGGACCTAAGTCACACCAATTAGATCCTTCACACAGATTTTCTTGTGGAGCTAGAAGGGAAGTGGCTGTAAGGGTATTACCCTAGAACTACCATGGACCACATCTTCAACTAGAAAATAGTAGCCTTCTTATTGCCAATACCCACCTTAGCAAGTATAATATGATCTAGTAATCCCACTGCTGGGTATATATATCCAAAGGAATTGAAATCAAGATCTTGAAGAGATATTTGCACTCCCATGTTCATTGAAGCATTATTTACAATAGCCAGGACATGGAATTACCTTCATGTCTATAAACAGATTCATGGAGAAAGAAAATGTAGTATATGCATACAATGGAATACTATTCAGCCTTTAAAAAGAAGGAAATCCTGCCATCTGTAACACTATGGATGGACCTGGAGGATATTATGCTAAGTGAAATAAGCCAGACACAGAAGGACAAATACTATATGATATGGCTTATATGAGGAATCTAAAATAGTCAAGTTCGTAGAAGCAGAGAGTGGAAGAGTGGTTGCCAAGGGCTAGAGGTATTAGTCACAGGGCACTGAGCTTCAGTTACGCAAGATGAGTGAGTCCTAGAGATCTGCTGGACTGCATAGTGCCTAAAGGTAGTATGACTCTCTTGCATTCTTAAAATCTTGCTAAGAGATTAAAACTTATGTTAAGTGCTTTTATCACACACAAATAATAATAATAAGAAGAAGAAAGAAAGTGGGTGGGGGAAAACTTCTGGAGGTGATGAATGTTTATGACATAGATTGTGGTGACGGTTTCACGGATGTCTACTTCCAAACTCATCAAGTTGTACACATTAAGTAGGTGGAGCTGTTTGTATGGCAATCATCTTTAATTAAATGGTTAAAAAAATCAGTCCTAATTCCCACCTTCCCCTAGCAACTAAAAAAGGAGAGGATGATGAGGATGTCATAAAATGACATCACCGGCTGATGCACTGCTCTGCTCCAGGCAGATGAAAATCCTAATCAGTTTACACTTTTTAAATGTTCTGAGGGCCATGGCGGGGTGGAGCAGTAGATACCTGTAAAGCGGTCACTTCCTGGCATGATGTTCTTTGACAGTTGGGAACTAGATGCTGCGTCTGGCCAGAGAGGAACTGAACTTTCTATTAGTCATGTGACTTGACTGAACGGCAATCCGTTTGTGGCTTGCCTTGTGGTTTCCAGGTTTCTCATACCCCTACGAAACACTGAGTAATCTACTGTGGGAACAAACTTAATTCAGTTTAGCCCCCACTTTGGAGAAGAGGTCACAGGACAGCATGTGTCTGTTCTATTATTACCCCATTGCTCCTGTCCATAATGGATGTTTATGATTCATTGCTTGTGGAGGAATCACTTATGTCAAAATTTGCCAAATATCTTCTGAAAAATCCAAACAAAAAGCCTAGTTCCCCAATTTTGGGATTAGGTCTGAATGGCTCATTTTTAAGTTCCTCAGGGCCACACATCAAGCCGCTGATAGTAAAGACCAAGGAGACTTAGGAAGCTAAGCCTAGGCCTGGGAATATGGGGCGACAACCTTAGAACCCGGTCCCTGCTAAAGTTCTCAGAGGAGAAAGGCTTCCTGAGGCCAGGCTGGGGGGAGGGATGATGCAGGGGCTGCAATGGTCCTCGTGGAATGTTTTCAAGGCATGGCAGACCAGAGAGCATCTATCTATATCTGTCCATGACAGGCTTAAGGGGCCACTGGCCAACCTCATTCTTGGAACATCAGTCCCAAATGACATTCCATGGAAATGTTAAGGGGAACAACTTTGGAAAATTAGCTTAAAAAAATTTAAACATGTTTCTTTACTGCAGGATTTCTATCAGCCCTCAATATATATTCATCTTCATTATGATTCATTGTGAATCTTCAGTAGAATGTTATTTTTCTCAAATTTATTTGACCAGGAGATCTCCCCTCACCTTTTAATAGTACAACTATTAGCATTTGAAAAATTGTTAATAGGGTTGACAAAACTCTAGACTTAAGAAGAATCCAGGAAGCTCCAAACTGGCTTTCATTTGAAGAGTCTCCAGGACTTTTTGATGGCCACCTCAGAATGAATGACAGGTCTAACTCCTGGGATTTTTTTTTTTTGTCTTTACCTCTGGATTTTGGGTCTGGGAAGTGAGTCCCAAAACCTAGAATGGCTCCAGAAGAGGTCCGGTCTCCCTGAGGGCTTTGGACCGCAGCCAGTGGTGTAGCTGACTGGCCCTACAGGAGCTCCGCAAAATACGCAGTGTGGTCTAGTGCATGAGAACACTGGCTCGGGAGCTGTGTAACTTGGATAAGTTACTTAGTCTATGTTTCAAATTCCTCATATGTAAAGTGGGGGTAATAATAGCACACATAATCCATGTGGTAATATGAGGAGTTGATGAATTAATACATGTAAAAGCACGTAAGAGGGGAGGGTATAGCTCAGTGGTAGAGTGCTTGCCTAGCACGCACAAGATCCTGGGTTCGATCCCTAGTACCTCCATTAATAAACAAACAAACAAACATAATTCCCCACCACCACCACCAAAAACAAAACAAATTAAAAGGCTCATAAAACAGTGCCTGTCATGCAGTAAATGCTAAATAGCATTAGCTATCATTGGGTCTGGACCTCAGTCTTTGAGGCTGTCCTATTAATGGAGATGGTGGGTGGGGAAGACATTTGTCTCTGCCTTTGCCCAAGTCAGTGGCCCTCAACTGGTAGATTCAGTCTAAGTGCAAACTAGCAATAAAATTTTTTTCCACATGCAGTCTTGTCCCTCAAAACTGACCACAGATAAACAGCACCACTATGGAATGCTGGAAACGTATAGTTTCTTCTCAGAAAAAGTAAGCTTTTTTTTTCTCTATCTGATGAGAATGAAACATGAATACTTCGTTTCTAGGATTGTTTATGGCACTGTACCTTTATGTATCCCTAAGGCTGAATAAGTTTTCCTTGTCTCATCTCACCATGACCTTCAGAACTTGCTTATTCAATCTAATAGTGGTTAGTGCAAATTGTGGGTTGCTTCCTTCTGATCCAGCTCCAGCAGTAAAACTTAGAATGGGAGAGAATCCAGGGTTTCTGGCCCATTCTGGAATGACATCAGGTCATCTGAAGTTTAGAAGATATCTATGAAGACAGAGACGGAAAATAGGTTCTACTTACTCCTGCCATGTTTGGCTGAAGTTAAGCTCATTTTTTTTTTTTGCCTGATAATACCATCTAATGGTGGTCTAAGTTGATTTCTTTCAACTAACTGAATTAAATGAACTCAATAAATCCGACATTTAATGAGTTTAACTAAAACTACATAATCAGCTCTCACATTTTCCTCAACCAATGTGAATAAAAATTCATTGCACTATCTCTTATGTGGATGGAAAACAAGACAATGACAAAAAGGGAAAAAAATTTAGCTATGAACAATCACTAGAGAACTCTTCATTGATTCGTAATTTGCACTAATCATTGATTTACTTTACTCCTAACATTGCATTATTTCCTTTTCTCTTATATCTCTCTAGGTAATGTGTAATCTGCACATATAAATAGTTGGGATAAATGCTTTAGTATGTTAGTAATTAAAATCATGTTTAGTAATGCAAAAGTTTAGGTTTTACAGGTGATCTCAGCTGAGTTCTAGAACCCTGATGTTATTTAAGTGGGTTTCCTTGAAGAAATCAGAAGATAGCTAAAATGTTGATTCTTGGTTTCAAGCTGAGATTAGATAAACAGAGTATGGTAACATTAGTTATCTTCTAAAGATTTAGTACTTGGATTGAGTAGTCCTTATTAATATAAAATAAGAAAACTAGTGAATTCATTTGCAGTTTGATAGGAAAAGCATTCTTGGGTTATGAAAGATGGGAAAAAGGTATGATTCTGAGATTTCCGTCCAGGTAAACTAAGATTCGTTTAACTAAATACCCTGGGATGAAGGGAGAACATACCAACAAAATTAAAAGTTATTTATGCTATTTAAATTATAATATGTAAATATATTGATATACAGTCATTAACTGATTGACAAAATTATAATTAACAAAGCAAGCAAGCAGGGAAGCAATGTCCTAATGTCCCATAAATAAATTTGTATTAATTATTCTACAAGATGATATAATCCATCAACAATCCTTGGTCCTGCTGAATCTCTCTGTCACCCCCAAGGTCAAAGCAATGTGAAGATAGATTCTATACTTAAGGATGCTAGAGTCATATTTAGGTAAAAAGGTAGAAACATAGAAATTCCAGTTCTTAGTGTATATACTGGAGACACTCTTGCAAATGTACACCCACAGCAGGGCACAAGGAGGTTCACTGCAGCAACATGGTCTGTAATATTTGAAAGTTTACAATTTTAAAATGCCCACCAGTAGGTGAAATGGATGAACAAATTATAGTGTATTTTCAGAATGGACTATAACCAATAGTTAAACTGAGTAAACTCGATCTGTATTTATGAATCTTGAAAAAACAACATTAAGTGACAAAAACATGTTGCAGACTAATACTTTATAGTATGATAAGGCTTGGGTAATCTATTGTAAAATTGTTTAAAGATGCACAAAACTGTACTGTATGTTATTTGCAGATATATACTTTACATAGATGTATATTCATATACATTTCACATATATATGATTTTCATATATATGGCGTCACTTTCCCATCTATATATAGGAAATTTAAGAAAGTTGTTACCTACAGGAGGGAAGGAGAACAGGTTTGTGGAAGAATATAAAAAGGACTTCAATTGTATGTGTAATGTTTTATTTGTAAATAACAAGTATATTAATCATATGTTAAATTTTAAAAAATGAGTAGTAGGTAAGGTGTCATTGTATATTACTGTGCACTTCTTATGTACTTAAAATATTTCATAATTAAAAAAAGGATTAAGCCATAGGTATAGGCTCTTTAAGATTCATCACCATCGTTCCACCTTTAAATGATGAGGAAACCAAAGGGCTTATTCCAAGGAGGATACATTTGCCTTGCCAGAGCCAAGAGACAATCCAGCCTCTTCTTTTGGACAGAAGGGACAAGGTGACTTATTGCTCCGAGGCAAGTCTGCAATCGGGAAGGACATCTAGTTAGTGGTTAATACTCTTCTAGAAGTACTACTTTGGGAAATTCAAGTAATGCACTGTTGTCTGTAAATAAACTTGAGTCTGACCTTTCCTCCAAGTTTATGTGTGGTTGGGTGAGCCCTGCCCAATTTCCCTGGCCCTCGTCTTTCCCAGCTTTTCCCAGCTGGCCCTTCAGCTCTCTCTACCAGCAAATGAAGCGCCACTGATTTCAAGCAGGAAGTCCCTAGCCAGTTTCTCTCCCTGCCTCACCGTCCTTGTCTGTCTCACTCGTCCAGATTAACAAATGACGAGTCCTGTGTGGGTCCTGTCCACACCTGACTGAGCCCTGGGCCCACCTGGAAGCTGGCTACAGCCCCTAACCTTTAAGTCCTCTCCTGCCAGTAATTCAGCTGCCTCGCTTCCTGAGCTCCCAAAAGCCTACTGCACTTGTGAAGTAATACATTTCTCTTGCTTTTGGCTGGGCCGTCACTTCCCCAGCTGAGGCCAGATCTCCCGGTGTTAGACTTTCTCCTCACAGCCTGGACTTCTCCTTTGAGGGCTCATCACAGCTGCAGTTAGATAATTAATTTCACAGTTAGTTTAATGTTTGCTTCTTCTCCAATGTAGGCTCCCATGAAGGCCTGTGCTGTGTTCCCAACATGATAAGCAACCCTAGTCATAGAATATATATACTGATTAATGAATGACCGAGTGAAAGCAAACTTTCCCTGTACACAGAAGATTGAATACAAATATATATGTGTATATATATATACTAAGAGTTAAAGCGGGATGTACTAAAATTTTAGTTTTTATAAGTTGTCCCTTTAAAATTTTTTTGAGAAATTTCAAACATATATTCAGAAGATAATTGATTATAATGAACTCTTTATGCAAATACTTCTCTGTGAGTGTTAGTAATGATGAACATCTTTTTCTTTGCTGAAGTATTTAAAGCAAATTCTAGACGCCATGTCATTTCACCCCTAAATATGTCAGTATGCAGCCCCACGTAAAAAGCTCATCTTCCTAATTGCACCTAACAAAGTTGACAATTGTTCCTCCTGAAAAGCTAGCCCATTTTCAGCTTCTCTGATTGCCTTTTTACAATTGTTAAAAGAAGTTTTACTACAGACACTAGGATGGACTTTTTGGCAGGACCATCTCATAGGTGGTACCGTGTACCTCAGACTGCAGCAGCTCAGGAGGGCACCATAGCTTGCTGTTCCACTGTTAGTGTCAGCAAGATCCGTCAGTGTGGCCAAGGTGATGGCTGGTCTCTCCAATATAAAGTTTTTCCTTTCTCCTTATCATCAAGTAGTCAGTGCTTGGCATTCTGCAAATAGCTAGTTCCCACTGACCTTACTTCTAGAGTTTTAGCATCCGTCGATGACCAATTATTCCATTAGGGGTTGTAGGATAGATGTTTTTGGATTCTATTATTCCTTTCTACACTTAGTAGCTCTCAATGTTTTGTAATGTGGCAATTTCCCCCATCAGGTAGGGCTACGTGGATACTTTGAAACAGAATTTGTATAGGAAAGACACAGTAAATGCCAATTCTTCCTCTTTCATTCCCGTTGTAGAACTAGAGTTCATGCACACACTATTTCCAATGGACAGAGAGTATTTTTTGAGGTCTTTTTCTTTTCTGAGTATTATAAACTCCTGGACTTTTAAATATTTAGTATGATTTCAATCAATTAATCTTGATTCTTTTTATTCTCAAAAACTGTGGAGAACACATTCAAGCTGGCTCCCTTGTCCTTTATAAATGACTTCAATCACCTTTGAAACACTGCATCACTTTCGGGCACAACAGAATGTTTCAAGGTCATATTGTACATTTCCTTCCTTCCTCCCTTCCTCCCTCTCTCTCTCTTTCCATTTTTCTTTCTTTTTTTCCTCTGCAAACCTGGAATTACTCATTTCTCTAATTATCCTCTTTAGTGTTTTGGTTTATTTTCCTGGGCCTGGGGATGGTATTTTGAGACCGAACTCTCCGTGTTGCAGGGGCTCATTGTTATTGGATTTTTCAGTGGTCAGAGGCACAAAAATGTATTTTAAAAATTATGAGTTCATATTGGTATTTCCAATAAAAATATGATTACAGAAGTTTTACTGAATTTGACTTTATTCTCATGTCTATTTTTAACCTAAAAATGTTGTTTTCCTATATGTTAACTTAATTGCTTATTTACTTTATCCTGCAATATGTGTTTCAAAATAACAGTAATAACAGTATGAATATTACTACTAGTAACAAAACGAATGAATAATGTCACAATAAATAATTTTTGTGTTTATAATTACTTCCTTTGGGATACATTCCTAAAAGTGGGATGACTGGGTCAAGGATAAATACATATCATTTTTTCTAATTATTGCTAAATTCCTCTCTTCAGGGGTTGCACAATTATGCATTCCCACCAACAATGTATGAGTTCCAGTTTCTCCACAACCTGGTGAACAGAGTAAATTGTAGGAGTCTGGATTTTTGTCACTCTGTTGGTGGAGAAATAATACCTCATCGTATTTTAATTTTAATTTTCCTTAGGTGAATGAGGTTGAATTTTTTTCCTATGTCTAAAGGCCATCTGTTTTTATTTTTCTATAAACTATCTATTCATGTCTCTACCAAATTTCCTATCAGGTTGTCAGTCATTTTTCCCCAAACTGTACTGAGATATAATTGACAACACTGTGTAAATTTAAGATGTAGACTGTGATGATTTGACACAGGTATATATTGCAAAATGACTACCATGATAAGATTGGGAAACACTTCTCTCATCTCACATAATTACCACTTGTTGTTGTTGTTTTTGTTGTGAGAACATTTAAGATCTACTTGCTTAGCAACTTTCAAGTATATAATATAGAATTGTTAACTATAGTCATCACATTGGACATAGATCCCTGGAACTTAATTCATCATATAGCTGGAAGTTTGTACCCTTTGACCAACATCTCCTCATTTCCTCCACCCAGGCGGCCAATCTCTTTTTTCTCAGTCTATAATAGATCTTTTTACATAGATTAGCTCCAGGATAAATATTGCAAAAAATCTCCCCCAATTTGTCCTTTGTTTTTTGCCTTAGCTTATACAGCTTTTTACCATGTGAAGGCTTTTTTATTTTCTTGGGTCTGGATATTGAGATCCAGATAGGAAGGTTTTCCTCACTCCCAAGTTTTAAATGAATTCACTCATGTTGTCTTTTAATACTAATGTGGGGTTTTTTTTTGTACATTTAGACCCTTAATCCATTTATAATGTATTCCTGTGTATGGTATGAAATATGGACCTAATTTTATCTTTGTTTAAAGGCTAGTCATTCTAAAATTTCTAAGTCAAAACATTTTTAAAGAGAATGTTTTAAAATCCATCTTTTCCTCCTTGATTTGAAATGCCATCTATATCGTTTATTACATTTCCATATAAATTTGGCTCTATTTTTGTACTTTCTGTTGTTCCATTGGTCTGCCTTTTTATGCATTGATATCATACAATTGAATTACAGAGGCTTTTACAATATGTTTTAATACTTTTTAGGTGCTATCCTCCACAATTGCTCATTCTTTCCAGGCTTTTTCTCTCCTGGCTATTCTTGCTGGTTTATTTATTTATCTTTTTGCTGTTGTCATTGTTGAGGAGGGAGATAATTAGGTTTATTTATTGATTTAAATGGAGGTACTGGGAATTGAACCCAGGACCTTGTGCAGGCTAAGCTTGTGCTCTACCACTTGAGCTATACCCTCCTCTCCTTTATTTATTTATCTTTTAGCATTATCATTTATCTAGCTCCAGAAAAGTAATCTGATGTTAATTTTTTATTGGGATGGCATTACATTAGTTAAATAACTTAAAACTGGTATCTTTTTCATGTTAAGACTTCCTATCCAGAATATATCTTTCTATGTGAGCTGGTTTACTCTCATATAATATTTAAACCAAAAATTGACAGTGTTTTGTAATTTGCCTTTTCATTTTCTTAACTGTGTACCTTGGAGATGTTCTACCTCAGTACACATAGAACCATCTCATTTTTTAAGGCTATGAAGTATTTCCTTATATGAATGCACCACAACTTGTGTCCTTTTGCTGGGCATTGTTTTTGCTACTATAAATATGCTATGATGAAAAATCTCTAGACATGCATGGGCAAGTAGCTCTGCAGAATCAATTCCTAAAAGGGGAATTTCTGGGCCAAAGTATATGCACACATTCAAAGTTTTGCCAAATTGCCTTTGAAGAATTATATCATCTCTCACTCCAACAAAGACTGAATGAGAATCCCTGTTTCTCACACACTCACCAGTCCTATATAGGATCAATGTTTATGATCTTTATAATCTGATATTTTGGCACCATTGGTCCCAGCCCACCTTGGCCAGCTTCTCTAGACCCTACTGAGCCTTCATGTGAAATGACTAAACAGGAGCCACCAGGACTGCTCTGCCTAGGGGTGTGCTTGATGGTATTACCTGGATTTGCCATGGCACCTGGGGAACTCTGGGGGATGGTATAGCATATGCCTCAGAACTATACTAACCAGGAGTGAGGAAGTTAGAGTATTTGTCTACTAATTCTCCATCTACCAATGGACTGTCAGGGTCATTAACTTTGACATTTCTGGCTCAGCCTGTGAGCTTGCTTCCTTCCTGTCCAGGTGGAGAATCACAGGTGTTCTCATCATCAGCAAGAACGCTGAGAGGATCAAACGGGGGTACCAACAGTGTCGGCTGGAAATCTCCAACAGGAAACCACATTTCATGCCCAAAGAAGCAAAGCAAAATAAGTTTCACACTGCGACAGAGGGCAGAATGTAGCACAGAAACAGATGCAAGATATAGAGCTCTTGAAACAGATATAAATAAAATGTTACAGGTTTGTGCAAATAGGGGAGAGGAGAGGCTGAGAGCCACAGCAAGAGAGAAACCATTCACTGAGTTAAAAAAAAAAAAAGTCTGTAGCAGGCACTTTGCAAAGCCTTCTTAGTAATCTATTGATAAGGATTTGGTACTTAAGAGTCAACTTTGAGCAATTCCAAATTATCTTGGGGCAAGGACATCATGAGATAAATAGACTCTGGGAGAATGAACAGTGAGGGGAGCATTTAGACTGGACCGGAAGAAAGGTGATTCTCTTAATCCCACCTGGTGAAAGGTTTTCATTACCTCCACAGAGAGGAGGAATTGTAAGTTTATGTCAGAATCTCATTGTACGTTTTTATATCTGTACGGGATATTTTAAACTAATAGAGTCATTCTCAACTAATTCTTCTATGATTTTCATATAAAGCTCTGAGTTAAAGAACTCTTGTAGATACTGTTGTTGTTATTATTTATTTGTTTGTTTACTTATTTTATTTTATTTTAGTGGAGGTACTGGGGATTGAACCCAGGATCACAGGCATGTTAAGCATGCACTCTATCACTAAACTATTACCCTCCCCCCTTAGTTATTTAAAACTTTTTACATTCTTCCATTTCAAGCGGTAAAACTACTTCCCCAAAGGTGGTACAGGCTCTGGACTCAAACTGCTTGCATTTGAACTCCATGTCTACTAATTGCTTAGTTGGATGAGCTTGAGCAACTTTCTGAACTTCTCTGAGCTTCTGTTCCCTCATCTGTAGGATTAGGAACCTACCCGATAGGAATGTGATAAAGATTAAATGTCTCTATAAATGCCTGGCATATTACAAGTACTCCATAAACATCAGGTATTCTGTTAGAATAACAGTTCTGGGAAGCCTTAATTACAGAAGTCAAGGTTTAGATGCTCCAAATAAATGCATCTGGTGAAATAACTCTGCTGGCAGAAGGCTGCTTCATCAAGCCCATTTGTGCCTGAGCATGCTCGCGCTGCCAGCAGGGACAGGCTGCTGGTATCAGCGTTGTTGTTCTAGGCCTGTGGGCATACTCAGTTACCTGATTTGGAGAGAAAGACTCCAGGATTGTGAATCTTTATTGGCCTAATAAAGAGCAGAGGCTTGTCCTGAAGGAAGGGCACCCAAAGAGGCCCCGAAGCAGGGCGCTGTAAAAACTGGCTGAAACCTGACTTCCGTAATAAACAGGAAGGGCTGTTTTGTCACCCAGTGAGGGATTCTGTTCTGTGCAGGCAAAAATGCCTGTGGTGAAAATAAAAGCACTGTATCATGAGCATCAAAGCACAAGGCTTCTTGCCATAGTTAACGCTATGTTTTCAAAAACAAAACAAAACAAAACAAATATAAACAAACCCCAAAGAACTCCCTGTGTGATGATTGCAAGAATATAATTCTTTGCCATTAATTAGCGTCTGCCTTATTACAGAGATCAGAAGAAATGAGAGCTGTTGTCTTAATGTATCGTGCACTCTAAGGAACAGGCCAAACAAGAATGTGGGCTCCTGAGAGATAAAAGCCAGTGTGGCGCCCAAGTATTTCGTGCCTGTTCCTTCATGATAAATAACTTTGATCAAAGCATTAGCACTCGAATCCATTTCTTCTTGTGCCAACTTTTGTTCAAACCATGCTTCTCCCTGTCATTTCATCACTGAGTAGAATGATTGTTAGAAGCAAGAGAGGTGATGGAAGCATCCTAATTTAGTTAAAAGGTATTGAAGGCTCATGCTGAGATGACAAAAATCTTATCAATTTCAGGTTCCTTCCTATTCAACTCCTGGTAAGAGACACTTGAACAATGAACTGGATAGAAAGTTTTCTCATGGAAGAGAGCTTAAGATGTTAATGTCACAAGCCACTGAAGAAAGAAAAATCTCAGAAATGCCACATTTAAACACTGAAAATCTTACTTTTTATCCATACAGACCTTATGGAAGATCATTCTGAAGGTCAGAGGATGTGAATATCTGGGATGGAGTTGCTCATCAGAATTCAAGCACAGTGTGATGATTATGGGGAAGTTTATCTGGACTCTTGTTTGTGGCAAGTCTGTGAAGATCAGGACATCAATCTGTAAAAAGAACACTCTCCTTAAGACATCTTTACTCTCAATACACATTTTTCCTCCGGAAGAGGAATGAGCTCTTGTATGATGGCAGTGAAGGAAAGGGAGTAAAGAGTCTATCTGAAAAGAAAAAAAAGGAAACTCACCAATTTGGGGTTTCTGCTATGTTTCCTCAGATATTGCATGAATCAGTTTATAAGAAACTACTGTTCTTGAACTGTAGTTGTTCTACAAAAAGTAGAAATATAGGAGGGAGGGTGCAGGTCAGTGGTTGAGTGCATGCCTAGCATGTACAAGGTCCTAGGTTCAATTCCCAGTACCTCTGTTTATAAATCAATCAATCAATCAATCAATCAAGCCAGCCAGCCTAAAATTCCCTCCCTCTTATTAAAGAAATTTACAAAAAAAGAAATATAGAACTTATTCTAATTAGTGAGAGTTTGTTGCTATTTTGTTATTTTGCTGTTGAATTCTTTTCCCAAATTTACGTTTCCGATGTGAATAAAAATCCATGAATGGAATTTGGTAACATTCCACATTGAGTGATAAATGACACATAGTCAATCCCAATTCTCAATCAGCAGATTAATAATCTGAAATTTCATTTCCTAGTAACTCCCCAACCCATCCCCTCTGCTGCTCAAATGACCAGTCCCATGGCTCATTTAGTTTCAAGTGTCCCATGTGGAGTGGATTGTTCTGAAGTCTTGGGGGTGGGGTGGGTATGTCTATGCTTGAGTCAGAACTTCAATAGAACTGGAGAAACCCTAAATGACTTCCTGGGGACTTTTATTTTCTGCTAAAATCTTGGAAGATTTGTGTTTTACTCATAAAGGAGGCTGTTTCTCCTTACGATATACTTTGTTTAACAACATACACAATACTAAAATTATGTTTAAAAACTGCTCAGTAGAATTAGAAAAATTGGATACTTAAAAAATTTACTTCATGTTATCAAGTAAGAAATATTTTCTAGGTTGTTGTTTGGATAAATCCAAGTTTTGGTTTGCTAAAAAAAGTTCGCAGATAGTTACTTTCAAGTGGTTTTTCATCTGAAAAATCTTAAATCATAGATTTCAACTAGTTTCTACTTTACTTTTTCTTTTTCCTGGAATAGACTTGACTTGCTCGGCTATTAAAAGAAATTCTGTGTTTGTTTAAATACTTGTCAGATAATAAAATGGGCAGAACCATGGCACTTCATACCATTTCATTTGTATTTTGGGAGAGGAACACATCTCAGTAATAATATTACTAATGTACTAAAAATGTTCCCCAGGATGTCTGACTTTTAAAACAGATTTATAACCTAAAATCTGCAATGTGCAAGTTATACTTAAAGTGTGAACTACAGAGTCATGGCCGTGCCAAACAGCCTACGTTAGTCCCTCTCTTGGGAGAGAACTCATTCCTTCCTCTTTCTACTCCACCTCCCAGTCCTAAGGATTCCAAGTAGTGACCCTACTGTATATTATTATGATCTAAAGGAATGATTTATAATGTACATTGCTCCTTTTCAAAACAGATCTGGGGTGATTGCTTTTTTAGTAGAAGCTTTTGACAAAAGCTGAATAATGAATTAAAAGAAATGTTAATGTTTTTAGCAAGGGTAGCAGTGGGTGGAGGAGAAAGAGAAGAGTCTGGCCATTAGAAGATGACGACAGCCCTTTGGGCAGGGTTTTCATCTCTTGCATTTCCCTAAGCTCCGGACGGACAGGACTTGTGTTTGGGTTCGCCGGGCAATGCTTTGAGGTGCCTGATGTCTGGGAACCCACATTCAGAAGAAACATGAGCGTGAGACAAATACACGAACAACAATGGTTCTAAACAAATCAGCAACTGAGTGATTTTTTTAAAAAGCTTGAGAGGCTGTTTTGAAAAGAAATACAGCTGTAGTAGTATTGTCAAGTACATACATTGGATTAACTGCCAAGAAATATTATCTAATTTTAGTTACTGACGACGGCTCAAGTTTTTGCTGAAATGGTGGACATTTTTTTTTTTGACCTTTAAATCATGCTAACATGTTCTAACTAGTTTAAAAGGAACCAGTCTTAAATTTGGATGTATGAAAAATTTTAGTTTTCTGATAACTGGTTGGTTTGGGGCATATGTCACAGGAAAAGGAAGAACAAAGAGGTTTTGCTCGGAATCAGGCCATTGTGGTTGTTTTGCTCCCAGGGTGATAGTTTTTAAGGACATATAGAAGGGTTAAAGGAAAAATATGTATTTTTTATTTTTAGTTTTCTTGGGGGGTTAATTAGGTTTGTTTATTTATTTATTTATAGAGGAACTGGGGAATGAAACCAGGACCTCTCACAGGCTAAGCACACTCTTTACCACTGAGCTATATCCTCCCCCAAGGGGTAAAAATCTTAAAAGCACCAGTGCTCACATAAGAAGTGCCTGAATAGCTTCATTGAATGTAAAGCTCAGAAATCTCCTGATAACTGTCAATTCAAGAGTTGACAATCTATTCAGCTTACTGACATTTAAATAACGCCCAGAGCGCTGAACTGAAGAAAATCAAATACGATTTCAAAACAGAAAAACAAATGACATAGTTAAAATAGAAATGTCTTTCTTAAAAATTGGTCATTATTGGAGGGAAAAACAGCGTATTGCTGAGAGATGAAATATCTCAGGGCATGAACTGAAACTCTGTGGGTCACCACGCTCCTGGAGCTGCAGAGAGAGGTGATTCCGTGGCTCAGGGCACCGCACATCAAAGTCTTCCTCACGGGCCTTCCAGAACTAGAGGGTGATGATTCCCAGAGCTGACTGCCTGAGGGGAGGAAACGCACCACATGGGAAGACAAATGTTTTGTAATAAGTGTGAGCAACTGGCTGAAGGAAACAATTACTTTTATCTTTGCTACTGAGCCTTTGGATTCTGCCAGATATATTTATGCTCCTTGGCAAAGACTGGATTTTAATTTCTTGGCAAAACAGACAGACGGACATCTCTCTTACAGTGTCTAGTAAAAGATCCTTCCTTGTAAACACTCATTCTGCAGGGTTTAAAAGCTACGGGGGGGGGGGGGGGGCGTTGAATCACATCTGCCTCCTTAAATCTTCAGGGAGAAAAGAATTCTTTATGAAAAGAGAACTTTATGGTGACACTTAACCGAAAGAAGTCTCTTTCATAAAGTACCTGGTCTGTCTCTTCTTCTGAGTGTTCTCACTGATTCTGAGAGAGAGTTTCAATTGATGCCACTGGAAAAGCAATACGTTCCCTCCCACCTTTCAGTTCCTCATAAATTCTGGGGCACAACAGGCCCATCTTATGTTTCTTCCTGTCTGGTGTGAATGTGACAGTGTAATTTCAGCTCCAGGAAGTCACTGAGAACACAGGAGTGAGCAATTAATGAAGTTATTAAGTATCACTCAGGGCATAGTTCCCTATAAAAGCCAGGCCAAGGGTCCAGGCATAAGTGAGCTCCTGGCACATGGTACTAAACAAAACTGACAGAAATAAAACTTGGAGTTCCTTAAACCAGTACCCTTCTCCTGTAAGAAAGTGCCCTGACAAGGGAAAGTGCTCTGTGTAGTGGTACAGACTGCCTCCTGGCTGTGGCCATCTACTTAGGGGGAGGCAGTTGAATGCAGTGGACGTTTGATACGGGTCTGGGACACGACCCTGGAAAGCTACTGTTTAGTTCAAACGGAGAGGTCTTGGGTAGAAAAATCATTAGCTTGACTTTTTTTTTTGTTGTTGTTCTTCTAAGTGCTTGGTATCTAAGTGCATGGTAAAATGCAGCTTACCCACAGCCTGCAAGTTACATATTATATGTTACAGGTAGTCTTGTAAGGGATATCCTTTAATTTAGCTTCTGCTACTATTAATAGAGATTTAAATTTTCATGGTTTAAGCCCCATTTTGATATGAACAAAAATTACTCTTTACATTCATCCATGCTAATTCTATAATTTCTAATACAGAGCAAGGACGATGCATATATATGTATATATACACAAATAAACATACATAATTTTCTGGTGTGATATCCATGCCAGACATTGTTAATTGATCATGTGGATGCTCCTGGAGAATGTCATTCTAAGTGAAGTAAGCCAGAAAGAGAAAGAAAAATACCATATGAGATCGCTCATATGTGGAATCTAAAAAACAAAAACAAAAACAAACAAACAAACAAACAAACAAAAACAAAGTGTAAATACAGGACAGAAATAGACTCATAGACAGAGAATACAGACTTGTGGTTGCCAGGGGGCTGGAGGGTGGGAAGGGATAGACTGGGATTTGAAAATTGTAGAATAGATAAACCAGATTACACTGTATAGCACAGGGAAGTATACACAAAATGTTATGATAACTCACAGAGAAAAAAATGTGACAATGAGTGTGTATATGTCTATGAATGACTGAAAAATTGTGCTGAACACTGGAATTTGACACAACATTGTAAAATGATTATAAATCAATAAAAATGTTAAAAAAAAACAATTCTATAGCAGTGAAAAAAAAATTGATCATGCATTCCAATAAGCTTTCAGGATTCTTCTCAACAGTACTCCAGGCAACTATCACCCAAAAGACTCCTTATAAGGATATGAGTGTGTGTCATGGCACCAGAGGTAGGAATGCAGGAACGCCTTGACTCGGTCCAGAAGCAGAAGGCTTCTCTACCTTGCATCTCTGCTCCGCCGTGAGCATTTGTGGTGGGCAGAGTAACAGCCCCCAAAGATGTCCTAATCCCTGGAACCTATGAAAATGCTACCCCACATGGCAAAAGGGACTTTGTCAATATGATTAAGTTAAAGATCTTGAGATAGAGAGATTATGCTGATTATCCTGGTGGGCACAGTGTAATCACAAGGGTCCTTAAAAGAGGGAAGCCGGTGGGGTCAGAGTCAGGGAAGATGTGACAATGGAAGCAGAGGCTGACGGGATGCAACCCTAAGTCAAGGAATGCAGGCGGCTTCTAGAAGAAGGAAAGGGCAAGGAAATGGAATTTCCCCTAGAGCCTCCAGAAGGAATACAGCCCCGCCAATTCCTTTCAGACTTCTGATCTTCAGAATTATAAAATAATAAATTTGCTTGTCTAAGCCACTAAGTTTGTGGTAATTTGTTATAGCATCAGGTGGACATTAGTACAGCATTCACTTCATTTAATTCATTGTCTCTCTACTGGCTTTTTTTTTTCTGCTCCTCAGTTCACGTGGCAAAACATGGCCTCCCCAGAGTGTGCAAGCTTACATTCATACACAGATTCTGCTCAGCCCTCTCAGTTCCATTTCCAAATTTCAGAAAAAAACATGATCTGGTCAGCTGGGGTCAGGGGCTCTTCCTCCTTCTGGTCAGACAAAATTAGGGTCACACAGAATAAGCAAGGCTACCAGGAAACCATTCCATGGGTGGGCAGGGCAGATTGTTCATGCCTTCATTTATTAACTTCCTAAAGCTGACATTTTATTGTACAAATTCCACGTATTGGAGTGTTACAGATCGCACTAATGGACCCACTGCATGCCTCTCTCCATACTTTTTCGTAGTGCCCTTCTAACCAGATCTGATGCTGGCCATATGTCTTGCTTTGGCCAATGGGACAATTGCAAACTTAATGCAAATGGTTTTGTAAAAGCGCTTGCATATTTCTGCTTCTTCTCTTGGAGCCTTAACCCTGTCATAAGAGCAGGCCCAGGCCAGACTTCTGGAGGATAAGGGCCCATGGAGCACAGAACAAAGTCATCCTAGCTGAGGCCATCCTAACCAGCTGGTCCCCAGCTAACCTGGGAGCTGACCACAGATGCATAAGTGAGCACCACTAGCCCAGCTCAGATTAGCAAAACTGCTGAGCCAACCTCTAGACCCATGAGCAAGAAGAGATGTTATTTACTGTTGAATGCCACTGAGGTTTTGTGGTTGTTTGTTACACAGCATTATTGTGGCAAAAGGTAATTGATACAGGGGAAGGTAATGATTAAATATAATTTTATACCCTTAATTCAATTGCCCTTAGGGCTGATTCTAACTACCTTAGGAAAAATTGGCTCTCAGCATCTCAGCCAGAGATCAGACCAAAAGTACCAGAAGAGTAGGAAGGAAGATGAATGTTTTTAGCAAGTTTCCTATTCATCCAGCCCTCTGGCACTCTGCTAAATACTCTTGCAAAGCCTACCTCATTAGAGCCTCATAAACACTCTATGAGGTGGGTTTGTTTATAGATGAGGAAATTGAAGCTCAGTGAGAGTTCAGTAACTTTCTCAGAGTTGCTTCCATACCACATCCAAGAATGCAGATTTGATCCCAGATCTGTCTGTTGCAAAGTCTCCTCCTGATATCGGGTCACCCTTCAGAGCCCAGCGTGTAGATGTAGCAAATAAAAATAAAGAACACCCTGTTAAATTTGAATTTTAGATAAAAAATTATTTTATCTGAAGTTCAAAATAGTTGGTGTCCTATATTTTATCTGGCAACCCCACTAACATGAAGCTCACTTTTTGGTGAGGGACAGATCTATAGTAAATGTGGCAGGCCTCACTCCATCCTACTAAGAACATATTTGAAATTAACCGACTGTTACACCTACAGGAGTCATGCATGCTCTGAGGGCTTACAAGGAAAGGATGCTGAGGCCTTACTCTCAAGCTCCTGAGAGCCTCTAACTCTTTGTAAAGTTTGTAACCTCAAATGCCATGTGCTCTTGGGATATTTGCCCAACCACAAAGTGGGAGTGTCCAGGCCACTTTGCTGATTAGTGTCTAGGTTCTTTAAAGAGGAGTGGAAAGTATATATATCATTTGGTATATGTTGCTGGCTGTTAATGAAGTTAAAAATAAAGTCTGAGGATAAAGGATTTTTTTCTGCCTATGCATAAGAAATTAAGGGCAGATTAGAGCAAATGAATAATAGCCCATATGTGCTTATTATGTACCAGGAATTTTCCTTAACATTTAAGATAAACTAACTCATTTAATCCACAGAAAAACCTTATGGGGCAAATGTTATTATCATTATCTCATTTTACAGATGAGGAAACAGAGAGGTTAAGTAAGTAACCTAAGTTTACACAGCCAGTAAGTGGTAGCTCTGCAATTCAAACCCAGGCTGTCTGATGCCAGAGTTCAGATATTTAACCACTATACTATCCTGCCTCTCAGCAAGTGTCTACTGAATTTCTACTATGTGCCAGGCATTGTTCAATGTCCTGGGATAAAGTAGTGAACAATATAGTTTCTGCATTTATTAATCATGCATTCTGGGGAACATAGGCAGAAAATACAGAAGTGAAGAAAAATGAGTTCCAATAGTGATAAGCACTTTGAAGATAATAAAGCAGGGTCATGTGATGGAGAGCCTTGAGTGGAAGGATGGCTGCATTAGAATGGGGAACCATTTTCTGAGGAAGTGGCATCCAAGCTGAGGTCTTATCAGAAAAAGGAGCCAGCCATGCAAGAATCTGGAGGAAGAAGAACACACCAGGAAGAATACTTCTGTGGCAAAGACATTTGAGAAACAAAAGTAATGCTGGTGCTGCTGAGATGGAATCAGAATGGGAGAGGATCACAGAGTGCTCTGTGGGCCATGGTGAAGGAGAACTGGGTTCTCAGCAGGGTGGACAAATGTTGGAGAATTTTAAGCATGGGAGGGACGTGATCTGATCTGGAGTTCTAAGGGTCACTATGGATGCTATGTGAAGAGACCATGAGCCAGCACAGGGTATGTATGGTCAACAAAAGCAGAAGTAAGGGGACCAGTTAGCAGGCGACTGTAGTATAACAGGGAGTCAGCTGCACTGTCATTCTCTCCTTCCTTGGTCCAGATGTCCTCTCTTTCTTTTGCTCTATGTAAACCCAGAAACAAAACTCAGTACATCTCTTAGATCCTTAAATAGAATTCAATCACACAGAAAAGTATTAAGGAAAAAAAAACTGAAGGTTTAGTTCAAGAGATGGGGGAGGTATTTTATGTCATAAATCCCATAGCAAACAGCTTAAACACTAAATAGACAATTGTTTCCCAAAGGTCCTTTCTGGTCCTTGGCCACGTCTTCACAGGGGTTTTTCTCTCTGATCTTTCTTCTATGCAGCACACCCAGTGTTTCAGGCTCTTTTTCAAAAGTATTTCTGCTGTGCATTGACCCCCTCCAGATTGCAAATTCCTCTCTGCTATTACACAGAACTACTTAGCTCTGCCACCTTGCTTAAACCCAAATTTACACACCCGACCTATCAGGCTGCCTAGCAAAGAAAGGCTCCCTTAGGTACCAAGGCCCATCCACCATAAAATTTAGAAGCTTTAGGGTTATAAATGAAAGTAAGTGCTTTCTGTTTTCTAAGTATGTGTACATAGACACATAAAAATGAATATCTTGGTCCTTTTCCTTCATGGTAAAGGATTATTCTTTAGAGATTAATGCATAATTATTTATGAGCTATTTATCATTACAGATTTTGGTGTGAGATTTATCTTTTTCCAAAATCACAACCTCTGTACTTATGATTTCTTCTTATGTAAAAGATGGTTTTGATTGATTGAGGATGATTTGAATCCTAGTACTTTCAGTTCTTTTTTGTTATGGTTATCTGATTTGATCTTCTAAGACCAGAGGATAAAACATGTTTCTTGTGTTTTGGTTCAGTAAGGCAGTCCATGATCCATGTGCTCATCTGACGTCTGCACTATTCTCAACAGATACCCACCAGGTCCCAGGTCCCCTGCTAAGTAAGTTGGACCAAGTCCTTGCCACCAAGAAATTTATATTCTCACAAGGAAGGTTGTGTTCTAGAAAAAATTGGATGATGAGATGAATGAAAAAGATTATGAATTTTATCGTGTACCCTGCTTAAGGAATAAGTATTCTCTCCTTCTTTCAGAAAGCCTGTTGTGCAAGTAACAGTCACCAATGTGACCAAACAGAACTCCCATCTTAATGTCATATTTACTGACACGCAATATTTATAAATTTGTGGTAATTCTTAGGAACAGAATTCCCTGCTCTATCTCCTGTAGTATGGTTCAAAAAAACTCAAGAACACTAAGTCAGGGCTTTTGCCAGTTAGCCCTGCATGAAGAAGGAGTGTTTATTAGTTCCAAAATGTAGCGTGTAAATCAAGCATTCCTGCGTGCTGAGCAGGCAGGAGATCTGGATGCAGCACAGCGAGAAAGAGATCTCAACCATGGGCCGCTCGACCTCTTCACCCCTTTGTTAAGAAGCTGTCGTTCCTGTATGGTTGCTCGAATGGTAACTCAGAATATCTAGCCCAGAAAAGCAACAGCAGGTCCCCTATTAAGTAAGTGGTGGTAACATTTTCCATTTGTTATCCTTCAGAAAAACATGAGCTGGTGTCAGGAAATGGACTCAAAAGTAAATAGTTGGAAGTTGGGAGGGTATAGCTCAGTCGCAGAGCGAACGTTTAGCATGCAAGAGATCCTGGGTTCAATCTCCAGTACTTCCAGTAAAAATAAACAAACATAATGACCCCCTCCCCCACCAAAAAAGAAAAACAGAAATTTCTTTTAAAGTAATTGGTGATCACTTTTTTTCCCAGTTGTAATTATCATAGCTAAGGTAAATCTAAAAAACTATGTCTGATCAAAACAATGACATTATGTTCCATATCAGATTTAAGTCAACAAGCAAATTAATGAAATTGGGGTCTATGAAAAATATGGGGAGAGCCAGTAATAGGTGATAGTTTTTGTTCTGGATTTGTCATTTGGCTGCCTTCTCTGGGAGAGCAACAGGAAGTGCCCAGAGTTAACAGCAGCACACACTGTCCTGGGCAAACGCACAAGTGTCCGGGCACCACACTGCCCAGGGAGCTCTGACCTCCGACTGGGGAGTGGTGTCCCCAAAGTTGTCCTTATGAGGGCTCTTCTTCAAAAAACAGAACCTGGCTGCTTCCATTGCTTGGAACCACTCTCTCTCTCACAGACACACAGACACACACACACACACACACACACACACACACACACACACTCTTAGTCAATTTTCCCACCACAGCAAAATCTACACACTTACATACTTTAAGTCTTTGCAAATTTGCATCTTACTTTATTTCTCCACATTAACAGACCATTGCTTAATTTATTTGGAAAATTCTCAGACTCACAAAGCCTGCAAGGTAATAAAGCAAAGTAGGTGCCCACTATTCAGACCTCACTCACATTAACAATGTGTTTTATTTGCTCCAGATTTTTCAAGACATAAAAATTAAAGACAATATCCCTTTCATGCCATTCAATTCTCCCACTTCCATTTGCAGAGACAAAGACCATTGGAAAGTTCCTAGGTATTCCTTCCTTCCAAGATTTTGTACCTTTACTACAGACGTCTGCATTGATTGCAACGTTTGGTTCACTTTTGTATGTTTTTAAATTTTACACAAGTATCAGTTTATCCTACAGATCAGCCTGAAATTTGTCTGAATTCACTCAACATTGTTTTTGAGACCTATCCACAGGGAAACATTTAGATCTAGTGTATCCATTCATTCTAACTGATGTGGAACATTCCACAATTTATTTAGCCATGTATTTAAAGCTCTTTCCTCCCTGTCTCCTTTTGGCAATCATAAAGAATGCTATTGTGAGCGGATATGTACACATCTTGTTCCAAAACAATGCTCTCTGTGGTAAGCTTCTAGAGGTGGAATTGTTGGCTGGTACCCACCGTAGAGATTTTCACCCTCATCAGCTATTGCCAAATTGGTCACCAAAGTTGCTCCAGTGTTCATTACTAGCCATGTATTAGAGATACCATTTCCTTATATCCTCACTAATACCAAGTATTATCAGCCTTTTAAAGTATTACTTGTCTGATATGGTACAAAATATGTTTTCGTTTGCATCTTCCTAATTACTGATAAGGCCGAATGTTTTTTCATACTTTTTTTGGCCATTTAGATTCTCTCTTCTATAAACTACCTGACCATGTCTTTGCTCATTTTTCTATTGTGTTATTTATATTTTTTTGTAGATCTACACAAGTTCTTTTTTTATACATATTCTTGATTCCATGCTTTTTGGCTGAACAGGTGGCAAAGGTTTGTGTTAGAATTTGTGATTTGTCTTTTAACATTATTTATGGGGACTTTTATTGTGTATGAGCATTATTTTAATGTATACAATTTATCATTTGTGTTTTTTTATTGTGGTAAAATACACACAGCATAAAATTGACCACTGGTGACATTTAGTACATTTATAATGATGAGCAATTGTTATCATTATCTAGTTCCAGGACATTTTTATGACTCCAAAGGGGATCCCACACCCATTAAGCAGTGACTCCCTGTCCTCCCCCAACCGGCAACACTAATCTATCTCTATGAATTTTTGCACTCTAGATACTTCATGTGAATGGAATGATGTAACATGTGGCCTTTTGTGACTGGCGTCTTTCACTTAGTATGTTTTCCAGGTTCATCCACGTTGTAACAGGGGTCAGTACTTCATTCCTTTCCGCGGCTGAATAACACTGATTTGTATGATTATACCACATTACGCTTATGCATTCATCAGATAACGAACATTTGGATTGCTTCCACATTTTGGCTATTGTGAATAGTGCTGCTATGAACGCTGATGTACAAGTATCTGTTTGCGTCTCTGTTTTCAGTTTTTGGGCTACATTCCTAGGAGTGGAATTGCTGGATCATTTGGGAATTCTATATTTAGCTTTTTGAGGACACCCAAAATGTCTTCCACAACAGCTGCACCATTTTACATTGCTACCAGCAATGTATAAGAGTTCCAATTTCTCCACAAGTAATCGTTACCAATAATTGTTATTTTCCTTTTAAAAATTATTATTATTGTCACTTCAGTGGGTGTGAGTGGTATCTCATTATGGTTTTGACTTGCATTTCTCTCTAGTGGCTAATGATGGTAAGCATCTTTTCATGCTTTTCGGCCATCTTTATATCTTCTTTGGAGAAATGTTTGTTCAAGTTGGTTGCCATTTTTAAAATGAGTTGTTTGCCTTTTTGTTTTTGAGTTGTCATAGCTCTTTATATATTCTGGGTACCAGATGCTTATCAGATATATGTTTTGTAAATATTTCTCCCATTCTGTAGGTTTTTAAAATTTTCTTGATAGTATCATTTGATGCACAGAAGTTGTAAATTCTGGTAAGTTCAATTTACCTGTTTTTCTTCTTTTGTTGCTTGTGCTTTTGATGTCTTATCTAAGAAACCATTGCTAAATCCAAGGCCATGAAGGTTTACCCCTATTTTTTTCCCTAGGATTTTTATGGTTTTAGGGTATATTCAGTTTTTGATCCATTTTGAGTTAATTTTTATATAATTGTACTTTGTTGTAGACTTATAGTTCGTTTTGATAGTCTCAATACTAATGCTTTAGTTGTTGTTGTTACATAGATGGTGAGGGCCTTTTAAAGTCTGTGCTTTGTCTTTTTCCTTTATTCATAGTGTCTTTTTATTGTGTAAGAGTATTACACTTTAATGTATACAATTTATTACTTGTGCTTTTTGGATCTATTTAAGAAATATTGCCCTTCTGAGGTCACAAAATTATTTGCCTGTGTTTTTATATTTTCTTCATTTTTAGATCTACATAGTTTACCTGGAATTTATTTTATGTATATGGTGAGGTAGGGATCTAATTATTGTTTTCCCTACTTGGAGAGCTAGTTGTCTGAACATGTTTAGTGGCTTTCCCTACAATTTGTAGTATTGCCTCTGTCATATACAAGTTCTCATATGTAACAGCCCTGTTCTTGAGTTCCTTTGTTTATATGTTTTGCTGTACCTCCCATTTTAAATGACTAGTGTCTAGTATAGTGAGTCCTCTCCCCTGGTTCTTTTTCAAAATTGCATTAGTGGGGTAAACAAAATACCCTCTCTCCCCTAAATGTCCACATCCCAATCTCTGGAGCCCTTTTACCTTACATAGCAAAAGGGACTTCACCGGGGTGATTACGTTAACAATCTTGAGAAGAAGAGATAATCCTGTATTATCTAGGTGGACCCAAGGTAATCAATCACAAAGGACCTTTTAAGAGGAAGGCAGGAGTATCAGAGTCAGAGAAGGAGGCAGGATGATGGAAGCACAGGTCAGAGTGACATGGCCACAAGCCCAGGAATGCTGGCAGCCTCTGGAAACTGGAAAAGACAAGGGGTGGGTTCTCCCCTAGAGCCTCCAGAGGGAACACAGCCCCACTGACCCCTTGAGCTTAGCCCTATAATTTTCGTTGTAAATTTCTGACCTCCAAAACACCAAGACAATAAATCTGTGTTGTTTTGAGATGCTAAATTTGTAGTAATTTGTTACAGCGGCAATAGGGAAAAAAAATACATGTGGTTATTCTTGCTTCTTATTATTCCACGTGAATTGTAGAATAATTTTATTAAGTTCCACACATCCACAAATACCACAAAAAGTACTGACTGTGATTGCACGGAATTTATAGAGAAACTTGGTGGGAATTGATATCTGTACATTACCAAGTCTTCCCCTTAAGAAGCATAATATATCTCTACATTTAGTCAGTCTTTTATGACTTTCAATTAAATATTATAATTATCTCCACAAAGGTCTTTCACATCTTTTGATAGGTTTATTCTGAGGTACTCTGTAGTTTTTGTTGTTCATTCAAAAATTATATATAATCAAAATTTAATGATGTATATTTAATTTTTTAAAACTATATTTTTGCATTTGTCATTGTTTGTGTATAGGAACACTATAGGTTTTTCCAGATTGGTCTTTTTCTCAGCAAACTTGATGAACTTAAAAAAAAAAATCGTTCTAGTGATTTGCCTCAAGGGCCTCTAGGATATTCCACACAGACAATGACTATTTACAAATAACGTCTCTTCCTTTTCAGTCCTCACACTTCCTGTTTTTGTTTCTCGTCTAACTGCACTGGCTGGGCTTCCAGGCCAATAGAGTAGGGCAGTGATAGTATCTCCTTCTTGTTCTGGTCAACTGGCTTTGTAGTTATGAATGTTTTTCTCTAATTTGAGTAATGAAACAACCTGTAGTGTTCTGGGGATGGCCTGTCCATGGAGACTAGCTGCCTTGTTTACCTTGTCAGTTCTACAAAGATCCCTCTGGCATGAGCCTTCATCTTTGTACCATTTGTTTTCCTTGGTCCCAGAGACAGCTTTCTTGAAATTGGTGGGCTCACCCTGACAAATCCTGTTTATGGTATGAAGTCAAAAATATTCCCAAAGCGAGCAAGAAACTAAATAAATCTTAATAACACTATTATCTTTTTTTTCCCTGGGATCTCTTTTATCAGTCTAGGAGATACAGAGAAGTCTACCACTGAACTACCCTTGTACCCAGTCCAGGAGACAGAGAGCAGAGATCTGGGATACCTCTAATGGGGCTCCCACCATCTCCTCAATGATGTGAGTGACCCTTGTTGGTCACACAGTGAACGTTCCAAAGAGATCTGGGAGGAGATGGGAAACTAGGGACCCAGCCACTGCTTTTCCGTGCCAACAAAGTGAACCAGCAAATTCACAGCAATGTGCATGAGCTGAAGTGGTGCCTGACTTAACACCAGCATTCTAAGGTTAAACATGGCTGCTACTTCACTTCTCCCTTCCAAATCTGGCAAAAATTTCTCTTGTGACCAACCTGAACCCAGAACCATGCAGAGAAGGGAACTGTGGAAAACAGTTCTAGCTTAGCTACATCAACAATGAAAAGCCAGCAGAATTGTTGTCTTGCTAGATAATCAGAAAGCATCTTATGTATATCAAGTCATTTTGACAGTATACAAAATACCTTCACTGGGCCAAATTTTAAACTTTTTAATAAGAGTCTATTAGAGCTTCATTTGTAAAGTATTTCTTATGTTCCAGTGTTGGATGTTGTCCATTATATTTACCAGAGTCCCTCGGAGTTGACGGTTGAATTTTTTCTTTCCTTATTTGTTTTAGATAACAAATATCTACCATGTCATCAACACAAATGACAGGTCAAAAAAATTTTACACATTTTATATATACATATGTATAATTATTGTGCTGCATATGTGCTTTACCGTTGTAACTTTCCTCAAATCCTTTTTGAAGTACATGGGATACAAAAAATAAAAACAATATTTCCACAAGTATGTTTGCTATTCACAAGACATTCCAAAGAAAAGTCTAAAGAAGAATCCTCTTAATTAACACTTGCATTTTTGGAGAAGAATCCTCTGAATGAACTGATGCTTTATTTGCTGATGCTTAGAAACAGATATACAGTCATGATCTCTTCACGATGAAAATAAAAGTTCTTTTCTTATATGTGTATTTGCTAATTTCTCTTTTCTGTTTCTTTTTCAGCCAAAGTTAGGTGCCCATGTTGGTCCTGATTCTTGGTTAAGAATTCTTCACTTACCTTTTCAGTCGTCTGGAAGAGTTTGAGAAGGACTGGTATGAGTTCTTTGTATGTTTGGTAGAATTCCCCGGTGAAGCCGTCCGGTCCTGGACTTTTATTTGTAGGGAGGTTTTTAATTGCTATTTCTATTTCCTTTCTAGTGATCGGATTGTTCAAGTGGTCAGTTTCTTCTTGATTCAGTCTTGGTGGACAGTATGTTTCCAGAAACTTGTCCATCTCCTCTAGGTTATCCAGTTTGGTTCCATATAGTTTTTCATAATATTCTCATATGATATTCTGTATTTCTATTTTATTTGTTGCAATTTCTCCATTTTCCTTTCTTATTTTGCTAATTTGTGCTCTCTCTTTTTTCTTCTTTGTGAGTTTGGCCAGAGGTTTGTCGATTTTATTTACTTTTTCAAAAAACCAGCTTTTGGTTTGGTTGATTTTTTTTCTATGGTCTTGTTAATTTCTGTTGTATTTATTTCCTCTCTGATCTTTATTATTTCCTTCCTTCTGCTGCTTTTTGGGGCTTTTTGTTCTTGTTTTAATTCATTCAGGTGGTGGGTTAAATTGTTTATTTGAGATTGTTCTTCTTTTTTGAGGAAGGCCTGTATCGCTATAAACTTCCCTCTTAGCACTGCCTTTGCTGTGTCCCACCGATTTTGAGTGGCTGTGTTTTCATTGTCATTTGTCTCAAGGTATTTTTTAATTTCAGCTTTGATTTCCTCATTGACCCATTGTTTTTTCAATAACATTGTTTAATCTCCATGCTTTCCTTTTTTCCTCCTTGATTTCTCTGTTGTTGATTTCCAGTTTCATGGCATTGTGGTCAGTAAAGGTGCTTGAGATAATTTCTATCTTCTTAAAATTGTTGAGGTTTCTTTTGTGCCCAAGTACATGATCGATCCTGGAAAATGTTCCATGTGCACTTGAAAAGAATGTATATCCTATTTTTGGGGGGTGTAATGCTCTGAAAATATCCACCAAATCTAGTTTTTCTATTGTATTATTTAATTTCTCTGTTGCCTTGTTTATTTTCTGTCTGGAAGATCTGTCTAGTGATGTTAATGCAGTGTTAAAATCTCCAATTATGATTGTATTCCCATCAATATCCTCCTTTATCTCTGTTAGTAATTGTTCTATGTACTTAGGTGCTCCTATATTGGATGCATGTATATTAACGAGTGTAATGTCCTCATCTTGTATCACTCCTTTAATCATTATAAAATGTCCTTCTTTATCTTTCTTTATAGCCTTTGTTTTAAAGTCTGTTTTGTCTGAAATCAGTACTGCAACACCTGCTTTTTTGGCTTTTCATTTGCAATACTCCCAAACTCATTCTGTGAAGCCACCATCACCCTGATACCAAAACCAGGCAAAGACACTACCAAAAAAGAGAATTATAGGCCAATATCACTGATGAACATAGATGCCAAAATCCTCACCAAAATATTAGCAAATGGAATCCAACAACACATAAAAAAGATTATACATCATAACCAAGTGGGGTTCATCCCAGGGACACAAGGGTGGTTCAACATATGCAAATCAATCAATGTAATACATCACATCAACAAGAGAAAGGACAAAAACCACATGATCATCTCAATCAATGCAGAAAAAGCGTTTGATAAAATTCAACACCCATTTATGATAAAAACTCTCGCCAAAGTGGGTATAGAGGGGACATATTTCAACATAATAAAAGCTATATATGACAAACCTACAGCCAGCATAGTACTCAACGGTGAGAAACTCAAAAGCTTCCCACTAAAATCTGGGACAAGACAAGGATGCCCACTATCACCACTCCTATTCAACATAGTCTTGGAAGTCGTAGCCACAGCAATCAGACAAGAGAGAGAAATAAAAGGGATCCAAATTGGAAAAGAAGAGGTAAAAGTGTCACTATATGCCGACGACATGTTACTATATATAGAAAACCCTAAAAGGTCCACACAAAAACTACTAGAGCTGATTGAAGAATTCAGCAATGTAGCAGGTTACAAAATTAACGTTCAAAAATCAGTTGCATTTCTTAACACTAACGATGAATCAACAGAAAAAGAAAGTAAAGAAACAATCCCCTTTAAAATAGCAGCCAAAGTAATAAAATATCTGGGAATAAATCTAACCAAGGAGGTGAAAGAATTATACACAGAAAACTATAAACCATTGAAGAAGGAAATTAAAGAAGACTTTAAAAAATGGAAAGATATCCCATGCTCTTGGATTGGAAGAATCAATATTGTTAAAATGGTCACACTGCCCAAGGCAATCTACAGATTTAATGCAATCCCTATCAAATTACCCAGGACATATTTCACAGAACTAGAACAAATCATAATAAAATTTATATGGAACCATCAAAGACCTAGAATTGCCAAAGCATTACTGAAGAGAAAGAAAGAGGCTGGAGGAATAACTCTCCCAGACTTCAGACAATATTATAGAGCTACAGTCATCAAGACAGCATGGTATTGGTACCAAAACAGACATATAGACCAATGGAAAAGAACAGAGAGCCCAGAAATGAACCCACAAAGTTTTGGTCAACTAATCTTCGACAAAGGAGGCAAAAATATACAATGGAATAAAGACAGTCTCTTCAGCAAATGGTGTTGGGAAAACTGGACAGCAACATGTAAAGCAATGAAGCTAGAACACTCCCTTACACCATATACAAAAATCAACTCAAAATGGATCAAAGACTTAAATATAAGACACAAGATACAATAAACCTCCTAGAGGAAAACATAGGCAAAACATTATCTGACATACATTTCAAAAATTTTCTCCTAGTAGAAGTAAAAGCAAGAATAAACAAATGGGACTTAATGAAACTTACAAGCTTCTGCAGAGCAAAGGAAACCAGAAATAAAACAAGAAGAAAACCTACGGAATGGGAGAAAATTTTTGCAAGTGAAACCGACAACGGCTTGATCTCCAAAATATATAAGCAGCTCATACGACTCAATAAGAAAAAAATAAACAACCCAATCCAAAAATGGGCAGAAGACCTAAACAAGCAATTCTCCAAGGAAGACATACAAATGATCAAAAAGCACATGAAAAAATGTTCAATATCACTAATTATCAGAGAAATGCAAATCAAAACTACAATGAGGTATCACCTCACATCAGTCAAAATGGCTGTCATTCAAAAATCCAAAAATGACAAATGCTGGAGTGGCTGTGGAGAAAGGGGAACCCTCCTACACTGCTGGTGGGAATGCAGTTTGGTGCAGCTACTATGGAAAACAGCGTGGAGATTCCTCAAAAGACTAGGAATAGACTTACCATATGACCCAGGAATCCCACTCCTGGGCTTGTATCCAGAAGGAAATCTACTTCAGGATGACACCTGCACCCCAATGTTCATAGCAGCACTATTTACAATAGCCAAAACATGGAAACAGCCTAAATGTCCATCAACAGGTGACTGGATAAAGAAGAGGTGGTATATTTATACAATGGAATACTACTCAGCCATAAAAACCGACAACATAATGCCATTTGCAGCAACATGGATGCTCCTAGAGAATGTCATTCTAAGTGAAGTAAGCCAGAAAGAGAAAGAAAAATACCATATGAGATCGCTCATATGTGGAATCTAAACAAACAAAAACAAAGTGTAAGTACAGGACAGAAATAGACTCATAGACAGAGAATACAGACTTGTGATTGCCAGGGGGGCGGAGGGTGGGAAGGGATAGACTGGGATTTCAAAATTGTAGAATAGATAAACAAGATTATACTGTATAGCACAGGGAAATATACACAAAATGTTATGGTAGCTCACAGAGAAAAAAATGTGACAATGAGTGTGTATATGTCCATGAATGACTGAAAAATTGTGCTGAACACTGGAATTTGACACAACATTGTAAAATGATTATAAATCAATAAAAATGTTAAAAAAAACCCGAACAATTGAATATACAAAAAAAAAAAAAGAATTCTTCACTCAAAATAAACAGTCTGAGTACAAAACAAAACTTTTGGATAAAGATTTAAAGTGCAAGCCGACTAAGAAGTTTTTTGTGTATGTTACCTGGCCTGGTTTATTACTGATGTCAATATTTTGAGATCTTATCTTGAATTCGTAAGAAACTCAAACCATAGCTTTTAGTTTAAACCCTGAGGTACTGCTCTTTGGCATAAGAAATGCAAATGTCTGTCGGATACCAGTTAAATTTTCTGTTTTGCCTTGAGAAAACTTCATGTAAAATAGTATCTTTAAGTATAATACCATTATTTCTGAGATATAATTTACAGTCTGGAAAATCTTCCCTACAGTTTTGTGAGGGACAAACTGGACTTCCTTATTTAAAGTTCTTGCGAAGTTAAAAGATGATACAGTTGGTTTACAGAGATTCATTTGACTAAATCAGGATAAAGTGTTTTTTGGTTTCTTAAAAGTTGGGTACTGTCTTAAGATTATTTTCAGTGGAAAAAACAACTAGGCTGAGATATATTTTTCTATCTGTATTCAGTTTCTTTCATAGATTTGGATCATGATGCAATTCCATAGGTACTGGTGAGATGCCTATTGCCACAGTTAGTATATCACAAGCTACAGCTGACTTGGAATGGGATGAATTCCTTTTTGTAAATTAAAAGAAAACATTTTAAAGATATGCCTGCACAGGTATATGTAGTCTTAGAGAAAAAGCAGGAGCTATTAGTTTTAATTGCTCTAACGAGCTTTAGCAAAGGGTTACAAACATATTATTGACCATAATGCTCGTTAGTTTGATTTTCATTAATGTCATGGCAGGAAGTGGTGGTGAGGAATATCTTCTTCAGACACTTAAAAATGGACATGTGTGTACCAGGACAGGAATAGAGAGGCACTGCTGACCCTGGGGCAACGTGAGCCAAAGCATGGAGGTGAAACCAGAAGTATCTGAGCATGGAGCTGAGAAGTCAGGGGTTGCATTAGATTAGAAGAGGGAGTGAGTAGACCCAGTCCACCCTTGAGCCTGGATCTTACCCTTGGGAAGACAGGGAGCCAATGATGTGGGGAAACTGATGCCTTAGGAATGAATTGGTTCTGGACCAGAGTCACAGGTTGGACTTCTAGGTCCCATAGGTACAAAGTTATAGAGTGGGCTTCTATTCCTGGAAAAATATTTCATAAGAGGAAAACCGCCACTCATGAAAATAAACAGAAAAGAAATACCACAAAAATATATGCTTGTAAAAACATTTATTAAGGGCTACATAGTGAAGGCTACTTTGTGGTTTTTGGTTTTGTTTTGCCTTTTTGCATGAATTGTGCTAAAGTTGTCATCTTTTCCTTGTAAATCTCTCTGTAGCAAATATGGAAATATTTTATTTTTCCAAAGACCTTTGGCCTCAATTAAAAATTAGGGTCATTTGTGCCTAAACTGCTAGCTGACAATTAGATTCATTCATTCATTCACTTAATAAATATTAAGTACATGAGATACTGTTTTAGTGGTAAATGAAATAGACAAAGACCATGCCATCGCAGAGACTTTTTTCCACTTGGAGAGGAAGACAATAAATGTGCGCACCCCGCCCCCCTTCATCCACCGCTGACACACACACACAATGCCAGGTAGTGAGAAGGGTGAAAAGGGTTATAAAGAAAAATTAACAGACTGAGGTTGGGGGTGGGAAAGATTGATGGGAATATTTAATAGTTTATTTTATGTAATTCAAGAATGACTTCGCTGTGGAAGTGACATGTGAGCAGAGACCAAAGAAAATGAGACTGTCTGGGAAAAGACACGCATGAATGCCTCCCAATGTCCGGGTGCTGTGCAGACGAGTGGGGCAGATGCTCAAGTCCCTACATCTTTCTTAGGTATCAAGTGTTACATATAAAGCTCATTTAATCTTCAAAATATCACAGTAAGGTAGATGTTGTCCCCAATTTTTCCCATGACAAAACAGATGTTTGAAGTTAAACAACTAACTCAAGACCCTTCACAGCTTTTAAGGGGAAGTTAAAAAAAAATTAAACTATTTTCTGATTTCAAGCCCAAGGATCTCTCTACTGATCTCACAGAAATCAGAATTGGAGACCTGTAATGGCTCTATTTCTGACCATATTCCACTGGAATGAAAATTCCATGGCCATGGACCTGGCCTGTCTTTATCAGCACTGTATTTGTAGTACCTAGGATAGTGCCTGGTATATAATAGGTTCACACACACACACACACACACATTTTTGTTGAAAGAATGAATGAATGAACGGCTAATGTCAAAGACACAATCTCTGTTCATCTCTGAAAGACTTAAAATAGTTCATCTTCCTCCTCCTCCTCTTTCTCTTCCCCGCCTCTCTGAACAACTCAATCCCAAGCCCAGCAGGTGGGGCAGAGGAAGGTAGGCGTCTGAGGCTGGGGGATGTGACAGCCTGAGCAGGGTAGGGGAGCCCATGCAGGGGAGCCTGATGTGGAGTGTCAGAGCCCAGGCAGGGTGAGGATGTGTCCACACAGTGGGTGGGGCCATGTGGGAGGTGAAGTCCTAGTGGACTAGGCACTAGAATGTCCCCACAGAAGTCGGCGTGGAGTGAGGTATCAGAGCCCAGAGTGGGTGAAGAGGTTACCCACACAGGGAGAGTCAGCCAGTGTGGGGAGTCAGAGCCCAGATGGGGTGGGAGAAGGTGACCTGGCATCAGGGTGCAGAAGCCTGAACAGGATGAGGAGCAAGGCGGTTGGCCACTCAGAGGGGCAGCCTTGCGTGGGTTATCAGAGCCCAAGGGGGATGAGGAGGCTCTCTGCCCAGGGGTGAACTGATGTAGGAGGGCACACCTGAGCGGGAGGGTAGGGCATCCTTGCAAGGGGATGTCCCAGCGACAAGATTGGGAGCCTGAGCAGGAAAAGAAGGGCATGCATTTATGGGGGTGTTGGGGCATGGGCTGTCAGAGCCCAAGTGGAATGGGGGTGGTGTCCATGTGGGGCAGTTGGCGTCAGATTGGGGAGTGAGAGCTTGAGTAGGAGGACAGAACTGTGGGGAGGGGGTGATGGTAGAGATGGGAGACTGATTACTAATGGAGGGATTTATCAAACAAGCAAATACATTAAGGATGATGGAAACCATGCTTGTCACTGTTGGAGAAATATAAAAAAGAGAAAAAACAGAATGAACTCTATAGTGTTGGACTGGAATTGATACTGGTATTTTGAAGATTAAATGATCTTTATATATAATGCTCGATCCATAGCATTGGATAATTTTCAGAATATCTTAAGAATAATATATTGAGTTAATAAAAAAAAAAAAGGAGGCCCTGACAACTGTAAGACGCAATTACAAGATACAAGTGTAAGGAATATCTGGCCACTGTAAGATACTGTAACACTGGACATCAGAACAAAACAGACAACAATCTCTACCTCCTGGAACTCACATTCTAGTGCAAGGACACAGACCATGAATGTTATAAATATGCCAACCTTGAGGTATGTTTCAGGTCGTTCACGTTGAAAAATGATACAGTAGAGTAAAGGGACTAGAGAGTGTAAGGGGGGTGGATTTTAAGAAGGGTGGTCACTGAAGGCCTCACTGAGAAGGTGTCACTGGCGTTAACATTTTGAAGGAGCTAAGGAAGTGAAGAGGTGAGCCGTGGCTGTCTGCGGGAAGAGCATTTATTCCCGGCAGAGACAGCAGACAGGGCCATGACCCTGAAATGGGAGCTTGCTAGTGTGGGCCAGCCACTCTGTGTTGTGCTGTATGGCTGGAGTTGAGCAGTGGGCACAGAGGTGGGAGGGGCATCGGGAGGGGAGAAGCGTTGTGCAGAGGGAAGATCTCTCTGATCAGCCATCTGCACTCCAACCCCAGTTTCACCACTTCACTCAACCTCTCAGGGTGTTGGTTAGGGTGTTGTTTTAAAAACACAGTGATCAGGTTGTTTTCCCTCCATGTGGATTAGTCTCTTAATCCCCAATTCCTGTTACAAACGATGTTAAATAGTAGTATTTTAACATGCTCAAGTAGATCAACTAAAGGCAAGAAATTATTTTAAAAAGTCCTCAGTGCTGATAACACAAGGTACCTGTGTTTCCTCACTTAGTATTTCTTTGCAGCCACTGTGGTTCACTGTAACTTAATGGAGAACACAGAAGACACGTAGAAGACAGGAATTTGACTCTCCCCAATTTCCTTAGTTTTCCAAACTGGCACTTCACAGGAAGATGTGAACATCTGAGCTAGCATTTCCTCTCAGAAGTGGGCGTCCGACTCCCCAGTCACCATAATAGGTAGTAAAGAGAATGAAAATCTCTAGTTTACAGTTAAGCTTGCCTTTTATCGGAACACCTACTCACGCAAGGAAGATTCATTTTTACAGGTCAAAGGGTAGCACACCACAGTACTCAGCCCGCCGTGTTTTGGTTACTGTGTCTTTCATTTTACAAGTAACATGAGGACATTTATTTTTAAAAACATAAAAAGTTAATGTTGAGTTTTCAAAAGCTCTTTGGCTTGTTCCTCTGAGCTCTTTACAATGTGGACATGTTGAGTTTTCTAAGAGCTGAAAGATAGTCTCAACTATGTTTTCAAAGTTTAATTGTGCAGCTGTTGACTTTTTAAATGTTTAATTTATTGTGACGTATCAAGCACACTCTTAGGACTGAGATGAGTCTTGGACAGTTAATTGCAGCAAAAATATCATCTGATAACTAAAGGCAGTGAGTTCCATTCTCAAGGGAAAAATGACTCTTTAGGGTCCGACACTGACCCCTAGTTCCACATCGTCTCAAGGGCCCAGTCATTAACACAAAAGACCAGGCTTGGCTGGTAAGTTCAAAGCTCCCCATCTTAGTCTACAAAGCCAATCCAAGTGCTTACAGGCAAACGATAATAAGAAACCAAATGGCTGTATGGTGTCGGGCAGCAAGGTCGGCACCATGATCGTAAGGGCATCTTATGAGGATGTCCTTTGCAACTCATTTCACTCTGGCATGCCCACTTTTCCTCTCTGTAAAGTAGAAAGCCGGTGCTTCTTTCATTTGTTGAAGTAAAGGTATGGCCCAGTTGCTAATAAAGCTTCGTAATCTCAGGTTGCATTAATGGAAAGATAATGTCCAGGTCAAGCCAGCAACTGACACATCAGCACTCACTACTGGTAAGACTGGTTTAGAGTTATTTCTCGGTGTTCGCTTCTGGCCCACATGTTACGTGAACACTGATAACCTGAATCAGATCTGGAGGAGGGCACCACAATGGTGAGGTGTCACCTAAGGCACAGGTGAAGACAGCTGGAATGTTTTGCCTAGAGAAGTCTTGGGCACTGGTGTCAGGAACATGAAAGCTCAAATGTGGCACGTGGCTGGAGTTCCTCTAGGGATCTTTAGAAGACGATGTGATGAAATCTGCTCAGTTTCAGCTTTGTGGTAAGAGTTGTGTTTCCCAGCATTCAATATGCCCTGTTTGAATAACGCTTCAGGTGCTGTCCCCTCTCGCTGCCTTCCTTGGCTCCACTGAGAGGACAGGGGCCATGTTTTGTGTCCTGCTGTCTTTCTGTCTCTTTTGATCTCCTCTCTTTCATGCTTATACAACCTCTACGTCGCCCCATGTGTGTCCATCTTCATTGCATTCTTTGAAATACAATGGAGTTTATCCCACACGTGTATCATCATCATCGTTTTTGACAGCTGCCCAGAGTTCATAGATACCATGACCCCAGCACCATGACCCACACCAAGAATGAGCAATCTGAGTCAGACATGTGTGAAGTGGTCCGAGGGGCCACTGAACTGGGTATCTAAGAAAATACTAACCCCAATCTTATTCGCATTTACGTGTCCAGGCACTGTGCTGAATGTCCTGCAGGCATTTATTCATTTAATCCTCTGAGTAATTATGGAGGTGGAAAATTGTATTATCCTAATTTTATAGACGAGGAAACTGAGAGACAGAGAGGCTAAATAACTCATTTGAGAACCCTTTCCCCCCAGCAGTCTGACACATCTTTAATATCCCCCTGGATAAATCTAGAGTTTGCTGAAGGGGGTAAGTTTGAGTGTGTGCATCAGAGATGACAAGGGCCAGTGGAGGGGGAGGGTACAGTCTATGCTAGGAAAAGCGTGCTCCCCGAGGGGATGAAGGGGGAAGAGTAAAGAGGAGGAAAGACAGGTCCTATGGTAGCAGAAAGGGCAACAGGGACAGATGGCCCTGGGAGCCATACTTTGTCCACTTCTCCCATTTTGTTAATATTTGCTTTTCTCTTGGTATTTTTATTAGCATTTTTAACTATACAGAATTGCTGCATTGCTATATATAATAAAATAAATAATATAAATAATATAATATTGATAATAGCTGTGATATTGGTAATAGCTGTGTAGACCCATTCCAGTTTATGTTAAATTTGGGGATATAACTTGCCCTCAGCACTTAATGAGGTTTTTCTCACCCCAGTGGTCCTTCTTAAAAGGCTTGGGCTCACTTCTAGACCAGGATCCATGGCTATCCCCCTGTTCTGCTTAGAAAGAGCTATTATGCTGTACCGCTGCGGGCAGGGAAAGCAGAAAGATGCTTCCTCTGAGCTCCTTTCTCTTCCATCATATAAACTGCCTCCAGGGTTGGATAAATGTAAGTGCTGAGACTCGGTGGGGGGGCAGGCAGGGTCTAGGGCAAATATTTTGGTAGAGGCATTGGTAGTATTTTACCCCTTTCCATACAGATGAGGCTGATTCCTATTCCCTAAACTTGCTGGAGGATATCCATTTGGAGTAGAAGGCAGGAAGAGGCTGCTCACTTTGTGGTTTCAATTTTTGCGTTGGTGTGATTTTCAGGAGAGGGTATTATTAACCTGCTGATGCTAGATCTTCTTCATCTGCCCTCTAAATCTCCTCTCCCTCTGTACGGTGGCCTTCATGGTTCCCTTCACTCTCTGGATCACAGCTGGTTCAGCCAGTGGGAGGGTCGGCAGAAGAGCAGGAAGATTCCCTGGGAAGGCAGTCCCCTCCCTCCCTCCCTGTGGTTTGGTTGCAGCCGTGCTTCCCTACGTAGGGCCACAGCTTCTGCTGGGTGGCAGCTTATAGAGCTTTCACTGCTCCTCCCTTGTCCCTTCAGGCCTGGGAGTCGTAACAGCTTCCAAGGAGGTACCTTTCTCCATCCCTTGCTGACTCCCTAAGCCCCGCCCATCCCTCTGTAACTATTCCTTTCCTTCAACAGCCTTCAGTTACCCTTCTGAGTGTGCCATCTCTTTCTGCTACAATCACCACCGATATGTTTGACTTGGCCGATTTTAAAAAATGGAATGCAAAGACCACAGGATTAAACCGCCCAAACTGACCTTTAATAGCACATACATTTTATAGGAAATACAAAAATATAATTCAAGAAAATTTACTTAGAGTAAAAATCACAAAATCCACCAGAAAAAACAAGTAACTTTCTGAAATAAAAATTAATGCCCAATACATGGCCTTTTTCCCATGCATGAGTTAGACGACAGCTTTTATGAACTGCTGAAGATAACATTTATTTCCACAGTGTGTATTTCAGGTGATCAAATGCTTTGTAAATTTAAAAAAAAAATCAGTTCTAAAGCTATGAGTATAATGATTGGAGGTATGCTTTAAATGTGCACTCAGAGAGGAATTCCAATGGAGTTGTGTCTCGTAAAAGCAGAAGATGGTCATGAGGAGTAGGCACTGTAGGTCCACATTTATAAATGATCATTCACGGGGAAGACTGTTTCTCTATCTGTGAATGACTCAAGTGGGGGCTTTTCTCAAATTCAGAAAACCATTATATTTGGCTTAAACCATTAGGTTTGGCTAAGGGAAGTAAACAAACCGCTACTTAAGTGTGAGCTAATTGTCTTCCCCTGTCTTTCAAAGTCATCAAATTCTAAATTGAAGATGTTTTTTTCTTGGTTCAAAGCAGAGCTGACATTGCATTCACATGAGGACAATTCTTCTTTCAAAGTGCGTTGAGGTGAGCAGTCAGGGGCACCTAGAGCTGAACTGAATCACACTGAGAACGGAGTGATGTGGATGGGGCTTGCCCTCCCCCTGCCCACCAGCGTGGCGGTTTGAGGTTGGTGCTGTTTCCACAGCTTTGGTCTGGCTCTAAGTTGCTATGGGTCTAGACTACTTTGAGATTCAAGTCTTTTGGAGGCTTTCTATGGTTTCTAAGCAAACTCAGGCCCCATCAGGCTCTTTGGAGATTCAAGGCCACAATTTAGTATCAGAATTTCCCAGTTTTCTCTTGGGAAAGATGACCTGGGGCTTCAGTGAACCATCCAGAAACAATTCAGCTCAGGGCAGACAGCTCTGGCCCATCCCATTTCTGGACACCTAAAGTTAGGGCTGGCATTCTGAATTGAAAATTCACTATAGCTTTTTCCCCTTCTCATTCCACTGGCCGTCAGGGACAAAGAATAAAATCTATGTCTTCTTTCATCACAATTTAGTTCTCTGATATACCAGGCTAATTTCTGTTTTTTAAATTAAACTTGAAAATGAATCTGTAAACTAAAACAGGTGTGTCTGATGCAATGTGATTTTTAAAAAGGAAATATTTATATATCCAATCTAAGTAACTTTTTCTGTTACCTGAAATTGCCTTTAATAGTAAGTGACTGACTATTACTTTTACTGTATAGATTATGACTATTACGGAAGGAACTTTTAATTCCTTCTATGTGTCAATGCAAATGAAAGAACAGGATTTAATTACTTAACTCAGTCCAAGAAACAGGCGTACACTAAGAAACAAAGCTCTGGAAATCTACCAGTTCTTAAATAAACGGTTTAAATCCTTATATTTTGGGCCCGCAGAATGAATCATTTTGTCCCCACCATTGGTATTATGTCCCAGTTTGTGCTTTTCTTTGCTTTTTTTTTAAGTTCTCAGGCATTATTCCAGAATTTTGGGGGTGGTGAGGTAGGGTAAATGATTGTAGTTAACATTTTCATCTGGAGGAAAAAGAAGTCATCTGATAAAAGAAATCAATCTTCCAGATTCAAAGAAACTTCAGAATTTTATGTTTAGGAATTACCCATGAGCCTAGTTAGTCCTATTTAGAACAATTTCTTAACTTTAGAATACTTGATGGACAGGGAAGATTTATTTATACGTCCAGATTTTAGCTAAGTTAAATTTTGCCTGGTTTGTTTAAATTAGTAGAAAAGCATACCGTTTATTTATTCTTTTTAAAATAAGGGCTGATTTGACATAGATTGTGTCAAAATACACTGACTTCTAGATTGGTTTGGAATCACTTGCAAGTGATGATCTAATCTGATAACTACTTATAGGAAATGGTTTTACGTAAGCAACTCAATGAGGGTTTGGAAAAAACTAACCTTTTTTTTTTTTAAATAACAGCTATGTTGTAATAACACTGCAAAAAAATAAGGTGGTTCCACTATTTTGAAGAACATGCTATAAGGGAAAAAAACCCCTCTAATGCCAAGTACTGTATTGAATATTTTAAATTCTAATTTACAATGCAACCATAATTTTAAAAACCTGCCAAATTAAAAAAAAATTCTAGTTTTATCTCTTGTTTAAAAAACTATTATATCTACACTAATTATAAAATGCTATTTGCCAGGGATTCATCAAATACTATTCCAATTTCAAATTTTTCTTTTATAGTTTATGTTTGTAACATTTCAGATCAGTTTACACTGTAACTAAGATATGATTAAACAGTGCAAATTCACTGAAATATTTTGATGCCAAATTTCCACCATCCCAAATATTTAGATTTAGAAATATATTAAGACATGACTCACTGTTACATGATTTCCTATATAGTATGAGTCAAGCCATGTTTCCTAGATAAAAATATAGACACGTAGATGAATTTTGCTACAACACAGTCATCTTATAAAGTGGATGTTAGTCATGGCCTCAACGTTGGGATTAAAAATTATAGTGTATCTGAAGAATTGCCCAGATTTTTCAGTTTTTAATCCTAATATTTGGCTTCATAGCTGCATATACCTTTCCCTGAAAATAGAATGAAGAGTATTAATTGGAATTCTCTCTCTTAATAGCCTACTATTTATTGTTGAGAGGAAAATTCCTAGTCTTCTTGGTTACAAGTAGCACAATGGACATTATAAAATAAATAACCTGACATTCTGACACACAGCTTCTGGCGGACTGGTAAAAAGGCTGATGTTAACCAGCTGAGTCCACTCTTTCAGGAGTAATACTGTCATGATGAGAGACTACTCCCACATACACAAACGTTACAGTACAAAGTACCTGTGATTTTCAAACTCATTGTTAAGCAGTAACGGGACACCAGGCTTGGTTGCTTCCACATACCCACTTCCTAGAGAATATGTAAGACGTTTTATCTGGTCTGACTGTACACTGCATGTTTATAATGGTACTAGCCTAGAAGATTAAAATAGAAAACACAGTGACTTTTAGGGGTTTTAAACAAATTACAAAACCACATGCTCTCATTCAACAGGAAAGCTGACATCAAAAGGCACTGGATCTTAAGTGCTGTTGGTTGTTCTTCTAAAGGCCATGGAACATGCTCACTGAGGGTAGGTTTTACAGATCCTTCTGACACCTTCCATAAAGTGCCTCGTCAGCATGTCTGGAGCCCACGCCACTGCTGAAATGCTTTTTTCACTCTGTTTTATCAGGGTAGCTTCAGTGTGTTTAAAAACTAACTTTTTCCCATTTTGCCAAGGAAACATTTCAAAATGATCTTCCAGAGGCTGGCTAATAAGCACTCCTTAATTGCTGTCCTCAAGGGTCAGCCTATTTACCGACATTCAACTGAGCAGAACGGGAAGTTTGTGTTGCATCTTGTGCTCTTAATGAAACCCGACAACAGAGGACTGAACGCATGAGTCTCAGAACAGGAGGCCTCAGGATGGCAAAGACCCAAGGGTCGATTATTGAATTAACTGATAAAAATCTAAGAGCTTGGAGGTACCACTTTTCTTTTCGGGAGGTTTCATTCATATATGCAAAAATCTGTAGGAAGGAAAAGAGAGAGGATGTTAGCTTTACCTTGCTGCAGTGGACAGGCTTAGACCATTCGCAATTTCTTAAGACTGGAAAGCAAACTGTGTTTTGTGTGTGGTTGTGGTGGTGAGAGTGGGTAGCAGGTCTCACACCTCTCGCACGTGTTTATTCCTCACGAATACTCTGAAACCCAAGTATTGTCTCCTTTCAACAGATGAAGAAGGAAGCTTCAGGACAGATAATAACACCATGTTGCATTTACTTCCAAATACTGAGTCTGCTTTAATGGTCACAGTTCAGTGAGACAGGGGCACACAGAGCGTGTGTTCTGGCCATAGGACTGCCTGGGTTTGAATCCGGCTCCATGTAGAGCTTTGGGACCATAGGTTAGAAAACTAACCTCTTTGTGCCTCAGTTTCTACATCTTTAAAATGGGTGATAATAATAACAATACCTACTTCCTAGGGTTGCTGGGAGGATGACAGGAAGCCATCTATGTCAGCTACTTCAGTAAGTGCCCTGAGTGTTAGTTGTTAATAGAGCCATTTTACCAATGAGGACGCCGTGGTGCAGAGAAGTTTAAGTGACTTGCCTGAGTTCTTGGGGCTGGTTAGTGGCCGACTCAGGGCATAAATTCCAATCCCCCTGACAGCAGAGCAGTGCTGACCATGTGCTACATCCAGGTTGCCCATATTAGAGCAAAGGTCTTCAGAACAATGCCCTAAACACTGGAAAGCTGACACATCTTCACACGTTGGCCAATGTTTTCAAAGCGGTACAATGGCCCTCATCTGGTTTCTTACATATTTAGAGAAGAACACAACTTTTTGGTCAGATTGAAAAAAATGAAACAGTACATGCTTGATAAACATCAAACACGTCCACACAGCTTACAGAAAGGAGGGAAACATGTAAAGCACACCCAGTCATTTAAAACTGGTCCTTCATAAAACTCCAGGAACTTTCTCACCAAAGTAGCCAGTGAGTTAGAGAGCTATTCCTTCTGCCCTCCATTCCCCTTGCCAGAAGGAATGGTTTATTTCCTTTTTGCCTGGTACTTACTCTGCAGGCATCTGGCAACTGGGCATACAAAGCAAACTGCAGGGAGGGAGAGCAGTCACCTTTGGGTTGCTTACGTTAGGGCAATATCGGGAAGGTTTGGCAGCCATAGGTGTTTATGCCAGAGAATGTTGGCTTAGAGAATGGAGAAAAGACTTGGCAGATGAGTAAGGGAAAAAAAGGACCTGTTGGTGGACTTCCCTGATTACAGAGAGAAGAGAAAAGTTAGGTGGGGACAGGCAATGGAGCAATACTCTTCTTGTCAGCAAAACTTTTGGATGAGAAATATACAGTACTTATATGGCATATTTAAGGAGTGATTTTGGAGTTTAGGAATTCAGGATAATAGTGTCCATAAATCCAATAGATTAAAATATATTAGCCACTACTCTCCCCCCAACACACACACAGACACACACACATACAACTGAGCATTCTGCTCTATAAAAAGTCTGTGGCTTAGTTTACAATCTAATTTCGCCAAAGAATATAACACTGAACTGGCTAGCCCAATGGGCCGTGTGGGAGGGCTCAGCACTCTAGTGTCAAGGGTCACACATGAAGATGAGTCAGGTTTTCAATGACGAATAACCCACACCAGCTCCTGATCTTTTTAGTGTGTGGCAGACCAATGAGAAGTGAAAAATGGTTTTAGAGGATGAAGCAATCCTGTACTATTTGTACTATTTTCTTCCTTTCCTTTTCTTTTACTATGCTGACTAATTTTTAGAGATGCTTAAAATTTGCATTTCAGAAAGTGGCCAATATGTTGTAGAAGACAACTTCTTCTTTTGCACTTGGAAAAGAGACATACTTCAGAGACCCTTGAAGTTCTTGATAAAAGTTTCATCTTCTCTTCCCTCCCCATTATTTTTTCTTTGGTTCTTGTCTTTTGCCTAGAGTTCACCATTTTTGATCTTGTGGACCCTGGGTTTGCTTGGTTTTTCTTAGTGCAAATTATACATAGCATAAAATTTACCATTTTAACCATTTTCAAGTGTCATTAAGCACATTCACATTGTTGTGCAACTCTATATGGTTTATATTTTTACTTTTTGTATATTATGATGTTTTGACCTAGTGAAAACCTTTCTGGCTGGGGAGAGACTGCCCCCTACCAATTCTTAGAGAGAGCCAAGGGCCCACCCTGGAGCAATTCTCTGACATGCAGACTAATCAATCCAGAGCTTCTCAGTCTGGCCCTGGACCCCAGGAGGCAGCATTCCTTGGCTTTAATCATTCCAGGGCCCTGGCCCCAGGCAACTTTGAGCCACCCCTGCAGTATAGAGCTTGCAGAAATGATTCAAAATAGCCAGTTCTCAACTGTTCATGCTACCCTGCTTTGCCTTTCCCTTGGAAACGAACAGAGGCCACGACCCAGCTCTCCCCTAGCTCCTGCTCCTTCTGTCTCCTGACCTGCACTAGCACTTGCCCACGTGGCCCTGTATTCTGCAGTGCTTCCTGCTTCTCAGACCTGGGAGGATGATAACCTTGTTTCCCTGAGTGTCTCCTGTCTCCTCTATGGCTGCACCTGACTGACCATCACACAAAAGAACACGGAAAAATAAGTGTAACCATCATCCATCTCCAGAACTTTCTTCATCTTCCCAAACTGAAACTCTGTACCCATTAAACAATAACTCCATCTTCCCCTCTCCCTCCAGCCAATCCTGGATTTTCATTAAAGGCTGACACAATGGCTATAAGTCAATCGATTAATAAGGTTTCATTGATATTCTGGAATTCAGCTTCAGAGGCTGGTAGAATTTACACATGTTCTGGCACATGCTACTAATAAATTTGCTGTGAGAAAAATACCAAGTACTAATGTATACCAGTTTAGTGAGTTTTAATTCCTTACAACAGACTCTCTCTACAGGGATTTGCCAAGAATATAGAGCTTGCTGAGATGCCTATAAAGTGGCACAGGTGAAAATCAGTGTTCTTTAGATTTATCTTCTAGAGAATTCTTGCAGTCTCCATGGAAAACTTCATCTTGGCACCAACCTGTTACTGTTTGTTTCAGCTACCTATTTAAGGTGGAAACCTCTAATGCAACAACATAGTGGGTTCAAAATTTTAGAGCAAATGAGAACTTTATTTGGTTGCTCTCTGAAATCACCTGAGGATTATTAAAAATACTCTGATGGCTTGCTACGCCCCTCTCAGAGACTCTGATTTAATTAGTCTAGGCTGTAATCTGGCCTTCAGAGTTTTTGGAGTCCCCAGGTCATTCAGTATGCAGCCAAAGTTCATAATCATGGCTTTTGCCCCTTACTAAGCACCTGAAATAGTTTAAAATTATTCATGTATCATACTTAAAAATAAAAGACCCACCAAGGACTGGCCAATTAACAAATGACTTGGAGCTTCCAGAATCCAGTTCCTGATCATTAATATCCAATCTGATTTTCCTTCGGAAACTGAATCCTATGGAGAGAGTAGCTAATATTTACTGAATACCTATGTGTGCCAGGCATGGTGCTAAGCAGTTTATGTCTTATTCTGCTGAATACTCTCATAAATCTGTAAAGTATTATTACTTCTGTTTTACTAAAGAGGAGATCAAGACTTCGAAGGTTAGTTACCCTGCCCCCATATCACATTGCAGGTAAGTAGGGAAGCCATGGAGTCACAAGCAGTGGGACCCAGCCTTTCCCCTTAGCCACCACACACTCCAGCACCACCTGTATAAAAAGCCTGTGATGTACATCTCCCATGAAATTTGCCACTGACTGATTATGGGTTGTAGGAGACTTCTTTTTGAAGGTGTCACAAAAATTTATGGGTATCATTGCTCCTGTTTATAGACTTCAAAGCCATGGTTATATCTTAGTACCTACTTGGCTTTCTTTGGGGCTTTTCTTTCCTTCATATTTTCCACAACTAAATTGCAGGCAATAACGATCAACTTGACCAATGGTGTAGATATAATACACCATTTCTCTTTTGGGAAAAGGACTGTATTTCTTCCTGTTTAACTTTTAAAAACTCAATGTAATTATCTGTTCTCACAACCACTATTTCATACTATCAAATGGCAAAGGAAAAGGTGTCAAGTGAAAACACTCTGACAGAGGAACTTTCTCCTAAGAGGTAAGGTATATTAAAACAATTTCAACAGACCCCAAGCAATCATGGATGATGTATGAATGATAAAGGGCCTTCCATAATGTGTGGATATTAACTCAAAATGTCACCAGGCAAAGTTCATTGTGGTTATGCAGAGGTTTCTGGATTTCTCTTCCATCCCTACTAGAATTGTGATGTGTGTGTATGTAATCCACAAATTTCCTATCAGTTTTATAACCCCCATTCATGTTCCACTTTACATAAAGAGAACCAGGAATGAGTAGGAAACACCAGTATTGTTTACTCGAGTTTGTTCTGTATTTCAAAGATCAGATTCTACTAATCAGATTTACCTAGAAATTATAGCCCTAAAGAATTTCTAAAGATGAAGACATTTTTAGAATGAGTCAGTGGTTCACTCTTGAAATTTTAGAACTGAATAAAATGCGTAATAAGCACTTTATCTTAATGGCATGTGGAAAACAGTTTAAAATGAACAGAAGCTATCCAGTTATTAGTAGAGTAGTGAGAAAGCGACTTTATGTGGGCTGGAAATTAAGATATAAACAGTATCTGAGCCAAGAATGGAAGTCTGATGTATTTCCTGTGTGCTGTTCCATTTCAGGAAGAAAGTTTCTATTTATCTCTGTGAAATGATGACAACAGCTGATTAACATAAGGAGAAATTTATTAACTTATATACTATTCCTTTGGTGTATAAACAGTTTGGAATATGTTGTTGGTCCTTTCCATGATTTTATATTGGACAGCCAAAATAATGCTTTAAACAAGTCAATTAATAAATGTCCTATGTATACAAACAGAAGATTTTATGTGAGGGATAATCTGATTATTTCTTAATTTAGACCAGCATTTATACCAGCTGATCTCCTAAAATGTCAGTCTCAGCGTTTCAACGCACAGCTCTGTGCAGAAGAAAAAAGAAACCACACCTGAGGCCCCAGCTCAGACCCCTTGATCTGATGTGGGAAAAAAGTCTTTGCTAGTTTATCTTTACAGCGAAAAGCTGAAATTAAGAGACAAAGTGGTCCAGATATTTATAACATTTTCACAATTCTCTTGTGAAATCTTGGACTAATCCTCTCAACGTGTTATCCCTGAAATGAGGACTATCTCTCTGATAGTACTGTGGTTAAGAGCACAGGCTGTGTGCTTAAACTGCCTGGCTTTGAGTCTCGGCTCCATAACTCACTAGCTGTGGGACCCAGGGTAAGTTATTTGCCTCATTTGTAAAATGGAAATAAAAATGCTATCTATTTTATAGATTGTTGTGAAGATAATGGGTTAATGTATGTAAAAGTTAGCACTCAAAAATGTTCGTCATTTTGATGCTGATATGGCAGTTGAAGCTAAACTTCATTACAGGGTGTTGGGCATCTTACATTGTGAGTTTCACTTCGCAAACTTTGGGAGAGCTAGGTTGGCATTTGTGGAGGCAGTAATTGTAACCTTCCCACTCCTTGGGACAATGACTGACATCAGGTCTCAGTTCAGGTTTCCTAAGTTCCCACTTCCCCCGTCCCCTTATTCCTAGAGTGCTGAGTAGGCTGGTGTCCCACTGGGTACACAGCTGTGGGCGCTCCTTGCTGGGCCAGTGGTGTGGCCCACTTTGAGGGCCACAGAAAGCAGTTCTGTTATCCCAAGGAAGGAAGAGGCAGAGACAGGGTAGATGGCTGGTATCTTCTGGGACACAGGAAGAAAATTATTTGGAATAGCTCATTAATAATTATTTTACATTGATCACATTTTATATTGATAATATTTTAGATCTATTGGGGTAAATAAAATACATCAATAATTTCATCTGTTTCTTTTTACTTTTTGTTATCTGACTACTAGAAAACTTGAACTTCCTTATGTGGCTCCTGTTTGTGGCTCCTGTTGTATTCCTGTTGGGCTGTGTGTGCTCTCTTAGAAGAACAGGAGAATTTCTGAAGGCGACTAGAAGCTTTTGCCTTGTCTACCAGAGCCCTGGTTAGGATCTGTGGAAATGATTCCTGCCTCGGGTAGCAGATTGGTGGAGGCCATGTTTGACCAAAATTTTAGTGTGGGCCAAGTAGAATAAAAGGATATGGGGAAAAAACACCCCTTGGAGATACATGCCAAGCATTCTGAAATAGCCGAATGTAATGCACCATACAGCAGCCTTGAGTTTTGAATTGTCAGATAAGCCTTACAAGAAATAACTTAATTCTGGACAGTGCAGCATTCATAAAGTTTAAAGTGCTATGTAAACGAAAGATACTAAGATGTACCAATAATCTACTGATAAAATTAGTCAATGATCAATTTAAATTTCCTTATTAAGAGATGACTTGAAAAATGTCATTGGCAATTTGATAGGGATTGCATTGAATCTGTATATTGCCTTGGGTAGTGTGGACATTTTAACAATTCCAATTCAAGAGCACAGTATATCTTTCCATCTGTTTGTGTCATCTTCAATTTCTTTCATCAGTGTCTTATAGTTTTTGAGTATAAGTCCTTTGACTCCTTAGGTAGGTTTATTCCTAGGTATTTTATTTTTTTTGATGTGATGGTAAATGGGATTGTTTCCTTCTTTTTCTGTTATTTCATTGTTAATGTATAGAAATACAACTGATTTCTGTATAATTAATCCTGCAACTTTACCAAATTCATTGATGAGATCTAGTAGTTTTCTGGCAGCCTCCCTAGGATTTTCCACGTATAGCATCATGTCATCTGCAAACAGTGACAATTTTACTTCTTTTCCAATTTGAATTCCTTTTATTTCTTTTTCTTCCTGATTGCCGTGGCTAGGACTTCCAAAACAACGCTGAATAAAAGTGGTGAGAGTGGACATCCTTGTCTTGTTCCTGATCTTAGAGGAAATGCTTTCAGCTTTTCACCACTGAGAATAATGTTAGCTGTGAGTTTGTCATATATGACCTTTATTATGTTGAGGTATGTTCCCTCTATGCCCAGTTTCTGGAGAGTTTTTATCATAAATGGATGTTGAGTTTTATCAAAAGCTTTTTCTGCATCTATTGAGGTGATTGTATGATTTTTATTCTTCAATTTGTTAATGTGGTGTATCACATTAATTGATTTGTGGATATTGAAAAATCCTTGCTTTCCTGGGATAAATCCCACTTGATCATGATGTATGACCTTTTCAATGTACTGTGGAGTTGATTTGCTAGTAATTTGTTGAGGGATTTTGCTAGTTTTGTGACATTTTTCACAGAACTGGAAGAAATTTTTTTTAATTTGTATGTAAACACAAAAGACCCCCAATAGCCAAAACAACCTTGAGAAAGAAGAATGGAGCTGGAGGAATCATGCTCCTTGACTTCAGACTATACTACAAAGCTCAGTAATCAAAACAGTATGGTACTGACACAAAAACATACATATAGCTCAATGGAACAGGACAGAAAGTCCAGAAATAAACTCATACACTTATGGTCAACTAGTCTATGACAAAGAAGGCAAAAATATACAATGGAGAAAAGACAGTCTCTTCAAGAAGTGGTGCTGGGAAAACTAGACAGCCACATGTAGAAGAATGAAATTAGAACATTCTCTAACACCTTATACAAAAATAAACTCAAAATGGATTCAAGACTTGAATATGAGACTAGATAATATAAAACTCCTAGAGGAAAACAGGCAGAACACTCTTTGACATAAATTTCAGCAATATTTTTTCCAACCAGCTCCTAGAGTGATGGAGATAAAAGCAAAAATATACAAATGTGACCTAAAATGTGACTTAAAAGCTTTTGCACAGCAAAGGAAACCATAAACAAAATGAAAAAATCTACAGAATGGGAGAAAATATTTGCAAAAGACATGACCGACCAGGGACTAATTTCCAAAATACACAACAGCACAGATAGCTTAATATCAAAAAAACAAACAACCCAATCAAAAAATGGGCAGAAGACCTAAATAGACATCTTTCCAAAAAAGACATGAAAAGATACTGAATAGTGCTAATTATTAGAGGAATGCAAATCAAAACTACAATGTGGTATCACCTCACATCAGTCAGAATCACCATCATTAGAACTTCTACAAATAATAAATGCTGGAGAAGGTGTGGAGAAAAAGTTAACCTACTACACTGTTGGTGGGAATGTAAGTTGGTGCAGCCACTATGGGGGACAGTATGGAGGTTTCTTAAAAAACTAAAAACATACTTACCATATGATCCAGCAATCCCACCCCGGACATGTATATGGAGGAAGGTATTACTGGAAAAGACACATGCACCCCAATGTTCACAGCAGCATGATTTACAATAGCCAAGACATGGAAACAACCTAAATGTCCATCAACAGATGACTGGATGAAGATGTGGTATACACACACACACACACACACACACACACACACACACACACAATGGAATATTACTTGGCCATAAAAAGAATAAAATAATGCCATTTGCAGCAACATGGAGGACCTAGAGATTGTTATACTAAGTGAAATATCATATTATATCACTTATATGTAGAATCTAAAAAAAAAGATAAAAATTCTACTTACAAATCAAAAACAGACTCATGGACATAGAAAAAAACTACGGTTACCAAAGGGGAAAGGGAAGGGGAGTATAAATTAGCAATTGGGGATTAACAGACACACATTACTATATATAAAATAGATAAACAACAAGGACCTACCGTACAGCACAGGGAACTATGTTAAATTTCTTGTAATGATGTATAATGGAAAAGAATCTGAAAAGAAAATGTGTATATATGTATGTATATGTATAATTGAGTCCCTCTGCTGTACAGCTTGAACTGACATTGTAAATCAACTGTACTTCAATTTAAAAAAAAAAAGAGATGACTTGATACTTCCCATTTAAGGTACAGTTCAAGTATCTGTTTTGCGCCTAGTGGATTATCTGTAGTTCATCTGGAAAATGTGTCATGCTAGCCCTAAGGCAAGAAGTCAGCTTGGCCAGCTTTCTAGATTATATTCACAGTAGGCTTTTTTCCTGCTCTTTGTCTGGAAATCTTTGCCATACATATATGCAGAAGAGAACCTAGATAATATTTGCTGATACTGTCAATGCCAAGCAGTGGCTTGAAAGAGCTAAAGCTGCCTCATAATCTTCTTCTGGCCCCCCTAAGCCATAAACAGGCAACCTAGATTAAAAACACGGCTTCAGAGCAAACCTCCTAACCCCTGCTCCCACCCCTTCTAACTAGACTTTTAACTCTTCCATTTGGCAACTATGGGGCTACCCCTAGCTTAATATTAAATGAAGGGGGAGTGTGTGTGTGTGTGTGTGTTTATTATACCTTTGAAAATCAACATATGGCAATGATGACGTTCTCATGATGAAAGACAAATTCACTTGAAAACAGGGGAACCTGCTGAAAATCACTGACTTTATTAAAAAAAGTAGGTTTATGCAGTGGGTCAGTAATGATCAAAGAGGAGACCTTTTCTTCCTGTTCTCCTCCTCCAAAGGGAGAAAAGGAAATAATGATCCTTTTCACAAGTGTGTGCTCACCTCTGAGCCCGTTTCTAAGCTATTAAAGTAGCTGGGGTTGGGGGGTATTTTTACATTTACACACCCACACACGATAGACAAAACTCCAAGAACTGACATCCTAATTCCCCTAGTCAATGACAGGTATTCCCCAATTCAGAAATGGTTTATGTCTCTCATGTCTCTCAAGTTAAATTCTAAGTTGTTTAGTGGAACCTGAAATGCCTTCCCTCACAGATACATGTTCTGCATCCTAGTTCCGATCCTAAAAAGCTGAGTTAGCTCCTGACATAGTTCTACCCGTTAAACAAAACAAACTTGTGGAAGCCATGCTGGTTTCTATCTCATGGCATTTCTGTTACACAAACTCCCCTGCTCAGATTGAGTGGGAGATGCAGCCTTCCACAGTACCACTTCATTTTATAAAAGGGCATCTTTTACATACTCCATCTCATTCATCTCAGAGTGTAACTTATTGATTCAGATCAGCTTCTACTCTGACAGAGGATGGGGCAGAAGTATGAAGACTGTGGGAATCAAGGAGAAGAGAACATAGCTAAGAAAGGGAGTGAATTTGTGGGAGGAAGGGTCATACCCAGGCTTTTAGGATCCTTTGTCCTTTTCCACCCCTGAGGATGAGTGTATGAAGATAATGAAAAGCAGTGATGAAGGCGGGAAGTAGCATAAAGTTACTTCTTCAGCTTCTACAGATCACACTTGCTAATGGCAGGTATCATCTGTCTCTTTCTTTTTTCCAAGACTGTGGCAGGTGAGTCATTGCCAACTGTTTACTCCCTACAGGGTTAGTCTTGAGCTTCTGAAGATTAGGACGTAGAGCTGCTAAAACTGAGTTCCCATTTCTCTGTAAGAGGCCAGTACATGCTCAGATATATTACAGGCTCTGCTACCCACGCTATGCCTTAGGAGGCTCAAACTCACAGCATCAGAGAAACAACTGCTGATGTTGGCCCAACCAGGGCAGCACCCACCCCAGAACCTAGATTCCCATCCTTCAGCTTCCCAGGCAGCCCCCCCGCCTGCTGGGTCAAGGCAAGCCCTGAACATGCCTAACTCTTCCATTCCTGAGACCGACCAGCCACTCCTGTACATGGCTTTGTGCTCATAAAGTGCAGAGTACCTCCAGATATTTCTGACAGTGACATCAAGAGGATATTTCATAAGAAGGTATAAATGCCTTCTCTAGAGAGAACCCAAAAGTTTAGCAAGGGGTTCCTTCAGGCAACTTACCCTTTCTTCTAGTTATCACTATGTATATATTACGAATGTTCATGGCCACAAAGAGTTATACTCCCAATATGTAATTTGGGATATCTGTAAATGAGGTTTTGTTTAACTTTTAAGAAAAATAATAAATGCTCTGGACTTCTCCAAGAGGGACCCATCTCACCTGGGACCATTCTCAATGACAGCTGGATTACCATGGGTTGGGTATCACATTTTGTTCTGGGGGAACAGAAGGCAGAGCCTGGAGAACTAGCACTAGTGGAGGCGGGGTACCAGGAGGCAAACTACAGCTAAGGGAAGACAGGTTGTAACTGACAACTATCCAAAGATGGAAGGGACTGCTTCTTCCTCAAGTAGTAAGCCAGGCTGGCCTTGGAGGGACAGGGACACTGTACAGGGGCTTTGACTCTAGGATTGGGGTCTGGACTGGCTTAGTGGAGGGCCAAAACTCCCTTTCAGGGGCAACTGTGTTGCCTAATGAGAAACACTAGCATAGAGATGCCCATCTGGCGGGTTAGGGAAATAAGAAATGGGATAAAGGGGAGAAGAAAAAGGGGAAAGCTATAGACCTTTACAAATTAGGACAGATTTCTTTAAGTGGCAAAAATTTGGTGGTGGAAAGGGTGGGAGTAAGAGGGGAGAAAAAGAAGGCTGCACAGAGCTTGGCTGTGGAAACGAAGTGGGTGACTTACCGTCAAAGGCAAGGAGCAGATGGCGAAGGTGATGGTCATTATAGCCAGGAGAATGAGATGGTCCGTCTCCTCTGCCATGGACACCCTTTCCCCTCTCCTGCGGCTGCCGCCCAAGGAGGGTCCGCAGCGGCTCCTCTTGCCCCGGCGGTGCATGCGGATGAGGTTGAGGATGACACTGAAGTTGCAGACGAGCACCGCAATGATGAGGAGCAGCAACAGGGTGGCGTAAAGCCTAAGGTACGTAGTCTGCTCGAGCCAGATGAAGCACCACGTCCCAGGGCAGTACTGGGCGTACTGCCTGTGGCCCAGCAGCGGCAAGGAGCAAAACAGCAGGGAGGCTGTGTAGACGATGGGCAGCACGGCCAAGCCGCCGCGGCGTTTGATCCGGCTCTGGTAGAAATAGGGGTGCCCGATGGCTAGGTAGCGCTCCAGGGCCATGGCGAAGAGCATGAGCATGGTAGCCAGGCTGAAGAAGGTCATGGAGAAGGCAAAGTAGGTGCACACGCGTCTCTGGGGCGCCAGTGCCACCAGGGTCTGGTTCCGTGCGTAGGAAGCAAGCACCACAGGGCTGATGAGGCAAGTACCGAGCAGGTCGGTGAACACCAGCTCGGTCACCAGCACATGGAACAGCGAGATGGAGCTCCCGGGGCCGGCGCTGCGCCCCGAGTCCCCCCGCCAGCGGTGCGCCAGCAGCGCCAGAGCGATGAGGTTTCCCAGCACCCCGGCCGAGAACATCACCGCACTGATGGCAGGACTTTCACCCGAGGGAAGCCACTGTTCAGCATCGCAGTTCTCGAGCCTGGAGTCACTGGAAGTGTTGCCCATGGTAGGGTGCTGGGAGGAGAGATGCGTCCTCCTCTCCCGCCGGCCTGTACCTGGGAGGAGGAGGGTCTGAGAGCTGGAGTGCTCCGGGACCCAGAGGGAAAGGGGAGGGACCGAAATCCAGAGCCCTCTACTGGCCCGTGGCACGCACTGAGGGCAGGCTTGGCACGGGTCTCCCGAGGCTCCCACAGAGGCCACTCGGCTGCCGCATCCGGACGGCGCTCCAGGCTCCTCCAGGGACCCACACCCAGGGAGCCGCAGCCGCCTCCTCGGTGCTGCTCCGGGCGAGAACCCGCGAGCTGCCGGGAGGTGGACGTGTCACACGGATAGTCTCTCGCGAGCCCGGGAAGGGAGCGGGGGCGGAGAGGGGGCCAGGCAAGGCGCGGATGGCCTGCCGGAGAGGGGTCCTCCTTCCACGCTGCGCTTCCTCCTGGCTATTTTTCTCAGCCTGGAAGCGTTTAGCCCTGGTGGAGAGCTGGGAAGGAGGGCCGGGCACTTCGTGGTCTGCGCAGGACTCACTGAAGGCCGGGCAACACCGGAGAGAGCAAAGCGACTCACCAACCGATAGAGAAGTTAGGAGGACCCAGTCCAGTGAGACGGGAAAAAGAAGGGAACAACTGACACGAAAGATGGCTTGCAGTATGAGAAATATGTTCTTTTCCTTTCCTTTAAAAAAAAATCCTCAAGAAGATACACCAAGAGGCGGGACCAAAACTAAGGGGAAATGAAAATGCAAGCCTTTGCATTCAAGGAACAAACCACGCGCGCACTGAGCTATCTTGCACTTTTGCTTTGATTCGGTTGCCAGCATTTCGCCGTTTCCAATGTCAGCGCCATAACGGATAACCACTTGTTTAAGCAACCACTAAAAAAGAAAAAAGAAAAAAGAAAAAAGAAAAAAGAAAAAAAAAAGTTCCTTGTGATCGTGTAGAATTGTGTTTGTGGGCACAGCCTGAAACCACTGCACGTTGTTCGCAATTCAAGCTCAGCTGTGAAAGAAAATGTCGTTCAGCCATACATTTTGTCATGTTCAATTAACTGTGCCAGACCTACCCAGAAAGGTCCATTCTCAGGAAAGTTTATTGGTAAGTCACCAGTTTCGGAGACTGGCGCTGACAAAAATGATTGCTTACTTCCTACTGCAGTAATTACAGTTATGAAAATGGGTTGATGTTCAAAACAAAACAAAAAAGACAGACATGGGTAGTTACATTCTGTAAGGAAGATCATATTCCTTTGGGGAAGGGAGGAGGCATGGGAGCAGGGAGGATCTGCGTAGGGAACTGGCAAGAGGGTAAAGTCATGGTGTGAGAGTAAAGGAAAGACTGCCTGCTGTCTGTGACTACTTTAGCTCACTGTGATCACTCTGGCTTGGGGACGGGTTTGGGGATGGGGTTCCCAACAGGGCAAGCTCACAGGGGGTCTATTTTTCTCCTGTAAGAAGTTCAGAGATGGCAGGCTAGTGGGCCCCCCAGGTCTGGGTCCTCCAGGCCTGTCATTCCTGGCATGCTAGCATTCTGTCAACATCCCCTTCCCCACTGGTCAGCAGCTGCTGCCTGTATCCGTCAGATTTAAGCGGAGAAACAGAACCACTCTGATAAAGAATGAGTGTTTTATTCTTAGGCACTAGACTTGTGCTGTTCAATATGGCAGCCACTTGTGGCTATTTAAATTTAAATGAATTAAAATTAAATAAGAGTAAAAATTTAGTTTCTCCCTTGCACTAAGTACATTTCAAGTGCTAAAGACTCACATGGGGACTAGTGGTTACCATATTTGGGCAGCTCACTTAGAAAATACTTGCATCACTACAGAAGTTCTGCTGGACAGGGCTGCTTTAGACCTTACATGATGGTGGGAGAAGGTGGAGGAGTCTATGCTAGGCTGTTTGCTGTCTCTGGTTCTGATGTTGAGCTTGAAGTCACCATAGATCAGCTAGAGGCAGTCAGGATAGAAAGCTGGACATAGATGAGAGTAAGAACAGAATTAGAACTTGTGGGGACAAACTGAAATTCATGAACAACTGGAATCTTCAAAGACAGACTGGATCTGTGTGTGTCTCACTACTTTCGACATGGATAATGCAGATGTACTGCAGGAGAAGCTGGCACCCTGCACGGAGCTGTACATGCACTTGGCTTAGGACATGAAGAAACTGAAGATCTGGCAGGAGCTGGAGTCTGGGTGCTGCCTTATGACAGCAAGGGGAGCCAGTGGATCAGCCACAACGTGCTGGAGTTACCACCATGCCTGGAGCCGGCACTGTCCTTCAGGTGTGAAAACATAGCCACTGCTTTGCCTCTGCCTTGTAAAGTTCGTTCAACATTTTCCTCATGGCCAAATGCTAACCTGAAACCATGCAGGATTCTGGAAAACAGATCCTGCTTAGGTGAGTTGACACAGTACAAAGTCACTACACTGCCTCATAGGTCCAGAAATCAAGCCTGTTGAATATGCTACAGCCCAGAAATAATGTTATAGAAATGTACTGCCTCAAGGAGACATAATCTGACAAGTACACAGAGATGTTATACATACACAGAGAAAGCAGAAATAATGTTCATCACTGCAAGAATCTAGAACTCAATGTCCTTCTATTGAGGATTGGTTTAATAAATCTTGGTACACCTATGCCACACAATAGACAGTCATTAAAAAGGATGATGTTGATCTATATTTACTGATAATGATCTTTAACATGTATTGAGTTAAAAGCTTGTATGTTATTCCATTCACATAAAATTATATGCATGAGTATTTTCACAGAGCAGCATCTTGAAGGATGTTCAGCAAAATACTAATGATAATTTCTCTGGGTAGCACTTTATTCTTTATGCCTTCCTGTTTTGGCTGATTTTTCTAAGTATGTATTACCTTTATATCAGGAAATGCAAGAAAGGTGCTTTTAATTTGGAAAAAGATTAATCAATGGGGGAGTCTGTTCTACTTGGTAGAAGGCAGGGGGTTAAATGCTAAATATTTTCAGTTCTCTTCCAGTTCTACTCCCTAGTGAGTGAGAAGGTCTTGTCAGTTTCTTGAGACTGATCAAGAAGACTGGAGAAGTCACCCCTGCCGTTTTCACAAGGCTTTTGCAACTGTCCTTTTTATTTGAAGATTGGAAATCATCACACATTAGGCACCATTTCTAATGAGGTGTCCTGCCCCACTTAAAGTGATTGCTTTTACCTTAGGTCCTTGGTATCTAAGTTAGTGTCATTGCTTAACCCAATTCTGACACTACCATCACCAAGAAGTCCCTCCTCATAAAGGTGGGAACAGAAAAGTCAACAGAAGGGTCAAAAACAAAAAAAGCAGGCAATAGAAACTAACTTTGAAAGTTGTTCCAAAAATTAAGGGAAATTGTGAGTGGGCAGGTAGAGAATCTTAATAAAGAAATGGAAACTATAAAAAAGAACTAAATGGAAATTCTAAAACTAAAACTTACAGCAGTTTGGAGTTGCAGAATAAAGAGTGAATCTGAGTGATGTGAATCACATCTGGTTACCTTTCTCTTCATGTCATTGTGACTTCTGTGCTCCTGGGAACTATTCTCACTCCTTCTATACCACATGAGGCTTAGAGAATCCTCATTCCCTGATGCTTGCCCTGTTTCTACCCAAGAAGTGAAGCATGGGTTTTTTTTAATGCTCTCAGATCCTTCATACCTGTCTGAGATTGGTGGTACAACCTTATCTAGGAAACCCCTCTGTTAACATCTAAGCTCTCCTTGTTCTCTTGAACTTCACCTTCCTTCCTTCGCAGCCTGTGGAGTTAGTTGGGGGAGAAATGGTGAAACTTTGATCCTCCTCATCTCCTGTGGTCTGGCTCTTGCCTTTCAAAAGTCATCAACTAATAGTTGATACCTGTCAATAATGTTCTTTCCCTGAGGCAGTCAGTGCAGAATGCCCTAGATGCTGCTGCTAAAACCAGGGAAAGGTCTGGGATATCAGGAAGTACTGGGCAAAAAATACATAAGTTAATATCAGTCAAATTAGTATCTAGCTCTATTTGCATTCATGTAGGCTTGTGTGTGTAACCAGGGCTTGGTGGGACTTACTACATCCTCATGGGGTTGTTTGAGAAACAACTTGATAAAGTCTTTGCAAAACCCTGAGTCAATAAGAAGTACTTTACCAATGGATGTGAGAGTACAACAGTTCTCTTGTCCCCAGACAGGAAACATTAGAACGGTAAATCTACACACTGCTTACTAGCCCAAGGGCTTAGATCAAATGAGTCACTCCACTAATGGCAGGAAGGAAAATTTTCACTGTATTTAACATAATAGCTTTATTTTCATTAAGATTAAAATGAAAAGTATTACCCATAGAAAAGTCTATTTCTTGACCATACTATCATACTTTGAGTTCCTAATTACTTCTTCACTGTCAGAAGCCATCACTTGACAAAATTTTAAAAAGGGGTAAAAATGAGTCAGCTTTTGCCCCGAAGTTTCAGCTACTCCCATTCTTCTATCTCTGGTAGCTGCCCCCTGGACCCAATACACAGTATCACAAACTGAGAACTCCCAGAGCCCCACTGCCCCTGAGTTTCCTCTTTTTCTTCTCTCCAACATTCTCATATCAAATCCAGGAGAAGCAGGAGGGAGAAGAGTACTGACTTAAGAAAGACAGCAGCAAAACAGATAAACAAGGACCTACTGTATAGTACAGGGAACTATATTCAGTATCTTGTAATAACCTATTATGGAAAAGAATATGAAAAAGAATATATATATATGTAATATATATATAACTGAATCACTTTGCTGTACACCTGAAACTAACACGACATTGTAAAGCAACTATAATTCAATAAAAATTTGTTTTGAAAAAAAGCAGATAAAAATGTGGTTTGTTTTTATTACATGAGGATATACAGACATATTCCACAATTTGATTTGATATTAAATATTGTTGCCACATAGGGTGTGTTTTGTCATAGTGATGATCGTGTGTCAAAGGGAAATTCCCCAGGCTGTGGCTGAGTTCTATGTTTTTCTTTTCCACAGCCCTATTGCCTTCTAACACACCATGTTTAGTTACTTTTTGTTTTTGCTTGTTAACTATCTCCCTCTAATAGAATATCAGTTCCTACAGGGAAGGGATCTTGGTCTCTTTAATTCATTGATGAATCTCAGGGATTGGAACTGTGCCTGACATAGAGCAAACACTCTAGAAATATGTGCTCAATGAATGAAGGAGGGAGTGGTGGGCTGGGCCAGTGCTGCTGAAGGGTCTAACATGATGGGTGCAGAGAACCCACTGCTGACTTTTGCAGGAGGGCCTCCTCTGGTGACCCTGCTAAGAGCACTTTTGGTGGGGAGGTAGGGACAAAAACTTGATTAGAGAGGAGTTAGGGGAGAGGATGGGGAGAGAACCAATGGTGAGAAAACACAGGAATGAAGACCACAACATGGATGAGTTTGGTGAATGACAAGGGGTGCTGAGAAATTCAGCAGTAACTGGAGGGACTGTAGGGTTCCAAAATGAGTAATAGCATATAGACAGAAACTGTCTTGCAGAAAGGGAGAAAAAGACATGGAAGAGAAAATCAGTAATTCTAGTACAAACGTCTTGAGAATTGAGAGGAGAAGGATGGAGGGCACAAGTGGGGGGGGGGTGTCACAAAAAGGAGCAGGTGCACCTCCTCCATGGAAGCTGCATGAAGGTCAGGATGCAGGCACGGATGCAGGCAGGTGGGTGGAACTGGAGGGGAGGATGAGGAGGTTGTCCAAGACAGAAGGAAGAAGGAATGTTGGCGATTTCAAGTAGAAACGATGAGTAATCACCACCAAGAGAAGGAAAGTGCATGTGTTGGGAAACTGTGGCTGTTTATATCTAAATTAAGATAAGCTGTTGTGGAACTTGGCATTTATAAAGGCAGCATACTATATAGGTATGTATAAGTAAAAATCTCATTTTATTGAGCTTCATTTTTATTGCACTTCCCAGATTTTTTTTTAAAACAAATTGAAAGTTTTTGGCAACCCTGCATTGAGCAAGTCTGTCCATGCCATTTTCCCAGCAGCATTGGCTCACTTGTGTCTCTGTATCACATTTTGGTAAGGCTCACAACATTTCACTCTTTCATTATTATTATATTTGTTATGGTGATCTGTGATCAGTGATCTTTGCTGTTACTGTTGTAATTGTTTTGGGGTGGCCCAAACTGTGCCCATATTAGTTGGTGAACTTAACTGCTTAAATGTGTATGTTCTCACTGCTCCATGGACCCAATGATGCCCTCCCTCTCCCTCTCCTTGGGCCTCCCTGTTCCCTGAGGCACAACAATATTGAGATTAGGCCAGTTAATAACCTTACAATGGCCTGTAAGTGCTCCAGTGAAAGGAAGAGTCACAGCTCTCTCGCTCTAAAGCCAAAGCAAGAAATGATTAAGCTTAGTGAAGAAAGCGTGTTGAAAGCAGGCTAAAAGCTGGGCCTTGGTGCCAAACAATCAGCAGTTATGAATGCAAAGGAAAAGTTCTTGAAGGAAATTAAAAGTGCTACTCCAGTGAATACACGAGTGATAAGAAAGCCTTATTACTGATATGGAGGAAGTGTGAGTGGCCTGGAGAGAAAAACCAGCCACAACATTTCCTTAAGCCAAAGCCTAATCCAGAGCAAGGCCCTAACTCTTCAGTTCTGTCAAGGTTGAGGGAGGTGAGGAAGCTACAGAAGAAAAGTCTGAAGAAAAGTCTGAAGGTTGCTTCATGAGGTTTAAGGAAAAAGCTGCCTTCATAACAAAAGTGCAAGGCGAAGCAGCAAGTACTGACGCAGAAGCTGCAGCAAGTTCTCCAGAAGGTCTAGCTCAGGTCATTCATAGAGGTGACTTCACTAAACAACAGATTTTCAGTGTAGACGAAACAGCCTTCTATCAAAAGAAGATGCCACCTGGGACTTTCATGGCTAGAGGGAAGTCAACGCCTGGCTTCAAAGTGTCAAAGGACAGGCTGATTCTCTTGTTAGAAGCTAATGCAGCTGGTGACTTTCAGCTGAAGCTAGTGCTCATTTACCATTCTGAAAATCCTAGGGCCCTTAAAAATTATGCTAAATCTACTATGTCTGTGCTCTATAAATGGAACAAAAAAGCATGGATGACAGCACATCTGCTTGAAACATGGTTTACTGAGTATTTTAAGCTCACTGCTGAGATTGCTAGGGAAAAAAAGACTCATTTAAAAATATTACTGCTCATGGACAAACGTACGTGGTCACCCAAGGGCAAGAGCTCTGAGGCAGATGTACAGTGAGATCAATACTGTTTTCATGCCTGGTAACACAACAATCATTCTGCAGCCCATGGATCAAAAAGTCATTAAACTTTCAAGTCTTAATATTTAAGAAATACACTCCGTAAGGCTGTAGCTGCCATAGACAGTGATTCCTCTGATGGATCTGGGCTAAGTCAATTGAAAACCTTCTAGAAAAGATTCACCATTCTAGATGGCATTAAGAATATCAAGTCAAGAAGTCAAGATATCAGTGTCAACAGCAGTTTGGAAGAATCTGATTCCAACCCTCATGGATGATTCTGAAGGAGACTTCAGTGGAGGATGTCACTGCAGATGCGGTGGAAATGGCAAGTGAACCAGAAATGGAGCATGAAGACGTGATGGAACTGCTGCAGTCTCATGATAAAACTTGAACAGATGAGGATTTGCTTCTTATGGATGGGCAAAGAAAGTGGTTTCTTGAGATGGAATCTATTCCTGGTGAAGATGTGTGAAGACTGTAGAAATGACAACAACGGATTTAGAGAACTACATAACGTTAGCTCATGAAGCAGCAGCAGGGTTTGAGAGGATTGACACTAATTTTGAAAGAAGTTCTACTGTGGGTAAAATGCTATCAAACAGCACTGCACACTATAGAGTAGCCATTTGTGAAAAGAAGAGTCAATCAATACAGCAAACTTCACTGTTATCTTATTTTAAGAAAATGCACAGCCACCCCAACTTCAGCAATCATCACCTTGATCAGTCAGCAACCATCAACATCGAGGCAAGACCCTCCACCAGCGAAAAGATTATGACTTGCTCAAGGCTCAGATGATGGGTAGCATTTTTTTTTAGCAATGAAGTATTTTAAAATAAAGGTATGTACATTGTTATTTTTAGACAATACTATTTCAGACTTACTGCAGCATAGTATAAATATAACTTTTATACGCACTGGGAAACCAAAAAAATTGTGTGACTCACTTTATTGCAATATCCGTTTTATTGCAGTGGTCTGGAACTGACCCCACAATATCTCTGAGGTCTACCTCTCCTCCCCTTCAAGCTGATTTCTCATCTGTTGTTCTCCAGCTCTGTGACTAGCGTAATTGCCCACGCAGTTACTCAAGCCAAAAAGATGGGGTCATCCTTGACTCTTCTTTCCCCCTTGGCCTCAATATCTAAATAACCTCCAAATCCTTTTGGTGACTATTTCTAAATGCATTTCCAATCTGTCCACTTCTCTTTATCTCCGCTTCCATTTTCTTAGATCTGGTTACCTGAATGACTGCAAGTTAGGAGGCTTCCTAACCAGCATTCCAGCCTCTAGTCCTGCTCACCACTGTGCAGTTAACCATTTTGCAGCCTGAGTGATCATTCCAAAAAGGAGATCTGATCATGACACTCCCCTGTTTGTAAATGGTTGATGTTTCTCTACTGCCTTCAGGTTAAAGTCTAAATTCTTCAACTTGGCATGTAAGACCCACTATGCTCTGGATCCTGCCTATGCTCCATGAAGACAAGGACAATAGGAGACATAACAGCTATGAAAATTTGAAAATGGAAAGAAAATGGACAACAAACTAGTGATTTGGTAGGCCAGAGATAAATACTTTTAATAATCATGAATTGTAAGTTTAAAATGAAAAAGTAGGAAATTGTTTATATTAGACAAAACACACTTATATACATATGTATACATAAAGAGTATTGCCTAAATTAATGACAGACGTACATTTGCAAAAAATATTAAACACAAAGTGAGGGCTGGGATAGTACTCAGAGGAGGTAATATTATCTGTAAATCTAAGTTAAAAAATATGTCAAGGGGGGAGGGTATAGCTCAGTGGTAGAGTGCATGCCTAGTTCGCACAAGTTCAGTCCCAGGTACTTCCACCAAAAGTAATAAATAAATAGATAAACCTAATTACATTCCGCCATCCCTCCAAATACATGAAAATAGGGAGCCCAGCCACTGCCCAAAGTTGCAATAATTTGAACATCAAAAAGAACAATGATTTAGTGGATTTGAATTACACTGCATTGTAAAAATCCATATGTCTACATAAAAAGGGAGAGAGCACATGCCAAAGGAGAAATCTGTTTTTTTAATTTGAGAATCATTTTATTTTATTGTGAATTTTTTTTATTGAGTAGAGAACTCTTTTAAGTCATTATTTGAGATGGTTTGTAAATTGACTTACTTTGACAACTGGTAGCTAACAAGGAAGAATTAAGCATTTATATAATCCTTCCTGTAAGAAACACAGAGTAGCCAAATAGCTCCAAGTGATTAGGGAAAGTTCTATTTTACAGAAGAATGATCACCAAGAATGTAGAAGGAATGACAGAATTGGAAAAATCTGCCTTTTATCAACCCCTATTAAAATTATTGACTTAGACAATGATGCTTGTTTCAATTAAAACATTTAGATATAGGATTGATGGGAACCACAAGCAATAATACCACAGAGATCACGTTCTTGTTTCAAGGGCTGCAAGGGTATTAATTTTTCAATAAAAGGCTCAGACTGTCATTATCCTAACCCAGAGATGAATCTTAGCACTCAGTTAATATGCATCTTCTCTGATATGATGAAAATGCAACATGAAGCACAATATCACCTATGATATATTCTGGCTAAAACAAAAATTAACTTGGATTCATCAAGTCACTGGTTTTAACTTTCAATCTTAAATTTCAGGCGTTGAAGGCCAAAATAAATGGCATGACAAGGTGGCAAGCAGACAAAGTGGGACACCTCGCTGGGTGTCTTCCACTAGTCAGACTTGTTAAGAAGGGAAAAGAGGCACTGTGCAAAATCAGGAGACTTAAAGGACACAATGACCAGATATAAAGCATGGTCCTGGATTGGGCTGTGGTTCGGACAAATGAACTGTAAAGGATATTGTGGGAACAAATTGTGGGATTTGACTATGGAGTAGGTATTAGACAAGATGGAAATGTTTCGATATGGAAAGCTGGAGAACCTTAAGTGAAATAAGCTGACAGCAAAATAGCACAATAGGTCTCATTTTGGCAAAACACACACACACACACACACACACACAAATATGTGAAGGATACACACTAAGGTGTTAATAATGGTAATTTCCTGGCAGTAGGAGTATGGTGTGTTATTTCAGTTTTGCTTTTCTTTTTTTGGGTAACTTTTCTACAATGTACATATTTCTTTTAATAATAATGAGGAGGAGGAGGAGAGGAGGAGGAAGAGGAGGCTGAAAGTACAAAGAAGATGGGAGAGGAGGCCCCTATTGAAGAATCACACCTCCATTCTGGACAAAGGTTCCACAGCTGGAATGGAAGTCCAGGATCCTGGCCTTTTATTTCATCCATCAGACTATATCCAATAGAGAAACAAAGATTTCCGAGCAAGCCATCCTCAAATAGAAGAGTTCTAGTGGGCCATATCCACCTCTGGATTCCATGAAAAATAGTTCTACCAACTTCTCCTCTATGAGCCTAGAGTCCTACTAGGACTTATACTACCTGAGGAGATTCTCACTGTTCAGGTCAAGTACCAGAAAAAAGTTCCCAAACTCCTACCATCCCCATCTTTTGATGCCTAGAGATAAAAAGATGAATGGAAAGAAAACGGACAACAAACTACTGATGTGGCAGGCCAGAGAGAAATACTTTTTATGGTCATGAATTGTTCAGTTGAAAATTAAAAGATAGAAAGTTGTTTATATTAGACAAAAACACAGAGATATGTATAATAAAGAGTATTGCCCAAATTAATGACAGAAAAGAACATTAGCAAAAAATTTTAAGTATAAATTGAAGACTAGGGTAGTACCCAGAGGAGGGAATATTATTTGTAAACTTAAGTTTAAAAATATGCCAAATTAGGGATCCCAGCCACTGTCTGATAAATATTTCTGAAGAAGTTGTGGCTTTTCATTTTATTCTTGGTTCCAAACAGCTTTGAGGCAAAACTGGGTTTCAATAAAGATAACGTATGTTAATTAGCATTTTTGACATTCAAAAGGTTAGTGTGAACTAAAATCTAGACAGTGGCTGAGCCCAGATGACCTGAGGACTGTACAAAGCTAAAGCTCATTTCCTTTTGCAATTGGCATATTGGAGAGACACACTTCAGCCCCCAAGTGAATCCTTGATCAGATTGGCCCTGACTGGATAGACCCCAGACAAATTAACCACCCACGAAAACTGCCAATTCTTTTCCTTTTCTGGTACTCTGTGGAACCCAAACTTAATAGGATACCAAAGAACCAAAACTAAAACCATTAAGTGAACCAATAGCACTTTTCTTTGAAATTTCAGGGGATGGTTATTAGACTGTAGCTCCACGTCAGTAACAATAGGGCTTTGAGAAGAATTTGCATCCTAACTTCTCTCTCTTTTTTTTTTTTAATTTCATTTTTACCATTGGGAACTTCCACTCAAAAAGATTATATACTCAATGGGAGAAAGTCTGTCATTTAAAAGCAGCACTAAGAATAAAAAATAAATTATTTATAGTTGGGGAGTGTCTTCTGTATATCCTTAGCACTAAAGAAAACACACTAGGATTATCTTTGAAGTCCCTTACAATTCTAAAATTTTTGACTATTGTGTTAGATCTGTTTAGTTAGGATGTATTTTAAGGACTTATGCTCCCCCTAGAGGAGTAATACATATAAAAAAATCATTCCGTCGGCTTTTGTTAATTAAGAGTTCTGAAGTTAAATTTTGATGTCATTTGAAAGAGAAAGAACCCATTAGGAGTTAGGAAAATCTAATTTTAATTAACTATAATTTTTAAATTATAAAAGTAGTAATTCTCTGAAATCATATGACCTTAATATGATTCCTGTGTCTAATTTGAAATATGTCCCCCCAGTTTTGTCTGCTTTACAATAACACATTTTAGAAAATATTGCATTCTGCTTTTTTCTCCCTTATTGTAAGTATTTTCTATGTAGTATCATCAAATCTACCAATTAAACACTAATCATTCCTCCCACTGCTGGACAGCCTGGTTATTTCCAATCATTCAATAACAACTACACTTAACATTTTTATACGTGTAGTATTTCCATGTTTGCAGATCTGTTCTTAGGACTGAATCGCAACAGTAAAATTACTAAATCAAAGAATATGACCTTTTTTTGAAATGACTGTATATAATGCTTCCACATCACTTCCAAAGAGGGTTGTTTCAATTTATGTATTATCAGTAATGCATGAAAATACCACTTTCAGCACACCTCAGCACTGCATACTACTGTTTTAAACAATGTTTTGACAATTTAGTAGACCAAAAAATGTTCTCATTGTTTTGATTTGCATTTCTTTGACTTTTTGGTGATGTTGAACATTTTTCCAAGTTTATGAGTTTTATTTCCTCTTTTGAGAATTCTCTGCTCATGTTCTTTATATATTTATTTTGGGGGACTTCATGTTTTCTTACTTAGTGAGCTCTTACTATCACAACCACTACACCACCATTTAATAGTGTACTAACACTAGTTAGTACTCACCATTATTTGTTGAGCAATCATAATAGGTCAAATATTGTGCTAAGAGCTTTACACACAGTTGAAATCCTTGCCACAATCCTGCCAGGAGGAAGGAGATGGAGTCTCAGAAACTAAGTAACTTACCCAAGTTCACACAGATTTGGATGGTTACTTTCGGCTACAACCATAGCCCCATATAAAGATATACTATATCTTTATTTGTATAACTAAAATATTAATCATTTGTAATTTTTTTTCCTGGGCCTGTCTGCCCCTCTACTTTAGCTATTCTTTGGACTCAGAGAAGCAGCATATAATACTGTAACTGTACATCTTTTTCAAAGCTAAACATATCTTGGCTTTAATTAGATGTCACATAATGGCCATTGGAAGTAATAAAAGAATAAGACATGCTTGGCTTTCTCTAAAAACAAGTAAGAGTCTAAATTAATGTGTTCCAAACTATTAAACAGTTATTCCTATGTCATATATTGACTAATCTTTCTCTTCCTCATCTATCTGTGATGTGTTCTTTGTCATTCATAGAGTGAGATCTATATTTGTTCTCCTCTTCACTGACCTAGCCTTTTACGTACATTTATCACATTGCCTTAATTACCATACCTTTGTAAGATGATTAAAACAGAATAGGACTAATCCTCTCATAACTAAACTTTCTTCAGCATTTTCTTCCCTTTTCACTCTCTAAGTGAGCTTTAAAATCATTTTGTCAAAGTAGGCAAAAATTAGCCTTCTTTTAAAGAAGGAACTCAAAGGGTAGACATTTTGGTTGGGGTTACATTAAGCCTATAAATTAATCTGGACATTGTTATTTTCATATGCAGTCTTCCTAGCCAGGAATAAACATTTGGTTACTTTTCCAGGTCTTACTTTATATATATATTTTTTAATTTGGGGGGAGAGGTAATTAGGTTTACTTATTTATTTATATGAGGTACTGGGGATTGAACCCAGGACCTCATGCATGCTAAGTATCCACTCTACCATTTGAGCTATACCTTCCCCCTTATAGTTTCATATAATTTGCATTTTTTCCTTCATGCCATCACTACATGCCTTGTTAAGATTATTCCTAGGCATCATGTATGTTTTAGTAGCTATTGCAAACAGTGATACTGACCTGGGACCTTTAACTCTTTAATCAACAGAAATTGCTAAGAGGACAGACGAGAAATTCAGGGAAGGCTTTACTGGGTTTGTGCTGCAGCAGAAGGGAGAGAAAACAAGTAACAGGTTCCCTTGCTCACTCCCTGACTTGGAGGGGGAGGGGGGTGACCTGATCTCTTAAATGGTGAAGCTAGGGGTAGATCAGTGGGTGGGGATGGAGGGGTGGCTTAGGTGGTCTGCCTACTCCCTTGCTGGTGCTGTACCCTCTTGTGCTCCAGACATCTCAGAAGTGGCGGTTGGGTTTTGGCCTTTTTGTATCTAATTGGTTATAATTTTCCCCAACTGTGCATGCGAGCAGTTATTTTTAGTCCATTATAGTTTTTTTGGATTCGTTGCTTGAGGAGACGTTTGTCCAGGTGCAAGCACTGTAGTAAAGGGTCCCAGGTGCCAGCCTATTTCAATAGGACCTTTTTGTTTGTTTTTGTATAGATTGCTTCTAGTATATAAAATGTTACTGATCATTATGTATTTTATATTAAGCCATACTCATAAATTCTTATTTATTTTAGCCGTTTATCAGATGACTTCTTTATATTTTCTAGATACACAATTATGTCAGTTTAGAAGGATGCTTTTCTTTCTTCTTAGAAAACTCTGTGTAGAAAAGAGTTAACATAGGAGGATTGAGACTGCTATCTTTACATAGGCTTGTTTGCAAGGTTGATCCTTGGGTGGCATCTGGGAACTTGGACTGTGGGAGGGTTTCCTTCATTCTCTAAGTGATAAGGGTAGTTTAATATGCCTACACTGTTTGAGTAAAAATCTGGCTTGTGCTGAACACCTGTTTTCCTTCTAGGAGTATGAGAGTTTGTTATGTGCCAGGCAGAGGCTGTCTATGTGACCATTTCCAATGCTAACCTTGGGCACCGCATCCCTAATGGATAACGCTTCGCAGGTGTTGTCACTATTTACTGCTGGAGGAATTGAGCACGTCTGACGCCACTGACCTGAGGACTCCAGGAAGCTTGTGCCTGGTTTTCTCTGCACGTCACCCCCTGTGCCTTTTCCCACTGCTGACTGTGCTCTGTAGCCTTCCATTGTAGTACAACTATATGCAGAGTCTTGTGAGTCCTTCTGGAGAATCCTCAAAACTAATACAATCTGAATCTTTTCTTCAAGTGGTGTTTTTGTCAAGTCGTGGTATCAATAAAAATGCACCTGCTCTGGATGCCTCAGATGGAGAAAAGTTTGGATCCTTTAATGATGGATTTCCTGCCCACTCCTCTCATGGACCCTACCCTCTGGGGCTCTGGAAAGTGGACTATGAAAATCACTAGTGCCTGGGATCTTCCCACAATGGTAAATTTTTATCAGTATCCTATTTCTTTGATATTTAATTTTACTTTATGTAATTTTCCCAATTAATTAGTTAAGTATGTTTTTCCTGCCTATTCCTCTCCTCCAAGGAATCAGCTTTTGGTTGACTTATAGTTTTTCTCATTCTTCCATTTATTTATTTTTATTATTTTAAGTCCCATTTTGCTTAGGAACTGTGTTCTTTTTCTAAAATTGTAAGTAATGTAATCTTTTCCTCTGTTTTCATATTAAAAATACTTTTTACTATGGATTTCCCTCTAAAATACAGGATCCTAACTTTTTTTACATCAATTGATTAATTTTATTTACTAAAACAATTTCAGTTATTTCATTTAAGAGATTCCCTCCCTGTTCCCATGGTTGTTTGATAGTCTGCAAACTTAAAAGAAGTAATATTTTGAGTAATGTAGCCAACTAGACTATTTAGACTAATCCTCCAGTTGAAAACAACTAAAAAAAATGTTCTGCAAAGATTCCAAAAGTCTGAAAAGCATAAAAAAGATAAGATGGTAAGGACTTACCAGGTCAAAATCTAAACAAAAATGGGACTCTGGAGGGAAAAACAGAACCCTGATGTTGCTTTTGCCTCTGAAGACATCTGCCAACTAAGGAATCTTGGTTATTATTTTTCAAGTCCTTTGAGTGCCCTTGAGTTTTAAAGGCTCAGTTTGGGTAAAGGTGGGAGTATAATAGGGTTAACTTCTTCAGGTAATGAATGAACCAGAAGTAAACCTGCTCTCACTCTCTAAACTTCACCCCCGAGAGATTTACCAAAAATTAAATCCTTTGATGATGAACAGTACAGAGTAGAGAAGGGAAAGCCTTATTTCCAGGAAGTTATAACCACATGCCAGCAGTGGTTGTGAGTCTTTAACCCCAATTCACCTTTCCAGGTTGGTCCAAAAAAGTCTTATGTCCTGAATTGGTTTAAAGTAGTCCTGGACTCTGGATGGCTTCACCGGGGAATTCTACCAAACATACAAAGAACAACTCATACCAGTCCTTCTCAAACTCTTCCAGAAGATTGAAAAGGAGGGAATACTCCCAAACTCATTCTATGAAGCCACCATCACCTTGATACCAAAACCAGGCAAAGACACTACCATAAAAGAGAATTACAGTCTCTTCAGCAAATGGTGTTGGGAAAACTGGACAGTGGCATGTAAAACAATGAAGCTAGAACATTCCCTTACATCACACACAAAAATAAACTCAAAATGGATCAAAGACTTAAATATAAGACAAGATACAATAAACCTCCTAGAAGAAAATATAGGCAAAACATTATCTCACATACATCTCAAAAATGTTCTCCTAGAACAGTCTACTCAAGCAATAGAAATAAAAGCAAGAATAAACAAATGGGACTTAATGAAACTTACAAGCTTCTGCACAGCAAAGGAAACCATAAGTAAAACAAAAAGACAACCTACGGAATGGGAGAAAATTTCTGCAAATGAAACCGACAAAGGCTTAATATCCAGAATATATAAGCAGCTCATATGACATAATAAGAAAAAAACAAACAACCCAATTCAAAAATGGGCAGAAGACCTAAACAAGCAATTCTCCAATGAAGAAATACAAATGATCAATAGGCACATGAAAAAATGCTCAATATCACTAATTATCAGAGAAATGCAAATCAAAACTACGAAGAGGTATCACCTCACACCAGTCAGAATGGCCATCATTCAAAAGTCCATAAATGACAAATGCTGGAGAGGCTGTGGAGAAAAGACAAAACTCCTATGCTGCTGGTGGGAATGTAGTTTGGTGCAGCCACTGTGGAAAACAGTATGGAGATTCCTCTAAAGACTAGGAATAGACTTACCATATGACCCAGGAATCCTACTCCTGGGCATATATCCAGAAGGAATCTTACTTCAAAAAGACATCTGCACCCCAATGTTCATAGCAGCACTATATACAATAGCCAAGACATGGAAACAGCCTAAATGTCCATCAAGAGATGACTGGATAAAGAAGCTGTGGTAGATTTATACAATGGAATACTATTTAGCCATAAAAACTGACAACATAATGCCATTTGCAGCAACATGGATGCTCCTGGAGAATGTCATTCTAAGTGAAGTAAGCCAGAAAAAGAAAGAAAAATACCATATGAGATTGCTCATACATGGAATTTAAAAAAAAAAAAAGAACAACATAAATACAAAACAGAAACAGACCCACAGACATAGAATACAAACTTGTGGTTGCCAAGGGGGTGGGGGGTGGGAAGGGACAGACTGGGATTTCAAAATTTGTAGATACTGACAGGCATATGAAGAATAGATAAACAAGATTATACTGTATAGCACAGGGAAATATATACAAGATTTTGTGGTAGCTCGAAGCCAAAAATATGTGACAATGAATATACGTATGTTCATGTGTAACTGAAAAATTGTGCTCCACACTGGAATTTGGCACAACATTGTAAAATGAGTATAACACAATGAAAAAAATGTTAAAATATAAATAAATAAGTAAATAAATAAATAAATAAAATTAAGCAGTCCTGGACTGACTGTAGATGCCTGGCAAATACAAATTCTCTCTGGAGGAAGGCACCATCATCTGAGGCATCAGAGAATTTCAGAAATATGAGCAGTTAGCACACTACCAAGCACATCAGGAAATGAGATACCAGAAGCCAGATTCAGCATAAACATACCTACAATGGTTTCAAGTGGCCTTCATTATCTAAATTTTTATTTTGAATTCCAGAAACCAAATAGATTGGATTTAACAGAATTCCTACACTGTACAAAATGTTGCCACACACTGCACAAATCCCCAGACTCAAGAGCCTAACAGATTCAGATGACGAGAACGTATAAATCAATAAGCAACTCGCAGACCACCTTTTATAAATGGGGAAAAGACTAACAGATCCTTCACAGACAGGGATAGCCAAAGGCCAATAAACACATGAAAAAGTGCATTCAGGAATATGCAAGTTAACACCACAATATGATACCACTATACAGTCCCAGAATACAAATTAATACACTCTATTTGGGAAGACTGCTTGGCAGTGTTTTACCAAGGACAAAACTTAAGTCCTAGAAATTACATTCACAGTTATATCCTTAACAGAAATGCATGTATATGTTCCCAAAAGATGTGTATAAGAATATCTAAATAGCCCCAATTAGAAATAACTCAAGTATCTATCTACAACAGAATGGATTAATCTATTGGGATAAATTCATACCATGGAACACTATACACTACAACAATGAGAATAAACAAAATAGCTCTTTGAACACCATGGAAGAATTTCAAAAGCATAACACTGAAGGAAATAAAAAGCCAAATACATACTGCGTGGGTTTTTTTCTATTTCTATAAAGTTCAAAAGCAGACAAAATTAATATACAATATTAGAAGTCAAGAAAGTAGCAACCCTTTGTGGGTGAGGTTGGTAGCTAAAAGGGGATTTTTAGGGGCCTGAGATTCTGGTGGTATTCTGTTTCTTGATCTGGATGCTGGTTGCTTAGTGTGTTTACTTTGTGAAAATTCATTATACCACTTATAATTTCTATACTTTTCTGTATGTAGACTACAATTTGATAAGAACTGAAACCTTTATAAGGAGACATTGACGAAGACATAAGTAAATTGGGAGATAAAACAAACTGATCAATAGATTCAGTGCAATCCCAGTACTAATTCCAGCAGGGTTTTTCTGTTTGTTTTTGGTATAACTTGGCAAGCTTATTATATAGTTTACACAGAAATGCAAAACACTAAGATTAGCAAGGCTCACCAAAAAAAGAATTAAGTAGAAGGATTTAGTGTATGTACCAAGTATTGCTAAACTATAGTCACTAAGACAACAGGCCAATGGAATAATCTAGAAAGACTAGAAATAGACCTAAAAATTGGAAATTTGATATGTGACACATAATATTTACTATCAATGAGGAAAGGATGAAATTCCCAATAAAAAGTTCAATTGGAGACAACTGGTTATTTATGTGGTAAAAATGCAAAACTGGATACCCGTATCACACCATACATAAAATAAATTACAGGTAAATTAAAACCCAAGAGTGAAGGCAAAACTATCAAGCTTTTATAAAATAATGTGGAAAAATATTTCATGATTCCAGGCTAGGAAAAAATTTCTCAAATTGGACATAAAAAGCTCAACCATGAAATAGATGCTTAGTAAAACAGATTCCAATAAAATAAACACTTGCGTTCATTAAGAGTCACTATAAAGAGACTGAAAGACAGATTACAGAATGGGAATAGATTTTTCCAACACATATAACTACCAAAGTAACAGTAGATGGGACATCTGCAAGTCAAGAAAGACAGATAGATGACAAACCTTGGCAAAAGACTTGAACAAGTTTTATAAAAAGAGAATTTCCCTACAGCCAATAAATATATGAAAAGGTGTATATCATTAATAACAAGGAAGACACATTAAAACCTCAATGAGATACTATTATAAAGTTATCAGAAGTGCTAAAAAAGTCCAAAAGTAAGTGTTGACAAAGATGTGGAGCAATGGGAGCTACCAAACGAGGCTGGTGGTAGTGTAAATTTGAAAATTTTTATAATATAATAAAATTGATGATGCACATAACCTACAATTCTGAAATTCCACCCCTAGGTATATGCCTTAGACATACTCTTTTACACATCTGACACAATACATGATAAAATAGTTAAGGCAGCATTATTTGTAATAAACAAATCTGGAAACAACTCAAATGTTCATTGACAACATATGATATATTCACACAACAGAATACTATTCAGCAATAACACTGTCAGAACTGTAGCCACACATACGGTGAGCTGAATCTCAAACATAATATGCAGTGGATGCTGCCTAGATCCCATTTATTCAGGCCAGCACATCCATCCCTCAGCTCCTGTGACTACTTGCTGCTAATGGTTCACAGGTGGCCCCTGCTCTAGAAAATTGCCCTTGGCCTGAAGGGCACTCCCAGCACATCCCGGCCAAAGATTGCTTCCGACATGTGGGACCAACACTGTGATGCTTTCCAGGCTTCAGGGTCCCTTTGGGATACAACTGAAGCTGAGACCTTATCCTTGCTTAGCTCTTGTCCCTGCTTCCTTCTCCACCTTTCTCCTGAGAGCACAAACTCCACAAATCACACACACCTAAATGCCTGTCCTCTTCTCTGCATGTGAGGAATATGACCTGAGACATAGTGCTAAGCTAGGGAGAAAGACCACAGAAGAGTACATGTATTATTATAGACATGTATGTGGTAAAATAAAGTGAAGACATGGTTATCCCAACATCAGGATAGTGTTTACCTCTGGTTCTGTTTCCTGACTTGCATGGTATTTAAGTGGATGTTCACTTTATAACTACTATTTAAACAATATACGCCATGTTTTATGCACCATTTAGTATGCGTGATACACACAATAAAGGAAACACTTCCAAGGAATTGGAGAGATTGTTTTGTTTCCACTTAAATAAAAATATACTTCCTAATCAGAGAAGATGAACTGTTCAATCTCTGCTTTTCTACATTTGCTGAGATTTTCCTTGTAGCCTAATATACCACCAAGGCTTGTAACTGTTTCATGTATCATATTTATCAATAAAATATGCTACAGATTTGTATATAATTTGTATGTCCATTAATTTAACAGTAATGATTGCATGAATTATCTATGGCTGCAGAAAACATTACCCCCAAATTTAGTGACTTAAAACATTTCTCTCACGGTTTCTGTGGGTCAGGAATCTGGGTGCCAATTAGCTGGATCCTCTGGGTCTCTCTCAAGGTTGCAGTCAAGGTGTTGGCGGGGGCTGCATTCACCTCAAGGCTGGATTTTCAAAAGACTCCACTTCTAAGAACACTCATGTGGCTGTAGGAGGATTCAGTTCCTTGTGAGTCGATGCACTGAGGCCTTCAGCTCCATGCTGGCTGTTGGCTAGAGACTCCCCTGTTTTTTGCCCATATGAGCCTCACGCAATGTGGCAGCTGGCTTCCATCAGAGCAAGCAAGCAAGGCTGAAGCCAGTCTTTTTTTGGTCACCTAAGTTGGAGTGTAACATCCCAGAATTTTTCTTTTTTTTGCTGTGTTACACTCCTTAGGAGCAAGTCTCCAGGTCCAGCTCACACTTGAGGGGAAAAGATTTCACAAGGGCATGAACACCAGGACTCGGATCCCTGTTAGAACTCACCAGCTGGCTTCTCCTTTGTTACTCTGGAGAATCGCTTTTATCAAATAAATAAAATCCTGACTAATACTCATCCTGGACTGCAGTGTACAGAGTTGGCACAAAGCAACTGGATCACAAATTAACATCTAACAGCCAGAGATTCTGTACTGAATGGTCACTGGCAAAGCCCACTGGGGTCCCCGAAAAAAAATAAGAGGGAATCTAGATGATAAAGTCTAAGTTCTTTTGTGCTTAGTCTGGTTTCACTTGCCTGTAGGGGTCCGTGTGCACCGAATTAGAGTTCGCGGCACAGAACCGCTATGCCGGAGACCCCAGCTTGACCGGCTGTGTGCAGAAGCGACCTGCGCCACACCTCAGTTCAAGATGGCGGCGGCCGTGCGCAGAGACGCTGCGCCCCGCACGGCGTGCGACCTGGCGCCGGAGCAGCTCAGCTGCGCCCACACGCGGAAACCCCGCCCCCTCCCGCTGGGGAAATCCCCGTGGAGCGGCCCCGCCCACAGCGTGTGCGCAGAGCCTGTGCTCCAGGGCGGGAGCCCGCCCCTCCAGACTTTGATCAAGGAATAAAGCCTTTCCTAGGGTCTGAACTGATCTCAGTCGAGTTCTGTTGGTGCAAGCAACACCGACAGGAGGACCTTCATTGGGTCCAAACTGGAAAGAGCCATAACGTTATGACTTTGAGTGTGAAGCTCGTGTTTGAAACACTGTTCATTCTCTCTGCCCACCATATCATTTTACATAAGGCATATATCTTTTACAGTCGCTCAAGCTGTTGAGAGTGGGTTTGAGCTGCTCTGGGAGTCACTTCATGTCTTTTTGGTGGTACTTACAAGGCCTCCAAAGTGAATGGCAGGTCTGTGTCAGCCTATGCTTACAGACAGACCATCCTCAATATATAATACTGAATAAAAATCATCTGAGTTTTGAGTGATGGGACAACAAAAATAGAAATACATGTAAATAAATGTCTTTGTCATTTGATCTACTTTTGACTGATGGTAGAGTGAAAATCGTAACAATAGTGATTTTTCAATTTCTTATGTTGCTAGTGCTTTTTCTTTTGTATTTTTATTGCCATATTGTTTGGTAAAAATAAGTCAAGGCTGTAAGGTAGTCACTTGTATTGTATCTTATAGCCACAGATTGACTTTTTAACCATTTAACTATTTAAAACTTACCTTAAATTCTACTTTGCCTGATATTACCATTTGTTCCCATTTGAAGGCTAGATATTTGTCCCATTTTAGTTTTTGCAGGAGGTCATTTTATTTTGGATGTCAATTACAACCAGTAAATCATTGCACTTTTGTCTTTTTAACCTAATTGAGAACTCAGTGATTTTTAAATCTGGGGGAGTTAAAGAAGTCTTCCCCAGTTCATTGCGAATTGTGTTGCATGGCACTTACTGTTTTCATATCCTATTTTGTACCAATAAGAAATTGATGTCAGCAAATTACCAATCTCATTGTTTGCCCAGGTATCTATACAATGCACTACTAGACTAATCTTAAACATCACTTTGATTTAGGGTTTTAAGATCTTTGCCCCATACTGCAACATTTATCCTACATTGTATTATTTTTAACTTCTAATTTGTTCTGTTTCCAATTAATTCTAAAAGCTTTCTATGAATTAAGAATCATTATAAGGCCCTATGAGCTTGAATTAAAATATACTTTCTTATAAGATTTTGACTTGACTGTATCTTATTATTTTCACTGGTTTTAGGATTTAAGTAGCAAAAAGTAAAAAAAAAATAATAAAATCAAGTTCATTTCTTCTTTCTATATTTGATTTCACTTACTCTGTAACCAGAGCATGGATGGATTCACTGCAAATATCTTTAAGGCTAGACTGACTCCTGAGTATATGTAGTTTTTAAAAAAATTGTCTGGCAGATTGAAACTTTCACCTCACTGATATCACGTGAGATCTGCTGATTTGTTTCAAGTTAGGCAATTGTGGAAAAGCAGAGAGAGTAAGCCTTTACTACTTACCACCCCTTACCTGTAAATTCAGCTTTCCTCCACCAGAGGTCGTACTGGGAATACCCAGGCCCGCAATCCCAGCCTCACTCCTGAGAGGAATTACAAGAGAAGGCACCAAACACTCTGCGCCAGTAAGACAAAGCTGTTTGTACAGTCTTTGAATTGCCTAATAATCTTTTTATACTGTTAATTGTGAATTTCCACTTCCTGGATAACACTGAAACACACGTTAATTTCCAGAATGTCTATGACAGTAGGAAAAATATGGAGCAAAAATATTTTCTCTTGTATTTTATTATTCTCACCTTTGGGTAGAAAAATTCTACCCAAAAATATGAGAAAAATTCTTTTATGCCAAAGCAAGACCGTTCCTCTCAGATACAGAGAAATCTCAGACCAAGTTATTGCAACCTCTTATTAAGTATACTTATGTTTTTGGGAAATCATGAGAGAGGGAAACTTTTAATCAATGTATGTTTATAATCTATTTTTGCCCTTCCACAGTTCATGTTTTTAGGGGAAAAAAATAAAATATGAGTGAGTATGTAGTCCTCAAATATTTTGAAGCCTGGAAAGGAGGATGGAACATAGAATGTATTTCTAAAAATATATAAAGGTCAAATTACAAAACTTTAGAAATAGCTATACATGTTTTAATGGAGATTTCTATAGAGAGTTAAAAATAAAGCATTAATTCCCTAATGAAAGCTCATTTTTAGATAAAATCTCTGATAATGTGTTTTGTGAAGGAGTGCCCTTTAGTTGGTTTTCTTTCACCACAGAACAACTGTCAGGGTTGGGCCCAACAAGCATCTGCAGGAGGATGAAGCAGCAGCACGTCTGAGGGGGCATCTTACCCTCCATGGGCCAAAGGCTCCTCACTGTCATTAGTACTTAGAGCACCTAAATTCATGATCCATGAGAGCAACCTGTATGTAAATATTGTATCAGCCTTGTGAACATTACAGATAAAGTGCTATTGGGAGTCAGGTGTCAGTGATTACCTACAACTGAAAAGATCCGAGAATCAGAGGTCAGAGAAACATTATGGATGGGGAGTCTTTTGCATATTGTTTGTTTTTTGTGGGGGTGTATTTTCTTTTTTTGGTGGAGCAGCGGTTCTCAGATTTGAACATGCATGAGAATCACCTGGAGGGTGTGTTAAAGCCCAGTCTGCAGAGCCCACCTCCCAAGATTCTGATTGAGTAGGCATTGGGTGGGGTCAGAGAATGTATGATTCTAACAAGTTGCAAGAGATTCTGACACTGCCCGTCTAGGACCACACCTTGAAAAAGCACTGGCCTAGAGCACAGAAATCTTCAATTAAATGAGCAAAGAGGCTGTGTGGCTAGTGAGTGTCTGAGGCCATCTCACTGCTTAGTATGTGTTGGAGCCTTTCTCGCCCCTCAAGCTTCAGGAATACCTGGCCCAGTCAGCCTTTGATGGACATTTGGAACTAAATAATAGTCCTAACTGTTAGCTGTTTATTAATGTGGCTGAGTAGTATGTAATTAAAATCCACAGATGGCCCAGAAACTTCTTTAAAGTCAGTAACTGCAATCTTCTTGGGAATGTAAGGAGAAAAAAAAAAGGAAAAGAGATTTTCCAGAATTTTCCCCTGCCTTAACTTGTCCCTGAGTATATTGAAAGAAGAATAAAGGCAAAACTGAGTCAGAAGTTGGAATCCTCCCATCAGCCTTACCTACTAAAAAGCTGCACAGCTCACCTCTCCCTGCCACTGCTTGACTTCAGCTCCTCTTCACCTCTTTCCCTCCCTAACAGCAGGGCACACCCAGGCCTGCATATTATGGGGTCTTTGTGCCTCCTCCAAGTGGAAAGATCATCCAAAGGGGCCCTTTCTTCTCAGCTGATGCAGACCACTGTCAGGCAAGCAGCCAAACTAGTGAGTCCCACTTACTTCCTTAGCCAGTGCCCTGGTCTCCTGCACCGACTGCACAACCACTCCCACCTCATCTGATGCCCCTACCTGCCCACCCACAGTCCATGCCACCAGCATGACCTTCCTCCAACTCTATGCTGACTGCACCCTGGCTTCAAAGTCTCCAGCAAGTATGCAGGGCTACAAGTACCCCAACCCTCCTCTGCCACACCCAACACCCCTTATAGTATGAAAACTGCCTCTCTTTTCAGCCTCTCTTCCTGCCTCCTCTGCTCATAACTCCCAAGCTTCTGCCAAATGGAGCTGCTGGTTAAGCCTGGACATGCCATAGTCCTTTATTTCTGCCTGGCTTTACACATACCATTCCTTTAATCTAGAAAGCTTTCCCTTCATGCCTTTCCCCCTTGTCTTCTCAGCCCATTTCTATTCATTCTTTTAAAAAAAAATTCATGTGAAAGAAATATTGACTTATTATTTTAAAACCTGGAATACAAAGAATTATGGGGGAAATGTCCATTAAAAAAGTTCACTGGGGTTCATACTTTCTTTATTTTTTCAATATATTTTCTATGCATATATATTTGTGGATCATACCTTAAAATAGTTTGTATCATGCTTTTTTTTTTCACCTAGAATTACAGTATAAGCTTTTTAATTTTTAGAAATTATTTGAAAACTTTTTAATGGCTGCATAATTTTCATGTATTTGTGTGTGTATATGTATATATATATACATATATATATTTGTTTGAGTTTAACCCTTGTTTCAGTCATCTAGATGGTTTCCTTTTCTTTTTTCTTTTTTTTTTTTGCTATTATAAAGAACATTACAAGGAAGAGTTCTGCACATTAACTGTGACAGCCCCTCTGATTATTTTCTGGGAGAGAATTCTTGAGTGGAGTCACTGGAATGGAAAAAAAGAACACTTTAGGCTCTTGATATGCACTATCAGGTTGCTATCAAGAAAAGGTGGACACATTTACAAACTCACCAGGGGAGCATGGATATTCCTTTTACTTAATAACAGCCTCTCTGTTATTGAGAGTCATAATTATTTTTGTGTGTGGTCCTTGATAACTTGATTTTAATTTTGCACTTCTTTGATTGGACAGGAATTTTTTTCTACATTTATTAACTATATGCATTTCCTCTTATGTAAGCTGTCTATTTTTGTCCTTTGTTCAGTTTTCAACTAGGGGTCAAAATTCCTACCCGTCTTCAGTACTTGACTTAAGCATCAAATATCAAGATGCTTAAGGTAAGCATCTTTTATAACCCCACATCCCGTCCCTAGTTGGCACTCCTCTTCTAATAGGACTGTGTGTGCACATGTACTGTTGGAATTTCAATTCTGTGTTATAATTGTTTACATCCCTGTCTCCTCCACTGGACAATGAGCAACTCTTAGGCTAGGACTGAGTCTCATGTATTTTTTTCTCTTAGTACGTAATCAATTGCCTGGCACAAGGTATGTGTCAATTAAGACTTACTTAATGATCTAATGAATCAATCAATGAAGAACATTGAATAGTTAACTTTTAACGTGGATTTCATCCAGACGGTCTATCTATATTCTGTATTAAACAGAAAAGACTACCAAGTTCTTGGATAAACCTATGCAAATTTGTTTAAAAAAATACATATGCTAATAGAAAAGCCTATAAAATCCCACGGTATTAAACCACTAGAGAATGAAAGACTGCTGGCAACTGTTCACTCAAAAAACAAAACCCCAAAACTAAACCCTTTCTTTCATTTAAAGAAAAGTAATTTTCTTTGCAAAATATTATAAAATTGTGTTTATTGATTTGTCTGGGAACTTTGAAATGATCTTGACAGTTATCATAACACACCTTCCAAAAGGGGAGCACAAAAATATGCAATTCCTCTGACAATAAAATACAAATGTACTCACACATTAAATATACAAACGAGAGTTAAACTTGAAAACAAGTGCATTTTCCATCACGACACACTCTCAAATTATAATTCATGTATTCCTAAACTGGCCATTTCACAGTTTTGCTACAAACAAGAAATAACACATATAGATCCAAGTTATACCACCTCTAAGATAAACCAGAGTGAAAAATGGGTCTACTGCTAAGCTGGATATAAGGCAAATACTCCGCTCTTTGAAAGGGATGGCTGAATGAGGGTCTCGGGCTACTCAAATGTAGCCAGCTTTCTAGCTCCGAGTCCGAGTGTGTCGGGTACAAGGGGACCCCAGAGATGTTGAAACCCCTCTGACACCCCTATATGTTCTTGTCACCGAAGGTGAGTGTTCTTACCTGCAAGCTGGGTCTACAGCCTCTTAATTGGTTTAACAGCTGCAGCCGTGTTTTCCCCACTTTTCCCTTTTGGTTATAGTGTTACTAACCTTTGTAAACACTTAAATGTGCAATTAAAGTGCTTGGTTGTACTCCATCTGAGCCACATTCTGTTCTAGTTTGAAGGCCTGGCTCTCTGGAACCTCAATAAGATCTTACTGTCGCCACCAAGAGCAGAACATGGCTGTGGACAGGTAGATGTGAAGGTCATTGCCATCGCTCCCAGCTGAGGCTGACTGAGTCCCGAGTGGGCCTGTTGCTGTGCTGAATGACAGGCTGGATCACAGGCAAAGGTAGTAAAACGGCTCTCTGGGAATTCATACGTCACTGCTTATCAAAGAACCGTAAGTCCCTCCCCCAGCAAAGAATCCATAGATATGATAAATCTATAAAATGGAGTTTCCAAAAGTGAAACATTTAGTAGCTCACTCCCAAGTTTTCATTCCTACTGACACCCCTACCTCAAATCACAAGAAATTGGACTTCAAATGATAAAAATAATTTTTTCTTCTCAGGGTTGTAGGCCATAGTCACATCTTGCCCTGTGTTTACTTATTTATAGCTTCACCTCTTCACACAAGGCAGTGAGCATTCTCTCAGAGAATGGCTGGGGAGACAGACCGTCCAAACACTGGACCTGGTTATATTTCCCACTTCCCTTCTTGGAGGAGCAGCTATAATTCAGGCTATACCTGCACCAATAGGCAAAGAAAAGACTTAAATGGGGGCAACTGTGATACAAAATAAACAAATGAGGTTCCCTAGAAATGAAGAGTGTAAGAAATTTTAAGAACACCCATCACATAGTTGTAAATGGTGGTGTTTCTACTGGATTTAAGTAAAGACCCAGACATCTCAAGACCTCTCTAAAAAATTAGGGACACCAAGTGCAAATATTGGAACAATTAAAGCATTGTGTTAAGATTTTCAACATTGTTTATAATATATGAAATTGCAGTTGCTATCAATAACTCAAAATCCACTGAATTGGTTCATGAATATAGAGTGACAACTCACTAAGGTCAATCAAATACTTTTGAAAATACATTTAGGCATCTTGTTATGATATAACTTGTAAGGATATAAATTGCAAGATTTTTTTTTTATCACAATTCTTTGCCAGAAGATGCGATATATTCCTGAGCTTCCCAGAGAGAGTAAAACACTGTCACAGACTGGATTCCACATTACCTTGGCAAGAATCGCTGTGGCAATTTCTATACAGAAGAGGCCTTATGAAAATCTTGTGGAAAAACATTCGAAATACTGACGTTCTGAAAATGATAAAAATCCATGGGTCCACAATTGAGATCACAGAGAGAAAGCGCAAGGCTAGGAGGTCTTCAGCTTCTTCAGCAGTTGTATTTTTCTCACGGACAGTTTTAAACGCTCCATAGTAAGCACGATACTGTTTTCAAAGAAAAAGCATTTGATTAGGAGAGCGAAAGGTTGATGGCCGCAATACATTCGTTTACTTTACTTAGGAGATATTTGCTTTTCTGTAAGAATATGGAATCTTGGCTTGGAATATTCATTTTGGGTAAATCTATAAGCAGCTAAGGCCACTGCAGTGGATGGGTGCAAGTAGGGAGCCGGGAAGGTACAGGGCTGAGTGGGGAGGCTCAGTGGAAGTCAAGTCCTCCTGGGAGCCCCGACTAAGTCCCTGGAGCTGCTCTCTCTGGGGTGAGTGCTGCAGGGCAGGCTTTGCCAGGTCCCTGCCTGGCCATGCAGAGGAAGAGCTGAAGTGGGACAAACCCAGTGCACTGAATCCTTTACAAACAGGGTCACCACACTCCCATAGATACAAATTCTCTCCCTTCTTCTGTCTGCCTCCTGTCCTCTCTTCTTAGTTAGCCCTGAAATAAATCACCTTTGTGAACATGTGTGGAGACACCAATGAAACAGAAACCTTTAATCAATGGGAAGAGAGAGGAAATAGTCCAATGGGAAGACAGGAAACTTGGGAAAGAACTCAAGTCAACTCATGTAAGTTACTCTACTTATTCTTAGCACAGATGCTTATCTTTCTGTGGTTGGCATCTTCTTTTCAGGCTAGGAAGGAAAAAACACATAGAAATATATGCCTACTTAACCAGTGCCCAGCCACACCTACTGTCCTGCTCTTTCGTGAGGTCTCTGTGGCCTCCTGGGGCCCTGCAAACTGCCTCATCCCTCATCTTTTCCTGCCATTCAGCTGTCACTCCTGTCAAGACCAGCAGGACTACTGCCTGCCACTCGGTTGGAGGCCAGCCACTTTTTCTCCCTGCTCTTACTTTACCTGTGCCCACTGAGATTCTGAATCCATCACGGGACAAAATGGACTGTAATGGGCCAGAAAATACGCAAATTCAAAGTTAATGGGAGGAAATAAGAATAAATGCACAGACCAGACTCATTCAAGGCAATCAAGGGATATGAGAAGACGTATGTTCCCATAACTGTATCCTTTTCTTTTTATTCTCTTTTCTATAGAGCATTTCAGCAGGCTCAGAGACTCCCAACTAATGGACTTAGGAAGGCAGATTTTATCTGGAAGCCCTTCCCCCATATAATCATGACTTAATAATACTTAGTAATAATAATGGCTAATGCCCACACAGAACTTAATATTCCCGGGCACGGTCCTAAGCACTTTACTTTAAAAACTTCATTTCTTCTCCACAAAAGTCCTGAGATGTATGTTCATTATACCCATTTTACAGATGTGTAAACTGATTATGTGCCCAAATCCTACCTTCTTTCCAGGTCGACTTAAAATATTACCCCCTTCATGAAGCCTTTTTGACGTGATGGCCAAGCAAATCAGTTTGAGTTGGATTATCTGGGTTTGAATCCCTCACTGCCTATGTGACTTCAGGAAAGTTATTCCTTTTCAGCATTTATACAATGGGGATAATTGCACCTACCTTCCAGGATTGTTATGAAGCTTGAATGAGATAGTATGAGTAAAACCTTGAGAACAGGTCCTAGCATATAATAATAACTCGACAATTAGCTAGTATTATTATTTTATCAATTAGAAGTGAATCCTTTTCTTCTCTAAACTCCCTTATGTCCCTAATCACTCCCTCTCACCCGCAGTATTACAGCTTATGTGGGTAGATATGGTGTTTTTCTCATTTTATATCCCCAAAATGAATTACAGTTGTAGGTACCAGATTTGAGCTGAATGAATAAATGGATGACAACAGGCTACACATCCAAGTTGATTGAAAAAGCAAACACTTTACATGACTTTGTCTCTACATTTGCTCCTTTCTTCTCAAAGTGGAGTGCAGCAAGATACAATTCTCACTATTTGAGAATGCTTCATTAGTTTGGATCTGGGTAACTGAATGACACTTATCAAGACAAATACTTCTGTGCAGTATTTATCCATGTCAATTTTATTGCATATTATTAGGTTATTTGTATTTTTAAGTCACTTGATTTGTCTTCGAAGTGTATGAGTCTACACCTGACATTCTAATTTTATTTATTTATTTTTATTTGTGGGTTTTACTAAAAAAATGACATAAATTTATTCATTTATGACAATGACCAAAGTACATATTTTATTCATTCTCACAAGATATCAGCTTGAACACATTCTACACTTTCAGAAAATCTCTGCTGATCAGGAGTATTCTCTAGAACATACTTTATAAACTGCTTCTCTAAGAGAGGGCTTGAATAATGAATAACCTCAGAATATACACCTGGCTTGGTTTTTTAAAAAATATTTTAATTAATTAATTAATTAAGGTTTTGTTTTGGGGGGAGATAATTATGTTTTTTATTTACTTATTTATTTTAATGGAAATACTGGGGATTGAACCCAGGACCTTGAAAAAGCATGCACTCCACCACTGAGCTATACCCTCCCCAGCAACATCTGGCTTGTTTTAAATACCCAGTTCAAGATATGCATAGAGAATCGATGTGAGAAGTGCGCCCTCTGTTGGAATTAGGGGTCCATGAAAAAAATATTGCTCCTGCCAGGACAGCAACCTTGATTCCAATGCCCTTTCCCATCCAGTTCATCCATCACAACATCCTAGATGCCACCCTTTATCTATCTCTTTAAATCCACTTCCCACCCTTTTCTCTGGCCAGTTTCTCACTACTATCCCTTACACGACTTTAACAGCCTTCTCTGGAAGAAGCATCCCAAACATACCATCCAAAATGAAATACACACACAAGTTATCTCAATGCACGCAGGATGTCTTTCACCACTTCTCTGTGTCGATGGATTCTGATATATGCAATTACACACGCTTATGCTTACCTTTACTTGGCTTCTAAACTTCTCAACTATTACATCGAATCTATACATGAACATCCTTTCTCATCCATCCCTGCTCCCTACCAACCTTCAAAACACAGTGGTTTTCTAAGGTGAAAATAATTTTGATGAAAATATGTTATACGCATTAGAGAACAAACTACAAACTGCCCCTAAAGTTCCCCCCATATTCTCTATACTTTCTTCTTATTGTATCAAATTGGAAATATGAGAATTCAATCTAGTTAAGTATCGTGCTCTAATCCAGCATTATAGCAAAATTAACTTAAAAAAACCATATTCTAACAAATTTTTCATTGGCTTAATGAAATACAATATTTATGCTATGAACAAGTTTTTTCTTGACATTTACCCCCCTTCACACACAGCCTTATTTTTTTCCAGTCACTAAATCTGTTCCTTAGAAAAGTGGTTTTCAAAGAGTGAGGGTCTCTGATACCCCTTCTGTGGGGTCAAAGCTATTTTCATAAAAAGATGTTATTTTTCTTTTTCACTTTCATCCTCCCGTAAGTGTACAATGTGAGTTTTACAGAGGCTGCCTGATGTGTAATGAATGACATCATCACTCTCATTGCTAATGGAACATATACTGTGTACCCTTGCGTTTTCTAGGCCCTTCTAAGGTAATAGGGTTTATATATATATATATTCAGAGACTGTTTTCAGAGACTGTTTTCAGTACTTTTGTGCTCTTAACATGTTTTCCCATGTTACCTGCTGTAATCTCTGCAACTTCATTATCACACATTGAATCATTTTGAAATCCCAGCTCTCCTTTACCCATGCAAAAACAAGAAATAAGTATATCTTAACTTGTTTTGCAATAATATTGAAAAATTTTCTTATTTTTACTTTCTAATATAATAAATTCTAATAGATATAATCCACATAAATAGAAGCTCTTTGGGTCCTTAAGGATTTATAAGAGTAAAAAGGGGGTCCTTAGGCTAAAACAAATTTGAGAAGTACTGCCTTAAAATATAACACAAGAGCATATTTCTTAATTAATTTTCTATATCCAGAAGACAATAATAAGTAGAAGTTATAATTAATGATAATAATTAGTGATACTAATTTTTTTGAGGCCAGGCACTTGGTTAAGGTATTTTGTGTATACATATTACTTCAAATCTTCATAACTATCTTACAAAACAAGAATGGTTATCCTCGTTACAGATGAGGAAACAGGTTTGAAAGGGTTAGTAAGCTGCTATTATAGTTAATAAGTGATGACGTCTGATTCAAACCCATGTCTGATGCTAAAGCCCTTATCCTTTCTAGAAAATGATAGTTCCTGTGAAGAATACTGTCTGCTTTGCACATCTCTGGAACTTTACAAGTTCTTTAGAAAATCATTTTCAAATCCATTATTTCCTTCAATCCTCACAAGCCCCTATGAGTTGTTCACGTTTCCTTAGAGACGTGTCCTGATATAATGTTATTTTCCACTGTATCATGCTGCTTTCTGCATTATTCGTACTAAAACATTCAAACTCAGGACATAATTCTGCACATGTGGCTATTTTCTGTTTTTATCACATTTAAGGTAGGTAAGGCTATTACTTTAGAGCAGGAGTCTGCAAATGTATTCTGTAAAGTGCCAAAGAGCAAATATTTTAGGTTTTATGGGGCAAGAGGCAAATAGTGAATATCTGGTGAGTACTTACCAGCAAGAGAGAAAACACATTTCCACAATTTTTTTAAAGCAAGTTTTCTTTTAGTTTTTGCCCCTGTATATTTTTTTAAAAAAATGTTTATTTATTTTTGGGAGGGAGGTAATTAGTTTTATTTGGTTATTTGCAGTGGAAGTATCGAGGATTGAACCCACGACCTTGGGCATGCTAAGCAGCCATTCTACCACTGACTATACTCTCCTCCCTCATTTCCACAATGTTTATTGATGAAATTCAAAATGTAATAATAACAATTGAGTACAACTATTTGGTAATACATGTCTACTAATGGGAAGACTGACTCTTTCCCTTGAAATCATTATTTGATTTAGTTGAGGGTTCAGAGTTCATATCCTCTATTATCAAATTGATGGCAAATATTTATTTACAGAAACCATTCTTAACTCCAGGGCCACCCAAAAACAGTGGGCATGTCTTTGTCCTGTGGGCTGTGGTTTGCCAACTCCTGCTTTAGAGTGTGGTTCTCCAAATGTGATCCCCAGATCAGCAGGTGAGGTAGAAGCTGCTAAATTCTTCAAAAATGTCTGAATTAGAAACTCTGGGGAAGGGGTCCAGCCATCTCTGTTTTTAAAAGCTCTGCTGATGAGTCTGAGCGTGCTCGAGTCTGAAAAACACAGCTAGATTTCAAATGCCTATACCTGTATCTGTATCTATAGATACAGACGTATTTATTTATTTATTTGGGGGCGTTCTGATCCTAACTCTGCATGATGATGCTACAGACAACTCTTTGCCACACACTAGGGCCTTCATTTAAGAGAAAAATCACATTTTATTTCACCTTCGTCCAACCTTGAAAGTAATGTCCAAAACTGCTACGCTGCCGGCAAGAAACTTGACTTTCTTATTCACAGATGTCTCTGGACTCCAAAGACCCTGACTTGGCAATGAATTTATTTAAATGTTGTTCATGTTGAACAAGTACACGATGGAGTCAGGAGAGGGAGAGGATTAACGCTGAAAAAGTTTCTCAAGCCTAAGTCACTCCTAGGTGTCTCGGCCAGGATCTCAGTAGGAAACGCCTTCAAAACAACGAGGTAATTCAATCTGCACCACCACCCCCATTAGCAAATTGAATGCCAACATAATGGCTTTCATGTCACCTCGCTCGCCAAGATAGAAACAAAGCCTGTCAAAACAGGTTTTCAAAACGACATCACCAAGTGAAACGTACGTACACATCTGCTAGTCCAAACAGCCTCTCAGCCTCCACTGCCGCCACCTCCCGCGGCGGCAGAGCCCGAAACAGCGTCCGCCACTCCTCCAAGTTTACGCACGAGTTTTAAAAAAACAAAACCTATGCTTTCAGTTACTCACCTCTGCAAAATCACTCTGGGAGGATTACACCTTCCCTTATTCTCTTTCTACGCCAACACTCGGGAGAAGAATTCCCAGATGCCATTTGCCCATTTCTGGTGCCACTAAAATCACGGGCAGGTCTAACGAAGTAAAACATGATTTAGCCATCGGGAAGTGGTAGAGGACTCGTATTGCCAAGGAGGAACCAAATTCTGCTCCTCAAAGTTCTGAGGTGCAAAAATAATCCTGAGATTTTCCCAGAAGGAAGCAGAGAGGAGGGGATTCTGTCAACTGGAGAGGTTTTGAGGGGCTAAAGGGACACCATCGGGTTAGGGCTTTCTCTTTCTTTTTGTGGCATTCTCTCTTTTCGCTCAACAAATTGGGTTCTAAGCCCTCGGGGCTGTGTAGGGTACCCTGTGTAGGGCGCGCAACAACAAACTCTGCTGGCTCTTCTTGCGCCGCGTCCCAAGCCCTCCACCCTACCCTCCCGACACCCTCAATCCCACGCGCTCCAGTCTCCCGCAGCCTTGGCGCGGAGCGACTCACAACTAAAGGCAGGGAGCAGATGGTGAAGAGCACGGTCATGAGGGCCAACAGTAGGAGATGATCCAGCTCCTCCAGGGGCTGCGAGGTCGCCTCCTTCTCTCGGGCGCCAGGCTCCGCGCGGTCCCTGGGACCCGAGCGCGGGAGCCTCCTAAGCCGGCGGTGCATCGCGTAGAGGTTGCGCATGGCGCTCAGGTTGCACAGCACGATGGCGAGAACCAGCAGCGCCAAGAGGCTGGCGTAGAGCACCGAGTAGCTCAGCACCGACAACGAGCGCTCCTCGTGGACCATTTGGATGAAGCACCAGGTGCCAGGGCAGTACTGCACGAACTTCCCGACGCCCGCGAAGGGCAGCGCGCAGAAAGCCAGGCAGAAGGCGCCCACGACGGGTGCCACTAGCGCGCCCCGGCGCGGGGTGATGTGCCGTCGGTAGAAGAAGGGGTGCCCCAGGGAAAGCCAGCACTCCAGGGCCATGGCCAGGAGCTGCAGCGTCGAGGCGAGCCCGAAGAAGGTCATGATGAAGGCGAAGGCTTGGCACAGCGAGCTGCCCGATGCAGGCAGGAGCGCCTGCAGGCTTCGGTTCTGCGCGTAGGCGGCCAGCACGAAGGGGCTCACGAGGGACTTGCCCAGCAAGTCGGTGACCGTCAGGCCGCACACCAGCACATAGAAGACCGAAAGCGGTGGGCGCGGTGGGCGCGGTGGGCGCGGCGGGCACGACCCCAGCCCAGAGCGCGCCAGCAGTCCCAGGGCCAGCAGGTTGCCCAGGAGGCCCGCGCTGAAGAGCACCCCGCCCATCGTCGCCGAGTTGCCCTTCTCCACCGAGGTGGTATTGTGGCACCGGTAGACCGGTAGCCTCATGGCGGGAGCCGCGGCAGGCCCAAGAGGAGGCTGCGGAATGGCCGGGGCCCCGGCGTCGGGATGCGGAGGAGCCCCTCGCGGCCCGGCGCGCCGCTTGCCGGGAGAAGCTGCGCCGCGGAGGAAGCTCCGCGGGCGGCGGGGTGTTCCTTTAGACAGTCGCTTCCTATGTAAACTCGCCAGTCACACCCGCCCCCAGGGGCGGGACCCACGGCGGGTGCGCACGCCGCGCAGGTTTTGCAGAGGCGCGGGCAGCCGAGCGAAGAGTTCGGCCGCGACGCGCCAGGTCCTGAGGAGAGACCGACCCTCAGGCCCAGAGTCGGAAGGAAAGAAGAAAAGTAGCCAGAGCCCCAGCACCCAAGGCCAGTCCTTCCCGAGAGGCAAGAGAACTAATGAAATAGAGGAGAAATTAAGTAGCAGCCACTAGGGAGGAGGTGGTGGTGTGGTGGGAGTTTGGTGGTGGCCGAGAACTCGGAAGATGAGCGCGGAGGGGAGGCTCAGACAGCGCTCCCACTAGTTTTTGAATTAGTAGGTTAAGGAGGGGCCAATATTTGCATAACACTTAAACCTTAGCTCGCATTCTCTGTGAGATCCTAAAACAGGAACAGTGAGCTTCTTTGCAAATGTGAGGTAACAGATCTTAGAAGTTTATGTCGTCCCCCAAGGTGACAGGAAGTACTTGGCCAAGCTGGACCTGGAACCCGTATCTTCTATTTATAGAGTCCATCTGTCTTGCTTCCATGGTTTCTCCTCTCAAGATTATAGGGAAGTGGTTCCAGGGAAAACCAAGAGATATTGGGTACCATGAATCAGAGTGGTTGTGTAGACACGTGGGAGATGGATAGCTAAGAGCACTGATGCTGTCAACAGAGAGACCTGGGTTTAAGTTCCAGTTCTGCTACTCACTGCCTGGGTGACCCTGAGGGAGTTACTTAACCTCACAAAAAGTAACATCTAACCAGCCTGCTTGGCTCTTTTGAGGCATAGGGATAACATATGTAAAGTGTAGAGACATAGGAAGTGCTCAGTGCAACACAATTGTGAGCATTCTCCCATGTTTCAGAAAGACTTTATTATTATTATTATTGAAGTATAGTAAGTTTACAGTGTTGTGTTAATTTCTGGTGTACAGCATAGTGATTCAGCTATATATACATGTATATGTGTGTGTGTGTGTGTGTGTGTATTTTCCTTTTCCTTACAAGGTACTGAATATAGTTCCCTGTGCTACAGGGTAGAACCTTGTTGGTTATCTGTATTATATATATTAGTTAGTATCTGCGACCATAGTTAGTATCTGGAAACCATGTTTGTTTTCTATGTCTAAGAGTCTATTTCTGTTTTGTAAATAAGTCCATTTGTATCACTTTTTAAGAGTCCATGTAAGAGTGAAAGGGGAACCCTCCTACACTGCTGGTGGGAATGCAGTTTGGTGCAGCCACTATGGAAAACAGTGTGGAGATTCCTCAAAAGACTAGGAATAGACTTACCATATGACCCAGGAATCCCACTCCTGGGCTTGTATCCAGAAGGAAATCTACTTCAGGATGACACCTGCACCCCAATGTTCATAGCAGCACTATTTACAATAGCCAAAACATGGAAACAGCCTAAATGTCCATCAACAGGTGACTGGATAAAGAAGAGGTGGTATATTTATACAATGGAATACTACTCAGCCATAAAAACCAACAACATAACGCCATTTGCAGCAACATGGATGCTCCTAGAGAATGTCATTCTAAGTGAAGTAAGCCAGAAAGAGAAAGAAAAATACCATATGAGATCGCTCATATGTGGAATCTAAAGACTCATGGACAGAGAATACAGACTTGTGGTTACCAGGGGGGTAGAGGGTGGGAAGGGATAGACTGGGATTTCAAAATTGTAGAATAGATAAACAAGATTACACTGTATAGCACAGGGAAATATACACAAAATGTTATGATAAATCACAGAGAAAAAAATGTGACAATGAGTGTGTATATGTCCATGAATGACTGAAAAATTGTGCTGAACACTGGAATTCGACACAACATTGTAAAATGATTATAAATCAATAAAAAATGTTAAAAAAAAAGATTCCACGTAAGAGTGAAATCATATGGTATTTTTATTTCTCTTTCTGGCTTACTTCACTTAGTATGATAATCTTCAGGTCCATCCGTGTTGCTGCAAATGATGTTATTTTATTCTTTTTTTATGGCTGAATAGTATTCCATTGTATACATATACCACAACTTCAGTCATTCATTTGTCAATGGACATTTAGATTGCTTCCATGTGTTGACTATTGTAAATAGTACTGCTATAAATATTACGGTGCATGTATCTTTTCGAATGAGAGTAGGAAGGCTGTTTTAGTAGGTAATGTCTAACTGCAGTTTTTAGCATGAATTTTGAAAGTAGAAAATAGTAGACTTGGTTTGGAGCTTTTTCGCTCTGATTTGTGATACTAGAAAACATTTCTACCCTTCTGGCCTTGGACTTGGGTGTATCATAGAGGTAGGGAATTAACTGTGATAAGTGTGACCTGTTTCTTTAATTAACACTTGATACTCTAGGAGAGAAACTGGCTTTGATGTGAAATTTGAATAGGATGACTGGGCTCCTGTTACATAAGCAAGAAAATTATGCCTTGGCTTGAAGAAGCTCATTTTTAGGTTCAGTGCCTGTTGCCATGGGCAGACTCAGGGAGGAAGTAAGAGTCTTGGGCTTAAATGTAAAAGCCTTTAAGTGTAGCCCGAGAGGCTACTTTCAGACTGAAAGCCTGGCCAGGAATTCAGGCTATGGCATGGAGACAAAAGAGTTCAAGCTTTGGAATCAGATAGTTCTGAACTAGCTGTGTGACCCGGGGGGTAGTTTATTCATGTGTCCGAAGTTTATTTCCTTAAAAATAGAATATGGGACTTATTAGGACCTCGTGGGGTTGTTGTGAAGTTGAGAAAGCATAAAGTGTTTGGCATAGACTAATTAAAATAACATTTATAGGCCCTTATTTATATATGCTGAGCACTCTCTAATCCTTATACACCTATTGACTCAATTAATAGAACATCTTCCATGGGCTTAGTTTCTGTCTCCCTCTCATTGCCACCTCTCCTCCCCACCACCAGCCCCTAAAGAGTAAGGATGGATTTGGACGAGTTCCATTCGAGTTGATGAGGTGAAGTAGGAAACAGGCCCTATAACAAAAAGACACAAGAATCTGATGCAATCTGACATCTCCTCTTCAGACAGACACACATTTGCATCATTTATACTACTTACAGTATGTTTCCAGTTTCCTAAAGTCCCACCAAGCTGCCCTGAGGAGGCCCAGTGGATTCTGGCTTAAGACTCTTCCCCTAAGAACATTGTACGGGGATGTTCTCTGAAGCATCTCTACCCCTATTTTTTGCAGTCTTGTTTTTCTGCTCCAGCTGCCTCGACCACCATACCTCTCCTAAGAATATAAACAACCTTTTGGAAACAACTCCAAAGTGTGACTGAAGGGACAGCTGTGAATCCTTAACGTGATCTACGTATGTCATGCTTTAAAGGTTGATGGCTTTGAATGGACACAATTCAGGAAACCACAGGCTTCCTCCTGGCCAGTGTACTGGCCTTTACCATGGGGTTTCCGGCTGCTTTCCTGCCCGTTTGCTCTTGTTCGCCCTGCCCTGTTCTCAGGCTTCACTTTGCAGTCTCCTGTCCTTCCTCCTAAGAACTCTTATTTTACAGCTTCACTGTGCAGCCAAGAAAAGTAAATTTGTTCACACATCTCAAGTATTTTTTGAACTCTTACTTTGTGCCAGGCATGGGGGTGAGATACGTGGGCCCTGAGGAACAGACAGCAAATAAAAGAAGGCAAAGGTCATGTCATGTGACTTTTACATTGTTATACATTTTTATATACATTTTCAGAGTAACAAGGTGAAGCTTGCTCTTTCTTTCCTTCTTTCTCTTTTTTTCCCCCTATAAGAGGGAAACTGCTAATGAAAGTATCTTGGGCTAAGTTACATAATAAAGTTACCTTCATTGTCTGCAGAGCTGTACTAGGCTGCTTAATTTGAGTTATAAGACAAATCTTCTGGGAAAATATATATGGTATAATTTGAACTGACATCTGAATATATAATTATATTATGACTTTGTAAATGTAAAAAACATATATGTTCCTAGATAAGAACTAGAAGTTGACATAGGCAAATAAAACAATTTAAACTTGAGAAGGGATAGTGGAAAAACTTCTCCTGGGATTTGTGATATTTTTACTGTGGGTATCTGTTTATCTAAAAAGATTTTAAACAGAAAGCAAATGTCGGCTCATGGCCAGATTTTACAAAGAGAAGAATAGGAAAAAAATATTTCCTGGATCCATCCTGACTATGCTTCTAAGTCTTATCCATCCCTCAGTCCCACTGAACTCCAAGCAGTGTTTTAGGCTGGGGATTGTGATGAGCAGAGAAGAGAGACGAGGAAAGCTAAAACAGAGAGAGCAAACTTAGCGTCTGATTTTGGAGCATCTGCTGGGTGCTAGCGGCCATGCTAGATGCTTCTCTACATGCAGGGAGTGGGGCGGTGGCAGAGCAGTGTGGTGGGGATGGGAAAGGTGTCAGGAGTCATACTGTGTGAATTCAGAGCTTGGCTTTGCCCCATGCTAGCTCTGCACCCTTGAGCAACCTTCTAAGCTTTCTAAACCTCAGTTTCCTTGTGTGTAGAAATGGAGGTAAGAGGAATAATTGTACTGAACTCACGAGGTAATTATGTGGCTTAAATGAAAAAAGTAATCTGCATAGAGCAGTCATTCTCAACCTTGGCTACACTTTATTTTTTTAATTGAAGTATAACTGATTTACAATATTATGTTAGTTTCAGGTCTATGGAAAAGTGATTCAGTTATATATATATTTTTAAACATTTTTTATTGATTTATAATCATTTTACAATGTTGTGTCAAATTCTGGTGTAGAGCACAATTTTTCAGTTATACATGAACATATATATATTCATTGTCACATTTTTTTTCTCTGTGAGCTACCATGAGATCTTGTATATATTTCCCTGTGCTATACAGTATAATCTTGTTTATCTATTCTACAATTTTGAAATCCCAGTCTATCTCTTCCCACCCCCTGCCCCCTTGGCAACCACAAGTTTGTATTCTATGTCTGTGAGTCTATTTCTGTTTTGTACTTATGCTTTGTTTGCTTTTGTTTTTGTTTTGTTTTGTTTTAGATTCCACATATGAGTGATCTCATATGGTATTTTTCCTTCTCTCTCTGGCTTATATATATATATATAATTTCAGATTATTTTCCATTATAAGTTATTATAAGATATTGACTATTTCCCCCTATGTTATACAGTAAATCTCTCTTGCTTATCTATTTTATACATAGTAATATGTATTTGTTAATCCCATACTACTAATTTATCCCTCCCCCTACTTTCCTCTTTGGTAACCATAAGTTTGTTTTCTATGTCTTTGAGTCTGTTTCTATTTTGTATATAGATTCATTTGTATTATTTTTTAGATTCCAAATATAAGTGATATACATTTGTCTTTCTGTCTGATTTACTTCATGCTGTATATTTTCTAGTTGCTGCAAAAGGCAATATTTCATTCTTTTTTTTAATGGCTGAGTAATATCCCGTTGTATACACACACACACACACACACACACACACACATTTATAGGCATCTTCTTATCCAATCATCTGTTAATGGACACTTTGGTTGCCTCCATGTCTCGGCTATTGTATGTAGCTTGGCTGCACTTCAGAATCACTTAGCTTGAAACCTTTCTGATGCTTCAATACCTCCAACCAATTACGTCAGACTCTCAGGGAGTGCCCTCCAGGCTTCATTACACTATGCTGTTAAGGTGAGAACCACTGGCCTAGAATGTTCAGCGTAGTGCTGTGGCTTGCTCTGTATGGCTCTGTCAGTGGTGTCAATGTTTTTATTCTTACCAACAGCACCAGAGAAGTTTTCCTTCTTTCTCTCCTGTTTTTCAGCTAAGGGAAATGAGACTCAAGTTAAGAACTTCTTCAGTTTCACATAACTAGTAGGTGATGAGGATAGAATGGCATCCAGGTCTTTTGGATTCCCCAAGCCTGTTTTGGTGAAAGAGGAGAGCAGAGAAGACAAGAGGGTGAGAGAGAAAGGAAGGACCCTGCGATTTTATGTAATTGCTCAGAAGTCAGGAGGCAGAACTGCCTCAGGGTCAGACAGCATGTCAGTTGCCTGCATTTCTGCTGGCCGCAAATGTCATCTGGCTAAGTCTGCACAAATGTCATATCAGTATCTGCTCAGTAAAGTTTGAAGGTGGTTTTAGTAAAGTCTTCATTTGGTCTGATTCTAATTTCTGCTTTTTAGGGTCCCCTAGTCTTTTATCCCACCAGAAGTTTGATTTTGATATTTTTTGCTGCCAAAGCGAGTGATCAAATCCTCCAGAGATTCTGGGGAGTGTGTGTGTCTTGGCGAACCTCGGTTGACCTTCTGTGTCCAAGTATAAATTGAAATCAGGATTTCTGTATGTTCGGGACGTAGAGAAAACGTATTCTCAGTTATAGCTTGGCTATAGTTTAAACCCAGAATGAATTTTTGAAAATGCTTTTGGGTGATGATCTGGGAGTAAATAAATGGTGGAATAATAACATTTTGTTAACCCAATTATTGGCTGATTACTGAGATATTCTAGCAGTTTGCTTGTGAGTCTAAGGGATGCTGTTGGCAGGTGTGGCTGGACTGTGCCCTGTAAAGCAGACCCTGAGATGGAGATTAGCGTGTAGGATATTTATTTGGGAGATTAACACCTGTGAAAGGGAAGGAACAGAAACAGGATTTGAGCAGAGGGAGAAGTCGGGCAGGGATACAGTTTCAATAAAAGTCCTGAACCAACCTGACTAGAAGCTCAGAAGCTGCAAGAAGCCCTCAGAACTGCCCTGGGTTGAGGGTGAGGGCCTTATCACCGTGGGTGGGCTAGGCACTAGGGGTCCAGGGAAGGGCACAAGGCCTTGGGTGCAGCAACTCTCTTGAGATAAGGCAACGCCTGGAGGGGGCTGACAACTAAGGGATCTGATTGGTGCATCGCAGCATCTAAGACCAGGACAGTGCTGGTGGGCATCTCGGCTGAGACCCAGAGGCAGTGGGCCCTTAAGCTCCACCTGCCCTTGCCTCAGGTTAAAGGAGCCTCCCTCAGCCCCTTTCTGGTGACCCCAGGCAAGTTAGGCCAATGCCTAGGTCACAGCTGTCCAATGCTATTTTTTGATTGATACCTTTTTTGATCTCTCTTTCCGTAACATAGTCTTGGGTTTTTATTTCACCTCCCTGAACCCTCACCAGTCTTCTTCAGATTCTTCCCGGAAGTTCCTCACCCTCATCCCCAAACCTAAGAAACACACTCTCAGTCTCCCTCAAAGCCTCATTGCATTTACTGTATTGTATTGTGTGGTGTAAGACATGCAGGGGCTGGGTCTTAATTCATCTTTGTCCCCCACATCCCAGCACACACAGCTAGCCATACAACAGGCTCTCAATAAATATATACTAAATAAATGAATAACCATGGTACCTTCTACTATTTTTCCTTGGCCCAAAATACTCTATCTTGAGTCTTAAACAATTTTGATCTTTTATGCTAAGAAGCTAAGATATTGTTCTGTATTCATCAACCAGGCAGAAAGCCCAGGTCAAATAAATTTAAGTTGTATGCAAATGTAAGTCTGGGTCTCAAAACTATTTCGTATACCTGGATGTGACTCTGGAGGAAGACCTAAAGGAAATAATTGAGACTGGCTTTTGAAATCACTTATTCCTCTGTATCTGTGCTAATTTCTAGGAAAGATGAGTTACTGAAAATAACACACATTCTTAGCAGGAAAGCTTCGAGAACAAACAACTGGAAAAGTTGGAAGCTTCCAACTTTAAGAATGAATTATTATTATAACTGTTAATAAGGTTGGAGAGAGAGGAGGAGAAATTATCTGGTTCTAATGTTTCTGTGATCACTTTGAATTTAAATACAGATAAATGTCTTCCTATTAGAGAATAATGCCAGCTGATGAAGGGTAATTTATAGGCAGGCCACTTTTAACCGGGGTGTTAAGAATAGACAGTAAATGTCATCTAAGGCAGTAACTGTGGTAAGTAAACGCTGGGGAGGACTTTGATTTATAGTCTACAGAGAGAATGAAACTGACATGAGAGTCGTTAATCTGAGCAGTGAGACACTGTGATCTCCATGTGTCTTATAACCCTCCTCTGTACTTTTTTTATAGTTGGCAAAAAGCGTTATTGTGGACAACAACCAACATGACTCACATTTTACAATTTTGGCTGTCTTTGGGGATTTGAAATACAGCTTATCTCATCTCTTTCTTTATCTCAGTATTTTTCAGCCTTCACTTTTTGCAGCTCTGAAGGCCCACAAGTCTAACTGTGATTAGAAACGATTCTTACTATGGCAGAGGACAAATGAATTCATGGCTTATGTCAACAACAATAAGAGAAAAAGTATTAAGAGTAATAAACTTGTTATGGCAGAGAGTGAAAGAAGAAATGCTGATCTTTGGCTTAACGGACTGAGCCAGTAAGATTTTCTGCCCTAGAGCACACCCAGTCAGGGAGCAGTGACTACAGTCTGTTCTAACTATGCCTGATGATTTGGTGGGGCCAGAACTCGTTACTGAATGGCTTAACTGTGGGCCAGAGACTGGCTACTTGCCCACTGAATCCATTTCCTCCTCTTGGGCCATCACATATACTACATTTTCCTGCCTCCCCTGCACTTACGTCTTATCATATAGCTGAGATCTAGCCTCCCGCATGCTGTCCTCTATCCCCTTTCTCCATCTACTAGCTGACTGCAGAGGACTTTGAGGTCCTAAAAAAGGATGAGTCGATATATGGAAGGGACCTGGGTCCCAGAATGACCATGTTGGAGGTTTTCTGCTGGCTAGAAACATACGTTTTGGGTATTATGTGAGCAAGAAAGTACTGTTGTCTAATCTGATGAGAATTTGGAATTCATCTTTTACAGCAGCTGACATTAACCTAATGAATGAATACAAGCATGTAAGCTTACATTTCCAAAGGTCATCTCTGCTGCAAGAGACGCTGGTAAGTTTTGGCCTTTAGTTGGACACATTATCACTTGGAATAAAATTAGAGTTTTGTTGGTGAAATAAAGGGGAGAAGGGGGTATTTTGGTGGTCCATCAGCAGTCTCCGCCATAGTATGTAATAGATATTGCAGAGTGAGCAAAGGAAAATGAAGACTGAGAAGAGATCATTGAATTTGGCAAGCAGGAAGTCACTGATGACCTTCAAGAGCCTGGAGTAAAGTGATTATCACATTGTAGAGGATGAAGGAGTGCATGGGCTGTGAGTCATTGGAGCCAGTGATTCGTTTTGACTGTGAAAGGGAAGAAAGAAATTAAAAGCTTGAGAGGCAGAGGGGAAAAGAAAATCTTTCTCAGACGGGGGAAATTGTTCCTGTTTTGAGTACTGACAAAGGAGAGAGTAAAGATGCTGGAGAAGAGGAGATGATTGAGGAAGGAAGACTCAGAGATAGTGGGATGGGACATGGTGGTAGAGAGGTGAGCCACAGAAAGATAAAGCACTTCTCCCATGACGGGAGTTAAGAATCTGAAGGCGGTGTATATAGAGACAAAGATATTTTGAGGTGAAAACTGGAGGACGTGATAGAGCTGACCCTGAAGAACCTCATTCATTCATTCACCAAGTATCACTGGAGCTCAAGCTGTGAACATAAAAGATATGATCCCTGCCTATATGGAATGGGGAGGGATGATTATTGAACTAAAAATTACAATTAAGCAAAGAGAGTGAAGTAAGGAGTTTGTATTGAGTGTGAGAAATGTCAGGGGTATGAGGAATTTGGAGGAGAATGGATGAGCCAATGTGGGGAAGGCCCTAAGGCACCACTGGGAGGTGATGGGATGGTGATGGTGGTGATGGTGGTTGACAGACAGCACAGCTGAAGTTCGCATGACTTCCTCGTGATCCCGTAGCACAGTTCTTTACTTTCTCAGCTGCCACCCTCTATGACCCCAAGGCTGGAAAGGAGAGAACGCATTTGGGTCAGTCCAGGGGGTATTCTACCTCTAATGTCAAATGTAATTTCAGAATAATGGTCCAAGAAAGTGAAAATTATATACAATAACCTGTTTAAAAGCCATTAGTTTTATTATTTTTGTATATGTTAGTTAAAAAGGAAGAAACTAGTAGGGGTAAATTACACTTTAGTATTTCATGAACATTAATTTTTATCATGCATGAGTTAATTTGAGCCCAAATTGAATGTACAGCAAAGAATTCTTAGCTTCTCGAAAACTTGGTTTGGAAAAAGTTAATGGTTTTAAACTGAACTCCCCCTAATTACTGTGGTAGCGACAAACTGCTCACTAAGTCAGTTTCCTCTTTTCCCTGGACACACAGCTAATGACATTTCCCAGACTCCCTTAAATTTGGATGTGGCTGGTGGCTGAGCTCTGGCCCCTGGAACGTAGGAAGTGATGTGTGCCGCTTGCAGACTCAGCCTATGAAAACCTAGCCATCCGTGATCCTCCAGTTACTCTCTTCTTTTGCCTGCTGGCTGAATGCAGAGCATCCAGTGGAGCACTCTGAGGCCCAGGGGTTAAAGGAGTCAGGGTCCCTGAGTGCCACGTGGAAGGCTGCCCACTAAAAACCCAACTGAACTCTACATGAGTGCAAAGTACACTCCTGTGTCAGGCCTCTAAGATTCTGAGGCTTGTTGGTGATGGCACCTAACTTCCTCTAACTAATAAAATTATTACTCAGATGGGATGTTGGATTACTTAATAATAATGCAGTTCTCTAGTCTGAAGTACAGTCACCCCTAGCTGCTCAGGGGGGATTGGTTCCAGGATCCCCACGGATACCAAAATTTGCAGTTGTTGAAGTCCCTTATAAAATGGTGCAGTATCTGCATATGACCTATCCATGTCCTCCTGTATACTTTAAATCATCTCTAGATTTCTTCTACTACCTGATATAATGTAAATACTATGTAAATAGTTGTTTGAGGATGGCAAATTCAAGTTTTGCTTTTTAGAACTTCTTTAAAAGATTTGCTTTTTCCAAATACTTTTGTTCATAGTTGGTTGAATTCACAGATGGGCAACCTGCAGAAACAAAGAGCCAACCGTATAGCAAGCCCTCTCCAACCTCAAATTTCTTTACACAAAATTTTAGTACACTTTACTTAGTACCTTTCCTAAAATTATGAAACTTTTGGATAATGTACATGTGGGTTTCAAGTCACTAATATTGAAGATGAATGGAAAAGTTGCCAAGAATAAAGGGAGGTGAAGTATTTGGCAGAGCATGGGAAGAGGCCTTTGGAATGCAGCCATGGGAAAGGAAAAGAAACTCAAGCAAAGCCCTCCTGGGTCTTGCACCTGCATTCCCCACACCACAGGTGGGGGGCAGCTGAGCTGTTTGAGCAGTGGTGCGCTGATGTATGCTGCAGGGAAGTTTTCAGTGGAGTGCCAAGTTTTCTAAATCCTAGGAACAGGGAAAGAGGTTAGAGAAATATCCCTGGGTGCCAAGCTGGAATTCTATACCCAGTGAAAATATGCCTCAAATCAGAAACAAAACAAAGACATTTCTCAGCAAAGAAAAGTTAAGAGAATTCATCACCAGGCAGTTCACTCTAAAAGGAGTAGTAAAGAGAATTCTTCAGGCATAAGGGAAACGATCACAAACAGAAAAACAGAAATGCAGGAAAGAAAGAGTAAACATGTGGCTAAATCTAAACAAATCCATACTGTACAAACAATAGTAGTAGTGCTTTGTTTAGTTTAAATATATAGAGAATTAAATGCATGCCAACAGTAGCACAAAAGATATGGGGAATAAATGGAGTTGAAATGTTTTAAGGTTTTAGCATTATCTAGGAAGTGGTAAAAGTATTAATACACAGTATACAGTAATAAGTCAATAATGCAGATCATAATCTCTAGAGTAATAGCTAAATAATAGTAAAAGAATATATAATTAATAAAGAAGAAACTGTGATTCATAAAATATTCATCTAATTCAAGGAAAAGAAGAATGAATATAAAATATAAAAAACAAGTAGTGAGATGGTAGATACAAGTTAAGATATATCATCTATAGTATTAAATGTAAGTGAACTAAAGTCTTTACAGACTTTTAATTTCAAAAAAATTAGGCTGCCTCTCACTGGATAGAAGCCCATAGTATATACAGTGAAATTAAAAATCAGGAATTTATATATGCATCATTTACAATGAGGTTAAAAATAAAATATTTTTTGTTAGCCACAGATAAACCAGACATCTCTTCTGCCCCTTGTTTTTCCAAATGAGATCTCCCATGTTTTGAAACATTAACTAGCAGTGAGGAGATAAGAGTGAATGGGAGGAAACTAAACCGAAAGAGGAAAGGACTTACATACAACTCTTTAAAAAATTGACTTCTAGAGGTTTTCTGAAAGGCTGGTGCTTAAATATTTGAATAAAAACCAGATAACTAACATTGTCACGATATTGAAAAAAAGAAATTAGAAATTAGCACATCAATTCACATCAATCAAATGAACATTAGTAAGGCTTTTGAGTGTATGTTCTGAGACTCATGGCTAGACAGAGACCATTTGGGGGCAATCTTTACCATTATTTTCTCAATCTTGGACTCCTATATACATACCCAAAGATTAAGTTCTGTAAGAGCTTTTAATTGTACACTTTTATTTAAATACATATATACACACATATATATACGTGTATATATGTATATTCTGGCTAGTCAATGTATATATATTCTGAATATATATATATTCTGGCTAGTCAATGTGACCTGCTACTGTTCCCATAAGTTTCTGTTCATAATTACTTTGGTGTCAAGGCCTTATTATATCATGGCATAGTATGAGAAGAAATGTTTCAGACTTGTTCCAACACAGAAAAGCTGTAGAAGAATTGCTTTACCACATGGCATATAGTGATACAGACTCACAGAGCCCAATAGAACTTCAAGGCAATTGTCAATTCCATGTCTGTATTTTGAGTAGATATTTTTTGTAGATCTTGCATACTAACTTCACCAAGTCCATCAGCAGTAAATGTAGCAGTGAAATCCCAATGAAGATTTCTTTGTTAAGTTTGTACTTTGGGGTACACAAAAAAGGGAGCCATCACAATAATAGATTCATAGCTTAAAATGAGTTCATTGTAAAAAGGAAAAATAACAAAACATAATGATGATAATAATTCATCACCTTCAAAACCGAGTTGTAGAGAGCTATAGCAGGGCTCCCTTCTCTGTGGTCAAATGAGATCTTGGAGACAATGGTAAAAGCATCCCAAGTGAGCACACACAAGCATTCATGCCTAAGGGATCTTGACTCAAGGGAATCCTTGATGCTCTAGGGAAGGTCAGCCTCATTTGGCAGGAGCATGCCCAGACTCTTTGGGTCCTTAGGAAATGAAGAAGGGTGAGACCTTGCTAACCCTGAGAGATCAAGAAAACCAAGAAACAGAAATGTTCCCTTCTGGAAGCTGCCTGCTGTAAAACAGCAGCAAACTGTTTAAGGCATGTGGGAAAACAGTCTCTATGAGCAGTTACAAGACAAATAACAATAAACCTAAAGAGCTAAGCTTTAATGGAGAGGAAGAACAACTAAACCAGGCACCAGGCTCTAACATAGGAGAGCCACAGATGAGGGATGGTGATAATTTGAACAGCAACCGCAAAAAAATAATAAAAATATCAGCACTTAAGGAGATTCAAGTATAGCTCAAAAAAGATTTTCTGAAATTAAAAGCATGAATGTCAAGCACTGCTTAGTAGATGAACTAAAGGAAAAGTTGATTGCTTTTGAGACAGAGATGCTTGCTTTGACTGTCTGGTTGCTTATTGAAGAGTTCAGTTCCTTTGGGTGTTATGGTTGGAATTGTTCATAGCTTCTTCCCGGACCCCATAATGCCTAAGAGATTTGCTTCTGGACCCTTTATTTAATGATTCTCTGTGTCTACCCAGGTATACTTTTCAAACTTCCTTCCTTGTTTCTAGGATTTAGAAAACTTGGCACTCCACTGAAAACTTCCCTGCAGCATACATCAGCGCACCGCTGCTCAGGGCTCAGCTGTCCCCCCACTGTGGTGTGGGGAACGCAGGTGCAAGACCCAGGAGGGCTTTGCTTGAGTTTCTTTTCCTTTCCCATGGCTGCATTCCAAAGGCCTCTTCCCATGCTCTGCCAAATTCTTCACCTCCCTTTTCACTTCACAACTTTTCCATTAACATTAATAGTCCTTAATATTAGTAACTTGCAACCTACGTATATGTGATCCAAAATTTTAGAGCTCTAGAACTTATGCCTGTTTTTTTTTTAATATATTCTGGTCCTCTTTTGAAGTTCTCTAGCCTATCGTGTATTCTGTTGAACATTTTAATCACAGTTACTTTAAAGTCCAGGGCACATCATTCTAATGTCTGAGTCACCTGTAGCTATATTTCTATTGTCTGCTTTTGCTCTTGGTCCTGCTTGATAATTAAATCAATTTTTAAAAAATTGAAATATAGTTGGATTACAATTTTGTCTTAATTTCTGGTGTATAGCATAGCGTTTCAATTATATATATATGTATATTCCTTTTCATATTCTTTTTCATTATAGGTTATTACAAGATATTGACTATAGTTCCCTATGCTATACATTAGGACCTTGTTGTTTATCTATTGTATATAGTAGTTAGTATCTGCAAATCCTTCCACCTCCTTCTCCTCTCCAGTAAACGTAAGTTTGTTTTCTATGTCTGTGAGTCTGTTTCTGTTTTGTAAATAAGTTAGTGTCATTGTTTTAGATTCCACATATGAGTGATATCATATGGTATTCTTTCTCTTTCTGGCTTATTTCACTTAGTATGACAATCTCCAGGTCCATTCATGTTGCTGCAAATGGCATTATTTTATTCTTTTTAATGGCTGAATAGTATTCCATTGTAGAAGATATCACAACTTCTTTATCCAGTCATCTGTTGATGGACATTTAGGTTGTTTTCATGTCTTGGCTATTGTATGTAGTGCTACTATGAACACTGGGGTATATGTATCTTTTCAAACTGCCTGATGATTTTTGATTAAATACTGGATATTGCATAAAAATACTACACAGGTTTTAATGACATTACCTTTCTCCAGTGAGGGTCCATCTATCTTTTAGAGTATAACTAGATTGACAGCAAATTACCTTAATCCATTCAGAGACTGAGCTGACTTGAAGCTGGGTTGCAGTCTTTTTGAAGCAGCCTTGGCTGAACGAGAGCGATGGCTGAAATCTAGCCTCTAACTCTGCTCCTTAAGCTGTGAGCCCTATTGTGATCTGCATTTGTGCAAAGAAAAGTGTGTTCTTTTCAATTCATACGGGGTATGCGTATAGGCTAAGTTTCCCATTCTCACCCCTTCTCATTTCTGTTGCTTTTAGGGAAAATGGGAATGGAAATGAGCAGGTCTCTTATGGCAACCTCAGTTCTGGTTATGCCCTTCCAAAATGTGAAGTTTTGAAATTCCAGAAAACTTATAAGGCAAATGAACTGAAAAGAGCAGCACTAGTCCATTAAAAAAATGAATGTGATATCATGATACATTAAGTCTATATTTTAATAATAATTTTGTAAAACAAAATAAAAACATCAACCTGAGATGTTTATATGTCTAATTAATTCAAGGCAGTACTGAGAGGCAAGTAGCAAGACAAAGGGGCCGGAATATAGAATAGATGCTCTCTGAAGAGTGACAGACAAATTTTCTCCAAAATTTCACAAGCATGTTCAGTGACCATTTATAAACCTTCCTGGTTTTGGGATGATGGGAGCCAAAAGAGTAGAAAACTTAGTAAGTAGTTAGGACCTCTGCTAAAGCTAGAGACCAGGCTGCCTCATCTACTGTGGTCCTTGCAGCCTGGCCCTTAATAGACATATCCTTGTTTAGAATATTTCTTTACTTATTTAAATCACTTTATTTATAAACATTTGGGCCCCCAAACAAGTAACTCCTGCAGTACGTTTGAACTAAAGGAAGCGCAGCTGGATCTGACTCAAAACAACTTTGTAGTTACATATTTCCCATGAATTAGTAAATTAGGGTAAATGATATGAAACAGAAGGAGAACAATGCTGAAGCCTCTAGTGCCTTTTCCAGTTGTTTATCTTCTGGAGATATTTCTAGGTAGCATGTATACTTGTACATTTATGAAAGTTCACAGCAGTTTAAGGTAATCTATAAATTTCCGATTAGACATACCTAGATGTGAAAGGAGGAGATCTGCAAAAAAGGCCTCTTTCATAATTTTTTCTTCCTCCTTAATGTATGTGTCTGTATCCAGGGTTCTTGCTCTCTGCCCAGCTTCACTTCATCGGGATAGTCCCCTGATGGCTAAAGTCACTGTAAGCGGGCAAGTATGTGCTCCTTCACATTAGGCCCCTTCTGTTCTTTTCTTTCCCAGCTGTGGCCTGTGGGTCTGGCATCTGAAAGGGAAAATGAAAAGCTCTAAGGGCAGCCCCCTTGCCTCTCCAACTGTTCTATCTGAAAGTCAAGTTTATGGTAAAAGCTATATCCTGACTCTTTTAGGGCCCAAGATTTTAGAAATTCACAGGTCTTTTTCCCCCAGAACTCCAGGCTCTAACATAAGTTTCAAAATCCTAAGTAGAAACTCCAAAGCCAGGCCTTACTTTCTTTGTTTCCTGGCTCTTAGTGTTACATCCCTTCCCTAAGGCAAAGGTAGAAAAGCCCCGTCTGTTCCGGGGGATGGGCCACAAGTGCAAGGCTTCAGAAGAGTTGATACCATGTTGAATATTATAATAACTAAAAATATTTTTGTAACAACTAATACCCTTCATAATCTGACCAGGCCTGCTTTTCTTTTTTAACCTTATCACTTAATCCCTTCCTTCCCTCACTCCCCACCCCCTCCCCGGCCTGCCTGCCCCCTCACGGTTTATCCTGTGGTCAGCTGTACAGGACAGTTTTTTGTTTCCTAAGTGTGCTATGCACATTCATGCCTCTATTCTTTGCTCATGCTGACTCTTCCTAGAATGTTCTTTTACCCTCTTATCTCTCCACTGCTGAAAGCTTGCTTATTCTTCAAGGCTCAGCTTGTACATGACTTCTTTGGAGAGAAACCTTCTGGCCTGTACTTGGGTTCTTCCTCTATGCTTTGCCAGCATGTTGTTCCTACTGTTTTTTTTTTTTTCTCAAAGGGCTTGTATCATATCATTTATGGCCAACTCAATAACTGTGGGTCTTCCCAAATAGAAGTGACCCCCTAGAGAGATGGAACATTGTTCTGGGCATCTTTGAATCCTTAGTGTCTAGCATAGTGACCAGCCTGTAGGAAGCATTCTATAAATAGAGAATACTTAAGTAAATTAAAGTATGAATGGGGAAAAAAGTGGAGAAGTCTGGGGGAGGAACAAATTTAAATAAGGGGATGGTGATAATAAATTAGATTTCAGATGCATTAAATTTGAGGGGACATTCGGGTAAAGATTGTCCATCATCTGAACTATCCCTGATATCCCTCCTGGAGTCACAATGTGTCCTGGAATGATGCTAATTGGACCTGTTTGCGGTTGGAACTGTGTCAGTTAGGTTGTGGCAGGAGAGAGATACTACACTTATGTGGGAAAATTGAAGAGGGGCTAATGGACTATTTACAAAGATGTCAGGGGAAAATATCAGGGTTGTTGAAGCACATCCTAGCAGTACCTTTCCTGGTCCTGAAAAATCAAGGAGTGGTTACTGGAATTTACAGTAATGGAGCTGGAGTTGTGCTTGTGGCTGTAGCTATGGGAGAAGCTGCTGGAGAGAAGCTGTGGTCTTTGGTGGAGGGATGCAGCTGAGACAGGAGGGAAGCGGGCAGGGCACAACCATTGAAAGAATGACACTGTGATTAGCACCAAGATGGCAGAAGGTTCAACTCCCAGTAGACCCCGAGCTTCATTATACACTCGTTGTAGTGTGTTAGCATAGTGAATGGCACTCCCACAGTGCCATGACAGTTACGAGGCTGACCATAAAAGGTCAAAAAGTGAGTGATGGCGCAATTCCTGGGAATCCCAGCCCCTTCCCCAAAGTAGTTGGAATAACCCTCTCACTTGTTAGTGTAGAAGTTACTGAGCCCATAAAACTCACAACCCCATACCTCATGTCTCTCTCTTGCCTTTCTGAGATGGCCTACACTCTGTGTATGGAGTATGTATCTCTCTGAATAAATCTGCCTTTGCTTGCTCTTGAATTCTTTCCTACAAGAAGCCAAGGACCCTCACTTGGCAGAGCACGTTCCAGGGACTCATCTGAGACCTGGAACGTGGTCATCCTCTTGTGTCCAATTTTTCCTTTATCACAGCTGCTGCCAGCCTGCAGCCACACAGGAAGGAGCTGGAGGAATGAATATACTGTTTTTCTCTTTCCTATCTACCCCCAAACTCTTGCCATTCCTTCTTGTTGGCCTAACCCAACTGGAAATCAGTGGGTAAAGGTTCCTGTTTAATATATCCATGGCGAGTGGATCTGGAGGGCACACTGAGACCATCTGGCATGGAGGCTCTCTAAATCAGGTCACCACAGCTGCTTTGCAGCCCTTCTATGTGCTGTCCTTAATGGAGCTTGCATCTTGACGATAGGCCATTAACGCTTCCAGAGCTCAGGCTGGACAGACAAGGTGATTAACTACAAAGCAGGGATGCATTGTAATTGAGTACGGAAGCTAGAATTCAGAGCTGGCTAGAGAAACAATACCAAGCGTAAGTCTAGGAATGAGACCATCAGAGGAAGGGGGTGAAGGAGTTAGAATGAGAGCAGGAATAAGCAGGATGCAGAGGGCTGGAGGGATGGAGGTGTCTGGTTCTGGGAGGAAGAACAAAGGAGATGAAGTTGACACAGGTGAGCTCCTACCCGAGCAGGCATCACAGCAGGGTGAAAAGAGGTGCCCGCCTGCTCACTTCACTGTGCCAGGCCAGTCCCAACACGACTTTTGTTGACTTTCCTTTGATTGTTTCAAATAATTACCACAATTCTTAAGTTTCTACCTCGAGCCCAACCGACCTTTTTCAGCACTGGGCTTGGCTTTTCCTTCACCAGCATGATTGAGGTCATTGGAAGTAGGCTTGCTCGACCTGCCCCCGCTACCTCACTTCCTGTCTTCCCTTCCTCTTGTCACAGAGAGAAAGTTATCTTTCCCTCTCTCTATGGCTCTCTGAGCCTTTCCCTGCATCCTTAATCTCTTTATCCCTGCCCCCCGCACCCCTCCATAAAAAGGCTTTGGTACTTCAGCTGTCTTCTCTCTTGAACATTTCCCACTAACTTTCCTCTACGTGAGTTAGTCAGCCTGAAAAACAAAATCATAAACTGATCACTCTTTTCCAGCTACTGTCCTCTCTCTTCTCACCTTGGGCACCAAAATCTTGGAAAAAGTAGTTTAAGGTCGTTGCTTCCCAGTCCTACCACCTAATCCCTCTTTATGCCCCCGTGTTTGGGTTTCTTTGACCCTGCTCTGGTGAACACGTGCTCTTGAAGTCTCCAGGGACCAGCTAATCATCAACTCAAAAAAAATGTTTTCTCAGCCAGGGGCTGTGGGTTTTCTCAGAGATTTATAATCGTAAGCAGTCTTTGCCTTCTTAAAACTCCTCCCTCCATGTCCATGACCTTGTATTCTCCTGGATGTCTACCCACTTCTCCCACAGTCCCTCCACCTTCTCCCCCAACATTGGGCAGGGTGCAGCTCTGAGATCAGACTTCCTGGGTTCAAATCCTGACTCAGGCACTTCCTATCTGTGCAGTGTCAGGCAATCATTGGAGCCTGCTGTACCTTGGTTTCCTCGTCTGTTAAACAGAAATGGGAATGACCCAATTATATGCTACCTTTTCTGTGAGGTGCTCCCAGGTCCCTCAGGCCAAAGCTGATTTCTCCTCCAGGGAAGTCCTCCTCTTTCTCTCATTCTCCTGGCATATTCTGCCTTTTATAATAATTATTCAATTCTATGATTCATCTCTCTTGCAATATTTTAAGTTCTTTGATCACCTAGGAAGTGTTGAGTAGTAGGTGGTCATGAATACAGTAATATGGGGCCAGGTATTCTAATCCAGTGAGGAAACTATCATGTTAGATTCAGTGGAAATATCTTTATAAAAAATATAGATGATCTCAAGAGAACACTGAACAGAGTTCACTTAGATGATTCTGAAATAAGGCTACATGGGAAAAGCAAAAGAATAAGCACATGGATTCTTCTTATTTTTTTTTCCTTTGTATGGAAAGTTTTAATGAGTTGTGAGCCATTGACCATTACAGACCTTAAACTTTAATATTTCTTCTTTCCTATGTAAAACCAGATAATTAAACCAGCTTATCTCGTTTGACAGAAGATCATAATATGAATAAGAGTAATAGTAATGTTTCCTTACCCATCTGCATGCTTCACTAAAGTTAAGAACCAAAGCAAGTGCTCCTGGTTTTCCAAGTCAACAAAGCAAATTCAATCACACATTCTTTCCTGATCATAGTTTCAGCTGAAATACAACAAATACAACTTTCCATAGCACTTTTTATCCATAGTACCAGCACTTTCACGTTATTTTCTTCTTTACTGCCACTATCCTTGTGAGGTAGTAAAGGGAGGGAACAAGGAATTTTTTTTTTTCAGATGAGAAAACTTAAGCTGAATTTAGATCAGTGGTTCTCGATCTTAGCAGCATATTGAACTCACCTTAACAAGTTTTTAAAAATCCTAATGGCCATGTTATATCCCAGATCAACATCAGAATCTTAGGGTGGGGATTCTTCATATGTTTTTAATGAATACGAAACACTGGAAAAATATATAGAAAACTGGAAACTTCAGAAAAGCTATTTGATTTTAACATGCACAGGAATGAATTGCTGAGTTGGAGTTGTTTAGGGAACTGAACAAGTGAAAAAGGAACACTTATCTATTGAGTCCATACCTGTCCTCAGAACCTCAGGAAACAACTGAGAGAGTTTGAATTTGGCTCACTAGGAGAGAAGGAAAGAGGGATAATGGTACAAACCTTGCTCACGGTGGGTCTTTGTTAAATATGAGTGAACAAATGAATTAAGAAATGAATTATCAGGGTAAAATCTTATTGCTTTAAGATCTCCATATTCAACAAGAGTCAGTTGAATTTGATTCATTTACCTATGTGGCTTTGACAGTGAACTCTTTCCACTCTGTAAATATTTGTCACTGATGCACATTTTCTCCTCAATGTTCCCTTTTTCTCCTGGGTCCTTTCAAGATACTGCCAGAGTCTTCTTCCTGTTTCTCTAGGTACCCATTCTCAGTTTCTCTCCCTCAGCATTTCATTCTTGGAGTGCATCTCTTCTTTTGCTCTCTATATCCTCTCTACATGATCCATCCATCCACGGCCATGATCTCAACTCTTCTTCTTATGCTGATAACTCTCAAATATGCATTTGCAGGCTGGAGACCCACGTATCCAACCAACTACTTGGAGCCTTCACATCTCACTTGTCAGGCTGAGCTGAACTCATCGGCTTCTACCAACCAGCATGTGACTGAGATATGTGAACCTCTTAGCTCGCTATTAATTTGTCCCTCCACATCCTTTTCAGTAAAATTTATACCATGTAACATATTTGTTTCAGGTGTGCAACATAATGATTTGTATATGTTGCAAAATGATCACTACAGTAAGTTTCGTTAACACCCTCAACCTTTATTTAGAAGAGAGGGTGAGAGCTTTTGAGTGGGAGTGTAGAGAATGAGTTGTTAGTGCTTGAAAACCCCAGCTTCTCTTCTGTTTTCCTGACCAAATCAGCTTGGTCCCAAACTTGGATATCCTGTTAAGAAAAACAAAACCCATGTGGCTAATCAGAACCTCCCTCCTTAGAGGGTCAGTCTAGTGAGTTGTCACCTTTACTAGGAGTTTATCAGAGTATCCTGTACAACTACATGTAGTAATCTCTTTGATAGAGGTTCTGAGGACAGTTTCCTCCATCTCCTTGTATTTCTAGTGATGTTTAAGTTATGGATAAGTCCTCCAGGAAGGCGCCCACCTCTTATGGCTCTGCCCTAACTCAAGGCTCACTTTCCTGCAGAATTAGCAATCTACGTAAATGGTACCACATCTCATATTTTTCCAAGCCAGAACACCAGATAGTATCCTTATTTCTCCTTTCTCTTACTCAATCACCAAGTCAGATCTGCTTCTTAATTTCTAAAATTAGTCAGCTTTCTTATTTCAAATAATTTATCCATTGAGTCGCTCCAGTTCTTGTGCAGAGAGTGATAACATCTGTGCGTAATGACAGTTCTGTTTCCCTCCAATCAGTATGCCTTTTTATCTTTTCCTCGGACATCTAGTAAAATGTTAAATGGAAATAGTGATAGCAAGCATCTTGTTTCCTTTTTGAAACTGGAAATATTTCCAATGATTCATCATAGAGTATAATGTTTGTGCTAGGTTTTTCGTAGATCCTCTTTATTAAGTAAGGAAATTGCCGTGTATTTTTAGCCTGCCAAGAAATTTTATAAAAAGCCATACATCTTTTATCAAGTATTTTCCCTAAATATCTTGCAAAGATCATATTTTTTTGACCCACATAAATTGGAAAGAATCATGCTTCTCTATTCACTCAGAGGCTGTTATGCATTTTTCTTTTGTCATACTGTCTAGGTTTAGTACCAAGCATTTAGTTGCCTCATAACATGAAGTGGGCAAGTTGACCCTCTTTTTTGACTTGCTGGAACAAGTTTGTATAAGGTTGAGATTATGTGTTTCTTAAGGTTTTGCTAGAACTCACCTATAAAACTGACTGGACCTAATGTTTGTTTATTTCACTTTATTTTTGGAAGGTAGATTTTAATTTCCTTGAATAGCTATGGGCCTATTCAGGGTTTCTTCATGAGTCTGCTCTGACCAGTTTTCATAGAAATTGCTCCTGAATCCAAGTTTTCAAATTTATAAAGATAAAATTTTTCTTAGTGGCTTTCTCTCTCTGAATGTGATGCAACTGACTTCTTTAACTGCTCAGTACTCTTCAAAAGTGTCAGGGTCAGAAAAGACATGGAAAGACTAAGGAAATATCACAGATTGGAGGAGACTGAGGGAAAAAATAATAGCTAAATGCAGTTTGGGGGCCTTGATAGGCTCCTGGAACAGAAAAAGTGGCAAAACAAGTGAGATTTGAATAAGGTCTGCAGTTCAGTTAATAGTCTTGTGCCATCGGTAGTTTCTTATTTTTAATCATTATACTATGGTTATGTAACTTGAGGAGAAGCTGAGTGAACTTTACTGTAAGTCTAAAGTTAGTTTACAGTAAAAAGTTTTTTTTTAAAAAAAAAAAGATCATTCTGGTATATGTGTAGAAAATAGATTGGGGATGGCAACAGACTGGACACACGGAATGTACGTAGCAGTTCAGGAAAGGTGGTTTGGGAGAGTAAGGATGGTAGCAGGAAAGGTGAGAAGTGGTTCATTAGTTTGTAAAACTACCATGTCTGTACCTCTGTCTCATTTTTTGATTCCTAATATTGTTTATTTTACTGTCTCCCTTTTTAAATAAATAAATCTTACTGAAGTTTCATTGACTCTATTAGCCTTTTCAAGGAACTAACTTTTGAAAAAATTTCTTCTAAGTTTTTTCTTTGTTCTCTAGTACATTTGTTTCTGTTCTTTATTTTCTCAGTAGATACTTGTTGAGCTCTTATTATATTCCTGGCATTTCCCAGGCACTAGAAATAAATTAGTGAACAAAACTGACCGAGATTCTTGTCATCAAACCCGTCAAGTCTTCAAGTCAGATGAGCCCAGCAGCAGTGCCTAGTAAGAAGGAAATGGGACATTTGGGATCAAGTCCAGCTAGGACCAGAGGGCATGAATCAGCTGCCTGAATAGATCCTCCGGAGCCCCATGACCCCCCGCAGCTGCACCAGTGCTCCTGCCCCAGCTTATACTGGTGGCTCTATGGAGAGAGCCTCATCACTAGCCAAAAGAGGAGGCATAATCCCAGGCTTGCTTTGCAGGTGAATTGGCTTGGAATATTGTGTAAGCTGGAAATTATAGCCACATTCAGGAGTGGCCTTGAAAGACAGTGCAGTGAAAATCCGCCCAGTGGCTGGAACTATGAGAGGTGCATCTGATCATCTACTTTGTGCTGAACTGGCCCGAGTTGAAGATGCACAGACACTCCTGTGCAGTGGCCAATGGCCTGGCTGTTTGGACAGGAAAGGTACTGGAACATCAGACACAAGGAAAGCTGGTGTAGAGATGTATGGATGGACTGATGGGAGTGGGCATAAAATGTGATAATCTTTGTGTCACATGTAACGCCCGCCAGAAAGCATCCACCAAGGAGGAGACTCAGAGCAACCAAGCAGACAGATTGACTCAGCCAGTTGGCATTAGGCAGCCTTCACCCTCAGCCACCGTGGAACTGGCATGATGTGCACATGAGTGGAGTGGCCACAGTGATCGAGACGGAGGCTACTGACCTGATTTAGCCTCTGCAACCTCAGAAAGTCTGACCTTCTAGTGAGAGAGAACAGTAGTGAGCGCCTGGCCACAGTACTATTCCTCGAGAAGCCCAGTCAGCCACCTGGTGCAAGTCAGTTACTCTAGGCTCCCTTCATCCTGGAAGGATCAGCGATTGGTTTTCACAGGGATAGATGCTTCCTCTGCACAGGCTTTGCCTTTCCTGCCCATGGAGCGAGACTCAACCAGCAGCATCATCTAGGCACTTACAGAATTTTCCATCTATAGGCATGGGATCCCACACAGCACAGGGGACTCAGTTCACAGTAAAGGACAAGTAGGAGTAAAGCCATACCCGTGGGATCCATTTCTTATACCCAGGGCCAAGCAGGCAAGAAAAGGTGCCGCTGTCTCGGCGGGCGGTAGAGCTTCTGTTACACGAACAGGCAAGAGGAATATGTGTGGCTTTAGATGATCCACTAGAGAGCCCCTGGGTGCTCCCCTGCTCTTTGTAACTGTGGGTGGACACGTGCAGCAAATACCAAGCTGGGAAGACGCCTTAGGAATGAAGGTTTGGGTCACACCACCAGAAGAGCCACCGAGACCTGCTGAGGTGATAGCTGAAGGTGAGGGAAATTTAGACTGGATAATGGAGGAAGGAGATCATGAGTGCCAGTTATGGCCCAGTAGCAACTCCAACAATTCCCCCTCCTCTAAGTCTTCTCTTAAGACTGGGAAACAACCTTAATGTCCATTGACAGATGAATAAAGAAGATGTGTTACGTATGTACATATATACATATATACACACACACAGTGGAATATTAGCTATAAAATGAATAAAATAATGCCATTTGCAGCAACATGGATGGACCTAGAGATGATCATTTTAAGTGAGGTAAGTCAGAGAAAGACAAATATCATAGGATATCTCTTATATGTGGAACTAAAAAAAAATGATACAAATTTTATCTACAAACTGGAAATAGACTCATGGACATAGAAAACAAACTATGGTTACCAAAGGAGAAAGGAGGGGAAGGGATAAATTAGAAGTTTGGGATTAACAGGTACACACTACTATATATAAAATAGATAAACAACAAGGACCTATTGTATGTATATCCCAGGGAACTGTATTCAGTTTGTTGTAATAATCTATAATGGAAAAGAATCTGAATAAATATATATACACACACACACACACACACACACATATGTATGTATATGTATAACTGAATTGCTTTGCTGTATACCTGAAACTAACATTGTAAATCAACTACACTTCAATAAAAACAAAAAACCCCCCAAAATCTTAAATTTAAAAAACAAACAGAAAGACTAGGAGCCACGAGAACCATGGAAGAGCTGCTCCCCAAACTTATGTGGAAAAGTAGATTTATGCAGCTTAAGGGGTGGACTTAAGCTGCCATGGAAATGGGCCACTCAGATCTCCAGCTGTGGGGAGAGTAACTGACTAACACCCCTTTATATCCACCACCATGTTCACACAGAGGCCTTGTTTCGCCTGGGCTATTCCAGCTGCCATGGAGTGCAAGTGGGTACTAGTGCAGACCCATTCCTGTAGGTCATGGACTAACTAATGGACAACTTTGGCTCAAGGACTCCCCATCAACCTGGTCAAACTTTCTTCGAACTGTGTTGCAGTTTGAGACTCTTCCTACTCAAACCCCCTCCCTTCCTCCTCTTCTCATAGGTGTCATCCTGATCTGAAGCGTCTCAGCCTACTCCTGCTTCCTTTATGCTTCAAAACCTATAAATCTCTTACTCATCTAATCCCACCCTGGCATCTGCTTCTTGGAGGACCGTAAGTAACACTTGGTATGTAAAGCTCTAAGACTGAGTGAGATGGTCAAGGTTGTGAGTACAGATAGAAATCAGAAGGGAACGGAGCCCTGGGGCTCTCCAGCATTGAATGAAAAGAGAAGAGAAAATTAACAAAGGAGACTAAGAAGGGGTGGCTGGCGAAAAAGGAAACACCAAGAGCAAATGGTATTCTTGGAACGAAGTAAAGGAAGTGTACTAAGAAAAGAAATGATTGACCACATCAGGGATGCTGCCAGATCACGTAAACTAAGGATCAGGGATTTCACGAGATGAAGCTTATTGGTGACTTTGACAAGAGCAGTTTTAGTGAGGGGCATGGATGACGGCTGATTGAGGTGTGTTAAAGGGATAATACAAAAACCACTTCATGTTTTTGTACCCGGGATTTTTTTTAAGGAATCAGAGGTGCTAAGTATAGGCAACTTTATTGAGGTGCTAAGTATTGCAACTTTATTTGCAACTTTGTATTGCAAAAAGGAACTGAGAAATGGGGCAATCACTGGCAGGAGCACTGAGGTCAACAAAAGTATTCTTAAGATGTTCGAGATAACAGTATATTGGTATGCTGATAGGAGAGACCCAGGAAAGATTAAAATTTGATGATGTCAGCAGAGAGTGGAGCCCGGCTGGAGTGCTTGTTGAGTAGGTGAGAAAGGATGAGGTCATTGAGCGAGGAGCTCTTCGAAGAGTCTTCTCTCCAATTCCCAGCTTCTCCCAGGCCCAGGCCTCACCCGGGGACAGTTAAACTCAAGTCCCTGAAAAAGGACAGAATTTCCCACCCTTCCACAGAGAGCATTGCATCAGCTCAGGAAGTCACCACTACAATTTTCAGTTTGTATTTGATATCTAGCTTTCATAAAGCTAAGGCTTTTGTGATTTTTGGCTATCCTTTGAAACTAATTTAAAAACTAGCTATTTCATGTTTTTGTATCTGGAAATTTTTCTGGCTGTCCCAGTCTACCATCTTTCTGGAAACAGGAATCTCAGGAGTGATTTCTTTCTCAAATACAGATCTGATCAGGGTACATCTTCTTTTTTTTTTTTTTTTAAATTGAGTTATAGTCAGTCTACAATACCATGTCAATTTCTGGTGTACAACACAATTTTTCAGTCATACATGAACATACATACGCTCATCCCCACATTCTTTTTCACCATGAGCTACTACAAGATCTTGAATAGATTTCCCTGTGCTATACAGTATAAACTTATTTACCTATTCTATATATATATATTTTAAACTTTTTTATTGAGTTATAGTCAGTTTACAATGTATATATCTGTCAGTATATATAAATCTCAAACTCCCAGTCTGTCCCTACCCACCCTCTTCCCCCTCACAGCCACAAGTTTGTATTCTATGTCTGTGAGTCTGTTTCTGTTTTATATTTAATTTCATTTGTCTTCTCTTTTTTTTTAGATTACACATATGAGTGATATCATGTATTTTTCTTTCTCTTTCTGGCTAACTTCATTTAGAATGACATTCTTCAAGGACATCCATGTTGCTGCAAATGGCATTATGTTGTCATTTTTATGGCTGAATAGTATTCCATTGTATAAATATACCACAGCTTCTTTATCCAGTCATCTGCCGATGGACATTTAGGTTGTTTCCATGTCTTGGGTATTGTAAACAGTGCTGCTATGAACATTGGGGTGCAGTTGTCTTTTTGAATTAGGGTTCCTTCTGAATTTATGCCCAGGAGTGGGATTGCTGTGTCATATAGTAAGTCTGTTTTTAGTCTTTTGAGGAATCTCCATACTGTTTTCCACAATGGCTGCACCAAACTGCATTCCCGCCAACAGTGTAGGAGGGTTCCCTTTTCTCCACGCCCTCTCCAGCATTTATCATTTGTAGACTTTTGAATGATGGCCATTCTGACTAGTGTGAGGTATCCCTCATTGTAGTTTTGATTTGCATTTCTCTGATCAGGGTACATCTTTGATGGTTTACAGTTACCATCGCAATAAGATCCAGGCTTCTTATGATGACGTATCAGACCTGTTTCTTTCCTTTCTGGCTCCTGGCTGTCCATCTCTTGTAGCCTCAGGAAACACAAATAGTTCATAAGACTCACCGTGCTTTTCAGTGTCCCCTTGTCTTTGCATATGTTGCTCTCTTCCCTGGAGAGGCATCCCTCCTTCATAAATCTAAAACTTGCTTACCCTTTGAGACCCATTCAGGAGCTGATGCCTATGAGAAATCTTTCCATCTCCCCTTATCCCCAAAGCTAATTTATTTATTTTTTGTGTATGTGTTAATCATATGCTTATTTTTATAAATTATAGAGTTTGATATCTAGCAGACATACTGTCAGGCATCTTCTCTTCTGGTATGAGAATTCCCAAGGCTAGTTTAAATACTTGTCTCCTTTGCTCCCCCAGCTGGTGCTTAGCTCTGGGAAAGCTTTTCACCTTGAGTATCATTGGCTATTTACTTCTTGGTTTCCTCTTTCAAGTTAGTTTGTGGAATAAGGTTTTCTGTAGAAGTCATGTAAGTCCTCAAAATAGATTTAAATCACTGGAGAGGGAAATGGATCTTAATAATTTATTTCTATAAAAATATGTTTTATTGATTGCTAAAACCTTTATATAGTATTGACACAACTCAGAGAAATAAAGACTTAGAATTTCAGATCTGGAAAGAATCTGATCTAAGACTGTTAGAATTTCAGATCTGGAAAGAACTAATCTAGAGATTACTTAATCCATCTCCTTTATTCTCTGGATAAAAAAATATATCTTTCTTTGCACCAATTTATGTGTCAACCCCCAGTACATTAGAATGCCTCTTTCTACCCACTCATTCTCCCTAGCTTGGTGTCTTTAGCATCTTATATCTTTGATAGTATATTGGGTATATTTGTGTATATTTATAAGCAATTTATCTTCCTTCATTTGTGAAATGTCTGTTCATATCCTTCTCCCAGTTTTCATTGGGATGTTGATATTTTTCGTATTTATTTTTAAGTGCATTTTATAAGTAAAGGTATTAGCCCTTTATTTCTCATATATATTGCAAAGGTTTTTCTAGATTTTTTTCAACTTTCTTTAGAATGTCTTCTTCTGTAACAGTGGTCAAATACATCAGTTTTCCTTTCTAGTTTCTGACCTTGGTGCCATCCTAGGAATGACCTTCTTCACTCGAAGATTACAAAACTGCTCTGCATTTAACATAGTACATTTTAATATTATTTTTTTTACATTTCAGATTTTAGTCCACCTAATTTTTTTAATGATGTGAGAAAGCAGTCTAACTTTACTTTTTCTCATATTTTTTAGCGAATTGCTCCAGTACCCTTTCTCCAGTTTTAAATATTACTGATTCAAAATGAAGGCTCTAGCGTATTTTCATTAAGAGTGTAGAGTTGAGGGGGGCAGAGTGGTCTAGATTTGCTTGTTGAAGGCCAGCTCTGCCTCTTCCCTGCTGTTGTGAGGATTTATGGAAACAGTTAACGTGTGGCACTGGCACCAAGAGGGAACTGACTAACATCATTGATTGGGCACCATTATGACTTAGTAGTAGTAACAGCATTAATGGGGTTTTTTTTTGGACTCTATTTTATGCTGTTGATCTGTTCATCTTTACCTGTGCCAGAATTGTACTGCTTTAATTTCCTGTGGTTTTATAGAATATTTTAGTATCTAATAGGTAAAAATCCCCTGTGTGGACTTTAACTTTTTGTAAATAATTTTTAACATCTCTTTTATTGCACATGTAATAGTGCTTTTCATTGCTCCCTTTTCCCAAGTCATTAGTTACTATAAAAAGCATCTTAGTGCTTTTTTAGTATTTTTGGATTTAGTACGTAGGATTTTAATACTCAGAATGTAACTCTAACTCAGAATTTTAAGAAAAGATTGCAGACAATGGATTTAATAAGAAAAAGTTGAATGATTTAGAGTTATTTGGATTGGCTTGATGTACCATGAAGAAGAAATCGATGTATTTTCCATTGCTTCTGAGAACCAAATGAGGAAATAGGTTTAAACTGCAACATGGGTTTTAGTTAAACAAAATCAAAAAAAAATTTTTAAACTATAAGTCCGGCTAGGAAGTGAAGCATACTTCCAAAGAAAATATTAAATACTATTCCAGGATTTTAAAATGTTGTATATTCTCTCTCTCTGTCTCTCTCCCCACTACCCCACCCCCTTGACCCTTGTCCTACTGAGGGGAAGGGAACAAACCCCTGCTGATGGCTTGGGGGCTTTTTTACTTTATGATCACATGAATGTTAACTTTTAATGCAAGCTAACCTGCATTTTGGGGACTTTCCATGCATGTCAGGAACCAAAGTACTACCATCCTCATCAGCGAATTTTGTTTAACCGTAGTTTTCCACAATAATATACATTTCTTAACACAGTTGTTTTTCTTTGTTTTAATCAGCTTCTCTTGGCTTGTCATTGGTATTTCAAGCATACTACTGAATCATTTTCTCTTAAAACAAGGCTTTTCCCTTGTTTATATTCCGCACATAAGCTGTGGGGCAGGGAGTGGCAGGAAATGGTTCCTCACTAACCATTATCACTTAGTGCTCTGCCATTTCTTTTGCTGCATGTTTTTTTTTTATTTCACACACTGTCACTCTATTAATGCTTTTCTGAGCCTAATGCACTTTACTTATGCTGCTTTACATTTGGGGAAACTGCAAAATGCCACCAATGAGCTGGAAACAGAGGAATAATGGAGACTTAGAGGACTGCAGTTTCTGGAAAGTTCTTAGTTTCCAGTAACTTCACTGCTTTGGAATAGCACCAACCAACCAAATGTTATCTAGAATTAGTCTTACAGTGGGTATTGTGTGAGATTCAAAAGAAATATTTATTAATTTAGTTATTCATTCATCATTTAGCAACTATTTTTTTTTTTCTTTTTGAGAGCCACCTGTTAAGTGCAGGGTACATACTGAAAAGAAACTACACATAAAGTTTTCAGTCTAGCAGGGTTAGCAGACGTAAATGTTATGAGTGCTGTGAAAAAAAAAGAGGTATCAAATTTATTTATTCAACCACACATCTCTTGACCCCCTCTTGCTTTGTGCAAAGCACTAGTGTTAACATAAATCTAGACGTGGATTGGCAGGGGCTTCCAGCGTGAGGAGTTGAGTGACAGCTAAAGTGTAGCGACTTTCTGAAGTTGTAGGTAAATGAGTTGCCTTTCTAGTTGGTACATGAGCCAAATATCACCGAGGAGGCAATGGCAGACATTTCCCTCCTGTCTTCCTACTGCCTGCTACCTTGAGAGCTGTATATCACATGGACTGTCATTTCAAGGGGGGCAGTAGGAGCAGCTAGGGAAGCCACCTCAAGCTGGAAGGTAGGGAAGTCAGCTGAAGGGCCCGCAGTGGCAGTGGAGGGAGAAGGAGGCAGAGAGAGAAATCCTCCAGGATTTCTGAACAGGCCAGGGAATGTTCTGAACAGGCCTGGGTGGGGGATAAGTGTAGGTCTCTATAGCCATGTTTGCCCCCTGTGCTGTGAAAGTGGGAGTTTTGATCCAACTTAGGTCTAAGCCCTAAAGCTCATCAAGAACCATGCTTTCCCTCCCCTCAACCAACCATTCACCCAATCAGCCGTCAAATCAACCAACCCAAAACTGACATTTCTCACGTTGACTGGCCTTTCACCTGGAGCTCTTCCTCCATTTTTCTCCCCTTCTGATTTATTTTCAACCTTGGATGCACATTGGAATTATCTGAGGAGTGTTTGAAAATACAGATGCTTGACTTCCATCCCCAGAGATTCTGATCGAAATGGTCTGAAGTACGGCCTGAGCATCAAAATTTTTAAAAGCTCCCCAAGTAATTCTAATGTACTAACAAGGCTGAGACTCATTAGCCTTAAAAATAATGTGATCAATGCAGCATCTAATTCACTAAAGGAAAGAGAGCAGTGCTAATCGTGCTCATCTATTGGTTAGGGAAAAAAACTGCAAACTTAAACTTTAAAACCACAAGGTTTTAAATAAATATTTTGTTTAGAATGTCTATAAAGAGTTCCCAGGGAAGAATGTGAACATAGCAGTGGCTGGGAAGTGGTCCTAAGAGACCAGGGTCTGCAAAGAGCAGGCTGAAATGTGGTGCAGCTTGTTCACAGACAGCCTCCCACACTAGGAAGGACATGCTCCCAGGGCCCTATTCTAAGATCCCAAAAGAACGGGCTGCCACTGCCAAGAAGTATAATATGCAGGTGGAAGACTATGAGCTGTAGTTGGATGATGGCATGGGGTATGGCAACCACCCGAAGCTCCCAGACAGCTCCCAGCAGGAGAGGGCTCCGTGGTACGATGGGGACCGTCCAGTCCTGAGGTTGAACTTGGGTGAACCGAGGCAGTGGGACCTGGACATGTATATCAGGAACCGTGTGGACACGTATCCCAAGCCTGTTTGTTGGAATCTCGCATGTATGCAGCTCTTCGGCTTCGGAACCTTTACATGATTCATGTTTTCGGTCGGGGAGAGTTACCCCACCTACCAGCCTGGGGGGCCAAGGCAGCATCGTTATACTAATCTGTGCCTGAAGGGAGTCCACAACCCCACCTAGGAGCCTGTGCTGCTGGCTTACTATGAGATCTGAGGGCCTTTGTGGGCTCTGTCATCCCTAGACACTTCCCCCTAATGAAATCCCGAGTGAAACTTAGTGCTATGGAAGAAGAAAAGAAAAGAAAAAGGGAAAAGAGTTTCCAATCCAATTATGGAGCAGTCCTGTAGAAACCCAAATCTAGAAGGAAGCAGTACCATATTAACTCTGTGGTAGTGTTGTGGACTGAATGTTTGTGTCCCTTGAAAATTCGTATGTTGAAATCCTAACTCCTAAGCTCAGGAGGGGGGCCTTTGAGAGGTACTCAGTTCATGAGGGTGGAGGCCTCACGAATGGGATTACTCTTAGGAGAGAGACCCCAGAGAGCTCTCTTTCCCTCTTTCTACCATGTGAGGATGCAGTGAGAGGATGGCAGTCTGCAGCCCAGAGAGGACCCTCATTAATATCTAGTTGGTTGCAGGAGCTGTTTGTTGCTTAAGCCACCAGGTCTGTGGCATTTTTGTTCTAGCAGCCCACGCTGACTAAGACAGGATGTGACAATTAATCAGTGAAGTTGGCATAAGGGAAGGTGAAGAATTAGAAACAAGCATTACCATGTTGGATTTATCAGGAAAAATGCACATTTGGAGAATGCTTGCCCAGGCTTTTATAAGAAATATTATATGATTTAATCAGTTTCTTCATTTGGGCATCTGGACAAGGGATGGTTTAATGAATGATTTACTAAACAGTGATAGAGAGACAGTTCTATGAGGAGTTGACTGCCTTCTTCAGGTATCTGAAAGATTGCATCATAGAATGAAGATTAGATTTATTCTTTGGAGCCAGAGGGAAGAATAAGGATCAAAAAGGAAATGCTATATGGAAGCGTATTCCCAGTCAACATAAGGGGAGAGATGTTACCTTTTCAAAACAATGCCCAGTAGTGGAGTGGATAGCCCGAGGAGGTAGAGATTCTTTACTCAGGAAATGTTAAATCAAAGATGGAAAAGTCCTTTAGTGGTTATTCCATATGTGAGAAATGTGCATATATTAGAGAGATGGTAGGAAGGGAGAGTCCTGGCCTCCATAAGCCAAAATGAGGTGAATGCTCATGTTTAAACATGGACATATGTATAACACATGTTTACCAGTACTTAAAAAAAATAGAACTTAGATTTTTCTTCATTAAAAAAACCCCTGAAGTGAGAAAACAGAATGCAGCCAAGGTTGAGGGTTGGATGCCATGAAAGTCAGGACATGGGTCAACTTCCTCCACATCTCCATTCCTTGCACTGCTCAGTGTCACTTAGAACAAGTGGCCTGCGATAGGGTGGGCAATCTACCAGGTTCATACAGAGGAGGAGCTTGGGTCAGCCATCAGAAGACCCAGGCAAAATGCAATGTGTGAACCCTGCTCCTTGACCCTTGAGTCTCCATATGATCATGCTGCCTTCTTCTGTCTAAGCCTTACCCTCACCTTCAGGTCAGGTTCTGCTGCAGAAGGCCATCTGTGTTAAGTCCATTACTCTGGCCCTCCCCTCTCCAAATTCCTCTCCACCAGATTCCCTCCCAAACTTTCCAGTCTGCTTCATCTCCAAAGATAATGATCTGAGAAATTTATATTAGTGTTTTAAGTGACCTTTTGCTGGCCTATCCTTAGGAAACAAGGATGTCAGTGGAGGTGGTTTGGAATATGTTCAGTGGGTCTGGAGGGCAGAGGTTGTGAGCATACCTTCTTCTTGTCCTCAGCCCTAGGGCCAGGCCACCCTGAAGCCCACTTACAAGATTGCTAAATTTTGATTAGATTTATGGGCATAGAGATAAAAAAGAGCTGTCCTTCTTAGCCATGGATTTCTTTCCTTCACAAAACTGGGCAAGTTATAGACATTGTTTCTGTGTTATATCAGAAGAAAATAACTTAACATTTATGAAAACAATTCCCACAGAAAGTTTGGCTCTAGCTTGAAAGAGAAAGTAAAAAATGGCACATCTTCTAAGTAGCAGAAGGAATATTTGTGTTCATAGATGGGTATCATCTGTTTCTTGTAATGAACACTCACCCGTGCAACAGCCCAGAGGCCTTAAGTTTTCTTAAGAATTTTATTTCAGTGGAGTACCATAAAAGAATCAAACTTGAGAAGAAAGTAGCAATAAATTTTCTTCTGTCTGGGAAAATTGTTTCACTCTTGCTTTTTAAATTGAAATATAGTCAGTTTACAATGTTGTGTCAGTTTCTGGTGTATAGCATAATGTTTCAGTCATACATATACATACATATATTCGTTTTCATATTCTTTTTCATTACAGGTCACTACAAGATACTGAATAGAGTTCCCTGTGCTCTACAGTAGCACCATGTTGTTTATCTATTTTATATATAGTAGTTAGTATCTGCAAATCTCAAACTCCCAATTTATGCCTTCCCACCCTCTTCCCCCCTGGTTGCCGTGTTTGTTTTCTATATCTGTGAATCTGTTTCTGTTTTGTAAATAAGTTCATTTGTGTCCTTTTTTCTTTTTTTAGATTTCACATGTGTGTGATATCATATGGTGTTTTTCTTTCTCTTTCTGGTTACTTCACTTAGAATGACAATCTCCAGGTCCACCCATGTTGCTGTAAATGGCATTATTTTATTCTGTTTTGTGGCTGAGTAGTATTCCACTGTAGAAGATACCACAACTTCTTTATCCAGTCTTCTGTTGATGGGCATTTAGTTTGCATGTCCTGGCTATTGTAAACACTGCTGCTATGAACATTGGGGTGTGTGTATCTTTTTGAATTAGAGTTCCCTGCAGTTATATGCCCAGGAGTGGGATTGCTGGACCACGTGGTAAGTCTGGTTTCCTAGTTTTCTAGGAATCTGGGAAGATTTTTAAAATCATTTTTTCCCTGTTCTTTAAATTCTTTTACAGGCTTTATCTGAATTTTGTAAATCAGACTTCTCTCCCTCCCCCAATAGCAGAAATAGGTCTTTTCTGTGTGGAGGTGTTTTTTCCTCTTCCTTTGGGGATCAACCCTCAAGACAGGATGTGGGTAAGAATACCAAACATCTGAGAAAGTCAGCTGCAAATAGTTTATTTCCCCTGCCCTAGTCAAAGACTAGCAGTCAAATACAAATTAAAATTTCCTTCTCCTCAACAATGAAAGAAAAACATTGAATTACTAACAAAGATGGTGCAGTTGCTTTGGGTTTTTTTTAATGAGGCTCCTGAGAATCAACCCAACGGAAGCATTTCAATTCACTTGAATGAGAAACGTGTTTAGTATCAAAAGAGCCCACTGGTGTGAAAGGTACAATCTCAGAAGTTGGCCAGTTACCGTGGCACACTTACTGGTTACTTTGTGCAATGTAGATTTGAAGTACAGTGGTGAAAACATTAAATGTGACATTTGAAAGAAAAAAAAACCACCTCTAGAAATTCATCTGGGAAATTTTGCCTGGTTGGTAATTGGAAGAGTAATGCCATACACATGCCCCACCCCCACCCCAGCCTAATGCTCCCTTTGGCCTCACACTTTTGCTTTCACAGGCACTTATGACAAACTTGAAAGGGGACTTATAGTGAGGTGGTAGTGTCCCCAAATTGCATTCTTTGAGGAGCATGGCAGCCAGTAAGAGTTATCACCTGAAGGTGCATGTTTCCCTTGTGATGTGTTCCCGGGTTGGCCAAGCCACAGAGACTGAGCAGGAAGATGACCCACTGGCATATAGGTAGGCAGGTTCACTCCTGATTACATAGAACAGAGCAGGGCTGTCTAACTTTTGTGTATTTATGAATCATTGGGAATCTTGTTAAAATGTAGGTTCTAAATTCAGTAAGCTTCTGGAATAGAGTCCAAGAGTCTGCATTTCTAGCAAGCTCCTGAGTGAGGCAGATCTACTGCTCTGTGGCACAGAAGAGCATCTCACCCTGACCTCCTCTTCCTACCACCTTCCCATCAAAGAATTTTAGTACTGGAAGGGATCTTGAATATCTTGTCTAATTATCCCTAAAATATCAGCCTATGGAGTGTCCTCATCTGAATCACTAGCAAAGCTTTAAAAACCTAGATCCCCAGAAGTTCTGATTCAGTCCCAGGCATCTGTATTCTTTCAAAGCTTTCCAGGTCAATTGGAGGAGAAAAAAGGCTTTGGACTATTAACTGTCTCATTTTATAAAGAAGGAAGTCATGTGAATGGTTACATGACTTGCCCAACAAGACCTAGTTAGCAATGCATCAGGATTAGAACTTAGAGATGCTTTCCAGCCCACCACCCCACTGTTTCCTCCTTGGCTGCCCAAGACAGTTGCTTCTGCTAAGAAAGAAAAGCAACTGCCCTGCTCTGAGTGAATGATTCTGAAGTATAAAATAAAAGCCAGGTCCAGTGCTGTTTAATGGGGTGCCATTTCACCCAGAACATTTTCCTCTGCTGGAGGCAAGCCCAGAGAGGTCTCATGTACATTTGTTTCTATCTGACTCTGAAAGGAAGCTGCATGCAGCAATGCACTGTGGAAATGGAAATGGAAATGTTTCACATCATAGTCCCCTAGGAGATAACTTCAAACTATAAAAAGTTTTTGATCCTGGATGTTTTTGACACCGAATGAAAATATCATTGCTTTCCATGGTTTCCATAGAATCAGCAATCCTGAAACTAACATGTTATAATCCTTTCTTCTTAGAACTTGAAGCTTGCATGTGAATTTTCATCTCACGTGCCGTAACTCTGGGGACAGGTTGCCTTTATATGGTCTCTGATTTTCGGTGAAACACTGAAACTTTGCTCAAAATCAACGTCCTCCTCACTGAGCTGTGCCAATTCAGAGAGTGGTACTGTGGTGTGGGTTTTTCCTGCAGTCTGGGTAATTCCTGCTTTACCATTTTGGATTCTTTCTCTTTGCAAAGAAGAAAATCTCTATTAATGTTAAAGAAAAGTGTATGCTGGTCTTGTTCCACATAAACAAGCTTGTTGTACGGTTGAGGAAGTTTCTGTGCTTTCAGAGTTTTTTTCCTGCAGTATCCCCATCCTAAAGCGACACTGGGCTTCTCTGACAATTAGAGACTCCAGCCTCTGGTCACCCCCCAAAGGAGTTTCCTAGTAAACAGGACATCTTATGACCTATCCTTAGTTTCTCTGCTGGAGACAAATCTGTTCTCATCCTATAAATTCTGCCTTTAGTGAAAAGATAAACATAGAAAGAGCCTTATTCAAGTGAGTTTTCTTTCTCCAGCAACTTTTAAGCAAGTGGCCTAAGATTAATTCTTGCTTGAAGATGCTGAAAACACTGGCTTTCAGCAGGTGCATTCCTTATGCAGTGAACTGAGCCCAGACTAATAGTGAGTTGCTTGAGTGTCAGGCTTAGCAAACCTCTGCATGGTCAGGTGTCGTAGAGAGCTTCATGCTTCCCATCCTTGTAATGGACTATTTAAAATGATAGGAGATATGTAAAAGCACTCAGTAAGCTGTAAACCCTAATTAAAGGGTTAGCTGTAATTGAAATAAAGCTATAAACCCTTACAAGCTTATGCACAGCAAAGGAAACCATAAGTAAAACAAAATGACAACCTACAGAATGGGAGAAAATTTTTGCAAATGATGAAACTGACAAAGGCTTGATCTCCAGAATATATAAGCAGCTCATATGACATAATAAGAAAAAAACAAACAACCCAATCCAAAAATGGGCAGAAGACCTAAACAAGCAATTCTCCAACGAAGAAATACAAATGATCAATAGGCACATGAAAAAATGCTCAATATCACTAATTATCAGAGAAATGCAAATCAAAACTACAATGAGGTATCACCTCACACCAGTCAGAATGGCCATCATTCAAAAGTCCATAAATGACAAATGCTGGAGAGGCTCTGGAGAAAAGGCAACCCTCCTACACTACTGGTGGTAGTGCAGTTTGGTGCAGCCACTGTGGAAAACAGTATGGAGATTCCTCTAAAGACTAGGAATAGACTTACCCTATGACCCAGGAATCCCACTGCTGGGCATATATCCAGAAGGAACCCTACTTCAAAAAGACACCTACATCCCAATGTTCCTAGCAGCACTACTTACAATACCCAAGACATGGAAGCAGCCTAAATGTCCATCAAGAGATGACTGGATAAAGAAGCTGTGGTAGATTTATACAATGGGATACTATTCAGCCATAAAAACCAACAACATAATGCCATTTGCAGCAACATGGATGTCCCTGGAGAATGTAGAATGTCATTCTAAGTGAAGTAAACCAGAAAGAGAAAGAAAAATACCATAAGAGATCGCTCATCTGTGGAATCTAAAAAAAAAAAAAAAAAGAACATAAATACAAAACAGAAACAGACTCACAGGCATAGAATACAAACTTGTGGTTGCCAAGGGGGCGGGGGATAGGAAAGGACAGACTGGGATTTCAAGATTTGTAGATACTGACAGACATACACAGAATAGATAAACAAGATTATACTGTATAGCACAGGGAAATATATACAAGATCTTGTGGTAGTTCACAGGGAAAAAATGTGACAATGAATATATGTATGTTCATGTATAACTGAAAAATTGTGCTCTACACTGGAATTTGACACAACATTGTAAAATGACTATAACTCAATAAAATAAAGTTAAAAAGAAAAAAAAAGAAAGGCTTCTTTCTTTCTCTCTCTATCTGTGTGTGTCAGCCATGGGTTGACAGGAGGGCTCTGCTTGTCACAGTCACTTAGGGGACAAGGCTGGAGCTGAGGGAGGCTTCCTCTGAACATGTGCTGCCCTGATCGCGGAGGGAGGGAAGAGCTGGCTGGAGTTTGAGTACTTGCAATTAAGTGCTTCATCCTGGAAGTAATGCATCCATTCTGCTTGCATTTCATTGGTCAAAGCAAGCCACGTGGCCCCGCCTAACTTCTTGGGCCAGGGAAGTAAAGGGGAGTAGAGAAATAACAAAATCCCGCAGTCCTTCAGAAGAGGAGGGTCTGCACGAGCCCTGATTTTTCCATCATAAACTCTTTTGATGTCCCTGGAATCCTGGGAGAGTTAAGTTTCCTGAAGGAGTGAGAAAAAATCATTCTAATCGTCCTAAGGATGAGCCCATTGATTTCTAACACAGCAGAAGAACAAAAGTTTGGGTTTTTCACATCCTGCTGCAGTTTGAGCACCACAACTACCCATCAGGGTTAGGAGGACACAGCCAGCCTGGAGCTAATGTGACCAGGATATCATGCCGCCGAAACCAGTATGGCAGGCAATACGCTCTCTGGACATTCCTGGCTGTGACTGGCCTCTACACCCATTCCCAGGGATCCTGAAGCAGGAACAGGAATCCGTGCAGGTAGACCATGATGCCTGCAACTGTGGAGGGGTAGATCCCTCACAAAAGTGGGGCCTGACAAATCAGGACTGTACACCTACCATTCTGGAACTGACAACACTTCCAAAGGAATGCATAAATCCCATTGGGAATGGCCTGGGAACTGAGACACCAATTCGCTCAGTCCTTGGTGAGCAGCACTCTCAGAGATGGATGTGGAAGGGTTCTCTCCTCTGGCCTCGGTAAAATGATTCTTTTTACATAGTTTATCTGCTTGGCTCACGCTTTTTCCCTGGATATGGAGAGGTTTTTAAGTGCTTTGGGTTTAAAATGTCAAATACAGTGTGGATTGAGTCTCAGTTCTTTTGCATGAGTTGAGTAAAGAGCATTGCATATGGTACCTTGAGCAGTCCAATTCAGTAGAAAAATCAATTCAAATGATTTTTTTCATGTTGAGTGAAACACATAACCAACAAATGAACTACCATGTCCATTTCCCCAGTGACAATTTTCAGAAAGTGAAAATACATAAAATATATGTATAAAGTTAAGGAATTTTACAGGCTTTATCTTGTTTAAGTTACCATCTAACAGATTGTGTAACTGAGACCAGACATAGAAACCATCTGTGTGCACTTTGGGGTAGGAAGAATATGAAACAAGGTAAGAAGAAAATTCCTTGTTATCACAGGAGTCTGGAAGCTCAAGTATGATTCCTCTGAGATTAAAACCACCAATATGCCTATTTTGGGGTTTTTTTTGATATTTTTTCCTGTATGGCTGGAAACTAAATTATTTTCTAAGATCCAGAATTCTTGCAGGCACGTAACAGAGGCTAAGTGTTATGCAATCGAGAGTTTTCCATTTAGAATTGTGTATTATTTGGAATGCCTTCAGATGCAAGTAACAACATATCCTATTAACAGTGGCTTAAACTAAAAGCATTTAAGTATTATTTAATAAGAATTCTACGGGTAAGTGATTCCAGAGTTGACAAGTGGCTCAACAATGTCAAGCTGTTAGCATGTTTACGATTGTCTTGGGTTTTCTTTAAGATCACAAGTTAGTTGAAATAGCTTCAGATGTCTTGTTCACACATAATAACATTCAAGAAATAAGGAAGGGATGACCGGAAAAGTGTGGCTCTCTCATTTTGCACCTTTCCTATCAGGAGAAAAATCTTGCCCACACACCCCAGGCTTCTCCTTACAACTCATAGGAAGAATGGGTCAAAAATCCCCCCTCACAGACCTCTTGCTGTCAAAAGGAAACAAATAGGATTGTTATAACTGGTTTAGACAAATTATGATTTATCCTCTGTGACTGGGTTCCTTGCCTTCTACAAGGCAGAATAAAGGCCCCTTGAAGATGTTTATGTCCTAGTCCCTGGAACCTCTGAATATGTTACCTTCCATGGAAAAAGGGATTTTGCATTTGTGGTTAAGTTAAATATTTTGAGATGGGGAGATTATCCTAGGCTATCCAGTGGTGCCCAATGTAATCACAGGGGTTCTTATAAAAGGGAGGCAAGAGAGTTAAAGTCAGGGAAGGAGATGATGGAAGAGACTGTAGTGATGTGAAGCCACAAACCAAGGAATGCTAGTAGCTCCTGGAAGCCAGGGCAAGGAAACAGATCTTCCCCTAGAGCCTCCAGAAGGCATATTGCCCTGGTGATTCATTTAGACTTCTGACCTCTGGAATTATAAGAGAATAAGTTTGTGGTGTTTTAAGCCACTAAATTTGTGTTAATTTGTTACAACAGCAATAGGAAATTAATATACCTCAGAAACAGAACTGAGATTGTGTTATCAAAAGTGAAGTGGGAATAGCTGTGGGTAGATAACTTAGAGTTCTTCCTAGACTCTGGGAGAAGAGGCCGAGTCACTGCAAGGCACAGTCTAGTGTGTCCTGGATAAGGAAAACAGTAGGTGTAGCTTACAGATTGATGGGTCTGGAGTAGATGTTTGAGTGACAGCACTGGTGGGCCTAACTCATCTGACTTGAGCACAGTATGACTGAGCTGTACTTGGGGTCTAAGATTACTAGATCCAGTTGTCTGAAGAGGGGTAGCAGTCTTTAGAGAATCATCCAGGACAACAGAACAAGCTAGGACTGAAGAGGGGAATTAAACTTCTGTAAAAGGCAGCCTGGAGAATAAGTCCTCAGCGGATTGGCATGTTGGAAAAGATAAAGCAAAGATTTTAGACAATTAATGGGGATTTTATTTAGCCAGGATCCAAAAAAGTCATTCTACCCTTTACTGAAGACAATGCTGTGGACCTTGCTTCCTTCAGGATAGCTAGTCCTCTAATCTTAGGATGTGGCTCTTGTCTTCAAGGTCCGAGATGTCTGTTGATAGCCCAGCATCTCATCTGATTACAGGAAAGCAGGAGGAAAGAAGGGAAGAGGGGAAGGCTTTCTTCATTTTAAGGAGACATCCCAGAAGTTCTATATATCACTTCTATTTACTTTTCATTGACCGGAACTTATTTACATGGCTAAATGAATGTAGTTACAAAGGAGACTAGGAAATGACATTTTTTTCAGCTGGATAGTAAGGCACTCAATTAAAATTAGAGTTCCTGTACAAACTTCTAGTTATGAAATAATTAAGTACTGGGGATATAATGTACAATATGATGACTATAATTAGCACTGCTGTATGGTATATTTGAAAGCTGCTAACAAAGTAGATCCTAAAAGTTCTTGTCACAAGGGAAAAAATCTGTAACTATATGAGGTGATGGATGTCAGCTAAACTTATTGTGGTAATCACTTCACAGTATATGTCTGTCAATTCATTATGCTGTACACCTCAAACTTATTCAGTGTTGTATGTCAATTACATCTCAATAAAACCAAAAAAATAGAGTTTTTAAGAAAAAAAGGGGGAGAATAGATATTAAGTCAGAACTAACAGTCTGTCATGGAGAGTAACTATAGCTCTCTATAACTGGGTTTTGAAGAAGACGTCAATTTTCTTGACAGCATAAACAGTTAAGGAAGGAGTCTGTTTTTTATTTCTATTAATATTTAGTAAGGTGCATCCTATTTTCAAAGAAATGTCAGGATTACCAATTAAATATGTTAGCCTGAACACAGACTTCTTTCTGCTCTCTCTCCAAACTCCACTAGGATGACACTGAATCAATTCAAATAGCAAGTGAGAGTGAGGTAGCTTTCTGAAATCAGGAGGATTTAGTGAAAGATTTCCTACTGAATGGCCAGATCTCTTCCTATTATCTTTCTCCTTTTGGCTCTGCAAATGCTGGCTGTTTGATTTATTACCTCTTGTCCCCTCTTCCCATACCCTACTTCCACCAGGTAGGAGATTGGAAGTCTTTCTGGAGAAAATGACTGGTTTGTGAAAATATATTAACTTGAAAATACTTAACTTAGCCATGCACAAAATTAAAGGAAAAGAATAGATTACAAGGTGTAAATATATGGGGTAAGAAACATGGACAAAAAAGAACTTGGTTGAAACAAGTATTTCAGAGTCAGAGTTAAGTTGTTTGCCTCATGTTAATGAGATATGGATAATTAAGGAATTCTTATATTTGAGTGTATCAAGAACAAGATGGACACAGTTATTGAGTCAAAGGGGCAAAATTCTCTTTTAGTTTTTTAGTTTACACATGCTTTGACTCTTTAAAATATAATTATACTTTCTCTTATATTTTTGCTTATTGAGGGCAGAGAGTCTCCATTTAACTTTTAAATACAATAGTTGTGGTAATTTGTAATCATGATACTAAATATCCTGTGGAAAATTCTATTTGCTAATGTTTGTTCACTTAAGTTGTAAACTTTTCCTCATGGAAAATTGAATTTTCTGTGCTTTTTTCTTAGAAGTAAAGCACTGATCATCACCATACTTGTCTTGTTATAGTTAACTTTACCAGCATACAAAGCCATGCAAATACCTGAGATAGTTCCTTGTTATAGTTGTGTGAGTGAAAAATAAAATGGAGTTTATAAAATATTCATTTCTAAAACACAACTCAAAATCTCATTCTTATACAAACTCAAGAGAAAAGAGCTACGAACACTGACACAGGGTGATCCTCTGAAATGCAAGCAACATTGGCCTGGTCACCCTTTAAGAAAGTGGCCAGTCCCCATCAGGCAAGCCCTGCCTATGCACACAGAGCTTCCAATCACTTTTTTTTATTACATCCATGGGACATCTAGATACAGAAAACAAAATAATCAAGGCGAAACCTCCCAGAGGAAGCTAGGACAATGCAACAGCAGAATACTTTAGGTTAGAGGAGATATGCTTTGCATAATAAAATTATTAAGATTTTGTATAAAGATGGATTATTCAGAAATAGCAAAAAAAAAGGCTTTTTAGAAATTAAAAGTAAGATAGCACATAAAAATTTAAAGGGTTGGAATTTAAAGCTGAGGATACCACCAACCTTCGATTGTAAGTGGAGCAAACAGACTAAGAGACAGACAATAGGAGAGTAAAGGAAACAAAATTAAAGATCAATCCAGGAAGTCCAACATCAGTCTAAAAGATATGGAATCAAGAGAGAACAAGAGAAAATGGAGGGGAAGAAGCTATCAGAGAAAGAATACAAGACAATTTTCCTGTCTTCTAAAATTTCAATTTTAACTGAAGGATAAAAGTTTTCAAATTTAAAGTGTCCACTGAGAACCCAGCACAATGGTTGAAAAAGGTCACTCCAAGGCATACCTTAAGAAATTTTATGTCACCAAGGTTAATGCCATAGCTTTTGACTTCTTGACTTCGACATTGGAAATTAGATGAAAATGAAGCAATGCCAAATCAACATTCGGAGGTGAATGAATTTCATCCTCAAACTATCAATTAAGTATGAGTATAGAATAAAAACGGTTTTAGACGTGCAACTTTTCAAAAACTTTACCTGTCACACAGTTAAGGATACTCAAATACAAAGAGAGTTCAAGGAAAATGCTCAGAATCCAAAGCAGGAAACACCTTAGGCCTCGTGGGAACTAGAAAGTAACTAGGCCACAACCTTCTCTGTCTTTCTCTGTCCCTTTCTGTTGCTCTGGTCTCTTATCTCTGCATACCTTTCTCCTCTCAATAGAGACCACTTCTGTGAGTCTTTTCATTTCCTGGCTTGATTGAGATTCTGACTTTGCTGATGCTGATAGGGAGAAAATGAAGTGAGGGTGGTTCTTGAATACCTTCTAACTAATCAGCAAAGACAAATACAGATTTAAGTTTCAGAATAATCCAGAGAAGCCATGAATCATTAAAGACCACAGTGCTAGTTTGCATGTTACAACTTGAGGTGAATGGCAGAAGCTAATAATTGTTCCCCAGTATCTACTCTCTTCTTCTTTCTTTTAATAATCAAACTCCCACATTTAACCTCGGCACATGACTGCCCAGCTAGAGACATATCTAGGCCTCTAATGGAACTAGATGGGTTGCCATTGACCAAGTTTGGGTCAATGGAATGTTAGCAGAAGTGATGTGTCCACTTGTAAGTAATGTCTTGCCTTTCACTGCCTCTGTATCCCTTCCCACAAATATAGCTTAGCCATAAGATTAGGATTATGTGAAACAGCACTAATTCCTTTAAAGTCAGGATTTAAAAGGAATTCTTGTAATCATAACTAGACAGAAAAAATGTGAAAGCAACTTACAGAATATGAATATATCTGACAAGACGGACTCACTACCCTAATGTAGTTTAACATGTATATTCATTAATGTTTTTAGGGTAAAAGTATTCTAAATATTCTTCAGTTTTTATTCTTGTTGAATAAGACAAAATAGCTAGTTCAGTCTGTCTCTTCAAAGCAGCCGTCCACAAGGGTCTACTTTCTTGAAGTTCTTTAATAAACTGCTAATTGGGACATAGTCTCTTGGCTTCAGCTACAGTTTTTAGCCAGGGCTGAATTTTAAAATATGTGCCTTATAATTTTTCTGTTTCCAAAAGAGACAGGTTCTAATCCTAAAGAAAATAAGGTCAATTATGGGGAGCTTAAAAAGCTTGTCACAGGACAGAGTTGAAGGGGAAAATTAATCAGTCTTCTCTTCTGTAGGGCCTGAACTGTCCTCCCAGCTGTCCCCTTTATGTCTGAGCTTTCTGCATTTCACTGGATAAACTAAAGGATAAAAAATTAAGAACAACTCATTTTTTTTAAAAAGTACCAAAATTTACTCAAGAGAAATGAAAATATATATTCCTATGAAAGCTTATATATTAATATTTAGAGTAGCTTTATTAATAATCACCAAAAACTGGGAACAAGCCAAAGTCTCTCAACTGCCAAATGGATAAACATTTCACTCAGCAATAAAAGTAGGATAAACTACTCTGCAACAAAGAGGAATGATTATCGATATATGAAATGATATGGGTTCATCTCAAATGCATTATGCTAGGGAAGAAAGCCAGATTCAAAAGGCTATCCATGGGGTTATTCCACTTATATTACATTCTGAAAAAGGCAAAACAATAGGAATAGAAAAAAATCAATGGTTGCCAAGGACTGAGAGGGAAGGATTGACTACAAAGTTCAACACAAAGGAATTTTGGTGGGTAATGGAAGAATTCTGACTTGATTCAGGTCATGGTTACACAACTCTAAGCATTTGTTAAAACTCATAGAACTCAAAACTGAAAAGAATAAATTTAACTGTATGTAAATTAAGAAAAAATAAAAGAAAAATGCAAAGCTTAAGAAAGGATAAAATTAAAAACTTGTTAGAATATAGCCTATAAGATAAATGCTATCCGTGGGTATTCTGTTCTTTTTTAAATTGCATTTTAAAATTATTTCAATATTTACTCTTATTTTTATTAAAAAATAAAACACAGATATATAAAACCACACACAACAAATGCATGACTTAATGAATTATTATAAGATAAATATTCTTATAAGCAACAAGGTCAAGACAGAACTTTCCAGCCACCCAAGGAGCCCCCTTTGTGCCCCATTCTGATAACAAGCCCTCCCTCCCACCATTGGTAGCTCCCATCCTGACTTTTACAGTAATCACTTTCTTGTCTTTCTTTATGGTTTTATCACTCTTTATAGTTTATCACTTTGTGCATCCTAGCCACAATAACGTAGACTTGTTCCTTTTGGAAGCTTATCTCTTTTAAGTCTCTTATAATCTTTAGTTTCTCTTTCTATCCCATTTGTTTCCAAACAATTTATCTGTTGAAGAACCTGGGCCCTTTGGCATGCAGTTGTTCCCAGTCTGGTTGTTGCTGCCTGCATGTTCCCAGTGAAACTTAACATGTCCCTTTGTCCCCTGTATTTTCTACAAGCTGTTGGCTGAATCCAGATCTGACTCAGGTTCCAACCCCTTGACAAGGACATGGGTGGTCCTTCGTTCTTTCATCAGGAGTCTTTCTCATTGAAGATGGCAAATTGATTAATCAAAATTCACAAAGCTAAATAAAATATATTTAAATAATTAAACTTTTAAATGATATGCTTTGTTAATTTGTAACATTTATATTTTTGAAATTTTAAGCCTTAAAATTGCCCTGCAACTTTTGGGACATCCTCTTATAATATAAAACCAAAGTACCACATGTGTTCATAATGATACTTCTGATTCAAATTCAGGACTCTGTCTCTTCATTTCATTACATTTGTATGTCCTTTTGTCTATACCCAAATTTCTGGTTCTCAAGGACACTAGCGATGATAGAATTACGATGTCAGTCTTTGAGTATTCTTAAGTATAACATTATGCATGTATAGTACACAATCTTGTGAAATCTATTCTTTGATTTAGAGACACAACTAATGAAATTCATATTGTATTGTTAAACTGTTTCAAGACCATATATGTGGAAATAAATTATCCCCCTCACTTTTTTTTTTAATATATATATTTTTTATTGAAGTTAGTCAGTTTACAATGTTGTGTCAATTTCTGGTGTATAGCATAATGCTTCAGTCATACATAAACATACATATATTCATTTTTATATCCTTTTTCATCATAAATTACTACAAGATATTGAATATAGATATCTGTGCTATACAGTATGAACTTGTTTATTTTATATATATTAGTTAGTATCTGCAAATCTCGAACTCCCAATTTATCCCTTCCCACCCTCTTCCCCACCTGGTAACCATAAGTTTGTTTTCCCCCCTGGTAACCATAAGTTTGTCTTCTATGTCTGTGAGTCTGTTTCTTTTTGTAAATAAGTTCATTTGTCTTTTTTTTTTTTTAAGATTCCACATATGAATGATGTGGTATTTTTCTCTCTCATTCTGGCTTACTTCACTTAGAATGACAATCTCCAGGTCCATCCATGTTGCTGCAAATGACATTATTTCATTCTTTTTTATGGCTGAGTAGTATTCCATTGGTGTGTGTGTGTGTGTCTGTGTGTGTGTGTGTGTGTGTGTGTGTGTCTGTGTGTCTGTGTGTCTGTGTGTGTGTGTGTACACCACAACTTCTTTATCTAGTCATCTGTTGATGGACATTTAGGTTGTTTCCATGTCTTGGCTATTGTAAATAGTGCTGCTATGAACTTTGGGGGTGCATGCATCTTTTTGAATTAAGGTTCCATCTGGATATATGCCTAGGAGTGAGATTCCTGAATCATATGGTGAGACTATTTTTAGTCTTTTGCAGAATCTCCATACTGTTTTCCATCATGGCTTCACCAAACTACATTTCCCCTCAACAATGTAGGACGGTTCCCTTTTCTCCACACCCTCTCCAGCATGTATCATTTGTGGACTTTTCAATGATGGCCATTCTGACTGGTGTGAGGTGCCCCCTCACTGTTTTTGAGTCAGCCTTGATTTAAAATTAAAGTTAACATCAGAGATCAAATTGTTTTGGAACAGAACTTGTAGGAAAACTTTAAGAAGCCATTGATATAAATGCTTTTGTAAGTTGAAACCATTGAAAGCACTGGATTAACAGTTAGCCTTTATTTAGATAGATAAGGAAGATAGCCAGTAAATATCTACAGTATGAAATGCCATAAAATATAGGTTAAAATCTATATTTACTCTTCTTATCATGAATTTGCAGCTTCATCTAAGTCTATTTACTAAAAGGGCAAAGAGCTTCTTTTAATACTGAAAGTTTATAAGTGAAGTAAGCCAGAAAGAGAAAGAAAAATACCATCTGATATCACTTATATGTGGAATCTAAAAAAAAATGACACATATGAACTTAGAAACAGACTCATGGAGAAAACAAACTTATGGTTATTGAGGGGGAATAAGGATGGGAAGGGATAAATTGTGAGTTCAAGATTTGCAGATACTAAATACTATACATAAAATAGATAAACAACAAGGCCCTACTGTAGAGCACAGGGAAGTATATTCAATACCTTCTAATAGCCTATAATGAAAAAGAAAATGAAAAGAAATATATATATACACACACATATATATACACACACACATATATACATATATATACACACACGTGTAACTGAATCACTGTCCTGTACACCAGAAATTAACACAACATTGTAAACTGACTATACTTCAATTAAAAAAAATCTAAAAAAAATATTGAAAGTCTGTGTTGATAGTTTCAAGGACTGGTGAGAGATGAATGTTTGATAACACCTGTTGGAAGGCGTGCTGTAGAAAACTAGGTTTGTTCATGTAAAACTGTCAACAATGTTTGCCATATGAGGTTGTTCTCACTCATCAACTTATTGTGACTAACTAACCAGCTGACAGTGACCTCAATGATCCAGTATTTTGCAAATAAAATGTAAAAATAATGCTAATATATAAATTTTAAATCATAACAAAGACACTCTTTTCTATAAAATACATTATATATCAACATATATAAATTAACTTTCAGATATCAGGTGCCACTGCTGTACTTTAAATTTCATGTTGGATGTTTAGTTTTGGCTATAAAATTATTTGCTAGTTAACTGTACAGATCTATCTTAAATTGTCTGGCTTGTCTTCCATTTTAAATATGTTTACACTACTTTCTTTTTGAAAGTATTGAATTATTGGGTTGAAGACCTTATCTTAAAGATCTATAGAGTACTTGCTACTCATTGCAAATATATGTAACTCTAAAAATACGAGTAGATGAGATTTTAATAAGCATTTAATAAAAGGGAAGATAAAGATGAATCAGTAATAAATTAGAAGACATAGTGGAAAAGGCAGAAAAGGCTTTAAAAGGAAATAATGATCAATAAACTGAGCAAAACAGATAGAATGAGAAGGTTTAAATGGTAAAAAAAAAATGTAAACCAATAATAAAAATAAAAGTGAGGGTTGTCTCTTGTCTCAGGTATGAAATTCATTATTTCAATTTGGTTGTGTAAAAAAAATGAGGTTCAGGGGAGCTTTTCTTAACTATTAGTAGGCCCTCAATTCAGTCTTTGCTAAGGGTAGAAAACAAACTTGCCAATTCAATTTAATTCAGTTCCTTGCAGTTTAAAACATAATCACTTTCGTCTAATTGCTCTGTTCACTTGACCTTCTCCATCTCTCTCTGTTCCTTGCCTTCTCGCTGCCGGTGGCCTGAGAATGCAGCAGCTGCACAGTTTCCCAGCCCTGGGGGAGGGACGTCTGTTATCCTCCAGCCTCTGCCCTCGCTGGCCTCTCCCCTCTGGGCTTGACCATGTGCTGAGTCCACCCAGCTCCCTTGCTGATGCCTGCAGCGCTATTGTGGCTTGGAGTCAGTAAGTTCCACACATGTTGCCTCCTCTTTGTCAGAATGATGAGCTCTCTTCCATCTGTAGGCTTCTCTCAACCTACCTCTGTGTCTTTCTGCTGGGCAAATTTCAATCCCAGAGGCTCTTTTGTGCCACCCGGGTGTACATGGGCCTCTGTGGGGCTGCTGTCAGGTCTACTTTCATGGACACCACACTCAGCACTGCTAATTCATTGCCTTGAGTCAGGCTGGACTTGGGGCTTCTCTAGGGCCCTTCTCTCAGTTTCCTTAGGGAAGGGAAGTACACAGCTCCTCTGTTCTGGAGGCCCCCCTCCCCAGACTCATCAGAAAGTTCTTGTCAGCCCTACGAGGAACGTTGGGGCGCAGCCTGCAGAGGAAGCAGCTCAGGTCCAGGCTCTTCTCAGAAGCTGCATCTCACTTCATGCCCTTTTTAGGTCTCCCTTTTTAGCCCCTGATTGAATTCTCATTTCCTTTTGGGAGGGGAAACATCTCTGATAACATCCTGTACCTCTCCCCACAGAGGGACATACACAGCTTCCTCTGGGGCCTCTGGGCCCCCAAAAGTAAAATACAAACAAGACACTTTTGGATGTTGGATGTTTAGTTTTGGCTATAAAATTATTTGCTAGTTAAACTGTACAGATCTAACTTAAATTGTCTGGCTTGTCTTCCATTTTAAGTATGTTTACACTACTTTCTTTTTGAAAGTATTGAATTATTGGGTTGAAGACCTTATCTTAAAGACCTATAGAGTACTTGCTACTCATTGCAAATATATGTAACTAGCTCAGGCTGCTGGCTCTTCCTCCAAACCTGTCCCTGGAGGGGCCACAGAGGGAGACGGAGGTGTGTGGAGCTGGAAAAGTAAGTGAACAAAGGGAAGATTTGAGTGAACCCTCATGGGAAGCCATACAGGGAACCTCGGCTGATATGTGGGAATTGAGGACAGAGAACCTGGTCAGATGCTGGCAGACATCCAACCCCTGAAGGTCGCTCCTCTCCTGCCCTTCCTGGAAGCCCAGGAGAATAAAACAGGGGAGACATTTTAAAATAGAACAGCCTAGGGGTAGAAGAGGCAAGTGGGGGTTCCTGAGGGGCCCCGCTGCCTGGTGAAGAGGATAAGCAGGAGTGGTGATTTGCATCTGGGCCCCAGAGGCTCTGAGGCTTTGCCCTTACTCTTGCCCCTTGGTCCTGCCAGGAGAGCACAAGCTAAGGCCCCCGCATCAGCACTCCTGGAGCACTTTGCTAGTCAAGGAAGATGTGAAAATGACTGGAAATTGTCTCCTACTATTCATTTTCAATTTTTACCAAGTTGAAAAAAATTATCCATTTTTTTAGCTGGACACGATTGCCCAGAATAAGAACTAAATTTCCCAGCCTCCTTTGTAGCTAATTGTGTCCATATGACAAAGAATATTTTAGCAACTGTATGCTAATACATTTGAAATCTATCAAAGTATATTTCTGAAAAAAATATAAAGCTAATATTGTCACAAAAATAACTTGAATGGGCCAATAATCATTAAAGAAATTAAAATGATAGTCATCAGAGATGTCCACCATTCACCCTAAAAATTCCAGGTTTAGACAGCTGTATAGATACAGATACGGGTATAAGTATGGACAAACAGCAAGGTAATGCTGTCTAATGCAAGTTGTTTCAGAAAACAGGAGAAAAAAATGCCCAATTCTTTTCACGAGGCTTGTTTAAACTTGTTTCCAAAACTGAATAAGGAAAGGAAAAGCAAAAATAGTTATGGGCCCATTTTCACTCACTAACACAGAAGTCATAAGCAAACTATTAGTTAATCAAACCCAACAATATATTGAAATACATTAGGATAAAGGAGTGTCTCCCAAGAATGCAAGAATGGTCTGACATCTGAGAAATCTATTAAAGTAATTCATTACTTCACCGCAACAAAAGATTAAAATCACATGATTATTTCAAAAGATGTGGAAACAACATTGATAAAATTCAACACCTAAAATAAATAAGAAAATAAGTAAACTCTAAGGAAAGAAGGAGTAAATGAGAGCTTCCTTAATTTCATGAAGTCTAAAAACCAAAAACGAATGGTAATTGTCTTTCTAAATGGAGAAAAGTTAGACACTTTTTTTTTAGCCCAAGAACCAAAGCAAAAAAAGGGATTATCACATTACCATTATTTTGTAACAGATATCATGGTCATTGTGATAAGTCAATCAATCAGTCAATTGATCAAATGATCAAATAAGCTGTATAAGAAATAAAAAGGTAGGAAAAAGCTATCATTAATGGCAGATTAACCAATTCTGTACAACGAGGATCCAGGAGAATTGACAGACACATTATTGGAATTCATAGTGGAATTCATCAAGGTTACTTAATAAAAGATCCTTATACAAAAGTCAATTACATTCCTTTACACCAATAGTTAGGTTGATGTAATTTTTTTAAAATAAAAAATATTTTAAGGCAATAAGAAATGTAAAGCACCAAGAAACAAATATCACAAAATATATACAAGATCTTTAAGGTGAAGATATTAAAGAAAACCTAAATAATGGAAAGATTTATTATTATTTTGTGAATACATAGATTTAATATAAAAAAGATTTATTTTTGTCAAGTTAATAAACAATGTTAATACAATGAGTCTTGGATTAATAAGTGTTAATACAATAAAATTCTATTTTTTGTGGAACTTAATATCTCTAAATTTTATTTTAAAAAGAGCGAAGGGCCAAGAAGAGCCAAGAGAAATTTTAAAGATGAACCAGCAGGGATACATGCCTCATCAGATAGGGAAATTATAATGAAGTTAAGTAATTAAAACAGTATAATTTAAGTACAGAAATAGAAAAATGAAATAATGGAACAGATTAGGGAGTTTAGGAACAGGCCCATGCATGTAAGGAAGCTTGCTAAAAAAATGAAAGAGATGGCAATACAGAACAGCAGGAGAAGGATGGACTATGTGAGAAATGGTCCTGGGGAAAATAGTTAACCATAGGAGGAAAAATAAAACCAGAGCTCTTCATCTCACCACGCACGAAAGATGATTCCAGCTGAGCTGGACCTTGATGTCCAAAGCAAAATTTTAACTCTTTGGAGGAAAATGTTAGAAAATTTCCTTATGTTAGGGCATGAAAATAGTTTTTTTTTAATAAAAGACAAAGTTAGCTCAAACCATAAATGAAAGATTGGAAAATTTGACTCGATTTTTAAAAAAAATTCCATATTACAAAAGACAGGATGGAGAAGACGATAAGCTATTTGCAGTGTGGGTGATGGACACAGACTCGGGACTTAATATGTAAAGATACCTAAAAAGAAAAGAAAAAAGGCAGATAACACAATACAGAAATGGCAAAGGAAATCAATAGGCAATTAATGGAATTAACCTCAAGAATAATCAAGGAAATGCAAATGAAAACCACAGTGAGGTACCATTTCTCTCCTATATTGGTAAAAATTAAAAAGTCTGATCACTCCTGTGGGTGGAGATAATATGGATCAACACTGCTGGGGCGAGGGAGGAGAGTGTAAGTTAGAATCATTGCTTAGAACAATTTGGCAAAATTTAGTGATGTTGAGAATGCATATTCACTATAATGCTGCAATTTCACATCTTGTCTTGTTCAGAGATGAGACATGGAGGTCAAGAAAGTAAAGTGTGTATTAAGTGATAGGACACTCTCACAGGGAGAGGAGGCAGACTCAGGTGAGCAGCTGTGCTGAGTTTCTTTGGCAAGCTGGTTACACAGAATGTAAAAATGAATGTGCAGAATATTCTTTGGAGAGGGAGGAATTGGGGTCACAGTCACTGATTTTCATCCCAGCTCCACTTTCCTGAGGGGAAGAGGGATTTTTGTCCTTATTTAGTCTGGATCAGAAGTGTCATGACATCAGTGCATGATGGGTACTTCTAATCTGCAAGGCTAATTTTATTGTAATGAGGGCAGAATGAACAAAGGTTACATTCAGGTGCTAGGGATTCCTGCCTTTTCCCACCTTTCTTTGCCTGCCTCCAGGACACTTGTCACCCCCAAGTTGTATTACTGCTTATCAGTCTGGAGGTTCCTGCTTTTTTCTTTCTGCTCAAGGACCCGTGTTGTTCACAAGATGTATGGTTTCCTGCCATTTGGCCCAGGCCCCTCTTTCTCTGCTCCTATTTAGCTATCTGCCTACTTTAACAGTTGGGTTTCTAGGCCCAGAGAATTCAGGGGGGGTTAGACTCCTATTTAACCCTATTTGAGCATCTCATACCATGAAGGAGGCTTTCATTCTAAGTCACCATGACCATGGGCTCTACCCAAATCTTTTCGACTGTAGCCATCCCTCTCCTTGTGGGCTCTAAAAAAGGTGCATGTACAAGGAAAAAGAGCAAGAAAAAGAAAGTCACACTAATTGCTGTTGTGGCTTAGCCTCTAACTCTAGTCCCTATCTTAGAGAACTCTGTTAAGGTGGGCTGCTTTGTGATTTGCGTAAGCTATTAGGTGATATGGCCTCAGACTAAGGAAGCTTTGAGCACAGAAGTCTTTCACCCATTACTTCCTCCTCTACCATCTCCCATAACACCTGGGGCATCTTGAATCTTTGCTCTTAACACCAGTGTCAACTCTGATTAGAGACTGACCCAGCCACCTGCCATGCCCTTGCCAGACAACACCACAGGACAGAAGTGGCACGGACGTGCTTACCCCAGCAAGGAGCTGGCAGCAGCCACAGCAGAGGCATAGACCTGGCCCAGCTGTGTAGAAGCATGGGGCAGGAGGAGATGAGTAGATTTCCACCCATGTGGGAACAGACCCTCACATAGGACTCCAGCCAAGAGAAAAGGAGTTGCAAGAAAGAGAGTCGTACCCTTATGGCTTTTAAACCCTGACTGTACCCTTTAGAAAACTTAGTTGGAGCAGTGCCCTGACAACCGATTAAACCAAATCTATATTAAGGCTCCCTAGGGTGCAAGAAAAAAGGGAAAGGAGAAGAGGAGGGCTTTGTGTTCTTCCCCCTGCCCAGCCCAGGTGCATGGAAAGGTATTACCAATCCCCAGATCCTGGTGAGTCTGGGTCCCAGCTTCGCTCAAGCCAAGACACTTATTGCAATGGTAGAGTTAAATCTTTCATCCAGAAATCTGCCCAGGAAAACTAGCCCAGAAATCTTTAGATAGAGAAAATAGAATGTGCTTATCAGGACATGGAGAGAAAAGGTAAATAACGTCAGAAGTTTGAGTTTTAGTTAAACTGTAATTATTTAAGCGGTGTAGGAAGTCATTGAACAATTCTTCCATTCTTCTAACTAAATGTTCATGAAATGAATTAGCTATAACATGTTAAATATTCTTACATGTATAAATTACTCATCATAAAATCACATCCAGGTAGCTAAAATCAGTCTTAAAATATTAAAAAATGACCCCTTCATGTCATCTCGGGATCATGTTTAAAAACTTGAATAGTTCTACTAGTTAATCTCAAGTCCAGTAGGATTTAGACCACAACATTCAAAATTCTAACTGATGACCTGGTAGTAATTTATAATCCTGTGACTAGGATAATTAAGTTGTCATGATGTCAAGAAATGATACAAAATAGTATAAATAGTATAAATGAAATGAAAAATTCATGGTTATTATAGAAATCTTAAAATGATTTAAAAATAATCCATAAAGAAAAACTTGTTTATCCAACATTTACTAGCATCATTGGTCCTTTTTCCCAATGTCAGAATTCTCCTTCTGTTTGTTTTTGTGTTTTTTTCCAGTTTTTTTTGATAGACTTTACTTTTTTAAGAGCAGTTTTAGGTTCACAGCAAAACTGAGTGAAAGGCACAGATTTCCCACATATCCTTTTACCACTGCAAATGCGTAGCCTCCCTCAAGATCGACATCCTTCACAAGAGTGGTACATTTATCCCTGTTTTTCTACTGCTTCCCAAGACTATGAATCAACAAGGTTTGATCTTTTAAAGCCTTTGCCATCGAGTTGAACCTTCTTCATCCCAGCCTTGTTAATGATCATTGACAGCCTTCATGTCACTTTCCTGTGTTAACTGAAGACTTCTTGTACTAAAATGAACATCTTTTAACTCAGCTAATTATGGCCCAGTTGACGAGTTCGAGGAAGCAGTTAGAGAGATTAACTCCAGACTAGGATTTCCCAAAAGGTAGGGAATGGGCAAAAAAAAATAGGATGTAACCATTAAGTGGATTTGAGCCATTGTCTCCCACTCCCAAAAATGTTTTGGGGTGGGGCGGAAATGCTGGTATGATTCTTCAGGAAAAAGAGTCATAATGTCAATTAAATTTGTGAGAAACCGTGTACTATTCACCTCTCTTGGAGATTTATAATGCACATGGGTACATTAAAGACTGAGAAATCCTCTAATAAAAGAACCTTGTTTAATTTTTCTCTAACCCAGCATTACCTAAATTTGTTTGACCATAGGGGGCACTTTTTCTTAAGAAATCCCATTCTATTAACATTTATAGAATTTGTGCCCCATGAAAATCATTTGGGAAAGTGCTGGTTGACATTTGGCATCAAGTTTTCCAAGACGAAGTAACAGACAACAAAACAAAGAGAAGCATACAGCTGGAAAAAGCCTGGAGAAGGAAACCTTAAAGAGATGACGAGATTGAAGTCACAGGAAAGGGATGAATAGTTGAGTCTAATAAGGACTTTTAATATTCCCAGCAGCCAAATGAGATAGGTATTATTATTCCACACATTTTGCAGATGAGAAAATAGAAGTTCTGAGAGGTTAAGTAAGTTGTCCAGGGTCACACAGCTGGTTAGTTGCAGAGGTGGGCTTCAAGATCAGGTGTGATTCCATAGCCTGTGTTCTCTCCACTGTGCCATGCTCTTTTTCCAACTCCTGGCAATTTAGTTTTCTAAATATTTCCTCCAAATTTCCTCTTCTTTTCATAATTCCACTGGCATAGTAGCAGATGATGAGTCATTTCTAGACATTTTGAATTGAGGTTCACAGAAAACAAGCTCCATTTCTTTTCTCTGGTTCATTGCACATCTCTCCTTTTCTGCCCTGAATACTCTTGGATCTCTTTCTCAACTCCTTGTCTGCCTCCAGGCTCTTGACAAATCTCCAAAGCAAATACTGTATTAAAAAATAACAGTACATCTATGGAAGTGTTTTTTTATGGAGAAAATATTGACTTAAGAATAAGCTCCAGTAATGCAGGACACTTTTGGTACAGATAAGTATAAAATTTTTTATAACATCTGTTTCCTGAGTCACATGCATGTTCTGAAGTACATTGAGTAATGAAAACAGTACTATTTCCATAATATGCATGTATGTTTCAACTGAAAATGAGGGTACTGACCTTTCCTCCAAAATCTCATTCTGTTCAGAGCAAAGTGTTTTCATATGGTTACAACTGTCAATAATGAACAAATATGCAAACAACCTTGATCTATTACTACCAGATCCTAGGATTATGTCCTCTCTTCACTTTCTTTACCTATACTGCTTTCTCTTCCACCATAATCTTAATTATTTATTTTTACCTATTTTAAAATATTTGAAGAAATTTAAAAATCTCTAGAGTATACTGTGAGGTAATAGAAAAAAAATATACATATATAAGTCTCTTCCCCTGGTTCCTGGTGCAAGGCTCCTAAAACCCTTGTAAGTTTCTAAGTGATAAGACCACTAGGAGCGTCTTTTGTCCTAACCAGGTGACTCTGGCTGGGCTCTGGATGAGGGCTTGTCACCGGAAAGACCAAGCCATGATTAGAAACTTGGATTTTTTCAGTCTCATTTCCCATATCTTGAGAAGAAAGAAGGGCTGAAAATGGGGCTGATGATACATTGTACCTATGTGATGAAGCCTCCACAAAATCCAAAAATTATGGTGTCTGGAGAACTTCCAGGCTGGTGGTATATATATAAATTTTTTTAACATAAATTTATCCAACAAGACACACAGGTGAAAAATAGACGTAAAAAAAGCATCCTGGGAGAAATGCAATTAAATCATAATGATTTTATAGTGGGATTTTACAGTCTTCATGAAAGGGATCAGCCTGCATTCAGTCTTAGCTTTTGAGCTAAGGTTGGTCCAATGTGGGTCGTGAGCAGGGGAAGGCAAGTTCTTACTGATTAACAACCACTATTTGGTGAATTTCATTTTTCTGGTTGGGTGGGAGGAGCAGAGGGGCAATGGGTAATGGGGTTAGGAGGAAGACCCTTGGGGACCAGAGCATGTGAGAGCCACAGTGGACATTGTTAGTCCTCCAGTGTCTCTCACAGTATCCAGTAGAGTGACCTGGTTAACTGGGAAAAGGGGGCAACAGAAACATCCTGAAGCGGGTTTATGAAGAGGATGGACAGGACCTTGGAAAGGAATCACTACATATGGTGGTGGAGGCCAGTGTCACATTTGGGGTGACATGGATGGCCCTGTCAGAGGTACCTGGTTTGGTGCTACAGTCCTTGTGAAGGACTTCAGAAGAGGGAGAGTGTTTGCAGGAAGGAGATGTGCACTGGAGGAGGTGGAGGTGGAGGCCCTGGTGGAGACATACCTTGGGTGTGGGTAGTTCATGATCAGGACACAGCAGATGTGTCTGGGCAGGAAGGAACCTGGGAGTCAGCAAATTAATCAAACCTGAGGAGGGGGGTCATTGGAACCTCCCATTCATAGCCAAATTAGACAGAAGTTGTGGGTAACCTGGGGACCTACTGCTTGCAACTGGCATCTGAAGTATGGTGGGAGGGGCAGCCTGTGAGCCCGAGCCACTAACCTGTGGGGTCTGATGCTAAGTCCAAGCAGATAATGTCAGGATTGAGTTAGATTGTAGAACACATAGCTGGTATTGTGGAGAATTACTTAGTGTGGGGAAAACCTCCACACAGGTGGTGACCAGAAGTGAAATGTTCTGTGTGGCTTGTAAGGGAGACAGGAAAGAAACACAGTAGGAAGAACTGGGTTTTTCCCTACAGAAGAAGGTAGACAACTGAGGGTTTTTCATTGTATATACCATAAGAGAATTTCGGGATGAACTTAAAATTTTCCATTCCTCTTTGTTAGCATCAGTTTATGTATCATCATTAGCAAAGTTTTGTCGGTTTCTTTTTGTGATATTCAAATATTCATAAATGAGCATAAAAGTACAGACAATGGGATGTCCAGTTAGCAGAGTTGTCTTAAATAAAGTACACCATCTTTTATATACTAATAAGACTCTGATTCATAGTAGCTCACAAGACCAGAAATATGAAAGAATAACTTAATTTGCTGGTTAGAGTCCAAAACAGAAAAATCTTTCTGATGAACGTATACCTGACTCAGCAAAGCACAGTGACTTAACGCCAATGAGAGACTTGCAGCTCAAGTGCTTTGCCAGTTCTGTGGGGGAGGAATATACCACCTTTCCCTTTGCAAAATGTATGATCTAGCTGGGAAGACAGAACTAGAACACAAGGAACATGAGAGAATCATGCAAGGGAGTATGCGATGCAGTGTTAACTCTGTGGAATATACAGAATTGTCCTGACACAAAACTTTGACATTTGCTTTTGACATCTTCCAAGTCCTTATTTCTATGCTCCTGACCTTCTCCCTGGGTCTTCCTCTGACTTCCCAGGAACCCGGGGTATACACTCCCCTTCACACTACATCTGACCTCAAGTATCTAATTATTGAATTAAAGACGCTACAAATTGTAAAATATACCATTATTTTTGTACCACTATGAAAACATGATGTCAGTTAAATTATATCACAATGCTTTCTTATCATTTAAAATGTTTAAATCACTTAGAATTGGAGTTAGATATGCTTTTTACACATAATACTTTTGTATACACAAAAAGGAAAATAAAGTCAATGGTTAAATCATTATAATTATCTCAAGCCTTCACAACTTCCAATAAAATATTTATTCAGCTCATTTTTATTGAAGTTACAAATGATTAGTCTCAGATTCTATTATTTTAAGTCAACACATTTCTTGTTGTTCAATTTTAAGTCAGCACATTTATGTATTTATTGAATATCACTATATATCCTGCACTACAGAGGATCAGAGAAGAAGTTCAGATAAAGTTAAAGAGGACAAGATTTGAACTAGACCCTGCAGGATGGATGAGATGATACTTTTAGTGGGTGGGATGCCAAGAGGTAGAAAAGACAGAAAGTTAAAAAATAAACCTATGTGCTGCGACTGATTGTTCAGTTGCAAATGAGATATTACAAGTACCAGCCTGATATCAGAAACAGACAATTCACACAAAAATAAATAAAACCAAAAACATATGAACACAGAGTTACCCACGAAAACTACCTATTCTTCTGTTGTATGTCTCAGGGAACTATATTTAGTACCTTGTAATAAGCTATAATAGAAAAGAATTTGAAAAAGATTGTGTATGTATAACTGAATCACTTTGCTATACACCTGAAACTAATAGCATTGTAAATCAACTACACTTCAATTAAAAAAAATGCCTACTCTTCAACCAAAATATCCAAACTAAAATAAAGTTCCTAATCACAAGCAATCTAAAAACAAATAAAAGAATAAAAGCTATAGAATGGAATATTATACGGATACATAAAAGTGGAAACTATAGTATCAAATAAAAAAGTGGGATACAAATGACCTGCAGGGGGAACTGGTATAGAGTAAAAGAAATTTTAAAGAACTTGTCAACAAGATGCAAGGCTCAGACCTTGTTTGGATCCTGATTCAGACAAACTAACTGTAAAAAGACACCTATGAGACAACTGGGAAATTTGAACACTGAACGGATATTAGACAATATTGAGTATAATAAATATTAAGGAAGTTAAGAATTTGTTTTAATATGTTTACTTTTAGGGGAAATAGCATTGTGGTTATAATAAACAAACGAGAGCCCGTATCGTAACAGAGATACACGCTGATGTGTTAATAGAAGAAATGAGATAATATCTGAGATTTGCTTAAAATAATCTAGTGGGATGTGGAGAGTGTGAAGCCAGTTTTTGCATAACATGGGGGTTTTCTATACTGCTTTCTTTCTTTTTTTTAATATGTTTGACATTTTCAATACAAAAAGGTGTTGAAGACAGACAAAATACTGATCCCATTCACTCCTTTTGACTCCTTCTTCTTCTTAGGTGCACCCCATGTGTAAGGTTCTGCCCTGGGGCTGGGCACACCACCAAGATAAAGACTCTTGGCATATTCCTTTCTCTTATGTATCTCACACTTATTTTTGGTAGAGGGAGAAGAATATGGCTAAATTAAGTAATAAAAGCAGAGATAAAAATAAGGTGCTAGAGAGACATAGACTAAGCAAGTAATGATGAAGGAGAATGCCTTATGTGGGGTTGGAAAATGTTTTATAAGAGAGAGAACATTTGAACTGGGCCATGAAAGAGCAATAGTATTTGAACAGTTAAATTCTGTTTTGAGACAGTTGAGGGGCCATCCCAGGGATTTTCTTTTTCTTTTTTTTTTTCATTACATACAATAAAATTCATTTTTTATGTCAGTTCTATGAATCTTGACAAATGTGTAAAGTTATGCAACCACCATAGCAATGAAGATACAGAATAGTTTAACCATCTCAAAAAAAAAAATTCCCCCATGCTACTCCTCTGTAGTCAAGTCATTCTCAACATTTTATCACTGACTAGCACTGATCTATTCACATCAAAATTGGTTTGCCTTCTTTTTAATGGTATACAAATGGATTCATCCAATATGTAGCCTTTTGGGTCTGGCTTCTTTCACTTAGCACTGAGATGCATTGCTACTGTTGAGAATATCAATAATTCATTCCTTTTTATCACTGAATAATATTCCATTACATGGATGTACCACAGTTTGTTTATCTGTTCTCCAGGTGATGGACACTAGGTTGTTTCCAGTTTGGGGCCATTATGAACAAAGTGCTATGAACATTCATTTGCAAGTTTTTGTTTGAACATAGGTTTTCATTTGACTTGGGTAGATATCTAGGAGTGGAACTGCTAGGTTGTGTTTCAAGTATATGTTTAACGTCAAAAGAAACGGCCAAACTGTTTTCCACAGTGGCTGTACTATTTTTCATTCTAAATATCTACATATGAGAGTTACTTGGCCTCTTTGCCAGCTCTTGGGATAGCACTTTTTTCTATTTTGTCTTGTTTATCTTAGTCAGTCTGATAGGCGAGTAGTGATATCTCTTTCTGGTTTTAATTTGCATTTCCCTAAGGATGAATGATGTAGAGCCAGGCTGATTGCTAATATTATGACCATTTTTCTCTTGCTAGTTTCAGAAGTTTACACTAGCTATTTCACAAGCCTACAACTACACTCCATTCCCCATCTAGGCACCTAATTCTCCAAGAACATAGAGGAACTTCAAGTATGAAGTCCATAACTTTCCTCCCTTATACTTCTAAACTTTAAAAAACTTTTTTTTTTGGTCCCCAAATCTCCTTTTTCAGAGAGGGTATATCTCTTCTTCCCAAGGCCAGGGTGTTCCCCTGTATGCCCAGGCCCTTCCCAGTTCCCATCTTGAAGGATCTCAGTATTAACAACTTTTTTCTTTCTGTCAGTCGCTCTGCTCTCTGCTGGCTCCTTTACTGTGGCCCACTCCCTCTGGGCCAAGCCTTTTTTGTCTTTATATCAGTCATTTCCAAACGTTTGCATTCACCAGAACCACCTAGAAAACTTATTAAAACATGTCTGGGCCCCACCACTCGAATGTGGGGTAAGGCTGAGAATGTGCATCTTCAGCAAGTTGGCAGGGGATGCTGATGCTGCTGGTCAGGGACCACACTCAGGGAAACCCTGCTCTACAGTGAGTAAGGAGGTGTGAGTTTCAGGACACCCAAAAACAATCAGAGGGTTGCCCTGGTGTCCCTTTTGTCTCTCAAAGAAGTGCCATCTTAAGTCCTCTGCTAGCAAGATGATAATATTTTGACTGTCTTGAAAGAAGAGATAGGTACAGATGACTTTGCTGCAACACAAACTCTGAGAGTGACAGTAAGTGTGGAGGCCCTCTGACATTTTCTGTTTCCTCCCAGGGCCACATCAAATCATGACTCCAAGTCATCTGAGGCTGACTCGGTAGTCAGCTTCTCTAAAGTACCATAAATCAGGAAAAAGCAGCACATCTTACAAGCACTTCCCAAGCACTTAGTCTTCTCTCTTCATTACAATATGTATAATTTGTCTTCCAGGAAAGATACACACAGATCTGTGTGTGGTTTACTTTAAAAAAAAAATCAATGGTTACAATTTGCTCATCTCATTTGTTTTCCTAAAAAAACAGAAAATAATTCATTTCATTGTGAATATTAAGGAAGCGTCCAGCCTATAAAGAGATATTTAGGCAAGGGTCTCCCAAATAAATGTGCTCAGAATTTAGAAGGCATTTTTTCCAATACGAAGGGGAAAACCACTTTATACCTAGAATGTCTTTACTGATGTTTTTATCTTGTAAATGCCCTAGGCATTTTTTCTAGGGAAAAATATTATCCATTAATTCTATAATTAATCTAGATAAGATGAGTCCCTTTCCTGGGAATAATTTTTTATTTTCAGTGAGAAATAAACATCACTGGCTGCATCCACATAGGACCACTAACTGAGAAGGTACTGGGAGGTTTCTGAGATTTGGGATCAGGACAGATTTTATGATTTGCCTTGCCAATCTGGGAACTATTAGTGAATCATCTTACTCATTACTGACATCAGCATATTAATTTATATTTTTTAAAAAATCTGTACTTAGTAAAGGCTGAACTCCTGTCATACTCAGAAAAAAGCATAACTGACTGAGTTATGGGCTAATAAAGGTTGAGTTATGGGAATGCAGGACTTACTGAGGTTACTCTGGTATTGATCCCACTGGGAGGGGAGTCCTGTGTGTCCCCAGAAGGCTACTTGGTATCATGACCTAGGTAAGGTTGGTTCAAGGAACATTTGGCTGAAAGCCAACCTGGCAGTGCTAAGAGTATTAATATCCAAGACCAGTAATTATAGACCAAGTCATTTGTCCTGTAAAATCGCCCACTTTCTGAATTTGTGATTATGGTTCGTAGGTGGTGCTATATGTACTTCCTGTGACATCACCCCAGGAAGCAATTACGCCTGGTTGTCTTCCTCATTGCGTTGTTAAGATTAGATTAATTCACCCATTATAATGTTCTTCATCAATTTTTCACCTAATAACTTTAGCAGGGAAGATACATTATACCATTATGGGTTATTAGTGAGTGGTAATTTAATTGTATCATTCCTTCTTCCTGTGTCAGCTGGAATTCCATTCATATTGGAAAAGCAAAATAAGTGCTTGCTTCTATCCTTTTATTTACCATTTTTCCTATTAATGAACTAGCATCCTACTATTCTCCAAAGGTGACCCTTGATTTAAAAAATATGTATTATGGACTTGTGGAGTCTAACATGATATATTTCAAACCTCGCATTCTTTTTTTCCCATTTATTACAGTGTTTTAATAATATAAACTTTGATATATCTATTATATATTGTCCTTTGATGCTATTTTTTAAACATTTTTTATTGATTTATAATCATTTTACAATGTTGTGTCAAATTCCAGTGTACAGCACAATTTTTCAGTTGTACATGAACATATATATATATATTCATTGTCACATTTTTTTCTCTATGAGCTACCATAAGATCTTGTATATATTTCCCTGTACTATACAGTATAATCTTGTTTATCTATTCTACATTTTAAAATCCCAGTCTATCCCTTCCCACCCCCAGCCCCCTTGGCAACCACAAGTTTGTATTCTATGTCTATGAGTCTATTTCTGTTTTGTTTGTTTGTTTGTTTTTAATTTTAGATTCCACATATGAGCGATCTCATGTGGTATTTTTCTTTCTCTTTCTGGCTTACTTCACTTAGAATGACATTCTCCAGGAGCATCCATGTTGCTGCAAATGGCGTTATGTTGTTGGTTTTTATAGCTGAATAGTATTCTATTGTATAAATATACCACAGCTTCTTCATCCAGTCATCTGTTGATGGACATTTAGGCTGTTTCCATGTCTTGGCTATTGTAAATAGTGCTGCTATGAACATTGGGGTGCAGGTGTCATTTTGGAGTAGGGTTCCTTCTGGATAGATGCCCAGGAGCAGGATTCCTGGGTCATAGGGTAAGTCTATTCCTAGTCTTTTGTATTTTCGATGTTTTACTTGGCCCATCTTCAATCAGTAGGAAGCTTTTCAATTTGTCTCTAACAGTCTTTGATCGTTTCCTTTCTCGTGAAGTGGCAAGATGGTCCAGGTTTACCTTGTGCATTTCCTGCTTTGGGACTGGGGTCTGCCATCTAGGAGCCCTGGTTCCTTAGTGAAACATGGTACTGATAGTCGTTTTCATTTCCACAGCTCGACCATTGCTTCTAGTCCTTTTCAGTGGACAGTGATGAAGAAAGCATCATGACCTCATATCCCATTTTTAAATGAGGGAAAAAAAGCATGATTCAACCAACTTATGGGCCTTAGATGCTGCTGGGTGGAATCAGTGTTTAAGATGTAGTGCTCACTAAAGAATACATTTGGGCATTTGGAACGAAATCAGAGACCAGCAAAAATCACAGAATGAGTGGAAAGAGATCCCGTCAAATAAAGTACAGAAAATTTATGGGTACTGAATATACCATTGTTAAACAAGAAGTAGAAAGTTAGTAACCTGTAGTGACAAAGAATATGAAAACAAGCATACATGTACATGTCTGACTAAAACATTACACTGTACACCAGAAATTGACACAACAGTGTAAACTGACTAGACTTCAGTTAAAAAAAAAGAAAGTTAGAAAAATTAAACAGACGTTTAGCACAGTGCTCAGCCCGTGATAAGTGATTCCTTAACATTTTGGGGGGGAAACTCACATATTAATTGAGAGTGAGACACATTCTCCAAGTAAATATAATCTTTGTGAGTGATTGTGAATTCTTTCCTTGTTTTTCTTGTTAACAAGATCCAGGTTGGAACTCTTTAACACCTTGATCCCCTGTAGAGCTTTCAAGTGAAACGTGAACCCCACCTTGTGCAGGTGTTTGGTATCTGAGCGTGTATAGCACGAGAAGCAGTGCCTTTTTAATTTCCTGAGAAATTATAACTCCAGGTAGTTTCAACCAAAATATCAAACACGTTTAATGAAAATGTGTGTGTGTGCAAATATTACCTTTGATGATCTATATTATAGCTCATATTTTACATTAGACTTTACTTAAAAATATTTTTTCCTCCCAAATGAGTGAAAGGTACAGTATCAAAACCAAAGTTTACTGGTTAGTGACTCAACATGCAATCTACTGTTTCATCAGTCTAGAAATTACTCATGACATTAAAGGTTCTTTCTCTTCTGACATTTGACACGGAAATTGAAAAAGGATATTGAACCAGTTTCAACAACTTTGAAACCACAAATTCTCTGCTAAAAATTTATTTTCCTTATATAGAGGTTGCCTGAAGAAAGATGACACTCTTGTTCAAGTTAGAAAATTTCTAATAAAGGAAATTTGGGGGGATTTTTAAATGTGATTATAAAATCTAGGTATGAATTAATTCACTGATTGAAAGAGAATTCTTGGGACTATCCAAATTTCTCAGAGCATCATAAAATGAATTTTCAAATTCATTCCCACATGGTCTCCTGAGCAGAGAATCAATGTGTTTCAGAGATACCTGTAAACAAAACTTTCACAATGTGAAAGTGACTTTTATCCTCAAAAGCTTAATTTATTTATCAAGGAACGTGGGGGTATTCCCAAGGTCAAATAAAAATCACAGAAAATTTCCAAAATCAATAATTCTAACTCTTTGAAAGGAGACGTTTGCTTTCAAGTGCCAAATATTTCTTATAATAAACGAACATTATGACATGTGCAAAAATATAAAGCTTAATAAAGGACACCACCACATCAAATATATGCTTATAAAAGGAAAATATTTTGTACACTTGGGCTCTGCCTGGCTAGAAAACATAAATTCAGAACTAGACTGGTGAGCTTAACTGAATATCCTTCTTAGATACGCCACGGTGCTGAGTCCATTAGACTGAAGTTAACCACCCCAGCAGTGAAGGAAAACTGGCAGTACAAAGAGCTAGCACAAGCCCTCATACATGTATTGGCTAGTTAACTTCTCAGTTTTTTTCCTAACTACTTATTTGTTTTAAATGTTTTTATTGAAGTATAGTCAGTTTACAATGTTGTGTCAGTTCCTGGTGTACAGCATCCAATGATTCAGTCATACATATTCATATATATATTTGTTTTCATATTCTCTTTCATTACAGTTACTATAAGATATTGTATATAGGTCCCTGTGCTATACAGTATAAACTTGTTGTTTATCTATTTTGTATATAGTAGTGTGTATCTGCAAATCTCGAACTCCCAATTTATCCCTTTCCCTACCGTATTCCCCCTGGTAACCATCAGTTTGTTTCTTATGTCTGTCAGTCTGTTTCTGTTTTGTAAATGAGTTCATTTGTGTCTTTTTTTTTCAGATTCCACATATGAATGATATCACTAACTACATATTTTTAATCCAGTCCATTATATAATGCTCTCCCTGTCTTTCCATACAGTTATTTTGATACTGATCATCTTGATTTGCTTATGGAAGCTAAAATCTAAATTGTTTAGGATTTTAATTTGGCTCTCAGAATCTCCCATTTTCTTATACAAACATAGCAAAGACTTGGAGAACCACTTAAGTAACACAGAACACCCAGTGGATTTGAATTTCAGCTCTGCTATGGACTGTAACAGTTTGACCTTTATGGGGACCTTTAAAACTTGATATTAATATTGGCTATCTTTCTGGATGATCAGCCACGAAGAGATAACACACAACAGTTATTTCAGCTTTTCAGAAAAAAAGTGCTAGTTTGAGACAAAGTAAAGTGGGACTAGTATTAAATATTACCCCCTTTCTTGGGTAAACCAGCCATGCCTGTTAATTACACAAGATGAACTTTTCAACCAGACCCCTTAAAAAATTGCTTAACTAAAGTAGATTCATTGGCTTTCTTCTTATAATAATAAATTTACCATGGGTAAAAGAATACTAAAAAGCAATTCTCTTTTATACTGTTTCATTAGTACTTTAAAACTCCTTTGACTTAAAAAAAATTTAAATAACCTGAATATCATGACATTAAAAGCAAAATCCAGTCTCCTGCTGTCCCTTAGGAGTGAATTGTTAGGAGCTGCTGTCCTGTTGCCTCTGTTGTCCCCTTGTTGGAACTGGGAACTGCCCACTTCTCTTTTCTTCTTTCTTCCATTGCTTCTGCAGACTCTACCAGGGCTTAGCATGCCCTTACTCCCATCCTGGCAGATGCTAACGATGTACAGGGATCTGAGTGTGGAAAAGGTGGGGCCACACACCCTTTTCCCTCTTCCCTCTTCCTGGATAATTCTCTTCTGTTCCCTCGAATTCCCATCCACTCCCATCCCATCTCTTTTCCCTGAAACTTCTATCCTTTTTATCCCCAAGCCATACCAACCCCCCTGTGCTGGCTAAAATCATGAATCCTGTTATGGGTTGATTGTGTCCCCTGCCCAAGTTCATATGTTGAAGTCCTAACTCCCGTACTTCAGAATGTGACCTTATTTGGAAATAGGGTTATCTCAGATGTCATTAATTAAGATAAGGCCATACTGGAGTAGGAAGAGGTCCCTCATCCAATATGCCTGGTGTCCTTATAAAAGGAGGAAATTTGCACACAGAGACAGACGTGAACACAGGGAGAAAGTCATGTGAAGACATACAGGGAGAAGATGGCCATCTTCAAGCCAAGGAACATCTGAAGCTAAGCTAGGAGAGAAGTCTAGAACAGATCCTTCCTCCATAGCCCTCCGAAGGAACCAGCCCAGCTGATTTCTGGATTTCAAATATCGAGCTGCTAGAGGGGGTGAATATATCTCAGTGGTAGAGCCCATGCTTAGCATGCATGAGGTCTTGGGTTCAATCCCCAGTACCTCCATTAAAAAAATTCTTTTTTAAATCTTTAAAATATCTAGCCTCCAGAACTGTAAGAAAATAAATTTCTGCTGTTTAAGCCATCCAGTTTGGGGTACTGTGTCATGGCAGCCTTAGCAAAACTGATATTGGACCCTTCAAATCAATATTCTTGAAAAATTTACTGATACTGATGCTAGAGAAAGCAGTGTCAGTTCCCCTGAAGTCAGGCCCATTTGGGTTTCTCCTGTAATTCGATAGACCTGAGCATCAGTAGTTTATTTAAGGGGTGTTTTATTCTTCATAAAAATCAACACCTCCTGGAGTCAGTCCAGCTGACCAGCTTCTAATCCAGCTCGTCCAGTTCGAGATGTCCTCCCTCAGGGTCCTGCCGACCCAGGAGCCTACTGACCTTGGCTTAATTTACACATAATCTGCTTTTCCTCTGATTTAGGGATAAATGCTCTTTTAGTGCTTTTTGTAAAATTACGGATCTCAGCAGTGCCTGGGTATTAGAATAATCTTTGGAGCTGGTTTATAGAGATACTCATGCTTAGGTCCCAGCCCCCGAGTTTTGGGTCAATGAATGTGAATTGAAGCCAGCCTTTGGTATTTATTAAAAGCCCTCCCTCCCCTTCAGGGGTCATCGCTTATAACTGGAGTTGGCAGCTGCTGGAGAGTCAAATGTGTAGCCCATTGTCTTTCTCCACCTGGTCTAAATTAAAGAGAGTAAATTGAGGCATGGAGGAGACAATACTGTCATTGTTGTTTTATCTCAGACGACATTCTTTTTGTTATTAAGACAAAAAGGAAATGCAATCCTTAACAAACCTCGCAAGGCCTATATGTTTCCAAAAGAGAGGAGAGAAACAGTGAGACTATAGTTGCCCAGAAAGTTGAAAAAACCAACATCAAAGTTAAGAAACAGATGTTGGCAGTGGAAAGGGAAGCAGGATGGTAGGTCAATGAGAAACGTCAGAGGCAGCAAAGGCATCAGCTGGGACCAAGACATGTCACCAGACAGTAATCTCAAACCCTGGTTGGATTCCTAACTTTTAACTCTCCCTCTGGGAGGAACACTGATGGTTGATTTGTGGGGATGGTCCTGGTGGCTGCATTTTTTATTTGTCTCCCATCCCTCTCTCTCTCCATCCCCTCACCCTCTCAGGATTCAGTATGGTCAAGAAAAATCAACCCCAGATACTGTGTGGTACATGTGTGGGTTGGGTGAGTTTGGGTGGGGAGAGGCATGATACACAACAGGATGCAGTGGTGATAAGGCAGTTCTGACAGCATTCTGAGGTTAAAATGATTATTTTAATTTTTATTTCTTTCTAAAGTTTTCAAAATATTTTAGTGGGATGTATTTCATTTATTTATTATTTATTTTGATTTTTTTTTTTTGCATGGGGAGGTAATTAGGTTTACTTTTAGAGGAGGTACTGGGTATTGAACCCAGGACCTCATGCATGTGCATGCTAAGCGTGCATTCTACCACTTGAGCTATATCCATCCCCTTTAATTTTTATTTCTTAACTTAAACTTCTTATTTTGAGATGATTGTAGGTTGACCTACAGTTGTAAGAAATAAACCAGAGTGATCCTTTATACCCTGTACCCAGTTTCCCCCAGTGGTAACATCTTGCTAAACCATAGTATGGTATCACAGCCAGGATGTTGACAATTGGTAGAGTCAAAATACATAACAGTTCCATTACTGCAAGGATGGCTCCATGTGCCCTTTTATAAGCATGCCCACTTTCCTCCCATACCCTCCCCTTCCTCAGTCCCTGAAAACCACTAATCTGTTCTTCATTGCTTAATTTTGTCATTTCAAGAATGTAATAGACATGGAATCATACATTTACGTATGTATGAAAAAAGCCTTTTGATTACTAGCGTGCTTCATTTTTAAGAAAACCGCCAAACTGTTTTCCAGAATAGTACAATTTTGCCTTCCTACCAGTAACGCACAAATGATGTCATTTCTCTGCATTCTCTCTAGCATTTAGTGTTGTCACTATTTTTAACTTTAGCCATTTTGATAGGTGTTTAGTGATAGCCCATTGTGGGTTTAATTTGCATTTCCTTCATGTCTAATGATGTATAACATCTTTTCCATCTGTCTATCTTCTTTGGTGAAATCTCTTTTGCCCATGGATTATTTGCTTTTTTTCTGTTGAGTTTTGAGAATTCTTTATATAGTCTTTGTTTGCAAATATTTTTCCCCACTATGTGGCTTGTCTTTTAATTCTTACCAGAGCTTTCATAGAATAAAGGTTTTAATTTTGATGAAGTTCAGTTTATCAGTTTTTTCCTTTTACAGATTTGCTTCTGCTGTCAAATTAAGAAATCTTTGCCTACCCTTAGATTGCAAAGATTTTCTCCTATTTTTTTCCCTAAAAGTTTTATGGAAGTCCATGACCCATTTTGTGTTCATCTTTGTGTAAGGTGCGAAGTTAGGTCATGGTCCCCTTTTGGCCTGTAAGTGTGCGATTGCTTCAAGCGCTATTTGTTGAAAAGGTTATCTTTTCTCCATTGAACTGCTTCTTCATCTTTGTCAAAAATCATTTGGCCATTCTTTGTGGGTCTGTTTCTGGGTTTTCTACTCTTTTCTATTGATCTATGCATCTCTCCTTCCACTAATACCACACAGTCTTGATTACTGAAGCTATACCACAAGTTTTGAAATTAGAGTGATTCTGTTCACTTTCTTCTTCTTTTTCTTTCTTTTTTTAAATCTTTCATGAAATTTCATAGCACATGCTTTTACATAGCAATAAAATACTAACAGATTCATTTCATTCCAATTCAATATAGTTTTTTTTTAAGCTGGTATTTTAAAAAAATTTTTTTAATTTAAGTGTAGTTGGTTTACAATGTTAGTTTCAGGTTACAGCAAAGTAATTCAGATATATATATATATATATATATATACACACACACTTTTTCTTTTCAGTTTCTTCTTTTTTAAAATTGTTTTAGTTATCCTAGTGATTTCCTTTCCATATACATTTTAAATTAATCTTGCCTATATCTGCAAAAAAGATCTCATTGAGATTTTGATAGAAATTGTATTAAACTTCAATATCAATTTGGTAGAATTGATATCTTTACTATTGTGACTCTTCCAGTCCATGAACACAATATGTGTCTTTATTTGTTTAGATTTCTTTGACTTCTTTCATCAGCATTATGTAGTTTTCAGCATACAACTCTTACATATATTTTGTTAGATTTACACCTGAGTATTTACTTTCTTTTTTTTTTTTTGAGTGATTATACCTGTTGGTGTCTATGTGTTAATTGCTAGTGTGTAGAAATACAATTGACTTTTGTATGTTTGCCTTGTATCCTACAACTTTGTTGAACTCACTTATTAGTTCTAGGAGGGCTTTTTTTTTGGTAGGTTCCTTGAGATACTGTGCATGTGTCATTTGCAAATAGGAACAGTTTTATTTCTCCTTTGTTCTGTAAGCATCTTGTTTCCTTTTTTTAATCTTAGTGCACCAAGTAGAAATTCCAGCATTGGATTGAATAAGAGTGATGACAGTGAGGGTCTTTGCCAAGTTCCTGATTTTAGGGGGAAAGCATTCAGTCTTTCACTATTAAGCATGATGTTAGCTGTAGAGTTTTTATAGATGTTCTTTATCAAGTTGAGGAAATTCTATACTCCTATTTTTTTCTAAGTTTTTTCTTAATATCATGAGTGAGCAAATTATTTTTTAGTTTGTCAAATAATTTTTCTGCATCAACTGATATCATCATATGATTTTTTTCTTCTTCTTTGAACTTGTAAAAAACATAAACTTCTTTAAACTTGTAAGGTTAATTGATCGCTTTTCATACATTGAGCAAGTTTGCATCCCTGGAAGAAACTCCATTTGGTCATGGTGTAAATTATTTTTATAGATTGCTAAATTCTATTTGCTAATATTTTAGGGGCTTTTGCATCTATAATCATGAGGGGTAATGGTCTCCATCTCTACCTTGGGGGCGCCTTTCTTCCCTGGATCACAAGTGGGCCACGAGGAGCATCAGTGGTTGGTAGCTATGGTTGTGATGCTTTTGTATCTTTCTCTCTTCATCCCGTTCCTCCATTAGGATCCATTTTTGGTCAGAAGGGATAAACCACAGACACCATGAGGTGTGCATAGTGGAGGGTTTGTTGGGTGAGTGGGGAGGGAGGGAAGCTGTGTGATGTAGATCACAATTAGGTGGAAATTGAGCAATTCCTTCCAAATCTGAAATTAAAATTATGCTTCAAATAGAACATCCTCCCCACCCAACCACCGCACGCGCATGTGCACATGCACACACACATACACACACACCACTAAGGTTTTAATAGGAAATAGAGAAATTGAAAAAGGCACTTGGAGCACAGAGTATGTTTTCTACTTTTTTCTCTTTCTTAAACTTCGATGAAAATAACCCATGAATCTAGGATTCTGAGAACTCCTCAATTTAGACTGGCCAGAAGGAAAACAAAGTTAGCCCTGTTCTACTGTCTTGGGAATAAAGCTCTTATGACTCTCTGACTTCAGCAGAAGCTTTCAGAAAATATAAGCCTTAAAGTAATTAATTCATTGTTTTTATGGATGTGTTGACCCTTTGGATGTACTATTTTCTGTGTTTGTTCTGGTAATCTGACTGATAAGACAAATGTCCTCTTACCATTCATTTTTTGTGTCCTACCCAATGTTGTACACATGTTGGGAACAATTAGAATGTGAATGCTCCCTACCCATTGCTTTTATAATTAGGTGTGAACATTACTTCACAATTTAAAAATTCTATGCAAGATGGCCTCAGTTAGAATAACTTTAATAATACAATAGTGTTTCTTCTAGGTCTTCTCTATTATGTATTGCCAAGGCACAAAATAAACAAGGAATGGGATTTATTTTCTGGGAGAGCCAATTCAAATCCCAAAATCCTGGGGTATAAACTGAGACTGACAGCATGCTCAAGTTCATTGCTTTCATAGCTAAATTGAAAACACAAGTATCACTTTTGTCCTATAGAGATTCATTTTGATAATCTCCTAAATTAGCCTCTAAAACACATTAAGTGATGAATAAAACTTTACTTAAATTCTCATTTTGTATTATGCCTGATTAATAAGCACACCAGCCAACACATCAACCTAGCCAAACTCTAAACATGAGTGAAGACAGTTACGTAGATTTGGGACATAAAGGCGCAGTCCCCCAGCAGGGCTAATTTTCTGTTAGCTTTGCCAGGGCTATTTCGCTTTTATCTCTTCTTCCTATATGGGGCATACATGAACTGTCATGTATTTTGTGGGGACTGTCTTTAAGATAAAATATAGAAAATATGCAATTAGGTACATAGCCTTAAAAGGTGCTTGTGCAAGCAAGGAGCCCTGAAGATTAAGCTTTTGGGGGGTCACACTGAATCTAGACCTCTGGTACATGGGAATGAATCATTATACCAGGTGGTATCTTAGAAATGTCCTGACATGAGCTATTTTTCTGCCACATAGTCATTAAATCTTTCTTACATCATCTGTAAGTATCTCAGACTCTTTTTTCCCCCCTTGCTCAACTACTGTTGGTTTGATTAGGCTAGTGTTTTAAAATCAACCAGGAATGCATCAAGTGCTTTCATATTCTGACCATTTTGCTGAAAGGTATCTTGAACCAAATACCAAATAGACTCTTTCCTATTGTCTGTGGTCGTCCTCATCTATAATCTTGGGTGGCTCATTCACAGTCACAGCTGGTCTGCTGCAGAGCTGGGAACAGGGTTATTATCTTCTGACCTTGGAGTGGCTCAACATTTTTTCCTGGAGTTGTGCTGTGATCTAGGAAAACAAACAAAAAAAGGGAGCAACTAAAAAAATGTCCCCAAGGAGACGTGCATTATTATTTTTGTTTATGTCTGAGCCTAGTAACAATTCCTAATTGCTCTGAAGGCAGACTGGGCTCTGCATCTTTGAGTAGATTGCTTGATTTCGCTAAGCTCAGGACTACTTTGTGTGGGTGGCCAAGGGAAGCCTTTCTGAAGATGTGACATTTAAGTTGAGTTTCAATGATAAAAAAGAAACCAGTGAGAACAGCATCAGTGGAGAGAACATCCTAGAAGAGGGAAGGATGAAAGAAAGGATGGAGGAGGGGGCAAGCTTGTGCTGGAGGCCAGTACGGTTGGGGAGGGGAGGCAACTGCAGGGCAGTCAGAAATGCAGGCAGGGCCAGATCACATAGGAGCAGGGGTCCTATGGGGGCCAGATCCTATAGTGCACTGGATTTCGAGGCTGAAGAAGAGCCACTGGGCATTGTGATAAGATCTGATTACAGGTCACCACCCTGATATTGACTTATTTGTGATCAAAGCTGGTTCACAATCATTGAGTCAGGGCACTAGCCTGGACCAAAGACATGGGCACGTACCTGAACATCTTATCTACCACTCTGCATCACTGCTGCCTCCCACTTGTTTGACCTGGAACTGCGACCAACAGAGGGAAGACATTGGTTCTTGATTTTTTTTTAAAAAAAAAAACCTCCTACCTGCTCTGTTCCACTGTCCCACGTCTTCATTAAAGAGAAGCTCCAAGTGGGCTTATTGTGGTGACAAAATATATTCTGAGAGTTGGTAGCAGTGTCTCTGTAATAAGCAGCTCATTCTGAATTGTTCATGGCCAGAGTTGTGCCTTAATCACCTTGACGTCCCTGACACCCAAGCCAGTGCCTTCACCAGCAGGGCACTCTCCATGAGGATTTGTTCTTTGTTGGCTGAACTAACAGAGGAATGTATTTTAGAGTGGGGTAGTGCCTCATTTACAGATATTTATTAGGTACTCAATGTGTGCCAGGCACTATTCTAAATGCTGTGATGGAGCACTGAACAAAGTAGACCCACATCTCTGCCCATGAAGCATATCTCCTAGTGGTACATGAGCATGTCATGAATATTACACATTCCTGGGTCTCCTGGGTTGCAGTGGTGGTGATGGTGGTAGTGGGGTGTGTGTGTGTGTGTGCGCGTGCCTACCTGCATTTTCTGGGGAGCAGTAGGGGAAGGGAAAATAGTGGAGATTAATGTATAAAAATTTATGACTTTCAGAGACGATAATAATAGTCAATTGAAAGTGTTCGCAAACCAGGTTCATTTTGCAAGATATGTAACCAGCCAAAATGCTGAGACTCCAAGGTTTGGTGCAAAGAGAATGTTTATTCACAAGGCAGTCAAGTGAGGAGACCAGAAAACAAGTCTCAGATTTGCCTCCCCAGTGGCAAGGGGCTCAAAGTATTTGCGGAACAAAGAAGCAGGATGGCCCGAGACATGGGGAAAGGTGATCAGAAAAAGGTGCGGTAGTCCATCCTTCTGCACAGGTGTAATTAACTACAGGCCTCTGCACGTTCCAACTTGGAGGCACGTAGCATGATCTGAGGGTGGAGTTTTCAGCCCTCTGACGTCAAAAGGTCACCGAGCGGACAATCACGCATACCCAACCGGAGGGTCAGTGGTCCCACCTAGTCTTAACCAGCTCAGCTCCAAATAGACACAGCTAACTCCAGGTTCCTGGAAGACAGCTCCCATAAAAACTTATTGTTTAGGCTACATGCTGATTGGAAGACATGAAAGTCTTTTGTAGCAACAAATAAAAAGACTTTAGTGAAGGGGATTACAAGTGAATGAACTTAACTAATGATTATCCATGATTTCAAAAGCAGCAGAGCATGCTCTATGTAGTGTCAACCCTGTATGCTCTGACTATAGGACAGAAGCCCTAGAAGTGGATGTACGGCCCAGTCAGCATTCCGGTGGCCCCAAGGACAGTGTCTTTAGTGTCAAGTCAGGATCTGACCTGAAAAGAACCCGAATTCCCTTGTATCAGCCACAGCTCTCAGTCACCAACCAAGAGCCTTCTCTAGCTAGGTAGAGCAAGAAGAGTATTTACTAAAGGATATCTGGTAGATCACAGAACACTAGGAGAGCCAAAGAAACAATCTTGGAGGCTACATGCCAAGAACATGTCCAAATTGTCTGCAAGAGTGCTCTTACGGGGTCTGCAGTTCACGTTGTTGATACAAGACTCGGGATGATTACCAGGATCTCTGTCTGCCTCCTTCTGGAAGTTTTGTCTCTCTGCTATGTTTGCCAGAACTGAGTTTTTAAAACATTTTTTAAAATAAGGAATAACACACCTGCAAAAAATGCACACAACATAAAAGAATTATTGCAGAGCAAGCTGCCATATAACCACCACTCTGGTCAAGAAATAGAATTTTACCCTAGATTTCTCTCCCTCTCCCAGTCCCCACCTCTCCTCAAAGGCAGAATGGTTCTTCCTGTAGTTCTCTGCCACATGAAAAATCTTGCAACCCATTGGAGGAAACTGGGTTACATTCACATAGGTTAGCCTCAGGAAGGTCTGGGAAGGTGAGTGTCTGGCATTACAGTAGAAAGACCAGGCTTTAAAACATGGAAGTTTCCCCCAACCTAGGAAGTGTTGACACGGGTTTTGAACAGCTTCCCATCATGACTTATGGTTGCCATGTTCTCCAGTGGGTACATAAACATCTCAGCCTTGTTAAGTGGAACTGGAGGAAATTTCCATTTTTGTAGGTCAAGCGGTTGAGTATCAGCAGGTCCTTGTGGTTCAAACTAAGAGAAAGGACAGTGTCAGTCCAAGGGCAGGAAGTGGAAAGTCATCCGAAGGAGATAAAACCAGAAGTGCCAGGAAAGCTGAGAAATGCTTTAAGCCAGCTTCAGTTCATGATGTGAGACTCTGAACCTGTAATTTACCTCACTTCCCACACTGCTGTAGTTAGTTTGTTGGCCTGAGACACATGGCTCCATGTGTGTACACACATGCATTGTGTAGTAGTGAGCATGTCTGAAGGTGGGGCGCTGTGAGAGATTTAAGAGGACCAGCTGTGAAACCTCAAGACCAGAAATTTAACACCTTGGTAGGTGTCAGTGGAGAAATGCCAAAACAAGCTGGAGCTGCAGCCTTGTTTGCGGCCAGCCCTAAAGGCAGAAGGGCGGGTAGTATTCCTTGTTCTAACAGTTTTAAGTGGCTATGGTGAAAATACACATCCTTAATTCAAGGAAATCATCAGATAGCACAAAGATAGGCTATAATTAGATTCAGCTCAACATTGCTTAATAAGGGAAAAGTAGAAATGATCTAAATATCCACTTATAGGAAATTTATTAAATAAAATATTTCTCCATGCAATAGAATGCTAAGTAGTATCTAAAAGGGGTATTGCAGAAGAACTTGGTAAGGAAAGTAGGTCAGGAAGCAGCATATGGCCTACAGGTTCAAAGCATAGAGTGCAAAACCCAAACGTTTTGTTTGAATCCTGGCTTTGCCGCTTACTAGTTGAGTAAGACTCGGCAAGTTCCTCATCTGAGAAATTCAAAGAGATATGATATGTAAAGCATGTGGAAATGTTTCTGGAACATGTATGTGTTAACTTTATTATGATCCTATTCTTAAGGAAGTTGATGAGGCTTAAAACCATAGTGTACCCTAAAAAAAACTGTGTATTCGTTTTTGCTGCCCTTCAAAATCCCACTGAGATGACAGTAAAGGAATTTTAAAAGAGTAGAGGTCCATAAGGACCAAAGGAAAATGGATATGTAGTATGTACAGATGCCAAATGGATGAATGTTAAAATCCATATTTGTCCAAAGCCAAGGCCAGCACCAACTATTATAATCATTTGTTGAATTTCTTTTTAATTCTTTCCTTCCCTCCTTCTTCTTTCTTTTCTTCCTTTCTTTTTTTTTTCCTTTCTTTTCCTTCCTTCCTCCGTCTCTCCCTCCCTCCCTTCCTTCCTTCCTCTTTCTTTCTTTCTTCTTTCTTGGGGAGGCAATCATTTAATGGTTTATCACCAGAAAAAAAAATGTGTCCTTAAATTCTCATCTGGAAATGTGGCAACAGATCAATGTAATTACCTCTGAAAGTTTAAAAAAAAACAAAAACAAAAAATTTTTTAACTTTCATCTGTATCTCAGCGCTCATTGCATGTCCTCTAATTTCAGTCTCTATCCTGGATTTGAAATAGAGAAGGCTCTTTACAACAGGCGTCATACAAAAGACACTGGACCTTCCAAGGCATAGCAGTTTGATGTCCTCTTCAGCATTCTCCAGGAAGCTGATGACTTTCTCTGCAAACAACTAGTGAATTTTGGCCCTGCTAGGCTAGCAAAAAGAAAAAAAAGTTCTTCAGTTATATTCTGCACATTTTACAGTGTGCGAATTCTGCATTTTGTATCAGACATTCAGACGTGTCCTGCAGGACCGCTTGGTGGGTGAATGCTGATTACTGTTGAACTCTGCTTCTACTTTGCTTGACTGCCGAGAGAGTTCTGGGTCTCACATAGCTTAAACCAGAGTGAATCTAAGAAGAAATATTTATATAATGGAAAATTAGTGAATTAAAGTGTCAGGTAATTGTCACTGACAATGCGATAACCATGATGGAAGCTAGGGATGATTTAGGAAGCACAGGCATGTGATGTTCGGTTCGTAGCCTTCAAAAAGTAATTACAGCGCAGTGTAAAGCAACAGACGTCTCAGTCGTGAGCAGGACGAGAGCAGGCTGCTCCCGTCAGTCTTCTCCCTCTAATCTACCTGAATACAATGCAATTAGGAACCCCCTTTGCTATGTACTCATTCATCTTGCTGATTTACGATAGAAAGAAACTCTTCACTTTTAAAGGAACTATTTAAACAGATGCAAGTCTTCACACTACCTTTGTATATAACGTTTCCAGCCCAGCAGAACCAAAATTCACCAAACTGATATACCTAGTTTTCCAGAAGGAAATTTGTGCCTAGAATTCATAGCTTAAGCAAGTTGAAAAAAATCTTTTGTGTTCAACTATTGAAAATGTTGTCAGTACACAGCAATCATTTTGACAAGTTTCCATTTGCATTTTTGGCCTCTATAAACTCAAAATTATAAAGCATTGTCTTCTTAAGGCAGTCTTGAAAATACTACTATTTTGAAGTTTGATTATTAGAAACATGTTTGATTAATTCAAGCATTTCTCTTCTTCTTCACACGCTTTTTACTCTCTATGACAGTTTAAAACTGACCCATTCCAAATGCTGTACTTTATAATTTGTAGATTTCTCTTTCTTTTAAAAATTTTACATCACAAAAGTTGATATTATGGATCTTACTCATTTTTACAAGATGTGAGAGATTCATAAATAGAACATTTTCTTGAAAGACTCATGACCTAAATGGAATTAAGTAGCTAAAAAGGAAATATAATTCCTGTAAGTTATTTTGTCTGTTACAAATATCTGTGTACCAAACAATTCTACAAAGATTAGAGTTATAAGGAAATTTCTATTATTCTGCCTTGCATTATCATCTAGATTCTCATCAATACTTGTTGTTTTAAAAGGATATCTTTTACTTCATAAAATTCTCCAGCTAATATTGGAGGAGCTAATGGAGAGGGCGTTACTGTCAGCTGACCTGAGAACTGGACCTCAGGTCGGAGGCTCCTCGCCCCCTCCCCTGTGCCTGGGATGCAGGCGCTCCCCACTGTTCTCACAGTGAGAGCCGTTGTCAAGATCGTATCCTTGAGAGAGCAGTGTGTTGCTGAGGCTCCCAGACAATAATGTGACTGAGGCCAGTTAAGGCCTCTATATTAACTTTTTTAAATTGAAGTGTAGTTTATTTACAATACTATATTAGCTTCAGGTGTACAGCTTGTTAATTCAGTATTTTCATAGATTATAGTTCCTTAAAAGTTATTGCAAGACAATGGCTATGATTCTCTGTGCTGTACAATGTGTCTTTGTTGCTTATCTGTTTTATACACAGTAGTTTGTATCTCTAAATCCCCTACTCCTATCTTGCCCTTCCCCCTCCTCCCTCATCCCACTGGTAACTGTTAGTTTGTTTTCAGTGTCTGTGAGTCTGTTTCTGTTTTCTATATATATTTGTTTATTTTTTTAGATTCCATATATAAGTAATGTCATGCAATATTTGTCTTTCTCTGGCTTATTTCACTGAGCATAGTATTCTCTTCATTCAAGTTGCTGCAGATGGTAAAATTTCATTCTTTTTATGACTGAGTAATATTGCATTGTATATATACACCACATCTTCTTTATCTATTCTTCTGTTGATGGGCAGTTGGGTTGCTTCCATACCTTAGCTATTGTAAATAATGCTGCTGTGAACATTGGGATGCATGTATCTTTACAAATTAATGTTTTCATTTTCTTCAGATATATACCCAGGAATGAAATTGCTGGATCATGTGATAATTCTATTCTTAGTTTTTTGAGGAACCTCCATACTATTTTCCATAGCAAATTTACATTCCCACCTACAGTGTGCAAGGGCTCCCTTTCCTCCATATTCTCGCCATAATTTCTTTGTAGACTTTTTGATGATGGCCATTCTGACAGGTGTGAAGCGATATCTCATGGTTATTTAATTTGCATTTGTCTCTTTGCCCTCCATGTACAGGGGTTGATTTCAGATTTTACCCAGGAAGCTTCTGAGGTTTGTGAAACAACACGCCATCAAAAATATCAAAACAGACAAACAGAAAAGAAAGAAAAAACTTAGGAGAAACAGTAATGCAGAGAACAGAAGAAAACAAGAACAAAAAAACCCCCCAACAACCTATAATTCCTACCTTCAGAAAGGTAAAAGAAGATATTGCATCTATGAAAGAAGAAACAATTAGAAAAGGGGACTGAAAATATTGATTATTCAACATTCAATAGATCGGTTGGAAGATAAAACTGAGAAATTTTTTTCAGAATATAAAATAAAATGTTTAAAGGAACGGACGAAAGGAAACAAAAATACAAAAATGAAAGTTCAATAGTTGAGTCAAAGCATTTCAACAACCAAAGAAGAACAGAGAAAATAAAGGGGGTGAAAATTACCCAGTGAAGATATGAGAATGAAGGACATGAGCTTCCCCACTGAAATGGCCCCGGAAATGTCCGGCACACACAAACACACGAAAGACCTGCGCCAAACTCCAACGCCACGACGCTGATGAAGAGAAGAGCCTGCAACAGGCGGGGAAAACAGCCACGACTGACAACAACTCACACACCAGGGACTGGCAATCAGAAAAGTATCGACCTTCAAAATAACCATGTCGGCAGGTAAATGACAAAGTAGCAATGTTTTCAAAATTCAACTATCTAACATGAAACAAACGTGTGGGCAAAATGAAAGTCTTTTAGGTTTGCAAACACTCAAAATACCACCTGTCCTGCACGCTTTCTCAGGAAGCTGCTGGAGGAAGTGGCCAGAGGGGGAAGAGTGGGGTTACAGGACCTAGAACACCCGCCCCCGCACGTCCCCATGGAAGGGGCTGAGGTCGGGTCGGCACTGTAACCGGTACATCCAGTCCAGTACAAATGGAATTATCCATTCGTCTAGACTATTGCTTTCCAGAAGAAATATAATGTGAGTGACATGCATAATTTAAATGTTCTAGTAGCTTCATTTAAAAAGGTAAAAAGAAATGGGTGAAATTCATTTCAATAATACACATTATTTAAACCAATATACCCCAAACATGATCATTTCAGTATTAGTCAATATATTACTAATGAGATCGTTTACACTTTTTTCCAGACCAAATCTCACCATTTGGTGTGCATTTCACACGCCTCACCTCAGACTAGCTCCATTTCAAGGGCTCCGTCGCCGCACGTAGCCAGTAGCCACCATACTGCACAGCGTGTCCTAGGATACTTTATTTTCAGCTGGTTGACATCGTGGGGAGCATGTCAAATAAAGTCTTTGGGAGACTGGGACATGACAGGCATTTTAACTAAGGGATGAGGGGGTAAATAGTAATGGAGAAGTCTGAAAAATGGTGTGTCAGATCGGGTGCCCTGTGTGGACGCCTGAAGGTGGGGATGGCTTCAGATGGGTAGCGCTAATTGCTGAGACAGAAACTGCAGAAAGAGAGGGCCCTTCCTCCCGGTCACCGTGAATACTTCCTTGATACCGTGGGTTCTAAGACCTGCATCTCCTCAGGAACCTCTTCTGCCAGTTTTTCTCTCTCTTCTGTATCTTTGACCTCACCCTCCTGTTCACTCCTAAGTCTCAACTATTTCTTATTCGTGATCATCCCTTCTTCAGCTGCTGTCTTTTCTTGCAGGGCTCTGTTCCACCCTGGGGACCACCCCTCTTCACTTCCAGTCACAGCAGATTGTTGCCTGTTATAACCACTTCCAAAAATAATGAGGTAAGGCCGGTTAACTGCACCTCAAAGAAGGAAACAACAGTTGAACATTTGTATTGCACGATATATATATATTTTTTTTACTCATTTACCATCCTGCTACAGAAAATATCCCTTTGACCCTACCTACCCTCTTCTGCATGTCGTTTGAACTGCTCCCTCCATTTTTTTTTTATCCAGTTATCTGAGAACTTACAAATTCATGTGAAGTATTATGTCTCTCTCCCACCATTCCAGATGAGGTTTTGTCCTGACTCTGCAAGTATAAGAATTTATTTTTGGCTCAGCAAAATAAGACACTATTTGCCCTGTGACTTTATCATGAAAGAAATACAAAGAACTGGCAGAAGCTTTGAAACTACAGTTGTTCTTTAGTATAATCCAGGATCAAATTCTTAGGCATGGAGTCTAACCACAGAGACCTAACGGGTGTGGGCTGTTCCCTTCTCACAAATGATTGTCTTGCAAACATTGGACGTTATTGTAATTATGTTTGTTCAGGTGTTCCCACTGCTTCCACCAGCATTGGCAAGGGGAAGGCAAATTTTTCTCTGGGTCCCATAGCTCTTTTGGTCAATTGTAGGCTCTCTTGATTTCTAAGTGCTTATAGAGTTTTTATGCCACCCAATAAAAGTGCTCACCCAGCTTTTCCATCTCCTCCATTGGGAGACCTTCAGCCACGAAATTCCATCATCCTTTAGCCAAGGTCTGCTGAGGCTCTGCCCTAACAGCTCTCGATTCTGAAGGTGGGTAAGGTGATGAGACTTACCCCAGTTCACGGGGTCCTAGAGATGACATTGACCCACCTCTTATATCACTGGTGAGAAATTGGTGGTCAGTCCAGAGCTGGACCCCAGGATTCTGCCCTCAATCTCATTATTCTTTCCATCCCCACAAAGTAAATGGGTGGGAGGAGAGGCAGGGAGGCAGGAGACCACCTAAAGGCTGCCAAGTAGCATGGTTCTATGTGGGAAGGGCAGCAAGTCCAGAAGGACCTGGGAGGGTCACTGGTTTAAGGGTTGCCAGGCAGATCCCTACTGTGGAAATGACAGAGGCGCCACCATGAGCCTGGTAACTTGTTGTAGACTGTCCCACGAGCCATAGTCTTTCCAGACTAGTCCAGGCCCCTGTCAGTGCCCCAGGGCCAGACATAACTTCTGGGCAAGGAGGGCAATTCTGAAGACCTTCCTAGGGCCTTGACCTTGGCCTTGACTTTTGTCATCTGCCAGGTGTCCCCTGAACAGAGCTCCGGCAGAGATCAGTGAAGCAAAGAAGCTAGGACTGAAAGGGGACACCCTTGCAGGCAGGCGCAACAGGGAGGAGGAGCCTGCACCAGAGGTGGGGCAGCCGTGGAGAGAAGGGATCGGAACCAGGATGGGGCTGAGTGCAGGAACTTGGAGCCTTGAGAAATAGAGTCAAACATGCCCACTGCTGCTGACATCAGAGGTGAGAGCGGTGGAAGATCGGAAAAGATTAGCAGAGCTTTGATGCCTGCCCTTTAGTTTCCTCAAGGGAATACATAAATAAAAACTTGAAACAACATTTCTGAAAGATTAACAAGTCAATATAAACCATATAAGGGGCAGTCAGCGGCTGAGCATCCAGGGTGTGAAGCAGAAGTGGTGAGGGGAGAAGAGGCTGGTGTGTCAGCTCTTGTAATGTCTTAGGAAGGAAATGAATCGAGAGCTGACTGATGGGACCTCCTGAACACCCCACTGGTGGGAGCCTTGGGAATCCCATGAGGACCGTGCTTCAGTGTCCATCACAGCCTAGTAATTGCGTCACAAATTGCACCCAGCAAGGCATAGGGATGTTCCCTGTGAAAACGATTGGTACGGGCTAACTGTAGTCTTCTGGGTACAGACTCATGCCTGTTTCCCCCTCAGGAAGGCATACAGCATCCAGAATAGCTGAGCTTCTTGCCTCATGGTAGAAGGACAGCTGTGACCTTTGGGGTGATGGTGGTAGGAGACAGGGCCAGGCCGGCCATAGGCTAGGCTGTAAAACTGTCAGCCAGTCTTTGGTCTCTCTTTTATGGCCCTCTGCTGGTGCAGCACTGGGCTTATGGCTCAGGAGTCCCGGATGCAAAGCCCAACTCTCATATCAGCCATGTCTTCCGCAATTTTCTCAACATCACAGAATGCTAGTTTCCCTGGTAGTATCCCGGCCCTGATCCTGTCTGTGGATGGTCAGGTGTATTGACGGGAATCCCAGGGTCTGGGGTCAGATGAACCTGGGCTTAATGCTACCTTACCGCCAGACGTGCTGAATCAGTCTCTGGAGGCAGAGCTTGCATCCTCATTAAGCCTTTCCAGTGTCTTTGGCTTCGTAAAATGTGAGGTCCCCCTCTCCATCCTTTCCCACCCAAGTTCCCATTTTCTTTCTTTCTTTCCCCTCCTCCTCCTCCTCCTTCTTCTTATAGAGGTACTGGGGGTTGAACCCAGGACCACATGCAAACTAAACATGTGCTCTACCACTAAGCTATACCCAGCCCCTGCCCAAGTTCCCATTTTCTAAACATCAGGCTCTTGAAGTAAATTCTCAATTTGAGGTCTTAGAGAAATACATACATATATTCTTTTTCATATTGATTTTTTATATTGTTTTTAACCTACGGAGCTGAACTCTTTGGAGAGATAAATGTAAAGGTTCCTTCACCTGAATAAGAAAATATTTACTTCTTTTCATTAACCTTAAACTGAAATCAAGCATTTCCTTCCATTACAAGCCTAGGCAACACATCCCAGTAATTAGAGCAGAACCTGTGATTCCTCATCTCAGGAAGCAGAGATTTGCATGGCACTTTATAATGTTGCAGACATCTTGAAAGACCATAGCCCTTATCACTAATTTGAAATGAAAGTAGCTGAGTTAATAAAGAAGCACATATATTGTATTAAAATTTCAGCTATATTTCAATATCATTGCTTTCCTTTGCAATCTCTGTTTTTAAAAATGTATTAAAAAAGCATTATCTGAGAAAGTTCCACCAGACTGTCAAGAAGCCTTGTATCGGACACAGTGCCTGACTCAAAAACACTTCTCCATGATGTACCTAACTCCTGCCTTTCTAGCAGTCCTTCTCACTGACTCAGATAAGCCACTCATGGATGGCATTTCAAGCAGTGCCAGGGAGACTGAGGAGATGGGAGGTGCTGTCCCGGGAGGAGTCTCCCCTCAGGTCTCACCTCCGGCTCACAGCACTGAACATGGACCAGCAAACACTGCTCACCCGCTTTCTCAAGCAAGACCTGACTCCCCAACCCTCAAGTCTGGCTTTTCTGGAACACCTATCCAGTATCTCCTGGAGCATGCAGGCTGTGGTGAACCTTCCTTGAGAAAACAAAAAAGGAACACCAGATGTGTAGGTGTCTGTCTTGTAGATCTAAGGGTCTGCAGAAGGAGACTTGTTCCACACAGACATCCCTTCTTACCCAGGTCCTCCCTGCCCAGGACAGCTGGGCTCAAGCATAACTGATTAGCTTGATAGTGGTGAAGATGATACCACCACTAATAATTATAATAACTTGCAGTGTGTCAGGCACCATCCCAACTACTTTACAAATATTGCCTTGTTTAATTCTTCCACAACCCAACGTGATAACTGGCGTTTTGCAGTCATGGAAGGGGGCATGATAAGGCATCACTTATACTAAGTGTCTATTAACTTATACTAACATAGCATCTGCCTTGCTCAGTGGCTCTGCTCAGTGCTGAAGACTAACGGGTAAAGAAATATGTGCAATCTGTTATAAATGGTATAACGTGCCTGGGGTCACGTGCAGGTGTGGTAGTGGTCAGGAGGGCAAGCTCTTGTATGGGAAGCCCTGGGGTAGAATCCTGATTCCAATCCCTTGGGCAGTGGACTTCACTTTTATGTACCTCTCCGTCTTCATCTGAATTAAGGAGATAATAGTGCCTCCCTCATAGTGGAGTAGGGAGGATGAAAGGAGATAATCTGTGTAAAGCATTTAGCACAGCAGTTGCGCACAGTAAACTCAATATATGTCATTATAACCATAATTCAAATGAATGATGTATTTGTTAGGAAAGGCATGGAAGAGTTGGTGACCTCCAAGGTATTGGGAGAGAAGAAGATAGAACATTCTGGCATACTTTATTTGCTGCCTTTAATCTTAGTGTCAAACAATAGAGTTACTAAGCAAGGCAGATGCTATGATTACATAAGTTAATATATAGTTACTTAATATAAGAGATGGTGAACTACTTTTTTCAGTTCCCCTTACATGACTGTAAAATGGGAATAATAAGGCCACATAACATAATTAATTCACGCTGGTTGTGGTGTACATCTCTTGCTTTTGGCTGGACCGTGTTTGCTTTCTTCCACTGGTAAAACCACCCAGCTTGGCTTTGGAAAATGGCCCTTCCCCATCGCATGCGGTTCTAACCAGGTCCCTCCTCAGCCCAGGCTACAGAGTCTTGTTCTGCTTCCTTCTGGATTTGCTTAGCTCACAGGATGAGCAGCTGGGCTGCTGACAGTATTCTCACCCAGGCTATGGAGGGAGCCCGGCCAGGGTGCAGAGAGCAAGTCAGATGTCCGAGGAGATCACATGGCCCTCTGGATCTAGATGTGCCTGAAACTGGAAGCACACCTGGGTGCCTCTGACTTGTGATTTAATAGTTCTCTTTTTTGCTTAACCTATTGGAATTCAGTTTTCCTCTCTGTAATTGAAAGAGTACTCCAGATATACTAGTGACAGATGCTATTTGAATCTATCCCTAAGTTCTGGGTATCCTCCAATTTTGTGTTTTACGACTTATAGAACACTTTTGTCTGTTCACTGCTTATAAAAAATTAATAATAATAATTCCACCTATGCCCGATCTCTCTGCCAACCTGATCACAATTATTAGGTTAAGTAACTTGTCCAGGGAATAAGGAGCAGAGGTGAGATTCAAACTCAAGTTCATCTAATTTTAAAATCTGTGCATTTTCTACTATGCCAAGGCTCCTCTCCACCTTGAGACAAGAGTGTTTTCCACCTGAATGCATCTCTGACATTACGATGAAAGTCAGTGAATAAATAGATTAATTTAGCAAAATTCACTTTTAATATCTTTTATGGGTCAAATCCTGTTTGAAAATTACAACCCAAGGTGGTGCCTGATATTACATCACTCAAGTTCAACCTGCCCAACCCATGCCCCTGCCAATCACTCCAATGTCCTTGTTTCCAAGAGCAAAGCTTGGTTTTCCTTCCCAGGAAACATGAAATTAATGTATATTTTACAGTGACTTCTTTGCAAGGTAAACTATGAAGGAATAGGGCTTAGAGAGGCATTTGCCTTTAAAGGGCTTGAACTCCAGTGGGGAAGATGTATATACAAAGAAATAAATCTCTTGCAAGCCAGGTGGATGTATGCTACCATCAGCACCAATAGTGGGGCTTATAGCCACAGAGGAAGGACCAGGTATTAGTGGGGATGGGAAGGAAGACTTCAGGGAAGGCGAAATGTTGAGCTGTCATGAAGCAGAAGAATTCCTCAGAAGAATGGGTACTCAGGTGATTTAAGAGTTTATGGTCAAAGCTGGAGCCTAGAACACTCAAGTTTTCATAGTTTGTCTGCTATCTGCAGACACTGCTGGGAGCTCAGAGGACAATGGGGGTGTAGAGAGAGTCCCGGCCCCCATAGTGCTTACAGTAGGGCAGAGACAGACCAATACGAGTATGCAAGGTAGAGCGCTGCGTGAAAAACTCCGGTAGGCGCAAGGCGGCCCAGCCTTAGGCAGTCACGGACCTCGCATTTGGGATCTGATGGGTGAGAGGAGAGAGCGCCACCAGGGGGCGCTCTTTAGTGGCTGTGGAGCAGCGGAGGCCGGTCCTGGAGACCGACGAATTGATTCATTTAGGGAAAAGCAAGTTGTTTGCTAGAGCATTTCCGGGTGGGCTGGAGCCGGAAGTCGCGGTAGGAAAACACGTCGGGACCACCTGGAGACGGGACGGAAGAGCTCGGTAAGAAGTTGGGATGTCCTCTGACCCCACTTTCTGCCGTCGACAGTAGCCTAAATGGGAAGAATTCACGTTCGGTGAGATGAATTCCAGTTTGTGACAAAGGACTCCGGTTGTCCTCCCTTCTCGCTCTCATTATTTAATCCCTCCTCCCCTAGCTCAGCCTCACAGAGAGTTCTGGGTTTCCATGTCCTTCTGCGTCCCTTGCCCATGGATAACCGCGCAGGACCGGCCGCCCGGAGTCCGCAGAGCAAATCCACCCCCAACCCCCCACCCCGGGGGGCATTTCTTCCCTTTTTTCTCCCCCACTTCCTTGGAGCTGCGTGGAACACAGCTCATCTCCGCTGTAGTTCTTACCTCACCACGGGGTAGCTGGGGGACGGAAAGGGTATAAACCTCAGGCTCTGCTTCTTTCTCCGCCTCCTGGGCCGCCGGACCCGGGTTCTGCCTCCTCCCCGACCCCCGTTTCCCCTCAGGGCACGTGTGGTACACGGACGCCTCTGGTAACCCTGGCTTGCAGGTTTCTCTCAAGTACCCAGATCTGCCAGCTCATCCTGAAGTGTGAAGAGGGCCGTGTTAGACCCTCTGGGCGGGGATTTTGTCTTTCTCCATGAGAACCCAGGGAAAACAGAATGGGGCACAGAGGAAGCCTTTGTAATCCCTGGTCCACTGCCCCTTCATTACGATGCATGAAGACCCTTAAAACCCATTTAAAAAAAAAAAAAGCTTGCTTTGGGGATAGAAAAGTAAGAGGAAAACTCTGGGATTATAGTTTGTTCCTCAGTGGAAGGGAGCAAAGGTTTTCACTGATACAGGCAGCCAAGCCCTCGGGCCACTGGAAGAAGAGAGGTAGCAGGAATATATTCCATATCCACCGAGAATTAAGTGGGCACCAGTTATTTTCACCAGAGACCCTCTCCTCAGCCTTTATCACCATGACAACTTCTTCTCCTGGGTCTTAGTCACTAAAGGATTAACACCACTTCTGTCTTGAATGTGAATTCAGGAAGTGTAGCTGTAAAATAATGCCACTGCTTACATCAACGAGGAAACCATATTCCTCCTTTGCTCCACGTAGAGCGGTGTAACCAGCTGCAGTATTGATGATCTACCACTAGAGGGCAGAAGAGGATAAAAGTTGTCCTCGGAAGGCTCCTTGTCGACTGGAGATGAGACGTCCCTGGTTTTTCTCTCGTAGGCTTCTGGCTTAGTCTCTCAACGGGAGGTTTCAGAGGAGCTCACAGTGCAGTCTTTGAGGCAGGAAAGTTGTCTACCTAAGTAATTCTCAAAGCATGGTTCCCAGCTTTCTGAGGGTCAGGCAGCCCCATGAATTCAAACTATTGTCAGACAAATACCAAGACATTCTTTGCCTTTTCCCCTGGGTTGATGTCTGTATCAGTGGTGCAAAAACGATGGTGGTTAAAACTGCTGGCACCTTAACATGAATCAGGATGGTGGTACCAAACTATTCGTAGTCGTATTCCTCATCATCACATGTTTGCAATAGCAATAAAAAAAAAAAGTGCCACTTTCACCTAAGAATGTCCTTGATCAAGTAGTAAAATTACTCATTTCATTAAATCTTGACCTTTGAATTCATGTCCTTTTAATATCAAGTGTGACGAAACGGGAGTATGCAGAAAGCGGTTCTACTGAATGTCAGAGTAGAAAGGTCATCTTGAAGAAAAGCATTTGTATAACCTGAACAACAGTCCCTTTTTGGGGAACACCATTTTTACTTTAAAGAAGTCTGGCAAACAAATTATGGTTTTTCAATATGAAAAGGAATAAATACATGTATGCATATGTATGACTGAAAACATACATTGACACAACATTGTAAACTGGCTATACTTCAATTAAAAAAAATTTTTTATTATGATTTTTCAGACTTCAGTATCTGGAAGATATTTTCTCAAAAATAAGGGGAACTTATCCCTTTAAGGAAATCAACTATCAGTATTTGTGCCAACAGTTAACATTTGAGCTTTCAAGTGAAAATTAGAAATCTGGAAATTTTGTAACTACCACAGTTAGCTCCTTAAGTTCTCTATATTTGAACACTTTTCTGGTGAATTTGGTGGTGCTATTAATGAATTTTGATATTGCACGATGAAATGTGACAAAATATTGAAGATCTGCGTAACTCAGTGAACCGCTATTTTACCCTATGTATGAGTAAAAGATACATTCAAAGCGCAGGATAGATCACTGGATTTTAATGTCACAGAGTGAAAAAAGTTCGTTGGTATGTCTTCAGAGTCCTTATTGTTACTAATCTTTAAGAAACAAACATTTTGGCAGTTTGATGTAGTATAAACACTCTATAGCCAGAAGCATCTGAAAAGTTATTGAAATCTCTTTCTCATTTTCAACTACTTATCCATGTGAGGCTGGATTTCTTCACTTGCTTCAAGCAAAACAGTATCTCACAACAGGCTAAACGCAGGAGCAGATATGAGACTCCAGTAATCACTAACAACTAATTCTGCTGTGTTCTGAATACACATAAGGAAATCGGTGTCTTGATTTTGTTCCCTTGCTGTTTAATTTCTCCAGATAAACATGGCTTCCTTCTCTGTCTACAAACTATCTTCTTTAGAAAACACCAGACCTTAGCCAAGATAATTTTACTTGGCTACTATGCTTTGCTACCAGCAGTGAGGTGATATCACCTCCTACTGTAAACGTTCTGTAGTTAACGAATATCAGATGGTCCACTCATACCCTGAAGAAAATGAGGTCAAGACGGGATTTACCTGCAGCCGTACAGTAAATAGCAGAAACCTAACTAAAACTCCGGCTTTCTGATTCAGGGTCGTTTGCCACCCTATTATACTGCTCCCCCTGGAAAGTAATTCCCACAGGTGGTTTGTTAGAGGAGGGAGGGAAGAAATTCAAATTCCGTACTCAAGTGACAGGGAGTTGTGGGAATAGGGGGGTAAAACTATTTGCTTCAGAATCAAACGCCGTGCTCCTTCCAGTTAAATCCTCAAGAGGGCGCTAGAGGTTTTCATCTCTTTGCAAAAGCAAGTGAAGTAGCAAGTCACTGGTCGTGGCGACTGAGCTTCCTTTTCAATTGCTGTGTCTTCACGCTATCCATTTGGTATATCTTTATTTCAAGTATAAACGGACAAACAGATAAAATCAAGGGAGGAAAGCTATGTATACAATCAAAATGATGGTTTCTTCAGAAGCTAAGTAGTTTATATTGTCTCGTCCATTTTTTTCTGTTTTCCTCGTTTACACAACCCCCCCCCCCCCAGACACTTGGCATCTTTAACAGTATTTACATTTGTATGGCCCCTTTCAGTTTGCAAAGTATTTTCACAATCATTTTGTCTTCTGAACCTCAGACAGGGCCTCACCTCTGTGAGACAAGTAGGGTGGGTGTGATTGTCCTATGGTGCCTTTGGTAAGCAGAACTGTTTAAACGTGATGGGGGAGATCATTCTAGTCTGCCTGGATGATGAGCTGTTAGGACAGGAAGGAACGACCCCAAAATAGCCTCCCACAGGACCATCACCACCTTCCACTTGAAGAGGAGAACCAGAACCCAGCGTTCCCCAGGCCAAGGAGCCAGCGTTTCTGACTCAGTCACTCAGGGTGGGGCCCGGGAACTTCTATCAAGTTCCCAGTAGATGCTATGGGGACTACAGTTTGAGAACCAGTGCTTTAACTCATACTGTATGTTTACAGAATTGGTCTATGACCTTGTTGCTGGATGGGTAGCATCCATGTCCATGAAGGAACCACCTTTTATAAACAGCCCTTTTTACTGATGGGCAAGATGAACAGAGATTACGTGATTTGTCCAAGGTCTCACTGATGGAAATTTGGTATAGTCTGAAGTAGACCTAAGGTCTTCTGATTCCTAATGAAAGGTAGTTCCTTAAGCTATTAGCCTGTTGTAACTTTCTTTAATCACAGACAGGGATGATTGGCAATTGTTATAAGTGTTCAACAAATATATGTTTAGTTGAACTTGTTTTGCTGAGTGTGATCTAGGTAAACAGCAAAGGAAACAGTCTTCCTTATTTTCATCCAAGATTCATTGTAGGAGATGGAAATGTCCTTCAGTATAACGAAGAACGTCAAGGATAGAAATATATAAAACACTTAAACCCAGCTCTTTAGAACTGCATGTCTAAATGCTGTTGGGTTTCTAAAGATGATGGATTAAACCCCAATTTAATAAAAATTTTTTAAATTTTTATTGAAGTATAGTTGATTTATAATAGTTTCAAGTGTACAACATAGTGATTCAATATTTTTATAGGTTATGCTCCATTTAAAGTTACTATAACATTGGCTATGTTCCCTGTGCTGTACAATATATCCTTGTAGCTTATTTATTTTATACACAGTAATTTGTACCTCTTAATCCACTACTCCTATCTTGCCCCTCCCTGCTTCCCTCTCCTCACTGGTAACCTCTAGTTTGTTCTCTGTATCTGTGAGTTTATTTCTGTTTTGTTATATTCATTTGAATAAAAAGTTTTTAATGTTTACTCTGAGCAAAGAACTCTGCTGGGGCTGTAACTGAGATCTGGTCTTTGACTTAAAGGAATATATAAACTATGGGAAGAAGCAGAATGTTCATAATTAACTACAGAATTACACCAGGAGGTGGAATGTGAAAGCTACTAAAGTAGAGGTCCGCAGTATACAGTGCAGGAGGACAAAGAGGGGGAAATAGGTTTCATTTAGGAGAGTTGATGAAGGAATTGCACAAGCAGTGACATCTGAACTGATGCTCTGAAAGGGGGTAGGACTTCGCCTGGTAAAGATAAAGAGGAAGAATCTTCTGGGCATTGGGGAAGATAAAGGTAAGCACAAAGCTTGCTTAGGGAGCAGCTGCTTTTCCAGTGGTCTGGGAAGGGCACGTGGGTGTGATGTGATACAACTGAAAAGTCACTGGGAACAGCCAAGAATGACTGAGCCATTCTGAGCCAGGAGAGACATGATCAGAGGAGTGCTGTAGAGAAGGTGGCTGTGGCAGGTAGCCGTGCGGAGGACAGGTGGAAGGGAGGCGAAGAGACCAGGGAGGAGGTGGAGACCAGTCAGGAGGGCTCTTCAGGAGTTGACCGGAGTGAGAGAGTGGCTTTGGGGTCTTCTGTGGTAACCCTGGTTTTGAGCTCATTTTCACGTACTACCTCTGTGACCTCAGGCAAAATATGACTGCTCTCTGGACTTCAGTTTTCTCACCTGTAAAAGGAGAGGGTAGATGCTGGCTGGCTGACATTTGTCTACCCCTAACATTCTTTGATTCTGAGACTCTTAATTGCCCTGCCCTGCAAATCTAATCCTGGATGGCTTACATCAATTTTTCATCCTTCTCTTTTCTTTCTTTTTTTTTAATTTTAATGAAAAAAAATTTAGGGGAGGAGGTAATTAGGCTTATTCATTTATTTATTTAATGGAGAGATACTGGGGATTGAACCCAGGACCTCGTGCTTGCAAAGCGTGCACTCCACCAGTGAGCTCTACCCTCCGGCCCCCAACCTTTACCTTTCTAAAATGGGTATAACTGCATTTGGGACCTCAACGTGAAATCAGATACAATTGAAGGTCCCATTGATTTGGATAGTTTGGGGTAAAAGTAAGAAAAATAAATTCTTGGGTGAGAACTTATTCAAACATGTCTTATTTAGAACTTATTTCAACTCTACCAACTTTTTAAGCATGGTTGATTTGTAACAGAAAATTTTATCTTGCGGAATTTACAAACTCATGGGATGGAAGCATGATTTCGGCTCTGAAAATGTGTGGGTTTCTTAGGTTACTTCTTATAAACACAAGGGTTTGTTTTAGGGGTAGAGGCCAGATTTCATGACTATAACTGGAAATCTTTGGGAACAGATGAATCATATAATGCATCACTTCAACCGGAAAGCGAATGTGTCCCACTGTTAGAGCTTATCTCAAAATGCTTTGTGAAATGGAAGGGAGCTAGAGGAACCCTCAGCACAAGCCATGTATGGGATGTGATGATCTAGCATAGACTCCAGCCAGAAGACCAAATATTGCCTTTTGTTCTTTCCTGGGGGGGTGGGAAGGATATGGGAAACAATGATCTGGCCATGGAGAAGATTCCAGGGAGTAAAAATGAATCATCATCAGCCGCCAGGAAACACCAGGAGTTCTCTAAAAGGAATGAAGTCCTCCGTAGCCTGGGTGGGAGCAGAGGGAGTGAGAGGAAATGGCAGCTGGTGGGGGAGACAGAAGCTGGAGAAAGGAACACTGCGGCATGGCTGATGCTTGCAGCCTTGGAGTAGGAGCAAACCAGAAGGGATGTGAGCTTCTGCAGGTTTCCTGTGGTGTTCCCGAGGGAGGTTTCTTTCCAGAGCTGCCCGTGGTGATTTCCTGATCAGCTGCCCCAGCCCCCAGCCTCCACCCTGTGCAGGGTCATCTGCATAAAAATGCAGAGAATGTAACCAACTATTCACGCGTGTACAAAAGGGCTCTACGAATTATGAGGCTGCACGTGCCACACAAAGGACCTCTGACCAGCAGGCTGGGAGCGGATACTGCTGTTCCAGGCCAGGGAGGCCCAAGGGTCAAGGGCCATCTGGAGCCCAGTCCAGGCCCAGAACTGAAGCTTTGGGGGAATTTTCAGGCACATCCTGCTGTTTGCTGGACCCTGAGGCATGAGATTTGGGTTGGATTCTCTCTTGCTTTCTTGTGCTCCTGTAATTAATTAATTACTTTTAAGGCATCTTTAAATGCCTCTCCATTTATTTATGGGTCCTCTTTAGTGTTTCTAAATAAAGTCTTTTTTTTTAAAACCTTAAGTTATTAAAGTCATTTTCAAACACACAAAAAATAGAGAGGAAAGTATGGTGAACCCACATAGCTTTATTATTTCTACTTTTTTCCCTACAGTGTATTAAAGCAAATCCCAAATATCATATCATTTCAGCTGTAAAAACTTAAGAATATATGACTAGCCATCCTTAAGAGGCTCCCACTGGCCAAAGATGGGGCAATTTGAACATGAAACAGAATGAGAACACATCAGATAACTAAAAATTCGTGAGTTTATAATGATTTAAAAAATAGCTCCCTGGTCATCTTTGAAGGTCGCTAGGACACCAGATCATTACTCAAAAATGATTGAAAAGGGAAATATCAAGGATTTTATCCTACCTTTCCTTTTTGTACTGTATTTCAGGGTAACCAAATTGTTGATGGGGAAAAATTGTTCATAAAATAATTCAACCGGTGAATGCAGAAGGAATGATGGAATTATAAAATCAATATTTTGCAACCTCTGACAAAATAGTGGCTCTAGGCAACAATTATCAATGTTTGCTAAAACAACTAGGTTAAAAGTCAACGAAGAACTTCATAATGGAAATACTAGACACCTGAATCCACGGGTCAATCTTTGTATCATTAAAAGTAAAGCAACTGGACTATATAATGACGTCCTGCAACAGGAAAAGCACACTGCCACTTAGGAAGTATTCTAGCCTAAAAATGTCAAACTGGAGTCTTATCAAGCCAGTGGGTTTAGCTATCAGGTTAGAGAAAACAAGAAGGAAAAAGAATACCTTAAACAAAACCACTAAGATGCAGTAAGTCAAATCCTGAATGAGAGATTCTATAAACCAAATGAGCTAGTTTCTTCAAAACAAAAAATGATGGCATAAAAAATAGAGGGATGGATTTTTAGAGAATAAAAGATATTTTTAAAAATACAATGACCAAATCCAAGGTATGAACCTTGTTTGGATCCTGATTGGAATGAACTTATTATAAAATACATCTGAGATAACCAGGGAAGTTTGAAGATAGAGTTAGTATTCAATTTTATAAAGGAATTATTTTAAGCTGTATATTTATCAAAATGGCACGATCTCCATTTTTTAAACCTCTTAACAGTAAAAGATGCATAACCAAGTATTTCCGATGAGTTAATATGGTGTCTGAGATTTGCTTTAAAATACCCTAGGAAAAGAAAAAAAAAGGATAGAGGGGAGAAGAAAAGATTTTTTTTAATTTATCAAGTTAATTTTTTATTATGGATATTGTTATAGCAGAATATAAAAATTAAATGATAAAAGTTTCTTCTAAGAGTACAATTTAACTTCATCTTTAAAAATTTCATCTATTTTTTTAAAAACTATACATACTCAGGTAAAAAAAGTCTCTAAACTTATGGTTTCAGAATTAAACTCTAGAAATAAATGCTATGGCCATCTAAAAGTTTATATTGACAAATTGCATATATTTTCAAATTATAATGCATTATTTGTACACAGAAGAACTATATATACACTTCACTTACATTGCTGATATATAATAGTTACCCAAACTGTCTTGAGAAATGAGGCTTAGTACAGATTCAAACTAAGTAGAAGAGCAGTCTCAATTACAACATTTCTTTCACAACTAATAAGAGATAATCTAAATATTTGCTGAATATAAAAAAAAAGTCCCATGCTTCGTGGTGTGTTCTGGGAATTCCAGTATATTTTAGATGAGGGATGCTGACCACGAAGGAGCTCACTGCTGTGCTCACTGGCGAAGTTGGAGGAACTCTGGTCCAGAGGAGGGCCTTGCCCTCCCTCCACTGGCCTCAGTGCCACTCAGGTGGGGATCTGACTCAGTGAGTGAGTGTAGCCTGGCAGTTTGGGAGGCCTGAGTGGAGGGGAGGGAACAGCACAGCTTTAATATGAGGGCCCACTCCTGGGAAAGGGGCCTTCAGGACTTGGTGCTTGGTCCCCTGGCTGGTGTGTAAAAGCCCCTTGTGATGTGCTGATTCTCATGACCTCTTCCAGGAACTTGAGCACTTTCAGCGTCTCTGCCATCGCTTCTCGTATAGACTGCAGGGATCTCTCTGTCTTCAGTTCTTGGACGAGAAAATTGATATCCTTCCTTGAGTTCAGGTTGACCATCGTCAACTTTCTGTAAGTGTCAGCGAGGCTGGGTGTACTTACTGGCTCCTTCTCTAGCCTGGCACTCTTTAAAGTTGCCTCCATCCTGGCACACTCCTGTTTAGCCATACAAAGCTGGTCGATGAGGTGACATTTCTCATCAGTCTGTGCAGCCAGTGTTTTTGCCAGGTGCTTTTCATGTCTTCCGTTAAGCTGACTTCTAACAGACCAAATAAGTCTGAAAGTAAGTAAGACACCCAGCAATAAGCTGAGGACAGGCAGACGCAACACTGTCTCCCAGTGGAGGCTCTGGAACATGAGCTGAGAACACAGGCCATTGGGCAGCAGCAAAACCAAGACCGCACAGCTTCCTAAGGATCAGCCCAAAGCCAAGCTCCACAGAGGACAGCAGCCCCTCCATGGCACTGAGCCACCACAGGGCTCTGCCCAGTTACTGTGAATCCACCAGCTACAACAGGCCACAGGGGACGCCACAACATTCTGCCTGGAACCCAACCAGCAACTGACATCCTGGATAGGTCAGTTCTCTGGTCAGTGTCAGTGGTGGGGGGGTTGTCAGAGGAGAGGGTTGTAACTAAAATGTCATTTTCTCCATTATTGTCTAATGGTAACTTTTTCTTACCTCTTTCTTTTTGTGTAATAAATATAGTGAATAAAAATAATAGTGAAATGTGTCAATGTAGAGTTTATGATTTCACAAATCTTTCAAATTCCTAGCCCTCGACAGTATCGGAAAAGTCAGTGTATGAACCGTATGTTTGAATCACATCCATTAACACAGAATATATACCCTCTGTCACATTTCAGTTGAAATACACACTCTCACGACATGCATCCATCAGTTTGAACTTGATAAAAATGAAAAAAATCACAATGTATACTTTGATGTCTGTCTTTTTTGCTCTAAGTAATTTTTTTAGAGCTACATGTTTTTGTTGGAATATGCCATTCATTCTGTTTGTAGGGCTCAATAATTTGACCTTGTAAGATTATATCACAAAATATTAATCCATTCTCTTAATAATGGACATTTGAGTTAGTTCAAGTGTGGGTTATTATTAATAAATATTTTTGTATATATAAGCACGCATCATTGTTCTAAATATCTGTTTTCATTTACCCTGTGAGACAAATACCTGGGAGCAGCGTGTTGGGTAGATATTGCTAAACAGTCCTTCATTTTGAAAGAGACTTATTGAGGTATAATTTACATGCCATAAATTTACTCATTTAAATACAAAATTCTTTGGTTTTTGTGTGTGTAAATGTGCAGAGTTGTGTCTCCCTCACAATCCCATTTTAGAACAGTTCTATCACAGGAAAAAAAGATTTCTCAATCCACATTTTATTGGCTTTTTTTGACACAGTCAGTCTCTCTTTCTCTTTGAAATGCTTCCATGATATAGATTCCAGTTCAATACACTCTACCATTTTTGTAATTGTTTTTGTTGTTGGTTTCTGTTTTTTTTATGAACTCACTGGCCTTTCCTTCTGTAACTCCACTGACGGTTTCTACTCTTTTTTCCAAACGCTTTAGCATTAATTTGTCTCAGGAATTAGTTTTTTTTTTCTTTTTCATAATTTACATTAGTGTTCACTCTCAATGTTGTACATTCTATGGGTTTTGACAAACACATAATGATATGTAACCCCTATAGTATCATACAGATAATTTCATTGCCCTTAAAAATCCCTTGTGCTCCGTTTATTCATCCCTCCCTCCCTCCCTCCCTCCCTCTCCCCAAACCCCTGGAAACCATGATCTTTTTATTGTTTCTGTAGCTTTGCCTTTTCCAGAATATCATTTGGTTGGAGTCATACAGTTTGTAGCCTTTTCAGACTGGCTTCTTTCATTTGGTAATACATCTTTTAAGTTTCTTATATGTCTTTCATGGCTTGCTAGATCTTTTTTTTTTTTTACTGCACATATATCTTTTAATTTACATATATGTACTGTTCATTGTTTCTAAGAATGTTTAGAGATTTAGCTTTTTAAACTTACATAGTTATCAAAGGAATAAAGCCAACCCCAAAATAAGAATTAACTCAAAAAGATACATACACCCTGCTATTAACAGCAACATCATTTGTAATTGCCAAGATATGGAAGCATCCTAAGTGCACATCAATAGTTGAATAGATAATGGAGATTATACACACACACATAATGGAATACAAATCACCCATAAAAAAGGAGGATATTTTGCCATTTTTGGCCCTTAATTCACTTTTTTTTCACTTCAAAAAACAGAATTTTATAACTGGCAGAGACATTTCCATTACATCAAAAACAACAAAATACCTAGAAATAAACTTAACCAAGGAGGTTACCTATACTCTGAAAACTGAAATGACACAAAGAAATAGAAGGATTTCTAGTGCTCTTGGATTAGAAGAATCAGCACTATCAAAATGGCCAAACTACCCAAAGCAACCCACAGAGCCAAGGCAACCCCCATCAGAATACTAGAGACATTCCTCAGACGTTCCTCACAGAACTAGAACAAACAGCTCCACAACTTAAAAGGAATCTCAAAAGACCCCAAACAGCCAAAGCAATATTTTGTAGGTCTCTTTTTTTTCCTCTCTCTCTTTATTCTTTTTGTTCTCTTTTCTTATGGTTTGATGACTAGAGAAGTTTCTTTAACATTTGTTGTAATGTTGGTTTGGTGGTGCTGAAATCTTTTAGCTTTCATTTATCTATGAAGCTTCTGATTTCTCCATCAAGTCTGAACGAGAGCCTTGCTGGATAGAGGATTCTTGGTTGTAAGTTTCCCCCTTTCATCACTTTAAATATATCACGCCCCTCCCTTCTGGCCTGTAGAGTTTCTGCTGAAAAATCAGCTGATAACCTTATGGCAGTTCCCTTGTATGTTATTCGTTGCTTTTCTCTTGCTAATTTTAATATTTTCTCCTTATCCTTAATTGTTGTCAATTTGATGACTATGTGCCTTGGTGTGTTCCTCTTTGGGTTGAGCCTGTGTGGTACTCTCTGGGCTTCCAGGATTTGGATGACTGTTTCCTTTCCCAAATTGGGGAAGTTTTCAGTTATTCTCTCTCCAAAAATTTTATCAGGTCCTTTCTCTCTCTCTTCTCTTTCTGGGACCCGTATAATGCAAATATTAGAGCACTTCATGTTATCCCAGAGTTCTCTTAAACTATCCTCATTCCTTTTTATTCTTTTTCCTGTTTTCTGTTTTGAAGTAGTGATTTCCACCAATTTGTCTTCTAGCTCACTGATCCACTCTTCCACCTCATTTAGTCTATTCTTGGTTCCTTCCAGTGTATTATTTATTTCAGTGATTTTATTCTGCAACTCTGTTTGGGTATTCTTTATATTTTCCAACTCTTTGCTAAAAACTTCACTCTGTGCATCTATACTCCTCTTGAGTTCTCTGAACACCTTGGCCATCATTACTTTAAACTCTTTCTCAGAGAAGTTACCTATCTCCTCATCACTTACTTCTTCTGGGATTTTATGTTGTGCCTTGGCCTGGGAGATATTCCTTTGCTGCCTCATATCATCTATCTTTCTATGAGTTTGTGGGTTCCTTCCACAGGCTTTGGGATTATTGTTTTCTTATTTCTGGCATCTGCCCCTGGTGGATGAGGCTGGACTAGAGGCTTATGCAGGTTTCCTGGCAGGAGGAGCCAGTGCCTGCCCACTGCTGGGTGAAGCTTGGTCGTGGACCTCTGGTGGGTAGGGCTGTGTCTAGAGGCCTTTGTGGCTTAGGAGGTCTGCTGATGGGTGGGGCTGTGTTCTCAGCCTGTATGTTGTTTGGCCTGAGGCTTCCCTACAGGCTGTTGGGTGGGGCTTGGTCTTGGTGCTAATGATCCAATCAAGATGTCAGCCTCCAGGAGAGTTCATGTAGATGAACACTTGTGGAATGTCCACCACCAACTTTTATGTCCCCTGGGTGAGCTGCAGCCATCCCCCACGTCCCCAGGAGACCCTCCAAATCCAGCAGGCAGGTCTGGCCCATGTTCCTATGAAATCACTGCCTCTGCCTTGGACCTGGTGCATGCTTCTGAAGTGAATGGAGACTCTGTTTCCCCCAGGCCCATGAAGCTTCTGGAGCCAAGCCCCCCTGACCTTCAAAACCAGATGTTCTGGGTTCTCCTTCTCTTCCCAATACTGGGACCCGAGCTGGGGAGCCTGACGTGGGGCTTAGAGCTCTCACTCCTGTGGGAGGGCCTCTGTGACTTAACAAATCTCCAGCTTGTGGGTTGCCCACCCGGGGGGTATGGGGCCCAATTATATCGCGAGCACGCCCCTCCCACCATCCTGCTGTGGTTCCTTCTTTATGTTTCTAGTTGCAGAAGATCGTTTTAGCTAGGTTCCAGTCTTTTTTCGATGGTTGTTTAGCATTCAGTTGTGGTTTCATTGCAGTCGCAAGGAGAGGCAAGCTCATGGTCCTACCACTCCGCCATCTTGACTGGAAATCCAAGAAGAATAGATTTTTTAAAACTGCTGATAAATTGGTGAAACTAGATAATAGGTGCACATGATTTCATTATACTATTCTTTGTACTTCTAAGTTTGAAATTTTCTATTATTAAAGATTTTAGAAAATAAAGAAAAAGATGAATTCTTGGTGAATAATTAAAATCTTAGTCATCTCTAAGTAAGCATGGTTTAAAAAACAATAGGAAAAATAATTCCTGGTAAACATAGAATAAGAGAAAAAAAGGAAACTGGACATTTCCAAAAGAATATTCTAGTGAACAAAGTAAGCTAATGAAGTAACAATCTCCTCTATTTAGTTCCATTTCTCTCCACATTGGCACCACCAATTTTCTAGAACCCAATCATCTCTTCCATACGATTCTAGTAATATGCAGGCAAATCCCAACTCCTCTTTTTTCAGAACCATCTCCCTTCTGTTTGTATTCGCCATGCCACCTAAGGCAGGCCATGACAAAGTCTCCCGAGACGGATGTGATTTACAGGACTTCAGTTTGTCTTACCAGGTTATGTATTAGCTTTATTTTTCCTGAAGTGACTAAAAGAGGCGCCCACATTGCGTAGGGAAGCCCTGTTCGAGTCACCCTGCAAGTGGGGACGTGGCTCGCTCCTCCTGAGCTACGTTGGCTCTTCTCCACTGGTCAGTCCTGGCTTTGTCACTTCATCCCTGACACCAAACTGGGGTCCCACGTTTCTCCCTAGCCTCTTCCTCACCGTCTACTGACTACAGTGACCATAGGCAGAAGTGAATGTTTCAGGTTCTGAAAACTAGCCGATTTCACAGCACAGCTAACAAGTGGCCTGATTAAGGATGAAAACTCTCCCTGTACAGACTTCTCTTCAGAGGCAGGGGCTGGGGGACAAGTGCGCCTTGTGCTCTGCCCTCAAGGTCAGCAGATTGAATGTGGCCTTGTGTGCGTTGTGAATGTACAGTGCATGACATCATGCATATTCAGTGGGCTTTCCAACCACCAGAGTCTCACTGCGACCACAATTTTTCTTTTTAGAAAGGCGCTGCTCTTTGACTTCCGAGATTGTTTTATGGTCCTGGTGCTTTTACCTTTTTTTCTGTCTTAGCCATGATTCTTCCTCCTCCTGACTTGCTCCTTTTCCTCTCTTTGTCTCTCCTTCCCTTGTTTTTCCTCCACCCTGCCTTCCCCTGTTCTCTCCTCTCCTCCCTTTCCCTTCCTCTACCTTCACCTCCTCTCTCCCTCTTTGTTTCCATCTTTCACACATAAAACTGATATCAACTCTCAGTTTTATATGAATAAATGGAAACCTGCTCTGTCACTTTCGCCAAGTTCCAATCCTGCATCTCCAGCAGACTCCCAGATGTTTATACTTGGACACCCCATTATTAAATCCAAAATAAAACTCATAATCTCCTAAAGAGATTCTTCTTCCCATTTTCTTTCACTTTTTAAATGATGCTTTCAGTCTCCAAGCTGCCTAGACTCTGAGCCTCGTAGCCATCCTTTGTTCTTTCCTTAACTGCTCCAGTGAGCCAGGCAATGAATTCTTCTCTTTCAGTCTTTAAAATGCACCCTAGCTCATCCCTCCTCTTCATTTCTACCATGGGTCTGGGCCTTTGTTGGGCTGGATTATAATAATGGCCCTCTATGCTCTTCCATCCTCTATTCATTTTTCCCCTTGGGTCCTCTGAGTCTGCTCCCACCCCAGAGGGGTCGCACTCAAACACTGCTTGACTCAGAGCACATCTAAAACCTTGTATGATTATCTAACTGAACCTTCTCTGTGGGAACCCACATCCTCAGGATGGTGTTTGAAACTTTTCATCATTTTATTTCCACCTGATCTGTCCAAACTCTTTCATTCAGCATCATTTCCTCCCGCCTGTATGTACACAGTTTTCATTTCCTGCCCAAACATTTCCTTGTACTTTCATTCCCACTTAGGATGCCACAGTCCTTCCTCTCCACCTATCTGGGACCTATCCACTCTCCACCAAGTCCACATAAAAACCCTCTTCCTTCGGAAAGGGTTTATGGATGAAATGACTGGATGTCTGGTTTTGCTTTAAACTAATCCCGTGGGCAGTGGGAAAGTGTGTGGGCAGTATAAATGAGACAGCCTGGCCGTGTGGTGATGTGTTAGGTATATGGGGGTTCATTACCCTGTTCTCTCTACTTTTGTATATGTTTGAAATCTTCCATAGTCAAAAGTTTAAATGAAAAATGAAACAGAAGCGAGAAGCATGATTATGAAACATGATGACCTAAACCAGCAGGACTCATCAGCCGTCAGGGAGGATTCCAGCAGAATGGCAGGGTGGTCTCGGGGAGGTCTGCTGAGGAAGAGGAGGCTGGTGGCCACATAATTTCCTGTTAAATTTGACTCCACATGGGCAAGGATTTGTATTGTTCTGTTTATTGCTGTACCCAGCATATGAAATATTTCCGGCCCTCCATAGTGTTCATTGGATGAATTTACTGAATGAATACATGATCGACAGATCAAGGTAGCTCTGACAACAGCCTGCAGATCCATTCTGTAAAAGAAGAAGGAAATGGCCACACTTCTCTTGGCCTCTGATCTGTTCACAGGGTACCATGAAAGCACAGATGTAGGCGTCAAACAGCATCAGATGTAATCTATTCAAAAGATTGTCACAGTGTGCTTCCCACACTCTATGTGTGGATGAAACAGAGGACAGGGAAGCCTCTGCCCCATAGTTTTGTGTGGGAAAGGAGGTACAGACAAGAAAACACCTGGTGCAGATGGAGACATGCAGAGTTAGGCACACAGAGCCATGGGAGGATAGGAGCAAGACCATTGATTCTGGAGGTCCCAGAAGGCTTCCCAGAGCTGAAACTGAAGGATAAATAAAAAGTGGCCTTGTGAAAAGGGAAGGGAACCCTGTTTCTAGCAAAGAAAACAGCTTGGAGAGGAGAGGAACTAATGAAAGTGGTTTGCTCCGAGCAGGTCATTGAGCAAAGGAGATCAGGTGAAGTGGTTGAAAAATGTCAAGAGAGAAGACTGGACAAGAAACAAGAGCCAGTGGGGTAGGGTATGGGTCAGTGGTAGAGTGCATGCTTAGCATGCACAAGGTCCTGGGTTCAATCCCTAGTACCTCCATTAGAAAAATAAATATATCAACCTAATTACCTCCCCTCCTCCCTCATTAAAATCTAAAAAACCAACCAAACAAAAAACAAAATAGGAACCTGATTCTGTAAGGTCTCATAGAGCATTTTAAAGAATGTGAACTTGATACAAAGAGCCAAGAAAAGAGACTGACAAATCTTGGAGGAGCCAGAGTGATGCAATCAGATTTTGCATTTTAGAAAGTTCAGTCTGGCTCAAGTGCAGAGAATGGGCAGAAGGGCAGGGGAGTAGAGGCTGGAGACAGCAAAAGGAGTTAGAAACCTGTTGCAATCCTTTTAGAGGTGATTGTGACCTCATCCAAGGATAGACTGGGGATGCAGACATTCTGGGTGGATGGTGAGACCCTTCTTCAAAGTAGGAAATGAAGTAGGTATCCATTCATGTGGAACTTTCCTCACTTGAATGCAAGTTATTTGCCCCAAATAGCCTTTATTTGAGAAAACAAAGAAATATCTTTGAAATGCTCCTACTATATAGAGAGTGCCTAATTTTGGAATGGATTGCAATTTGAAGAACTAAAAACTGGTGGCCTAAGAATGAGGAAGTTGGATTCTGGTCTTTAAGTGCTGTTTTGACGATTCTGTTAACCTTGTTATATACTTATGTATATAAGTTCCTCCATTGCTTTAGTTCATTGTCTCCAATCATGGAGGTTGATTTTCTTGAATACTTCATGTTCCTTGATTGTGGGTTTAGCTTTGTGGTTGAGTTTCCCTGTTAGATTTTCTGCCACCTCTGTTTGCGTGGTCTGCCTGGGAAAGAGGCAAGAGTTGCCCTTGTGGCTTGCATCCTGGCCTGCCTTCGGGAAGGGGAAGTGCAGGGTGTGCCACCTGGCAGGGCACCTTAGTGACTGGTTTGTTAGATATTGGTACTCACCACTCCCTCCTGAGGTCAGGGCCTGCTGCCCTGTCTCTGACCTGGTGGAGCCCCATCACTGCTGCCTGGCTGCTGTTGCTATGGTATCTACTTCCTGTCTGTAGCCCGGGACCTCGTTCTGCTGCACGTTTGTACAGCCTCCAGGTGTACATCCCTTCCCCCTGCAGTCTCCTCCTACCTTTCTCGGCAATCTCAGATGAGTCTAGTCTACAGATTTCCTTTTCAATTCAACCTCCTCACTCTTATTTTTCAAATTATTTATGACTAAATTCTTAATCTCATTTTTAAGCACAATTATTTCTAGAAATTTGGACAAAACTACAACTTGTGCTTGGTCTACCATTTTGAAGTGAAAGTCTCAGTTTGGCGGGTGGGGAGGGTATAACTTAGTGGTAGAGCGCATGCTTAGCATGCACAAGGTCCTGGGTTCAATCCCCAGTGCCTCTATTAACAATAAATAAATAAATAAACCTAATCCCCACCCCCACCCCCGCCGCCACCAAACACACACACACAATTAAAAAAAAAAAAGGTAAGAAAGAAAGTCTCAAATAGGACAAAACCAGCCAGGTATCTCAGAAGCCAACCCTCTGATGGCCATTGGGATGAGTGTTTATTCACCCGTCTTCTCCAAAAGTGCAGTAAGAGGAGGATGTGAACGTTTGGTGAAGGAGCAGGGACAATTAATTTTCTTAAAGCTGGCTTCTTGTTAATCTGAGTGGGGAGTTAGATGTTTGCATCCAAAAGAATAAAAGAATATTTTTTGATCTTTGGGAAATGGGTCACTCAAAGTCAGAAACACAAGCTCAGGAAAATATCTCCACGCATTTGCCTGTCAAAGTTTGAAATTACCTAATCCCCAAGTGAGTGAATTTCAAGCCCCATATCTGGCAGGGCTCCTCCTCTAGCCTGAGAAGCTATTTGGCTCCAGGCAGATGGAGAATTTACTGACACCTGAGTCCAATCCAGCTGAGCAGGGGGGAGGCTTGCAGGAGAGCTAGCCAGGTGCACTACTTGCTCGGAGCTACACGTGGGGAGAGGGGATTGCACATGTGTGAGGGTCAGCCTGAGGGCTGAGTCATCAGAGCAGAGAGGATTTGGAGGGCTCTGGAATTCTCATTAGGCCTTGGTGGTAAGATGAAATTTGGGCTTTGATCCTCTGGGCAGGGTCAGACCCTGTTGAGAGAGATGCCAGTCAGAGGCTACTCTATTTCACAGAGAAGGGGAAAAACTGTAAAATCCTGAGCAAGGAAAGAAACCTTTTAAAGCTCTTTTTTTTTTTTTTAAGGGAAATGTCAGTCTATTCAGGTACAGTGTAAACAGGATTGAATAACTTAGTTAAGAAATCACTGGTTTGTTTCCCTTCAAGAAGCTGTATAAAAAGATTCAGGACCATGTGACCATTTTTCAAAATTTAAATGTGCGTGGCCTACACAGGGGTGGGGGTGGGGAAGTGGGTTGGGTGACGGCATGAAAGAGTTAACTATGGTGCTTAAACTTCAGAGCCCTCACTTGCGGGAGTTGGAGGGGGTGCTTCTAGGGCCCTGATGGTGTGTTCACCTGGACACATGGTTTTGTAAAATTTGCAAGAGTAAAATCAATGCCCCTTTCTATGCTGACTTCCCTCCATCACCAGCTCTTTGTATCACGTGGCAGCCAAGGGTGGTTTGGGATCTGGCTAAAGAAATATTCAATTAAAGATATACACTGAGTTTGGGTTCAGTGTGATATATTTATATAGTTTGCAGGCACTCTGGGTACAGTTATTTCTGGCTGTTTGAATGTAGGAATGGCTTTCAGGAATGCTCTTTTTTAATTTTTAAATTGAAATATAACTCATATATCATAAAATTGATCCTTTTGAAGCATACCATTCAGTGATTTTAGTATATTCAGAGGGTTATACAACTATCACAGCGATTTAATTCTAGAACATTTTCATCACTCCCCAAAAGAAACCCCATCAGTAGTCACTACCATTCGCTCCCTCCCTTCACCAGCTGATCCTAATCTCTAAATCCCCTCCTAATCTACTTTCTGCCTCTGAATTTGCTTATTCTGGACATTTCGTGTAAATGGAATCATACAATCTCTGTCTTTTGTGTCTGGCTTTTTTTTCACTGAGCACAGGGTTTTTGAGTTTCATCCATGTTGTAGCATGAATCAGTACGTTATTCCTTTTTATGCCCGAATAATACTCCATTTTGTTCATCCATTCATCAGTTGATTGACACTTGGGTTGTTTCCAGGAATGCTCTTCCTAACCAGTGGGTTAAGTCAACCAGCATGAAAGACCAGCGGTATCATGCTATGAACATGGCCCAGGGTGCCTGATGCCAGGAGTGTGAAGGTTATGGAGGAGAAACAGATTTGAAATGGAATCAGAAACTATTGTACTTGAGGAATGACTAAATCTGTCTATTGTCTCGACAGAAGTGATACTACAAAATTGTCAGAGGCTATCAAAATATTTGCAGGCAAAAAAATCTAGAAATACACATCATAGAGGTATGTCAGATAGTTAATTAAAACATCATTTTTCTGGATTGGGGCATATTTTTGATAATTATCACTTTTTAAAAATGTGTGATTTGTGATTTAGTTTCTCATTTTTAATTTTAAAAACTTTAAAATCTAATTTTATATTTTAAAATTTTTCTTTCTTTTCTTAAAGCCCTCAAAGTCATATACATAAGCTTCAAACTCCTCAAAAACAGGACCCGCCCTGCCCTAGGGCAACACGTTCAACCCACTTCCTTGCTGGACGCTTAGATGTAGTCAGGAGCTCTCGCGAGCGAGGAGTTTCCTCCCAGGGAATTACAGCAAGCTGCTCACTTTGTGGTTCTTCTACCTTTTTATTGTCCACCCTTTTCTTTTTCATTTCAGGAGCACTTTCAGAAGAAATTAGCTTATGCAACACCTTTGCTGCATGTACGATACCTTTAAGATTTGCTGTAATTGACTGAATATTATTGTTCAGCAATGATTTCCCTCTCTGCTCCCCTCCCCTTTGGGGTGGAGTCTACTTCGCTATCCTTCAGCCGCTGGGTTTGGTCATGTGACTTGCTTTCGCCAATGGGATGTGGATAGAGAAGTCCACGTGACAGTTCCAAGCACCAGCTTAAGAGGCTTAGCAGGTTGTCCCGTTAGCTCAAGCTCTAGAAGCCCGAGGTCCTTCAGCGTGGCTCCTGGAAGAAGATGTGCAGGACAGACGTGCATCCTGAAACCTACATTCAGCCTAAAGAGGAACAGTTGCCGCTGACCTGCAGACCGTGAGTGAGAAACAGACCTTTGTTATTCTAAGCTACTGACCTGGGGGCTGTCTGAAACAGTAAAATTGCAGCAAGACCTGACTGATACAGTTGCACATTTCCAGTCTGAACAGCAGAGCTGATATCATTTATCTCTCAGGAGGCAGTTAGGCTTAGCCCCAAAGCCCAGCTAATATTTATCTCTCAGGAGGCAGCCGAGCTTAATCCCAAAGTTCAAACTTCGAAGATCTCTGACAGTAGATCCCAATACCTCACCTTTCCGGGTTCCCACTTCACACGCTTCTGCCTTTCGAGGAAGTCATTTTCTGAGTGGAGTTTGTGTCTCATTTTCCTCTCCTCCCTTCAGCTATAATTTACGTACAAATTATTTCACTGTTTCCACTTTATATCATTGTATTTTTGTCACTTCAATTAAACTCCTTCCAGGTGTAGCCCACTATGCTTCCCCAGCCCTCTAATCTGTAGCTTCAATTTGGCAACCTAATCAAAAGTCTAAACAAATTTTGGGAGTCTTTAATCAAGCAGTTTTACTTTCAGAAATTTACCTGAAAGAATAATCACACAAATATGTTAAAATGTATGTACAAGGATTATAAATATAGCAAACAAATTTTTGTTCTTTTTTTTTTGGCTGATTACTATATCATATATATTACATACATCACATTATCCATCTTTATCTATTCATCTGTTGATAGACACTTAGGTTGCTTCCATATCTTGGCCATTGTAAATAGTGCTGCTATGAGCACTGGTGTGCGTGTATTTCTTCAAATTAATGTTTTTTTTTCTTTTGGATATATACTCATGAGTGTAATTGCTGGATCATATAGTAGTTCTATTTTTAATTTCTTGAGAAACCTCCATACCGTTTCCCACAGTGGCTGCAACAATTTACATTCCCACCGACAGTGTATAAGGGTTCCCTTTTCTCCATATCCTCACCAGCATTTGTTATTTACAGACTTTTTGATGATAGCCCTTCTGACAGGTGTGAGGAGCAGTTTATAGAAGTTTTGATTTGCAATTCCCTGATAATTACTGATCTTGAGCACCTTTTCTTATAGCCTGTTGGCCATCTGCATTTCCTCTTTGGAAAAATATCTGTTCAGTTCTTCTGCCCATTTTTTAGTCAGGTTGTTTGTTTTTTGGTGTTGAATTGTATGAGTTGTTTATATATGTTGAATGTTAATCCCCTATTGGTCATATCATTTGCAAAGATTTTCTCCCATTCAGTAGGTTGTCTTTTCACTTTGTTGATGGTTTCCTTTGCTGTGCAAAAGCTTTTAAGTTTAGTTAGGTCTCATTTGTCTATTTTCGCTTTTATTTCCTTTGCTTTAAGAGATGGATCCAAAAAAAATCCTGCTGAAATTTATGTCAAAGAGTGTTCTGCCTATGTTTTCCTCTAGGAGTTTTATAGTATCTGGTCTTACATTTAGGTCTTTAATCCATTTCGAGTTTATTTTTGTATATGGTGTTAGAGAATGTTCTAATTTCATTCTTTCACATGCAGCTGTCCAGTTTTCCCAGCACCACTTATTGAAGAGACTGTCTTTTCTCTATTGTATATTTTTGCCTCCTTCATCGTAGATTGACCATAAGTGTGTGGGTTTATTTCTGGACTTTCTATCCTGTTCCATTGGTCTATATGTCTGTTTTTTGTGCAAGTACTATACTGCTTTGATGGCTGTGGCTTTGTGGTATAGTCTGAAATCAGGGAACATGATTCCTCCAGCTCTGTTCTTCTTTCTCAAGACTGTTTTGGTTGAGGTCTTTTGTGTTTCCATACAAATTTTAAAATTATTTGTTCCAATTATGTGAAAAATACCATTGGTTTTTAGATAGGGATTGCATTGAATCTGTAGATTGCCTTGGATAGTATGATCATTTTAACAATATTGATTATTCCAAGACAAGAATGAAATTTTGCCATTTGCAGCAACATGGATGGACTTGGAGGGTATTATGCTAAATGAAATAAGTTAGAGAAAGACAAATACTGTATGATATCGCTTATATGTGGAATCTAAAAAATACAACAAACTAGTGAATATAACAAAAAAGAAGACTCACAGATATAGAGGACAAACTAGTAATTACCAGTGGGGAGAGGGAAGCAGGGAGGGGCAGTATAGGGGGTACTGGATTAAGAGGAACAAACAATTAGGTATAAAATAAGCTACAAGGATACATTATACAACATGAGGAATATAGACAATGTTTTATAATAGCTATAAATAGAGTATAACCTTTCAAAATTGTGAATCACTATATGGTACACCTGTAACATATAGTATTGTACAGGAGCTATACTTCAGTAAAAAAATAATAATAATTTAAAATTTTTAATAAATAAAAACAAAGAAAGAAAAAAGAAACAACTTACATGCCAGCTATAGGAGATTGGTTAAATAAGATATGTCAATAGAATGGAATAGTCACTGTGTAACCATTAAAAGTGATACGGTAAAAATCTGTTTATTGACATAGAAAGAAGAGGGTTACCCAACAGAATGAACACTATAATCTCATTTTGTGAACACAAAATATATATATATGTCTAGAAAGATATGTGCCAGTCATTTACGGAGGTTATATCTGGTTGTTAGAGTTATGGGTGATTTTTTTTTATCGATTTCATTTTGCTTATATTTTTTTGTCTTCTTTTACTAGCCATATTTCCTAATATTCTGCAAAAAACATGTTTTGCTTTTGCAGTAAAAACAAATGTGTTGTTATTTTGACCCTTAGCAAATCCTTTAGATGGATTAAGAGGACCTCTTTTTCTTTTTCTTTTGGATTTTTAATTTAATTTCATAGATTCTCAGGGATTGGAAATAAAGGTTGGGGTTTAACACAAAGAAGATGACAAGGATGATGAGGGAGGTGGTTCTGTTCGTAAAGAAAACAGCAAAGGTCCAGGTATGCATATATATATAGAGAGAGGGCATGAAATGCAAGATTGCCAAAGTGATGAAGGCGGCACAGGTAAGATGGATATCCTCCTTCCTATAACAGTTTAAAAAAAAAAAGTTAAGCAGATGCTGATGAGCTTGAGGTTTGCATTTCCTGACAGAGTCCAAAGCAACACAAGATGGTTGCTTTCCATCCCCAAAGGCCTGGGAGGTTCTTTTACTGTAGAGTGTTAGTTGGGGAGGAAGGGACAGATCCATCTGAGAGAATTTTCAATTCATTATATTTTCCCCATGAGTCAGTAATGAGCAACCTTTCGTTGCTTGAGGATCAACTTAGGAAAAATAAAATCCCTGAGAGGCTTACATGACATGTAGCAGGTCACACAGGAAGCTGGTGGTGAAGTCAGACTTTCAGCCCCATATGTATTCCACCCATGTTATTTCAATAATTTCTGAGAAGACCTATGATGGTGGCAGCAGTGGCAAAGTTAACCCAGAGTTGGAGAAACAAGCCATCCTCATTCTAGACTTCTGGCTGAGTCATCTGGCCCCACCACACAGATAGATTGTTCCTAGAGAAAATTGTGGAACACTTGATGAATTTGTGTGCCATCCCTGGGCAGGGGCAGTGCTCATCTCTGACGAATTTGTGTGCCATCCCTGGGCAGGGGCGGTGCTCATCTCTGTATCCTTCCAGTTCTAGTATGTGCTCTGCTAAATCAAGTACAGGAGGAACTCTCATTGTCGACCACGGCTTGGGCTCTCTACTTTTTTCAGAGAAGGGGCAATTCCAGATTGTTTCCCCTTCTGAAATAAACAATGGTAAAGAAAGAAAATCTAAATAAATGGCAAGGTCCTACCGTACAGCACAGGGAACTATATTCAACACTTTGTAGTGGCCTATAAAGAAAAAGAACACAAAAAGGAATATACACATATGTATAAGTGAATCACTATGCTGTATACCAGAAAATAACAGAACATTGTAAATCACTCCTACTTCAATAAAAAAAGAAATAAAATCAATAAAATGAAAAAGATAAAATGTAGGAAGAGAGACATGATAGTGACATATGCTGAGATAAAATTGTTCAACAGTATGATCAGCTGAGAAAGATCACAGAGTAAGACTGAACAAAGGATGTTACAGCAGCAGCAGAGCATAGAGCTGGGTTTCTTCACAGCAGGTGCTTCTTACAGGCTGAGCATCCCTCCTGGAAAGGCACGGATGCTCTGACTTGACGATGAGGGAGCAGAAGAGACAATCTAGTGGGGAGCTGAAGGAGCCCATGGTGTGTCTCTCTTCCTGGCTCTGAGTTCAGTGAGGTCAGCTATAGCGGGAGCATTTACTCCACACAAATCAGCAAAAGCTATAAATCAGGGCTCTTTTCCCTGGAGAACTAGTTGTTAAACCTTGACCAGCACATCACTGCAATAAACCATAATGCTCTTTCAGGGGAAGTTCCAGGGAATAGCAAGTAGTCTTGGCAGAAGTCCACAAGCATACAAACCCTTCCCCCAACCACTTCATCTCCCTTCCCCCTGCCCACTGAGTGCCCCCACGCCTCCCTGAAAATCTGCCTCCCCACTTTCTTGTCATGCCAAGCAGAAAGCTTCCCAGGGGCTCTTAGAGAAGGCCTGAAAACAGGGTACATTCTCAAGGAGAAGCAAAAGAATGAATGAAAATATGACTCCGGCCACGCACAGGGCATGCCATCTCTAAGTACAAAGTGAAACTTGAACTGTCCCTTTGAACTTACAAGGAACATATAAAGGAAATCAAAAGGGTTCTTAATGGCACTTGAATCTGTAGAAGAGCAAATCTAACTTCCTTTATACTTTTTCTCCAACATCTGCTACTCTGACTTGAGTAGAATTGCAGATGGTCTTTTTAACCATCTTTTAACCTTTTTAAAAATGTCTGGAGAAAGAGCTTAGCTTTCAAAATAGAACTTATTAAAATAATTCAGGGTAAGATGTAAAATCTGTCACTTTTTCCCAAATCATCAACTCTTCCTGCATTGTCGTAATTTCTCATAAGCTTAGTTACTACCCCCCAACCCCGCCTCCTGGGCTGCACTTCTGTAATAAAGGAGGCTCAAGGAACATGATTGTCTCCCACTGGGTTGCAGTGGGATGAAGGCAAGGGAGTGGGGAGAGAGAAAGAATGACTAGGCAGCCACGTTGAAATGACATCCTATTTTATTGTCCACTTTGCATGGTTGTCATTTTTCATGCTGGTGTCTTTAAGTCTTGCACCTATGATTCTCGGTGCTGTCTGTAACATCCCTGTAAGAACAATTAAAAGCTTAATTTAATGGCTGTAATCTGGAGAGGAAAATAAGAAAAAGAAGCTCCAGATCCTGAGAAATCTTCAAAAAAGATAAACTCTTCAGTGAAAAGTAATGCTTTAATGTTTTCATTATAAAAGCATCTGTGCATATTAAAGACTACATGGAAGCAAAGCCCAAAATAGCTAATTCCACAGGATTCAGAGTTTTCATTTTCTAGCATGTAGTGTTTCCGGGTGCATTTGGGTCAGACTGTCTCTTAATGTCTGTTTATGTGCGTGTGCTTGCATTTGTTCAGATACGGAGCAGAAGATGCAAATGTGCAGCCTTTGGGCCAAAAAACAACAACAAAAAATATCTGGCATGGTTTGTTTGGTTCATGCAATATATTTATAATTTAAATTCAATTTTAACATGCAGAAATGAAGCCATTTCACATAAAATCCAGATTTAGAATATTCTTGAGAAATTGAACTCCATTCCCAAACATCCATTACTGAGAAGAGGCAGTCACCCTCAGAAGGGGTGTGTGCTTGCCAACTTGAAAATTGTCCCAGTGCAGTTTCTCTTACTGGTTTATGCTGCCTGTTTGGCTCCTGTAGGTATTTAAATTTGATGCTCTTGATGTAAAGTTTTTTTTTTTACATTATTGCACTCATTTTGTACATTTAGCGCTTTTCTCTAAGCAGTATCTCACTTCCTCTCTTTTTTTTGTATTTTTTTTACATTTTTTATTGATTCATAATCATTTTACAGTGTTGTGTCAAATTCCAGTGTTCAGCACAATTTTTCAGTCATTCATGTCACTTCCTTTCCATATGTGTTCTCTCTGATGGTACCAAGTATATAACAGTATGAAGAGCAAGGTAATATTATTTGTAGTAGTTTCTTCCCATTGTTTTCTATGCAAAAGTCCTTTTTAATAGTGGGAATTATACTGCACATACAGTTTCATATCCAGCTTTTTTCACTTTTCCATGTATTACAAATACTTCCATTGCTCATCAAATACATGCAGCTTAGTTAACTTAGTCTTCCCCCCATGGTTACCTATTTAGGTTTTCCTTTTTCTGTCATAATTATGTTACAATGAGTATCTTTGTCTGAAAGCTTTTTTCTATGCTGATTCTTCTGCTAGGATATGTTCCTAGAAATGGGCTATGCCAGAAAGGAGGGTTTAGACAACCATCTGTGATCCAGACCTCAGAGCTGAATCCTGAGCTAGGTGTACCCGCTGGATACAGGTTTTCGTTTTCCAGTGTGTAGTGTTTTCAGGTCCAAAGTCCTAATGAGGCTGGTGATCTGGAAGGCCACTTTAAATTTTCTGCCATGGACAATTTCTCCATTTCTTTATCCTTCTCCCCTGTTCATCTTACCACCTTGAAGTTCCCCTTGGAAAAAATTTGTCCAGAGCCTACGGTCCTGAATCTGAATCATTTATTTCACTCACAGAAGCGTGTAACCAAACTAGAAACCAGGTACCACGAGCCTGGACTGTGGGACTGAATTAAAACCGCCCAGGACAGGAAGGAGAGGCTGATGTGGCCACTCAGACATCCGAGCCAAGGGCAACATGGAGAGAGGCCTGTGCTCACTGCCTGGAGCTATTTACTAGTAATGTGCAGTCAAACATCTTTTCATGTATTTCTTACTGTGAACACTTCATGAAGCCAAAGTTTGAAGGGAAAGGAGAAATATGAAAATCTGAAACCTCATTTGAATAAATGAATATACTTAGCTATAGCAATCTATAATCAGACTTGAAGGGAGCAGTTGTTTCTAGGTTGAATTTGAAATTTATTTCATTAAAGCTATTTCTATTAGTTTCTACCTTTGGTCTTTAGGATTTGATTCTGGTGTTTTTACTGCCCAGGAAACTGAGAGGTGGAGCATGAAAGTTATAGTTGTTCCTGACTCAAAATATGTTAATGTAAGTATCGACCTTCGCATCAGGGCTAGTAAATCTTGCCAAATCCTAGCTTGCTGTGTACAGTCTGCAAGCTAAGAATATTTATTTGTCTGTGTATTTAATATAAGCTTTTTCCATCAAAGTCTTAGTTCCCTAAGGGTAGTGAGTGCACCTTTCTTTTTCATGTGTCCATCTAAGTTCATGATAAGCACTTAACAAATTCTTCTCTAATAAGTGATGTCTATCTATATATGTAATATTTATAAATGTATAAATGACACTGTTTAGAGTAGGCTCAATTACCATGGGAATCTAAAATTTATGAAATATTTTTATTTATATTTTAATGGCTTTTCATAAAAATATGTCATCTAGAATACATTCCCATATGTAAAATGAATAGAATATATGAGGAAGATAGTGGACTCTTTTTTCGTTTCCCAGTTTTATTGAAATCTGACTGACATATAACATTGTATTAGTTTTAGGTGTACAGCATGATAATTTGATATGTGTGTGTATTGTGAAATGATCACCACAATGAGTTTAGCTAAATGTCCATCACCTCACGTAGTTAACAAAAAATTTGTTTTCTTCGGATGAGAGCTTTGAAGATCTACTCTCTTAGCTCCTTTCAAATATGATAGAGTATTGTTAACTTTAGTCTCCATGCTGTACTTTACATCTCAGAATTTATTCGTCTTATACTGGGAAGTTTCTATCTTTTGACCACCTTCACCCAGTTCCCCCAACTCCTACCCCACCCCCAGCCTCTGGCAACCACCAATCTATTCCCTGTTTCTATGAATTTTTTTTTTCAGATTCCACATATAAGTGAGATCATATAGTAGTTGTTTTTCTGAGTTGTTTCACTTAGCGCAATGCCCTCAAGTTCCATCCATGTTGTTGCAAATGGCAGAATTTCCTTCTTTTTTATGGCTGACTAATATTTGGTGTGTATATGTATACACACCACATTTTCTTTATCCATTCATCTGTCAGTGGACACTTATGTTGTTTCCATGTCCTGGCTGTTGTAAATAATGCTGTGAAGACCATGGGAGTGCAGATATCTCTTGGACATGGTGACTTCATTTACTTTGGTTAAATACCCAAGAGTGGAATTGCTGGATCATGTGGTAGCTCTGTTTTTAATTTTTTAAGGACCTCCATACTGTTTCCCACAGTGGCTGCACCAATTTGCATTCCCATCAGCAGTGCGCAAGAGTTTCCTTTTGTCTGCATTCTTGACAGTGCTTACTATCCCTTGTCTTTTTGATGATACCATTCTAACAGGTGTAAGGTAATATCTCATTGTGGTTTTGGTTTGCATTTCCCTGCTGATTAATGATGATGAGTACCTTTTCATGTACCTGTTGGCCATATGTCTATCTTCTTTAGAAAAAATGTCTGCCTGTTTTTTAACTGGATTTTTCTTTTATTTCTTTTTTTTTTTTTTTTGGCTATTGAATTGTATGAGTTCTTTACATATTTTCGGTATTAACCCCTGATCAGATACCTAGCTAGCTCACAATATGTTAATGTAAGTATCCATCTCTGTATCAGGGCTAGCAAACCTTGCCAAGCCCTAGCCTGCTTTTGTACAGTCTTTGAGCTAAGATTCATTTTTAGATGTTTAAAGGTCAGGAAAAAAAATCAAAAGGAAAATAATATTTTGTGGCATGTTAAAATTACATGAAATTCAAACTTTCGTGTCCATAAATCAAGCTGTATTGGAGCACAGCCGTGCCTCTTTGCTTATGTATGGTCTGTGGCTGCTTCTGTGCTAGGATGGCAGAGTTGAGTAGTTGTGACAGAGCCCATATGGCCTGCAAGACCTAAAATATTTACTCTCTGGCCTTTATGGAAAAAGTTTGCTGACTCCTGCTCTGGTGCATTAGAGACAGAGCCTTACACATCTTAACACCCTGACCACAGGGTTCTGTTGACAGTAGAAGATATAAGAAAGCTGTCCCAGATGACGTGAAGTCAAGAATTGAATTTCTATTGGCTAAATGTGTAGATGCCCCTAAATCATGCAGGATGAGGAGAGAGCTGTTCATCAAGTGTCAGAGAAAGAATTAAAGATAAATATGATAAATGATTACATGGAAATGGGCACTTAGGATGTAAAATGAACTGCTACAGGTCCAAAATGGGGAAGGCCTGAGGGAAAGCATGGCATTAGCATTCTAATGAATGTTATCAAGTCACAGTGTTAAATAGTAACTCACATTCTCAAGAGAAGCAAACACAGGCAAGCTTTATAACAAGGACACTCCTATCAACTTGAAAACAATGCTTCCCTCAAGCTCAGGGGCAGTGCTTTATAGTTCTTTGGATCCCCTCACCAGGCATTCCATAAAGGCTGTTGACTTGTGAGTTGATATGTGATGGTGTCTGGATTTGGGAACTCCAAGCTCTAAAAAGACACGGGAACGGGAATTCTACAAAGATAATTGTAAGTGGGGAGAAATAGGTACATGAAAAATGGCCCCCAAAGCTGGTGTGTTTAAACTGCAGAATAAAGAAGGAGCAGCTTTGATGCTGTAGAAACCAACTGGATGTGAAACAGCAGGTTTGGTCTTTAATGCCTGGCTTGCCACTTATCAGCAAGTACTGTAACCCATCTAAGCTTCTATATCTAGGATTCCTTATCCATGCAATAGAACTATCTCCTTAATTGATTTTTTGAAGGAATTAAATGAGATAATGTTAAAAGAGCTTTGTAAATTCCAAAACACAAACAGATGGGGGGCAATGTTATTGACAGTAAGTGGGACTGTGACCATGATGATCCTCTAGTACTGAAGAATTATTCTATACAGTTGTTAGGTTTGTGCACTGCACGAAAGGTTGAAGCCAAGAAGGCCACTGGGGGCTTGGGAAGCTTCTCTGGCTTAGGCTGAATTCATCAGGAAGAAGAGAACATTTTTCTCACACTAAGGCATCTTCTGCTTGCCAGAACACTCACCCACCCAGAAGGGGTATATTTTCCCATTCATTCTCATGAAGGTGCTGTGTAGGTTTTATGTATTGATACGTAAATACACAGCAGCACTATATATTCAACTGTAGTCAAGGGGACAATGCTAGATAGTTGTTTTCCATTTCCTTGGAGGAGATGGAATGTTTGCTGAACTTGAAGCAAAGGAGAGCTCAGGCAAAGAGAAGATTTCTGTTGATCTAAGAGCACTCAAACATTAGACCACTTGAGGTAAGAACAGAATATCCATCTTTGCAAAATCTTTTAAGACAAAATAGAAAACCTTCCAAGTGTCTGCCATCTAGACACCTCCCTGATGCTCTTTCTGGTTCTGATTCTCACATTATTCTGTGATTAAAAGGTCTGCCATATGGCTTCTCTGTGCTTTATTTAGCAGAGGAAAAAAAGTTTCTTTATCTTAGTTAGATTTGTATTTAATAAACCCCAAACTATATTGCATGGTAATAATAAGTTTTAAAAAAGCAGGAAATATTTGAAACTTTGGGGAGTCTTTATAAATGTCTTATGTCCTGTGCATAGAACTTATCTACAAAATTTTTTCTGATATTTATTGCTCAATCCATCCAATTTTTTAAACTAGCCTGTGAGGAAGGCTTCCCACGTGGTAACGCTTCCTCTGTATTAGCAAGAAGCTGAGGTTAGCAGTCAACAACATGGTCGATAGGCATCAGCAGAGATAACACTGCTTGCTCTGAGCCAGGAGTGGAAATAAAAGCCACAGGTAAGCTCTTGGCCTGGGCCAGATGTACCTTCCAATGATCCCAGGGTGCTGATTTCCCTTCCACTTTTGGAAACCCTGCAGAAATTGTAGCTGAACATTTCTGGGCTGAAATGATGGCTTCACTCTCAGGACTACTTTAGGCAGAGGACTCTCTGCTTTTGATATATTTTTTGCAAAGCCAGTGATCTTTTATCTGTATAAATTTGCCCCATTGAGGACCATCTGTTTTTTTCAGTGATAGCAAATGGCCCACAACGTGAATACTGCTTAAAATGCATTCAGTGACTGAAGGAGCTCTCAAACACTTCTAATATAGAAGAGTTTACATTATAAATGCCTTTATATGTTGTATAGTCTTTTACAACAACTCTGTGAGACACAGACAGATATGATCCTTGTTTAACAAATGAGGAAATACAGTCAGAAGAAAGTTAAATGTCAGAATCAGACTCACACAAGAAGTCAGGAGCTAAATCAAATTCACCCTGTTTTTCTTGGTCAGGTTCTTTTTTGGGCTACTCTCTGAATAACAAGCAGAAAAAAAGAAGCTTATTTCTGGCTATTCTGAAAGATAAATAAGCAGACACCACCACCAGGTCACATTAGATGTTCAGTTATATTTTTTTAATTCTGGGGGTAAGGTAATTAGGTTTTTATTTATTTACTTATTTTAACGGAGGTACTGGGGATTGAACCCAGGACCTCATGTGTGCTAAGCAAGCGCTCTACCACTGAGCCATACCCTTCCCCCTAGATGTTCAGTTATATTAGTTCAGGTAATCTTCTTACTGCTGCATTCTCTTACATCATACGGTTTAAAAATTATTTTCAGGGGCCTTTGAGTAGAGCATAGGCTAAGATAGGAAGATCTTGACCTACTTTTAATGTTCTTCATTTCTCTAGATTTAAACCTCTAGGGGTTATTTTCAGTCCATCATCAACCAATAAAACTCCCCACTCATACCAAATACTTGCCCTTGAGAAATTTACCGTTGAGTCAGGGAGGCTGTTTATACATATTTAAAATGGAAAATATGAGTGCAATCGCAGTGTCTGAAGCTGATAAACACAACTGTGATTCCATTAACTCTAAGTCTTGGTGGAAATTGACTAAAAGTCTAATTTCTTCTGAAGGCTTTCTTCCCAAATAAATCTTGAGATGCCCAGAGATCCACTGTTGTGCCTCAGATTTAGTCTTGGTTATGGAAGCAACAATGAGTGACAAAACCAAGGTTCTGAACTGCTGGTTCTGACAGCCCTTAGAGGTGTCTCTCTGATAGTGGAGTGCTGCTCACCCTGCATGGCCACTGCCACCTGGCCACCACCAAGAGGACAGTTGGCTTGTCCCTTCCAAGGTTGAGAATACTTCTATATTGTTCTCCATCTGTGCAGAGGAGGGAGACCTGTTCGCTGAACACATTCTTGTTGAGCATCTGTTATGTGCCAAGTACTGTTACATCTAGAAACCAGGTACTGAACATCTAGGATAGTGGTGAGCAAGACAAAGTTCCTCTTCTCGTGACACTTGTGTTTCTAGTGGAGGAGAGAGACAGTAAACAGTTTTGTCAAAACAAAGTCCTAAAGAAGCAGTTTACCATGAGGGTGGTAGTCACTTTTTGATGCAGTATCATTAGTAAAGGTCAGAGAAAGACAGACATGTATGAGAATAATTACAAATATTAAAAAAATGGAACCGATTTTGTATTCAATATTTCATCAGTCTAGACCCAATCAGGAGAATAAATCTCAAAGGACTGATCTGATCAGTTTTAAGTAACCAAGTGACTTTTATCCCCTTTATTGATTAATTGCTCTGTCTTTTTTTTGGTGTATTTACCCAAGCGCAAGAAAATGCATTAAGTATTATTGGACTCCATCTTAGATGGCCAGGAAATAGTCTAGGGCAATTTTATTATTTATAACTACTTTAGGCCACAAATGTATACTAGCCTGATAAGCAACTCAAGTTTGCATTGCTTTTAATTTGATAGTGGGGCCATTGTCATAGATGAATTGTGGATCTCACATTATAGTTCAGGAACCCTTGTGTAAACCAATGGAATCAGCTATATTGGACAACTTTTGGAAAGTTGTTATATAAAACTCTTGATAAAGTATGAGAAAATGAAAGAATTCAAATGCTTTGAATACTTGGAAAGAGTAGATTACCACGCCCAAAGAACAGATCACATTTTGATATGGTAAGGACAGGAAGGCTCTTTGATTAGTCAAAAAAAAAAAATAGAATCAGGAACAGCCATTGAGGTTCTGTTTAATGAGAAGAGGTACTGACGACAGTTTGATCTTAATTAGCCTAGTGGTGGTGAATTATCTATCAATTAAGACAACATTTAGAATCTATTATTCATACAGCACCAAGTATACATTGATCATTCTTAAGATGTACTGATTGGCAAATAGTATCATGTTAGGGTTGTCATTTGGGTCAAACATCAGCTAAATCAGAACAGGGCATGCTTAGAGCAGCTCTTAGATGTCATTAGATTAATGTGTATTAGGGAAGGTAGAGTTACTGAGTTTCAATCAGAGCAGCGTTTAACCACTCTGTAGGAAACAGACAAAACAAGAATTTTATAGGTGATAATCAGATAGCCTAAAGTGCTGGTTATTGTTTGGCTGCCTCTAGCAGATAAATGGGGTGGATAAGCCTCAGTTAGGGGGGTCAAGAAAAACATAAGCAATGGGCTTATGGTAAGCATCCAGTTTTGAATAAGTACTCTTCAAATATAACTTTGCTCTGAATGCACAATGATTAAGAAGGGGTTGGCATAGGTCGAAATGTCCAAATTTGGGGGTTAGTCTAGTTTTTGCTTAAGGAAGGAAAAGGCTCATTTGGCACATGGATTCAGAAGGTAGGCATTGACACAATGGTATCAGCCACGTGTGGTGTTGACAAAGCTTGTTAACATATGAAGAGCATGAAACATACCTTATTATTTTAGTGTCACTCCTTGCATAAGGTGAAGGGATGCATCTTTTCAGTTACCCAGGGACTATCTGGAGAACTTCAGATACAGTTTAGATTCAGGAGGTGGGGTATAGCTCAGTGGTAGAGCATATGCTTAGCATGTGTGAGGTCCTGGGTTTAATCCCCAGTACCTCTGTTTAAAAAAAAAAAAAAAAGCTTAGATGCAAAAGAATCATAACAGGTTTTTTTAAAATAAAATTTGAGTTTTGGGTTCAAATTTAGGAAAGACAAGAAAGGAGTCTATGTGCATCAGGTGGTGCGATTGGAATAATTGTGCAGCATCTGCAGGGTGGTTTGGAGTGAACATGGTCTGCAACCAAGGAAATGAGTTATGAAACATCGCAGTGATCTAGGCATGAGGTGATGAGGGCCCAGATGAGAACCTGTCACTGAGACCGGAAAGGAAGGAACAGATGTGAAGCAGCAAATGCAGTGAGAACTGGCTGGACTTTGTGGCTTCCCGAGAGAGAGCGCACGGGAAAAGTCAGAGGTGATGTCTAGCTTTTGATCCCAGGTTACTGGGAGAGAGCAGAGGAACCCGGGACAGAGATGGGTTTGCAGCATAGTAGAGCTGAGATTAAAAAGGCATGGGATTTCTTTCTATTTCTTTAATTTTGTACCTATATGAGATGATGGATGTTCACTAAACTTACTGTGATAATTACTTCATGGTGTATGTAAATCAAATCATTATGCTGTATACCTCAAACTTATGCAGTGCTGCCTGTCAGTTATATTTCAATAAAACTGGAAGAAAAAAACTTAGGATTTCCTAAGTGAAAAAAAAATTAAATAAATAAATTTAAAAGAATCAGATTTTCAAAAAAAAAAAACAGGCAGGAGAAAAGGCAAGTGTAATCTGGTAAAGGAAGAGATAGAAGGAAAGACATGTTTCCATTCATTCATTCATTACATCACTTCATTCCACAATGGATCTGAAACCACTTGTGAAATTATGTAGAATATAAATAGATGAGGGACCTGATAGATGAGAGAAGTAAGTGGAAGAAGTATCAAACCCAGATGTGATATTAGCACATGAGTTGACACACTGCAGACACTACACTGCGTGTGACTAGGGTTATTGTGTAAATTTGGCTTCTTAATAACCTGCACAGGAAAAGGAGCTCTACCAGTCGTGGATTCTCAGTATCCATGAAAATGGATCTACTGTTTAGTAGGAGCATGGCTTTCCATGACATTGACACGTGAATATTTTCCTGCTGTTCACAGAAAGAGGACACAATGATGTAACACGATATATTCTGCCTAATCCCTACAGGGATTTGTGATGGAGGAAATGTATTAATATATGAATGCCACTGGCCTTTCCCTCTTCCCTGCTCCTTAAGGAGTATTCTGGCTTTGCTCACATAGTTCCTTCTCGTCATGCATCATGTAAAGACAGTTCTGCCTTTGCAGAGTTTTAATTTTTTTTCTGGATTTTGTGGATGACTAATTGAGAGGAAGTGGAAAGGGATGGGACCCCAAGGTATAGGTCTGAACTTGAGGTCGGGGGAGGGACACTTTTAGGAGGTTTTGGAGGAGAAGTTGGCTTGGAGGAGCCATGAGGCAAGAAAGAAGCACAAGGAGAACCAAATGGTTTTAAGAAACACTGCTATTGATTATGTATCTCCTTCATAACGTTTGAGAAATACTAATCAGGGATTGTTTTATTTTGAAATTTTAGTTAGTTGTTGAAGTTTCTTCCATGGATGTTGATACCACTGTGAGACTGAGGATGTGGGTCCTTGTGTCATTATGATATGGCGGATATGGCGGGGGGCTGCCAGATGGGATGCTGGATTTGTAGTGCTGCACGCCAGCTGTGCGCTTAGACTGACGTCACTGCAGATCTGAGCTGAGAGCACAGTTTCTCTCTGATGGTTAGACCAAGAACCCAGGTGGCCTTGAAACATTGGAACAAGGGCCAAACTTAAGACTTCATCCACTTGGAGTTGCAAACTAAGGGATAATGTGTTCACTAAATAAAGGTTGTCTCCTTAGGAACAAGACAAAACAAAACAAGAAGGCTCAAAAAATGGCAACTTGTTGGGTTCTAGGTCAATATAGATGAGTGCTTACTTTCTTAAGATAACTCTAAGAAAAGGTATAGGCCAGATCCGCGCTCTGCATGGCGGGGATTGTCCCAGTAGTACTTCATCTAGAGGACGTTTCTTTGTGAGGGCTGCAAAAAATGAGTATTCCCAGCCTCTCCTTCCCAAACCTCCACCCGTCCCCAAAGAAGATTCTGGCTTTGGCCAATTAGTTTTTCTTCTTCCCTGTATTCTAAGCAGGGTCCTCCTGCCTTTAGGACACCAGTTCTGAGGCTTCATAATGAAGAATTGATAAGAAAAAGTGCAGAAGGGGGAAGGACTATGGGTAGGCAGAGCAGGAAAGTCAGGAATCTTCTAGGGATTTAGGAGTTGAGAGACTCTGTAGGAACTGTAGTTATGATGGTTGAACACAGGTGGCATTTTTTCTGATTGCTTTATTTATTACTTTTTTACAACTTTATTAAAGAATAGTTGACAAATAATTAACTTCACATATTTAAAGTGTACTTTTGATAAATTTTGATATATGTAGACCTTCAAGAAATTATCACCACAATCAAGATTGTGAACTTATAGATGAGATTTTAAGAAATATTCTGTGAAATGTGTGTTGCCTTTGCTGTGATTAATAAACATGTTAGAGTTTGCATTATTTTGAAATTACTTTTCAGTTGCTGGACTTCTTTGGCTAGAGCTCCTCTCAGATTCTGAGCCATTTGCTTCAGTAGAGTTATGTGTGATACAGAATTTTGATGACTGTTTGTTCAATTGAAAATATAACTTCAGAATATAATTTGATGGCTGATGGGCACCTTGGGAGAGGAAAGGAGGCATGACAGTACAGCCATGGTTGCTGGACAGTCTGCTCGAGCCCAGGGCACAATTTCTAACCTCCAGTAGAATGATGGATGAAGTGCCTTTTGGCAAACTCCATTCTTGAGCTGAGCTTTGGATAAGTCTTGGACCACAGAGAGTTGAAAGTTGTAATATTTAGCAAAAACTTGGAGTAGTGATATTCTGGGTTGCTAATTAAAACCAGATCCAAATGCCTTGGCAATCAGTAGAGCTGAGGGCAGGAGTATGATCTTTACTGAAATTAGGAGACCAACCAGGACAGTTGTCTGGAAAGAACTATGGCAGAAGTAAAATCATCCTCAGGAAACAATTCTGGGGCCACTTTAACTTATGGAAAAGAAGTAAAGACTCGGACCCCGAACTTCTATGGTATGGAATAGATCATTTTAGATTAGAAACTTTTAAAAGAAGATAATACTAATTTCCCTCCAAAGTCATAAAAAATTAAATAAAATTATCCTAGAACGACTGATTCTAAGCAGTCTATCTTTCTGGTTTGCACTCCAGTATAAATTAATTGTACATTGAATCCCCAGCTAAACCACTTAACTTGACTTACTGCATCCGGATACTTTCAACGGTGAATAACAGAGACCCAGACTCAACTGGCCCAAACAATAAAGGATTTATTACCCCATTTAACAAATCCACAGGTTGAGCAGCCCCAGAGCTGGTTAGTTTAGTGACTAAAAGACATCATCAGAGTCCTTCTAGCTTTCCACTATATTAAGGTATCTGCCTCCTCTTCAGGTTGGCTCTTCTCCTGTCACAAGATGGCTGTAGAAGCACCAAGTATCCCATTCTTATTCAACAACATCCAGTGGCAATAAAGTAATTCCTCATCTTTGTTTACCTTTTTAAGATCAAGTATAATATGTCCCCAAAGCCCCTCAGCTGGCTCCCCTTCATATCTCACTGGCCTGACTGGTGGCTTTGTCCACACCCAAATGAATTACCTGCAAGCCAAATGGGACCACCTGGCCAGATATAGAACAATCAAGACCTAACCCTGAGCCACTGAGGGAGAGATGGCTACTGAAACAAAATCAGGATTCCACTAACAGAGAAAAAGGGGAAGCAACTGCATCTGTCATTGAGAATTATGGATAGAATCTGTTTAAAATTGGAAACATATGTCAAAGTTGATTACTTTTTATTGAGATTCATTTTTAATCCATGATTTCTGGCAAAAATTTATTAGCAAGACTAATAGTCTATAAAGACCACTCCTAGTACATTGCATGCAGTAAAACCATATCCTTTGCAGAGAGAATATGTGTTTCAATTCTTAATAGCAGGGATTTAATCATTAAAATTCAAGTTAAAAAAGAGACACAGAACACCTCTCTTCTGCAGTGCCACAGATGGTTATCCGGTCAATTAGAAGATGAGTCTTACCAACCCTGACCCCTAGGATCTATGAAGAGATGAGTTTTGCATGAGTATGATAACATGGAGGCTCAGTACTAAGTTCATTCAGCCTAACCCTTTCAGGCTCATGACCATAGAACCATGGCTAAAGAAAGGTCAAAAGCAACCGCAAGCAATTTTTGTCATTCTTGTCTTTGTAAGGAAACGGAGAGCAGGAGCAATGTTAAGAGTCATTATCAGACACCGGCATCAGGTGTCACCTGGTTTTGTTCAAGCCCCACTGTGGGAGCCAGCACTGCTTTGGGCTCAGAGAAACTGTGCAAGTGCACCCTGACAGCGCCCCCCACCCCCACATGTTTACCCTCTTGTCTCCAGCCTCATAGCTTCCCTACTGATGTTGAGGTGTGGGACAGACCCTATTCAGTACTCACCCATGGGAACCTGGAGGTGCAGAAGTCAGTAATGCTCCATGGGGCAAACGTTTGACCAATAGAAGAAGGGAACAGGGGATAAATTCTTCTTCCTTTATCCCTCCCCTAGACACAGCTCACATCATGGCTTTTTAAAGGACAGTCCAAAGAGTAACAAGGCATTAGTTGAATTTAATGGCAGAAAACTCTATCTGGTAGCCCTACGTTGGCTCTCCTTCCTGCCTGCCTCCCTCTCCTTGTCTGTCAGGCCTGCTACCTGAGCGCACACCCCCTAAGAGAGTAATAACATCGAAAGCAGCATTGGGCTCTGCTTTGTGGGGAACTCAGGTTAAGTCAGCAGTGGAGCTAGACCTAAAATCTACCCGCTCCTTGTCTGAAGCATGAGGTTGAGGAGCCCCAGTTCCTAATGAATAATGGAGAAAACCAACAGAGTTTAGAGGAGACATTTAATAAATATATTTAATACATCTCATAAATAATGTCATCTGGGAGGTTGAGAAAACTTCCTTATTTGAAACAGGATAGGCGAAACTCTAGGTTCTTCTAGGAAGGAGAGGTGGATTTAGGAAGATGGGGTGAGTCATCATCATCTTTTAAGTTGACTGTATAGTTGATGCTCAGTGGACACTTGTTGAATGAAAGGAGGAGAGAAAGTGATGGAGATATTTTAAAGTGGTGAAGAGGAAGTGTGGTTAGAGAGCAACATGAAGGTAGGGAGTCAAGAGGAAGAGGGCATTGCTGTAAAATTGGCTTGGCTGGCGCTATAATCATGAGCAAATCACGTTATGTCTCTGAATCTCCAGTGCCTCCTCTCTGTCATGGACATGATATATTACCTACCCGAAGGGAAGGTGTGGGCCAGGGGACTTGAGCTGCTCAGTTTTTGAGCATCAGTGATCTCAAACGAGTCCTTCTCTGTAGAATGAGAACTTTGAATGACATAACTTTTAATGGATCAACTCATTCTTAATATGCTGTGATTCATCTCTCTAGGCTTTTCAGAGGAGTTGGGGGCTGGCAGGAAGCCTGGATGGTGGGAGAAGCCCAGGCCAGTCTCTGGTGAATGATGGAGAGGTGCACATAGGGTGAGGAAGAGGGATCTGAGTAGAGATTAGGACCCAGCTAAGGTTGTAAGAACCCAGCCAGGCCCGGCAGCCTGAGACTATGAGTGGGGAGAGTCTAGGGCCAGAGAGACCCAAAGAAGGCTGATTACACTGGGAGACCTATGGGGCCAGACCCTGGGGTCCACCCTCTGCACGGAAAGAAATGAATCCAAAAGGAGGTTGGTGTTCCTAGAAAATGAAAGCGAGGCAGTGGGCGTTAACTGCTGTGTGGGAATTTGGTTCAAGTTTAGCCTAAAGAAGCAGAATTCTGAAAGTCAGTTCAGAGAAGGAGACATGAAGTGTAAGGTCTTGGAGATGAAAAGCTGCAGTCACTGTGTGGACTGGAACAGTTGTACTTGGAAGGAAGTGAAAAAAAAAAAAAAACCTGAGCTCTGATTGCAGTCAGTTAACAAGTTATGCAACCGTAGAAAAAGGAGTCCTGTCCGTGGAATAAAGTGCGATTCTACGGTTCTGTCTGTCTGTCAGCTTCCTTGGAAATGGGACAGTGGTGTTATAGCTCGTGGTAACATGATGCCAGAGAAATTCTGTATAAGGATAAAGAAGCAGCTGTCCATAGAAAATCTTAATTTTACCCTGCTTTACGGTACATCAGATGCATTATATGCTCCTGACCTTCCCTCCAGCAGAAGCAGGAGATAGATGGTGAGACAGAGAGGAAGCGAGAGAACTTCCCCAGAACACTGAAGGACCTACAAGGGACCATGCTTCCCACATCCTTCCTGCATCAGCTCACAGGGTGTGGCTTCCGGGGCTTGGCCAGTGTCCTTCAGTTATGTCTGCTCTCTCATGATCCCGCCCTATGCCTGCATGCCTTGGCAACAGAGTGAAAAATGAATGACCCTTCACCCAACTGCCCAGTTGGACTGCCTTGAGCCACTACAACGGGCCTCCACCAAGGGCATCAGTAGGAGGGTGACCAGCTACTCCCTTAATGATGAGGAACCTGAGGGAAGGGAAGTGGACAGGGAACCCAGCCCAGTGGTGGTCTGGGATACTCCTGCAGACAAAAGGGGGACCTCAGGCCCAGGTCTTTCATCCACAGGCTTCTGAACCACAGATTTTTATATTTTGAATATTCCTTTCTCTGGGCTCTGTGCATTTGGATAGTTTAGAGTCTGCTGCATCCCAAGTTTTTAGCTTTTTTTTTTTAAAAAAAAAACAAACAAAAAAGGATGAAAGCCTTAAGATAGAGTAAGGAGGAAGATTCTCTTGTTGGCAGGGGATCAAATTCTTTTCTCTGGGGGAGGCCTGCTGTTGAGGGTGGGGTGGGTTCAGAAAAGTTGTAACGTGTTCTGGCTTTGGGCCCAACATTGTTGAAAAATGCTCAGAGGAGGCTCAGAGCACTTAGATTTTTGGCTTTAAAACTGTCTTTGTTTAGATGGTCAAATTTATTTAAATATTTTCTCAGAGACAATAAAATAAAAGAACTTGAATAGAAATTCTTTCCGTGAGACAAATTCTTTCCTAACCTAGGCTGACAAATTCCCTCTAAAATCACATTTGTGTCTTTATTCAGTATCACACAAGAGAAGAGAAATATATAGGACCAAGCTGAGTTTTAATAGACTCCAGACTTTTTACAACAATAACAACCACCGTCATCTACTATTTGATGTTACTAATTGCTAGGTCTTAGATCCTGATCTAAGTATTTCATATACCTTATCTCATTTAATTTTTTTCAGCAATCTCCAAATTTAATACTATTTAGTACAAATTTAGTACTAAGGTGAGGAACCAGAGACTCAGACAGCTCAAGTCCACCCACATACTAGGGTATTCTAGTAAGTGGTAGAATTTAGTTTGGATACAAACCTAAATCTGTTTGACTTCAAAGCCTGGTCTCTATCAGTGGTATGCTGGCCAACAGCCGACTGCTGGCTCACTGGGAGGGAAGGGGAGGTCTGCTTTATAGCATTTGCCAGTTTCCTGTAGTGTAAATACCCCAACCATGGCTTATGTCAAGCTACCAACTTGACCTCACTGAGAACAGAGCTGGAAGAAATGCATAAAATCAACTCTTGCTGGTACCAGCCACCTCCAGCACATCACAGCTTCCCTTGTGTGCTATATTGTCATCAAATACATTTTGGAGCCTGGAGCGAACTTGTGTCACTCACCACTTAGTGACCAGGTCTGCAGTCTCTCTACTGTTCATATTCCCAAACATTTATTCTTATAGGACACTGAAACTGAGCCCTTACCCAGCCAGGCACTGCCCCACGGCTCTTCTCACCGAATTTTCCCTGCAGCCATTTTGGGGAGATTGTTGTTGTTTGCCTTATTTCACAAAGATGAGGAAACAGAGGCTCAGAGTGCTCAGATGATTTGGTGAAGGTCAGGCAGCCCACAAGTGAGTGAGGTATGGCAGACTGAGGCTGGACCTGAGTCTGTGCGTCCTGTAGATGATGCACTTTTGGGGAGGAGCTGGGAAATAAATAGGAGGCTGGAGAGAAGTGATGTTTGCCAAGCAAGGTTGGACAGAGATGAAGTTTTATGTATATGATGCCAATAAATAAATAAATAAATAAATAAAGCTATCCGTCACTGGGTATCTGGGTGATAGCAAACATTGGAATGCTTGGCTGTGTTTTAGTTTTTATATTCTGTATTATCTTGAGAAAGCACCGGTGGTACAGTAGAAGTATGTGGAGGAATGGAAGGGTCTGGATTGAATCTACCTTCAGCAAGATCAGTGCTTGGATGTGTTCCTTGACCCTTCCTAGCTTTGACTGTTTCATTTCTAAAATGGTTGAACAGACCTCAAAGGAGACAATGTAAGTTAGTGGCATTTATAATCCAAATGTTTATGTGATAGTAAGTTTCGGGGTGGAACAGACCCAGCTAGACAGAATGAACTTCCTTTTGTTCACAGCCTTTGAGCTTTCAGGAAAAATGTTAGAAGTTGAAAATTTGCTCTATTCTTGTGTAATTTGAGGATCTGATGATTAAAAAATGATTTTTTTAATCTTCAGGGGCTCTAAAAATATATCCAAAAGAAGTATATTTTTCATGGAATTAAAAAGTTGTGAACTTATGGATGAATGTCTAGAACCAATCTTCTCCAGGAGAATTTGGTCCAGTTGTTCTTACTGTTTCTTAGACTCTTTGGTTCTTGCTGATTTTAGGATGAGGTTAAAAAAGCCACTTGACACTAGATGGACAAAACTGTTGTTCCTGGTCCCTGCTTAAAGCTGTTACTCTACATTCACTTTACGCGGAAACGGTAGGTATAGCTCCCCAAAGGCTTATGAGAGTTTTCTCATACATTGATACGTGCAAGTCACAAGCAGTCTTAGGTTAAGTCTTGATACTTAAGAAATTAAATCCTGTACATTTTCCTTTGACCAGAAGGAATGTTGAGAAAGAAAAGTATGGCTCTGTTTCCCCATGGATGTGATAAAGTCTGAGACTTGCAAAAGAGCTTAAGTAGTACAACTTGTGTAAGAAGAATTCTTTGGGTGCAGTTAGTATAAACAAAGGGTCCTTGGCACGAACAGAGAACTAAGCAGCTGCAAGAGATTTGCTTAGAAAACCAAAAGATTAAATACTCCTAGAAGAGAGAGAGGAAATACCCACTAAGGTCTCTGATATTTTGCTTTTCTTTCCTACTTCTCAATAGCCTTCTAAGATTAAATATGCCTGTCTAACAAAAAACCAAAATCAAAACAACAACAAAAACCCTCTTCTACTTGAGAATAACCATATTGTCAGCATTTTCCCTTTATTTCCCTAGATTTAAACAAGCATGGGGGTCTAAGGTTAAGTCACAAGATACAAATCACTTACTTTCCCTTGCTTATCTGTTCTTTATGAAATCATTCATAAAAGGACACTGATAGTAATTTAACCCCCATGAGAATATTATGAATTAATAGGAGTGATTGATGCAGAAAGGAATTGCCTTTAAGTGAAATAATTAGAAGTACCTACCAAAACCAGTTTATTATGGAAAGCCCCGGGGAGCAATAGTGCAGTGTAATAAATTTCTCTGCAGTCTTGCTATTCCTTATGATAGAGAAGCTACACGTATGCCAAGTTTCTTAAGACAGAAACATGAAATTAACTGGGCTTTGTTTTTTATTTCCACATAATTCATATATCTTTCTAAAATAGTCCTTATTGCTGCAACGGAATTCTTAGTTCAGAGCTTGGAAGTGTGCAATGTATGATTTCGTCAGAAGTTTGCACAACTTCAAAATTTTACTATGATATACTAGAAGTACTAATTACTATTATGTTCACAGATATGGAATTGTCAAAATGTGACTTTTTGGACTTAAAATCAGATAAATTTCTGTTTCATTAGAAAATATAACACAAGGCAACTGAATGCCACAATGAAGAAAGGTGTCCAATACTATTAAGTAATTAAAAGCACGTTTTCAAACAGTATGTATAAAATACCACCATTTTAGCACTTGCATAAGTATTTTATATATATATATTAGTATATGTGGAGGAATACACACTAAGGTGTTAACAGTAGCTATGATTAGAAAGTAAAATTATTAAAGGAAACTTCTGTATTCAATGTAACATATTTCTGTAACATTTAAATTTTTTATGTATGACATTTGAAATCAGAAAAGACTATTTTAGAAATCTGTATATACAGATGGCAAATAAGCATATGGAAAGATCCTCAACATCATTAATAATGAGAGAAATACAAGTTAAAACCACTATGGGGTACTACAACATACCTATCAATCACAATGGCTGAAGTAAACAATAGTGGCAACATAAATGCTGGAAATGACGCGGAAAAACCATGTCATTTATACATTGCTGAGGGGAATGTAAAATGGTACTACTACCCTGGAAAACAGTTTGGCAGTTTGTTATAAAGTTAAACATCCCCTTAGCATCTGACCCAGACATTGCACTCCTAGGGCAAAAGAAAGAGAAACTTATTTTCCCACAAACACCTGCATGTGAATGTTTATAGCTGCTTTATTTGTGATCAGCAACATCTGGAAACAGCTCAAAGTCCTTCAGCTAGTGAGTGGATAAAGAAACCCTGGTATACCCATGAAATGGACTATTCAGCAGTAAAAATAAAGTATGGATTCATGTCCCAGCGTAGATGAATCAAATGCATTATGCTTAGTGAAAGAAATCCGACTCAAATAGCTATATGATTTCATTCATATGGCATTCTGGAAATAGTACAATGCTAGGGTTGGAGAAGAAATTAGCGGTGTCCAGGGCTGAGGGGCTGGGTGAGGACAGTGGATACTCTAGGCAGTGTTTTTGGGTGATGGGACTGTCTCTTGATTGTGGTGGCAATCATACAGCTCTAGGCATTTGTTGACACTCATAGAACTGTACACCAAAAAAATGCAATTTACTATATATACACATTTAAAAATAACTTAAAAAAAGAAAAATATAATTGAAAACAAGATCTAATTAATGTTTTATTTTTTAAAAAATCTCTCTCTCCGCAAATCTTTACTCATCCTGTCAATTTTCTGGGTCAACTTGAGAGACTGCTTTTAAATTGACAACTTACTTCTCAAGGAGAGATTGGGAGTTCAGAGCCACCACTTGCAAACCCTCTGGGTGAATGCAAACTGTGTGAAGTGTAGGTCAGTGCTCAGTTATTCAGGAGTGGACGATACAGATTTTGGAGGATGGACGTCCATTAAGACTTTAACCCCCTTCACACCTGAGGGTTGCCTTTCCCACCCACCACTTAAGATGCAAACGGTCGTTTGATCCTATTTGTCTTAAGTTCCTATACTCCTTCTTTGTTTTACTGAAACCATGAGTAAAGAAGTCCTTTGAGGGCCACAAGGAGCAAGGTTCTCTCTCCTCTGACAACTTTGTGGACCCTAACTCTGTATATCTGCCTGGGCTCCGAAATGTAGAATCAAACACTTAGGTAGGCAGCCTGAAAATAATCTCTTTAGCAGTCAGCGTGGTATTTGCCAAATATAAGCAATGTTTTCAATTATATTTTTCCTTTAAGTTTATGTGTATTATGGAAGGGCAGTTAAAAAAAAAAAAAGAGGAAAAGAAGGCGGAGGAGAAAGAGAAAACAGAACAATAAAATCTGATGGCCTGAGGCCGGAAGGCTGCGTTTTTCTTGGTCGGGTCCACTTTCCAGCTCAGCCTAGAAATGCAGCCTGTCCTAGTCACATAGCTGATTAATGAGTCAGGCTTGGCAAACTGGGGTTTGTAAATAGAAGAGGCCGAAACAGATCATTCCATGTAAATAAGTCTTTAAAATGGCACCCGAAGTAATGGTTATGATGTACCAGATGTTCTTAGTGAAGTGACCACTTCACAGAACAGCTCACCCGGGAGTCTAAACTGAAGAAAGCGCCCTTCCCCAGATGCCTCATTTCATTTCCCTTCTTGTAACAGAACACCTTTCCCCTCCTGTCAGAAAATAACACTGGGGAGCTAGCCCGCTGCTTATGTGATTCTTCTGTTCCCTGTGGCTGCCAGATGCTTCAATTAAGGGCTAAAATGGGGTCTTTTTTCAACCCAAACTATCAAGTGAATACTTCCACATCGAAGACAAGTGGATCAGGCTCTATGAAGCCCTTCCTGTATACTTTGCCTTCGAAGAGACAGCAGCCAGCGAGCTCAGCCAAGAGGGCATCACCAGTGCTTTGACTAATCTGAGAGAGGGCGCTTCTTCTCAGTATCTCCGTTTATCCCTAGCTTGGCGTGGGGCAGAAAGGGCTGGAGCTTTGGCCTGGGAACTTGGAGACTCAATTCTGTTCTTGCTGTGATGTGTGAACAAGGGACTGAAACTTTCCGAGTCAGAGTTTTGTCACTTAAATAAGAGGATTTGATTACAGGATTTCTCATAAGGCTAGGAGTCTATGAAGTAAGAAGGGAAAGATGCGTAAAACCCAGTGAGATCAAATCAGCGATGGAGCTCAAAGAACACACAGTGCCTAGGACTCTTCGCGAATCATTAACTCACCTGTTTATCAGGACCCCACTCATTCAACCTACAGGATCAAAATTAAAGAAGTGGCAAGGGGAGACCAAGGACACTATTAAAGGGGGACAATTTAGAAAGATGGAGATGTTTAAAGTTCTAGGGCACATGGCATAATGATGTTAAAATCTCTGGTTTTCAGGTCAGCATGCCCAGGGTTGAATTTTAGCCCTACTTGGTAGCTGTGTATCCTTAGCCAAGTTGCTTCTCTGGGTCTCAGATCATCAGATGTAAAAGAGATAATAATATTATTTTCCTCAAAGAGTTGCCATGAGGATTAAAGGAATAATGCATGCTTGCCTGGATCATGAAATACTTGAAGTAGATTGCCAGTACTGCTGCTGCTGCTAGTATACGGTGAGTGATACGCCCCAGAACCACACAGAGCAGTGGCGGGGTGCGAGGGAGTGACAAAGGTACCAGACTTGGCACCCCACATCTAGGGTTTTAGTTCATGATAACACAGAGACAAGACCGTGCCCACAGATAAATTCCACGGTGTAAATTACTTTGAGCACATACTTCCATTTACTAGCTGGGCGACTTTTGGCCACGTCACCCAATCTCTCTGAGACTCGGTCTCCCCTTGAGGATGCTAATGCTTGTCTCTCAGGGTGTTGGAATGAAAAGCATGAGCTGATTAATGCATGTGAAATCGTGCACTGTAAACCACAAACTCCTCTGCTGATAATAAGGATTGTTACGAGCTAGTAAGATTATGAATGAAATCCTACTTGACAGAAGTCTTTCTAAAATGCTACATCCATTTCTCCGACATGTATTTGCATTCTTTCGATGACTCCGGGTTATCTTCAGGAACAAGTATTACTGGAAAATGAAACGTACCTGTCTGTGGCGCTTTACCCTTTTAACCTGTTTTTACATACGTAACCTCCTTTCAGTCCCACAACGTGAAAGGTGCGTAAGCTGTTTATCCCCATACTGACCCTGTGTTTAGTTCTAATCAGCATCTTCTTTCCCAGCTGCTGTGACCTGGCCCCTTCTCCCACTTCTCTTCACTCATACCAGGTAGTTATTGTTGGAAGCAGACGTAAGAATAATGTCAAACATTCATCCTGTTCAAGGGGGGCCTTTGAACAGGGAAGGAGCACATTCAGGTATGTTAGGAAGCTTGCTTACAGCAGTTGAAATTGGATAGACTGGAACATGTCGGCTAAGTCGGGACAGATTAGAGTGTTATTTAATGACAAGGAAAAGTGGTACCTGGACTTGAATGATGGCAGAGAGAATTGGAAGGGGACAAAAGATTAATGAGACTAGGAGGCAAGGAAATAAATCTAGAGAAATTTATTCATTCAATAAGTATCTGTTGAACATTTACTGTGTGTCAGATACTATATTAGGGGCAGGGAACACATCAGCGAGTAAAACAGACAAAATCCTGATCTCTGTGAATTTGTGGTCTGTGGCATTCATCAAGTAATTGGATGTAAATAAAAAAGGACAGCAAGAAGTCAAATAGAGGCGACTGAGGTTTCCAGCTTGAGTGTTTGGGGGAATGGCCGTGCAGTTGACAGAGATGGAAGGGCAGGGGGAGGGCTGGGTTGGTGTGAAAGGTGACATATTCAGCATTAAGTACAATGAACTTGGGGAATTGGTATCTAATTAAAATGCTTTCCTCAAATGCAATGAGCTCAGGATTAACTCTTGGGCTTTGTGACTGGCACCATGTGATCTATGTAGAGTTGTACAGTTTAGTCAATGTTTGATTAAAGAGACACCCCAGTTGGACTGGAGACACTTACTGATTCCTGGTCCCAAACTGTAGGAGGCATTTTTCTTATAAACGTTATATGAGAAAAACCCACTAAAATAGACAATATTTTAAAATCTAGTTTTATAAAAAGATACTGAAATGTTTATCAAGTTGACTTTTCTCATCAAGACCTTCCATAAAAGCTGAAAGCATAAAATTAAATCTTAGTCAAGGTATGTTTTGGAAGCTGTAAGCTAGCATAATCGTAGTAAATTATTTTTTAATGATGTAACTTCATACAAGGATGGAATTTAGAGACTATAGCCTGTAGACTGTGTTTCAAATATCAGATGTATCCAGGAAACTATTGCTGAGGGCAGATTTTGGTTAATTTTTGATTCTCTGCCTGGCACCTGACACAGAAATATGCAGTGTAGCTCATCAGAGAAGGCCCTGTAGGCCACAGATATAGACTAACAGAGTTGCCATGCCACTGGGAAATTTTAGAAGCCTTACTTATTATTTTTTCCCAGGCAGGAATCATTCTACTTCCTTGCAGAAGTAGGCCCCAGAGCTGCTAAGATCATATCCTCTCCACCCTGAAAGTATATTGAGTCTCCTAAGACTCTTAAAGGGTTTGTCTAAACCTTACTGCTCTGTGTCATAAGCTATAGAAGAGACACTTTTATCTTAAAAAAATATTGAAACCAGGTTCAAACAATTAGTCACTTATAAACAGGTTTCTCTTAAGTCAAAGTGACTAGCATAAGCTATAAGGTGTCTATAGAACAGTGGTTTTCAGCCTAAGCTATATTTTGAATCATCTTGATAATTTTGTAATATACTGATACCTGAGTCTGATTCCAGGAGTTCTGTTTTAATTGGTCTTTGAAAGTTAAAAGATTCCCCAGGTGATACTGACATGCAGCTAGTGTTGAGAGCCACAGCTGGAGAACATCTGATTTGGAGTAAGACTTCATCCCAGGGGGCCAGGCCAACATAATCTGGCTGAAAAATTCAGGTCCAAATAAGCGGACCTATTAGACAGACGTTTACTAGGACTTCATGCTAAATTGGTGCTTTTCACTTTGATACATTTACTGTCACCTGGCTTAGGGCTAGTCTAGGGATGTAGCTGTTTCTAAGGTCTGCTCCAGCTTCTTGGTAATAAAACCATGCCATCAGTGCAGAGGAGGGGGCTCCTTTTGCACTTGACTTTGGCAGTGGAAATGCACCCTAGCCAATGCATGGAGTATCTTTATCAGGTTATATGTCCATGGTTAAAAAAAAATAGACAAAGAGGGCAGCCAGGGGCCATAGCCCACTTTACATCATTTAGAATTTGGGAGCTTATTCTTACCCATGCTAATCTTGGTAGGAGTATTACAGGATGAACAAACAAGAGTAGTGTTTGATATGGACATTCTACTACTTGGAGACTCTATCATTGGGGAATGAATTATAATGGGATCAAAGGTTGAGAAGATTTTGTAGCCTTTACAGTTCTGTCTTTTCTTAATTTATTTGTGGTGGTTGTTTCTTTATTTTTCATTAATTAGTTAATTAATTTTTTATTGAAGTGGTTGTAATTTCTGATGTTCATGCTTAGAGGGTTTCTGGCTTATTTTGGTTTTTTTTTTTTTTTTGCATGGGAGGGGAGGTAATAGCTTTGTTTATTTTTTTAATGGCGATATTGGACCCAGTATCTTGTGTGTGCTAAGTATGCGCTCTACCACTGAGCTATACCCTCTCCCCAATTTTTGGCTCATTTTGGACTTCATAGTCAAGTTGGATGGCTTATCAATCAGGCTCCGGTCACAGCCACTTGGAGCATAACTATACTGATGTTCAAAGTGGCCTGTGAGGCATCAGAGCCTAGCTCAGCTACTGCTAGCTCTGTAGCCTGAGCAAGTGAGTTAAATTCTCAGGATCTCATTTTTCCTATCTCGTAGGGTTTTTGCAAGGATTGCAAATAATATATTTCAGTGTCTACTGCAAAATGCTCAGTAAATTATAGCTGTTAACATCTCCAAATGTAGATTGCAAACTCCTGAAGGGTATTGGGTCATGTTTTCTCTACCAAGTTTAGATACTTACAATTCTCTAAGCATGCATCAGATGGGATTCAATGAGGACAACACAATTCCAACTTCATAAATGATAGGGAATAATAGAACTACCGTATCTTTATCAGGCTTACCAGATTAGAGGGAAAGTGATGAGTCTACTAGAGAATTATATTCATAGTCTTAGGACATTAAAAGCTTGGGTCCTGGAGTCAGACTGCCTGGGTTTGAATTCTGGTTTCAACCCTCACTGGCTGAGTTTGTGACTAAATTGCTTATTCCCTCTCAGCTCAGTTTATTGATCTGCAAATTGGACGTGGCCAACGGATTGATGAAATAAGGCACATCCAGTCCTTAACTAGAACCTGGTACATTATAAAGGTTAAATTAGGCCTTGCTATTATTATTTTTGGCTTTATTAGCTTTGTTCTGACTCATCTACTGACTTCTGGAGGAAGCGACAATGGCCAGCAGGTCACATGCAGCAGAAACGAGGTGACTCAATTCGGTAAGAAGCACAGGATGTCTAGGAAAGCAGCACAGCTGAAGCCAAGGACAACAGCCTCTGGAAACACGGCCACAGCCACTACCCGGTGGAGACTGTGCGCACTGAGATCACCCCGGGCAGTCACTCAATTCTTTAGAAGTTGACCGGCCCTTATTTATTCAGCACTGTGTTAGACGTCTGAGTCTTAAAGGAAGTGCAAACCAGAACCTTTGAGGAACTTGCAGCCTGGGTAGGGAGAGAAGTCTTTGTGAAGGAGCTGGATGCTGGGTTATAGTAACTAAGTGCTAACTTGTGTGGTTTGGCCTGTGCTTGCTGGAGGAGTTACAGGAGAGCAAGCGATATTGGCCTTTCTGCACCATTCTTCCTGTAGGAATATAATGCCATTAACCAGAACACCTTAAGTATAATCAGCAGTGGGAATTTTGTCTACCAACATAAAAGCCACATCTTTTCATTCCTATTTTCCCAGCAACAATCCAGAATATAACTAATATGTGAAGAATCAGGGAGTGGGTTATTCAGGAAAAAGTATAGGAGTTAAGAAAGATTTCTTTGCAACATGTCATCCCCATTGACATCAACAGCAGTTTACTAAACAGCCCAGAAGGTGGTACCAGGTACTGTGCTAGACCCATGAGATGTAGAATGAGGAAGACCCTATCCTGTCCCCAAGCATCGTTTCATATCCTAGTGGCCACGTGGGATTATCAAGACCTGTGTGTTTTTCTGTGCTCAGGCTTGTGGTAAAAAACAGTCTAAAAGAAATATACTGAGTAGATAGGAGTACTTAAGAAAAAAAGAAGGCAGAAGTGTGCCGTTACAGAAAAACTACCCTCCTGGGGCCCTTTAACCAGGTGAAGGTGACACATGAAAATGTTGGGCACAAGAGGATGGTCGCGTCCTAGTTCTTGGCCACGTCCCTGGGATGTGGCCTGCCAAGTGAGGGCCCTTAGCTTCATGCAGGAAAGAATTCAAGAGAGAGCCATAGTAGAGTAAAAGTAGATTTACTCAGAGAGATGCACACTCCATAGACAGTGTGCAGGCTATTTCTGATGGCGAGAGAGTAAGAGAGGCCAAGAGGCATGGTGGTGGTAGTTTTTATGGGCTTGGTAGCTTCATACGCTAACAAGTGGAAGGTTTATTCCAACTACTTTGGGGAAGAGGCTGGGATTCCTGGGAACTGGGCCACCGCCCACTTTCTGACCTTTTATGGTCAGCCTCAGAACTGTCATGGCACCTGTGGAAGTGCCATTGCCATGCTAATATATTACAGTGAGCGTATAATAAAGCTCAAGGTCCGCTGGAAGCTAAATCTCCCACTGTCTTGGACCTCAAGTTCTACTGGAGTTGAATTTTCCACCATCTTGGTGCTAATTGCTGTGTCTTTCCTTTAATGGCTGTGCCCTGCGCCCTGCCTTCCAGTCTCAAAGGGACAGACATAAATAGGCCATTTCAGTATTTTCGGTGAGGAGCTGAGATAGGCACATGACCAGGTGGTCCAGCCACTCACAGGAGAGCTTCTCTGCCAGAATTCAGGGAGGCTGCCGATGTGATGTCTGAACTGACTCCTGAAGGGAAAGAGGGACCATCAGGAGATGGGCAGGGTGTTCCAGGAAAGAACAGTATAATCAGAGGAACATCAGACTCAGGCTACTACTGGTGTGGATGGAGAACTAACAGCTCAGTGTGCCTAAAGGTATGAGTCGGAAACGGAGATGACGGAAGCCAAGCCACGAGGGCCCTTCCAGCTTAAGATTCGCCCTAAAGGTGAGGGAGATCCACCAAAGAGTCCTAGACAGGAACATGTGATGGTCAGATTTGTGTTTCAGATACATGTCAAGAAGATTTAGCAAGGTATCTTGTTGGGATGAGGTACTGCTGATGGAATAATGACTTAAGCCAACAGGGTTTGTTTTCTCACATAAGAAGTCTGGAGGTAGACAGTTACTCCCTGGCTAAGACACTTGCATCCTTTCTGTCATTTAGCTTTGTCATACTTTTGTCCTCATGGTTATAACCTCATGGTCAGAAGATGGCTGTCTGAGCTCAAAACAGCACATCCATGTTTAAGGAAGCAAGAACGGGGAAGGATGCAACCATTCCCCTGGATCTCCGATGTAAAAGCCCTCCCGGAAACCACCAGACTGGGAGTAAACTGCTGGCAGTCAGCTCGGGACTATGCTAGTCAGTCACCTCCAGCTGCAAGAGAAGCTGAGGAAGCCGTGATCTTCTTAATTCTGTAGCAGATTTGGACAAGAGAGGAGCTTGGGAATAAGTGGTGGGTGGCTAACCTATCATTTCTGCCATACAAGCTAGCAGAGGGCAGATGATGTGGACCTGAAACAGGGCCAGGGTAATATAGATGGAGTGGATACTGTTGCCATTAACTGAAACTTAAAATTCAGAAATTCTGAGTAGTGGATCCCGTTCCTTTAGATATGGGTTTGAGGTGTCATCCCAAGAGGATGTTCAGCAGGAAACTGGATATAAATTAAAAACTCAAGAAGATTTAGGGCTTGGGGCGTATTTGGAGGTCATTACAATGTCGGGCATCTCACCTACATTCTAATGACCTTGAACTATGTCTCAAGCAGGAGGAATTTTCTAAGTAGTGATTGTTTTATCATAGGCCTAACATAATTTCAAGTAAGCCTGAGACTGTGGGAGACGTGCTAACCTGCACAACTCTATTTTTGCTACATGCTACAACACCCGGCCTGGGAACTTAATGGAGAGTAAAGTTATGCAAAGAATCACTGTGTACAACAAGGACCAGAACATTTTCTGCCAAGCCCACCTCCAGTACAAACATGTACACACACCCGTCTGTGCTATACATAGAACTTGCTCTTGAATAGTAAAATTTCTTTGCCACAGTGTAGAGCAAATGTGTTTTTTCATGCTCTTGATTGAAATAACAGGAAATGTCATCATTCTTGAAGTCTTGGTATTTATAACAAATATAACCACCATATATCTATTTACATATATATATATATAAAACTGTGGATGCTCTGAGATCTATTGGCAAGGTGTCTGGTACCATCCCTGGCTTGGGATAAAAACTCCTGCAGCTAAAGAATCTTACCTCTCAAGCAATTACTCTGAAGACTCAATCCAAAAGGACTAAAATGTCTATAGAAGAAGGCTCCTAGGCTTCTAGCCTAAAACGGGCCTCCGCCTCTTTAGCAAGTCTGGCAGATCCTGGAAATTCTACGCTCAAGCTGTGGATACAAGAGAAATATTTCTTCAGCATTTACTTTGACCAGTGAAATAGCTATGACAGATTTTTTTCTTTTCCCTAAGACGCACAGTGACATTTTAAAGGAGAAACCTCTCTTTTCGTGCCATGGAATCTTTAAAAAATAATATTAGAATAATATTCTTCTGACTCAGAGGAATGTCTGCTCAAGCAAAGTTGTCCAAAGCCTCATATTTCAAAAAGAATTCGGCCACTGTTATGCAGGCAAGAGTCAGGATGGCTCATTTCAGCCTCTTCCCTGTTGGATCTTCTTCTTTGTATTCAGATAACATCAGATTAAAAATTATTGACATCCTTTCCATGCAAAGACCTTTTTAGCCTATTTTGCTGGTTTTTAAAATTTTTTTATTTTTAATCGAGGTACTGGGGAAACCCGGGACCTCATGCATGCTAAGCACGAGCTCTACTTCTGAGCTACACCCAGTCTCCCTCCCCACCTGTTTTACTGTTAAATGCATACTACATTGCAGCATTGCTCCTTTTCTTTTTTTTAAATGCTTTGTTTTCCCTACTGATTGTGAGATCCTTAAAGGCACGGGTCACATCCTGTACTCCTTATTTCTTGCAGAGTTGTGTTTGTCGTTAAATGGATGGATGAATGAAAGAATGACAAAAGCTGGAGGGCAGCAGTAGGTGAGTCGCTAGGCAGCCTGGTAAAGAGGATTACAGGACTCAGGTCAGATTAGCAGCAAAGGTGGTGTAGGGGCGAGAATGTCTCATTTGAGCCGCAGACATGAATCCTAGCCCCAGGTTGCCTTGCTTGGCTTCACTCATTCAGCAAACATTTCTTTTAGCGTCTTCCAATGAGCTAGGCAGGCATTGCAGCAGGCCCCGGTAAGACAAAGTCCCAGCCCTACAGAGTGTGGTGGTGGTGAGACAGGGACATGTGGAGACCAGGGGTGATAGGAGATACGATCGTGGCAGGCACTGAGCACGTGGAATAGAGAAGGGGCTTCTGTGTTGGACTGGTTTCTAGGAAAGCTTCTTGAAGAGAAGGGTTTTGATTCAAGTCTTGAAGGGTGGGTAAGTTGGCCAGATGAGATTGATTGGGAAAAGCATTATACATAGAGGGACTAACATGTGAGGATGTTCCAAAGCATAAAATAGGGGGTTGCATTTAACTGAAGTCTCAGCTGAAAGGGTAGCTGTGGCCAGAGCTGAAGTTAAGAGAGGTTGGCTTGAGCTACCTTGCAGAGGGCCCTGTGGCAATGTGATTTAGTACTAGAGAGCAGAGGTTTAGAGGTCAGACAGGACTGAGTTCCAATCACAGCTCTGGAACCTATAAGCCATGTACCAGTCACTGATTTCTTTTCTTCCCCCCTAAGTCTTAATTTCTTTAGCACAGTGCCTAGCTGTATCACTCATCTACTGCTGCATAACAAACTATCCCAAACCATAACGGCTTAAAACAACATAGCTTTATTAAATTCTTACAGTATCTGTGGGTCTGGAATCTGAGTCCTGCTTCCCAGGGAGTCCTCTGCTTCAGGGTCTCTCACCAGGCTGCAAAGTGCCAGCTAGAGCTAAGGTGCCACCTCAAGACATAACTAGAAGATTCACTTCCAAGCTCACTTACCCAGTTGTTGGCAGAACTCAGTGCCTGGCAGGATGTCGGTCAGAGGCTGCCCTCAGTTCCTTGCATGTGGGCCTTCCCAGCATAATGGCTTGCTTCATCAAAGCCAGGGAGAGGAGTCTGCTAGTGAGACAGATTTAGCCTACTCATTGAGAAGACTTCTCATCACTGTTGCCACATTCTGTGGGTTAGAGGTCACTAGGCCAGCCCACACTGCAGGGGAGGGATTATACAGGAAATGGGGATCATTGGGGGTCATCTTAGGCTCTGTCTGACCCGCTATCCCATGGCTTATTACCACTAGATAAATGTTAGCTATTAGTATTCTCCATTGAGAGATTTGCAAAAGCTATAGCGAGTCAGTGAAGGATTTCACATCAAGGATTAACTCCAGGTGACCTTGGGCAAGCCAAATCACCTGTCTTTGCACCTCTATTTCCTCCTCAGTACAATGAAAACATCTGTGTCCAAAAGAAATGAGAACATATATGCAAACACAAACACATTTTTGTAATAGCAAATATACAGATCTCCACAGTCTGAGAAAGTAAACTGCTCTGGGCCAATTTTCCATTTTGTGTTGATTCCCTGTGTCTCACAAGTTTGATATTTTCAAAGTTTTTAGGGCTTGGCCCTGTGGGCCGGTAGGGATTTGTATAACTGGAAAAAACACCCACAAAAAGAAATCTGTCTTTTAAGCTTCCCTTAGGGCATTTCCAAGGGTTTGATTTTTCCTTCTTTTTAAATACCTTTGCTTCCAAAGACCCCATGGAGGGTCCGAGGAAGAAAACAGACTATCTGGGAAATTTCAAGCTGTGGATAATAAAAATGGTAATAAAATTTCGTCCGGCTCCTGGCGCTTCGTACTGGGGGTGTTTATGGTGGATGGGTTTCCCCCGCACCCTCACCGCTGGTTTCGAGTTTGTGGGGTTTCCATTCGGGTGGAGAGCTCGGGTTACCACCTCCATGGCCGCCGTCAAGGGCGGCCCCGATGCCCGCGGGCAATGGGCGAGAGACCCAGGGTCCCTCCAGCGTGGCGTCTCGCCCATTACTGCTTGGTGTCCAAACCGGATGCCTCATTCCACGTTCCAAACAAATCCAGTCACACACTGTCGCGTTTCATGGCCTTCCCGGGTGCGGTTTTCCCCGGGGAAGGTAAACAACGCTCATGACCCGGACTGGCAGGCCTTTTGGCCCAGTGGCCCAGTCCTCACTGGCGTTCCAGTCCTCCTGGGAGGCGGCCTCCGGGAGGGGGCTGGAATTTAGGAGTCACCCCCCCCCCCCGGCTTCATACAAAGGCGTGCTTCTTCGCAGCGCGTCTCCGAGTGGAGCCAAGCAGCCAAGGAGGCTGCGACTGCAATGCCCTTTGCTTCTCGGCCGAGGGCCTGACCTCGAGGGCAAGGGGCGCTCGGACCCCAGGGCAGGGCGCAAACCATGACCCTCACCACCACACCCTCGCCCTGCTAGGCTGGAGGGGCACGGCGGGCCAGCCAGCAGCTGCATACGCCGCCGCGAGGTCCCCCTTCCCGCTGAGGTCACCTCCTGGGGCGCCGCTGCCTTCAGAACGCGCGGGCCATTTGGTCCCGGGGGCGGGGCTCGACGGGACCCCAGGGCAGCCGCGACCGGAGGGCGGGAGTGACCCCGCGAGCTCTCGGGGAGAGGAGGCGGAGGAGAAGGACTAGTTCCGACCGCTCCTGGCCAGGAGCTTTCACCTCACCAGCCCCTCCGCTTCGGTGACCGCTGCCTTAGAAAACTTTTAACGAGAACCAGATGTGGCCGCCGCTGTCGAACTTTCTCAGAGCCGGTGATTGGTCCCGGGTCCAGGACCGCAGCCAATCAGCGCTCTGTGAGGGCCCAGAGTCCCGCCCCGCCCGGGCTCCCGCGGGGATCCAGGTTGGAGACTGGCGCGGCGCGGCTAGTGGGCTGGCTGGCCAGGCCGGGACGCGCTCTGCCGCGGGGCAGCCCAGGGCGGAACGAGCATGCGGGGGGACCGGGTAGCAGGGCGGCGGGCGCTGCGGCCGCCGCCGCTGCTGTTGCTGCTGTTGCTGCTGCTGTCCCGGGCCGTGGCGCTGCATCCAGGAGAGCTCTTCCCCTACGGGCTGCCGCGGGGAGACCAGCTTCTGCAGGAAGGCGACGACGAAAGCTCAGCCGCGGTGAAGCTGGCGCTTCCCCTGCGCTTCTATGATGCCCAATTTAGCGACCTCTATGTAAGTTCAGCTTCTTCCTGGTGCAGGACGAGGCAGATTTCTCGCGGCTTCTGACCAGAAATCAATGTAGTGTGAATCTCAGCGAACCCTTGCCTTCGGAAGGGAGGAAACAGCCCGCACGGTCGGCTGTCCCGCAGCGCCCTAGGGGTGGGACCCAGCCTTGCAGCGATGCTGTTGCCGGACCCGTTGCTTTTCCCTGCTTGGAGGGGAGAGGAAGAATTGTTCGCAGCCACATAAGTGTCCAGGCAGAAAAGAAGGTGGGGTTGCTAAGGCAGTCAGTGGGGTTTCCAGTTAGGACAGCGAGAAGCCTATGCAGGTCTGCAGAGCTGGGTGTTCTTCAGCTTTCCTCGGATCCGGAGCTTTTTCTCCAGGGTTATGCGGAAAGTGAGAAGCTATGTGAACGAGTTTTAGAGTTCCTGGACCTATTATATCGCGCTTGAGGGGCAGGGGTGGCGGGTGGGACCCCGGCTGAAGTTGCACTGGTCGCCCTGAACCAGGAATCGGGCTTCCAGCCGATGGGAAAGGGGGAGCTTCATGCCCAGGGCGGTTCCCTTCCCTCCTGGCGAAGCAGGGTGGGCGCGCGTGTCCGGACCTGTGGTAGCTGCCCTCTGGCTTTCTGCAACATACGCGACCGCCACCTTTTTGTCCCCCTCCTCCCCCAGGTGGGCACCAACGGCATCATCTCCACCCAGGACTTCCCCAGGGAAACCCAGTATGTGGATGATGATTTCCCCACAGACTTTCCAGCCATAGCCCCCTTTCTGGCCGACATCGACACGAGTCACGGCAGGGGCCGGGTCCTGTACCGAGAAGACACCTCCCCGGCGGTGCTGGACCTGGCTGCCCGCTACGTGCGCGCAGGCTTCCCACGCGCCGCCGCGCACTTCGCCCCCACCCACGCCTTCCTGGCCACCTGGGAGCAGGTGGGCGCCTACGAGGAGGCCACGCGCAGGGCCCCGCCCTCGGGAGAGGTAAGCGCCCAGGGATGCTTAACTCTGAGCCACTTGAGGGATGGGCTTGAATTCCGGGCTGGAACCTAGGGAAGTGAAGTTTCTGAGTCTGCTGAACCTAATGTATCGTTTGGTGGCACTAGGATTGAAGTAGCTTGGAAGTGAAGAAGGCTGTTTTCTCCTGGTTTTCTTTGAGGATCTGAGAGGTGATCCCTCTCACGAGGAGAACTGCTTAGGGAATATGAGTGCCTCACTGCAGATGCAGAAAGCCCTCAGAATACAAGGGGGTTTACTGTTTACTTATTTTTAGAATCACCTCAAATATACAAGAATTATTTCTAATTATATGTTCATTGAAGGAAAAACATAAGAAAATACAGGCATTTTAAAAAAGAACAACCACTCATTTTCCTACCACTCAAAGATAATCACTGTTAAACAGTTTCATATGCATCTGCCAGAACTTTTTCCTATCCAGTCTGTATCTATTACTATTAATGATGGGGTCACACAGTGCACATACTGTTTTGTACCTTTTTTTTTCCACGAATAGTAAATTGTGATTATTTTCAGTGTCAATAACTATTTCTATATCATGTTAATATTTGCATAATATTTCACCATCCAGTAGATTTCACACTGTGCCCAGTGGTCAGCAAAGTTATTTCCAATTTTTCATCATTATAAATTTTTCTTTTTTAAGCTGAATCTTTGTACTGTGTCACTAGCTGACCTTCCAGGAGGTGGAATTGTTGGGTCAGAGAGATGCAATTTTTATAAGGTTTTTTTTATTGCTTTTGCCAAATCGCCCTCCAGGAACCAGTTCACATGCTCCCTACTTTACTGGAGATTGTCCTCAGTTCGTTGTATAGTCTCTACCTAAGAAAGTGGGGGGAAAAACCCCAAAAAACTAAAACAAACAAACAAAAAACAAACCTTTAGGCTTGGCAGTAACATTTGAAGTACTCCAAATAGACATCAGGTGTGGCCAGGGTGGCTTGGCAAATGATAAGTGGCCTCATTCCTGGGGTAGATGAGGGTTTCCTCCTATGAAATTAGACATGAATCTTAACTGTCATACCCCAAAGGCTGAAACTCTTTCAGTTTATCTCTATTTTAATTCATTAAAGTGATTCTCAGCTGTAGAAGGATGGCACATATCCTCCCTGAGGCTCAGAGAGGTTAAATAGCTTGCCCACTCTCACTGAGTAATTCAAGATGGTGGCCATTCTTGTTCTGTGAGTATGAGGAGTATTTCCTAAAGGCTGTGCTGAGCGAAGAAGATCTAGAAATAAAAATCATTTGAATTGATTTTTGCTATTCTTTTTTGGTTTTTGGTCAGGCAACATCTAGTTTTGTTTGTTGAATAATTTTTTAATGCATAGGTTTGACATTTCAATTATTCAATTCAACAGAATACATTCAGTTCAAAGATATAATTTGCACACCTTCTTTGTTCAGGGCATTGGGCTAGGGGGAGGGTTGGAGAAAGATGAATAAGGTAAGTTTGTTGCATTCACTCATTCATTTTTGTCCATAAGTTTAAGAAACATATTTAAAGTTTAATATACCTATAATACAAAATTTAGGAAATAAACATTGTTTATCATTCCACTAACTGCAGGTCACGACTGCTAATACTTTATTGTGTTTTCTTCCAGTCTTCTTTTCTTCAGTCTTTTTTATGTGTGTATAAGTAATTTATATTTGAACGTAGTTGAGATTTAGTCATTCAACAAACCTTTCTTGCATACTTACTGTATGTCAGGATGTATAGACACCATGAAAGGACGCAATCTTTACTCCCAGGGATTTCAGTTTAATAGGGACATTGATTATTATTCAATATGATAAGTGAAGTAGCATCTTAACTTAAGGAGACAAATCTACCCCTCCCTGGTTAGGGGACCCAGTGTAAGAAAGTTTCACTGAGGAGCTGCCTTTGAATCTGAGTTGAGCAGAGTAGAACATTCCCAACAGAAGGGCTAGCATATGACATATCACCCATGTATTATAATGTATAATGTGTTTGGGACATTACATGTGGTATATTATTACTGAAAAGGAAGGGTGGTGGGACATGAGGCTGGGAAGGTCATGGGTAGACACAGATCATGCTCTGCTAGGAGTTTGGACTTGGTTCTTTGGCACTGGGCAGCTTTTGAAGGATTTTAAACAGAACTTTGTTTCTGTTTTGTTTTTTAGAGAGAAGTCTTTGTGTTGAGAAGGTAAGGGTTCAAAAGAAAGACTGACAACTTAGACAGTTATTATATGTGTTGTTTACTCAGGCTATCTTTTAATTCTTACAGCAACATTTTATCATGCTGTCTTCCCACAACAATGTTACAAGATAAGTACAGGAAGATTTATTGTTTGCAATTACTAGTCAGTGGCAAACTAGCGATTGTCCAGAATTCTGTAGGTAGTGACACAAGGTAGGTTTAGAATACAGATTTCCTAATTCTTAGGGATTTTCTTTGTTGTTGTTGTTGCTTTTACCCAGACTTTTCATGCGAGACCCATTTCCTTGGCACAAGTGATGTAGGTAGACACAACAGTAGTTGTGCATTTTCCAAAGACTTCTAATAAATGAGGCTTGAGTATTATTGTCCTGATGTGATCTTAGTACCAGAAGAGTCCTTGGAACCATATTTCATCCAAAGGAAGAATGGACTTGGAATGAAGTCTACCAAGGACACTATTGGTGCCTTGTTACTTCCAAATTAGTGTGCCAATGCTCTGGAGAGAACTCAGCTGCATCTATTTTCTTTTTCAACAGAGAAAAGAGTGTTGACCTGAGTGAGATAAATCAGAGAGATGAGCAGTTGCATGAAGCCCTGGGGTAATGAAGTCATACTAGAGCTTTAAGATTCTGATTTTATCAGGGCTTATTTGAAACTGAAAATTATGATATAGGCAAGGTGAATTTGTTAATTATTTTTCTCAGTTTCATCTGTAGCCTGGGAATAATGTTTCTCTTACCCAACTTTCAGGGTGCATGTGGAGATAATGATGATTAAAAAGTTTTTTAAAAGAAGTGGTTTATGAAAGGTTATCCAGTGGCTTGATCCAGCAACGATCCAGCCTCAGTTGTTTCCTAACTTGTAAAATGAAGTAGCAGTGCCTGCCTTACAGGACTGTTGTGAGAATTCACTAAGCTGACATTTTAAAGTAGCCATTGTGGTCCCTTAGACCTAGAGGGTGCAAATGCTCAGCCAGTCTGTGTTCCTCTATGTTGGCTTGATGGGAACAGATTTTGGTTCTTTTATTTCTCTGTCTTGTAAGGATGCTGTGATGTAAGTACTTCACATAAAGACTCTTTAAATACAAGGTTTTCTGAATTGCAACGTCTGTCTAGGCTCTTTTTTTTTTTTGCAGGGGGTGGTGGGAAGATTTTTAGAATCCATCTCTTTCACTTTTCTAATTAAAATCAATCTTCAGACATTGCCAAATGCTGAGTTGACTTCAGAATTTGTTTCATTTAGAAAGGAGATAAAGATTCTGTTTGGAGACAGGATGTTTTCTTAATTACCCACATGAAGGTTCTTCTGAATACTTTAAAAGAGTCCTGGGACATGAGTTCTTGTTTTAACAGTTCTGTGGAGATAGCTTTTGGCAAACAGTAATCTGCTTTGCTTGAAGGACTGTGTGAGTTCTACATGGACTTCTTAAACCTTGGCATACTAAACTCAGTTTGCACTTACTGGAAACTTGAAGATATCAGAGGAATGCCATCTTTACCACTTAAAACTATTTCAGTTGTTGCCTTTTCTCACCATGGAATTCGTGGTGGGTGTGACAGGATGTTGTACCTGATATTGCAGGAATGCCTCTAAAAACATATGAACAAATCACGTTTATCAGTTCATTCAATCTGAGATTCCCTGAACTGTCATAGGTGCTTCGAAGAGCAAAAAAGTCACAGTACTGACCGTCAGAGAACTTATCCACAGGAAACATAAAGAGGACTAATGTTTACTTTAGCTGTGTGTGTTTGTTTTTGGTGGGGGGAGTGGGAGGGAGCATTGTTTTATTGTCGTTTGAGGGATAGGGGGATGGAGAACTGGGCTACACAGATCTTTGTATGGGGATGGATGGGGAATTACCTGGATTTAAGTTGGGCTGAAAGAGTGGATATTGAGAATGGGGCCATAGGAGATATTGTTCTGTCCTCGGCCGTGTCTTGGGAGAAGGCTAAGAGAGTTGAGGCTGGAGAAATGAATGAAGGGAGGTGTGGGGCAGTAACACAAGATGAGCAGAAGGCTTCCCAATGGAGACCCCACCTTGGGGACTGAGGTGTGCTGACTTGTTTCAAAGAACGACAGTCACTGATGGAGGGGGTTAGATCCACGGAAGAGATGAGAGGTAAAAGCAGGACATTGGGGTCGCTTTTTGAGTTCTGACGCGGAGGTCCAGAAGAGGGGAGGGCTACCGTCCATTTCAAAGAGTTTAGCTTGTGTCTGAGGTATAACTATAAAGACGTAAAGAATAGAGCCACCTATGGAAATTGGTTAAAGAAATGCTGAAGTTTTGCTAAAGACTAAATGTCAGGAAGGTTGTAATATTAGGGAGGTGATAGCACTGAGCATTTGTCTTTGAATTTTTGGCAGGATCTGTAGGATTTAGGGCAGGAAAAATGAATGAGGGAAAATGGTGCAAGTGACAGTGACGGATGGATAAGTAATGGGAGAGGGAGAAATAGACTAAGGACTGGAGATTACTGTTCACACCGAACACTGAAGGCCAGAAGTCAGCAATGCTGTGACTGTAGAGAGCATGTGACCCTAAAGAAGACAGGGTCAAGAATTTTGTCACCCGTGTGGAAGACACCTCACTTCTTAATTTGCATTGTAATTTCTGTAAGCCACTCTAGGCAAACCCCTTTGGGACAGGGATGGCACTGTCCTGACTTTTGGACAGATGGCCGAAATAAATGAATTACAAAAATGAGAAACTCATTGAGGGGCATGCCTTGTATCTATCAGCCCGGCTCTGCTGGGCATCAAGTCAGCGTTGACTGGGGATATCCTACACCTGGAAGGGAGAGCCAGGCCCTGCTTGGTTTCTGCCGAGGACTCTGGCTTTTCTGTTGCTGACAGCAGGATGGCGGAAGTCTGCAAGCTCTGCAGCACTGGCCCTGCCCCTCTTCCCTCCTCCCTGGGATCCTGAGGGAGTTGGGAACTGGTGACCCTTTTGTGGGGTTTGGCAGCGCATCTGAGGCTTTCCCTGAGGGGACAGTGTGTGGGGTTCTTGTGAAGCCTTTTCTCCAGGAATGTGAAGACCTTTCCGGTCTGGAAGCCAGTCAAGGAGTGCTCTGGGGGTGGAGCCCTGCAGGACGTCATGAAGCGGGATCTTTAGCGATTAGATGTAGAATGTTGTGGACCCAAGAGAGAATGTTAAAAGTGATCATTTGATGTGCTGGTGGTTTTTAAGCAGCCAAACTTTTTTGGCCAGTACTCTGGGATCCTGAATTCTATTTAAAATCCTTCTATTTGCCCTTTTTCAGTGGAGACAAGTAGATTAAATAAATGCTTGCCACCTCTAACCAGTGTCTGTCTCAGGGATGGCATAGAAGACATTGAATCAGTTTTCAATGAAGTGAATTTATTGGCTAACCGGCAGAAAGAATGAAGAAAATAAAGTGTTCACAACCCAGACCCCACAGTAAAAAGCCAGACTTTCCCCCTCACAGCTCTGTTTACTTTTTCCCTCCCCTACCCTTCCCATCCCCTTCAATTCCTTCACCATCTATGGTACCTCCTTATCTTACAGAATTTCTCTAGACTTAGAACCAGGATTTCTCCTATCTGACGTTTATTGTGGGCAATCAATGCCAGGAGCTTTGAAAGCTTCGCTTTTCAAAACAGGGGTCTTTCTCCTTCCCTGAGTGCCTTTCTTTCCCTGGTTGAACTTTATTCCGACTGCAGTAAAACTCTGAAGTTATTGAATCACCACTAGTTCAATAGGTGCTGTAGTATATATTCTGCACTGACATGATACCAAATAGCCTGTGTTTACATCTGGCAGAAGTTATGGCTTCCGAGCTTTGAGAAATTCTAGAAAACATCCCTTGCCTTTTGTTTTTGGGAAAGTAAAGATTTCCGGATGAAACAATTAACCTGTCCCTGTCTTTAAGTTTCTGAACTCGAAAGAAAGAAAAGCAAAAAGCCAAGCAAGGTAACCTTTTCTGTGTTGGAGAATTGAAAAAAAGATTGGATAGTATTTTGTTTTTCCCTCTGGAAAAACATTTTAACACCTGAATTTCCCTGTCCTATAAGCAGACCCTCAAAACTATACTTTGAAATTAAAGAGCTACAGGAAGAATTAACATTAGGAAAGACCATACAGGGAGGGATCCAGGACAGAACAAAATACAGACATGGGCCTCGTCTGCTGTCTTATTTAGTAAAATATCATATTCTTCTCTCTGCCTAAGTTTGTCTGTCTAGCAAAGTGGGGAAACAGTACTACTTACCAGTAAGTAACATTTCAAGGAGTCACATTATTTAGGAAGTAGTGGTATTTATGAATATCTCCTCTGCTCCCTACTAAACTGTAAAAGGATTGGGATTTAGTGAGAGAGGTGTTCCCAGAGTCCTTAATATAACATCTTTTTTAAGATAATCAAGCACTATTAACTGATCATTTGGGTAAGGGGAGATAGCTGGATGTCGGTAAAGGCAAAAAAGTGTCCTGTTGAGAATACGAGAGTGACTTGAATTTTAAGGAGTGCTTCTGCAGGGACCTGGGTGTTGAGTTTGTGGCTAATTCAGGCTCCTGGATTCTCCTTCTGGTCTGCTTTGGCTACTACAGTGTTTATTAACGTTCACAGGCATCCTCTGCAATGCCTCCCTGCTCCAACCCTGAGGTGCTCTCTGGCCTCTACCACCTTCTCCAGTAACTCTCCCAGAATTCCAGCCATGGCTGTTTCCCTCTCCTAAGCACTGCGACTGTCCTGGGCAGAGCCTCCCATCCTTTGCTTGTTTGCACCAAGCATATTTTCCAGTGCTTAGTAGGCACTTGGCTGTTGGGGTTAATGTACAAATGAATGAATGAATGGAGTTTTCAAACATATAAACAGCTAGCCAGGCAAAACGAGATGAATGCTAACTAGAAACACAAAGGTGTTGTGGAGGCTCAGAAAACAGGAATAAATCCACAGGGAATGGCAAAACCCCTCAGAGAGGCAGCATTAAAAGGTCAGGAGGGTTTCCAGGCAGAGGGAAACAGCAAATATACAGAAGCATCAAAGTACACGAGGCAAATGGGCAATGTTAAACCCCCTGGTGAAGAGGCAGCAGATCCAAGCTGGGAAGAGTCCGGGGCAGTTTATAAATCACCTGGAACTGCACACCAAGGAGTGGTTAGGATGGCCTGATGGTGTGGGGCAGGGACTCTGGGGCTGGTCAGCCTGCCACTGCGTACTAGCTGCCTGACCTCAGGTGGATCCGTTAGCCCCGACGTCTGTTTCCTTATCTGTGGAAAGAGGGTGGGGTAACTCTAGTGCTGGTGTGAAAAGGCAGATGGAAGAGTTAGAGAGCGAGGACATGAGAATAGTAAGAAGCCTTTTGATCAGCCAGTGCCTAACACCGTCCCTGCCCAAAATGGGCATTCAGTGAATGAATGAATGAATGAATGAATGAATGAATGATTCAGATGAGTGCCCAGGGCAGTAAACTAGGGCAATGGCTGTGGGAATGTACAAGTTAATTGTACTACTTGCTCTCAGCTCTGAAAGAAATTTGGATGAAAGAAGTTTGAAATCTTAAAAAATATTTTTATTCTCTTTTAACCTGCATTTTCATCTATGCATGTATTTCAATTATTAATCTAAATTGATACAAGATGATTGTAATAAAAATATAGCTTATAAAATTATACTTATAGAGGAAATTTTAAAAATATTATGTACAAAAACAATTTAAAGAAATCCTGAGACGGGGGAACAACCCTTTGCATTTTATAATGTTTTACTTGCATTTTGGGTTTTTTTGTGTGTTTGTTTTATTAAGAATATTTCCTATTTTTTTCCCACAGCTGAATACCTTCCAGGCAGTTTTGGCATCTGATGAGTCTGATAGCTACGCCCTCTTCCTTTATCCTGCCAATGGCCTTCAGTTCTTTGGAACCCGCCCCAAAGAATCTTACAATGTCCAGCTCGAGCTTCCAGCCCGTGTGGGCTTCTGCAGAGGGGAGGTCGATGACCTAAAGAGAGAGGGACCGTATTTCAGCTTGACTAGCACTGAACAGTCTGTGAAAAATCTCTACCAGTAAGTAACACACGGCTTAAGCCCTTTCCTGCTGGAATGTAAGGACCGTTGGAACTACCCAAACTTGAGTGGCCATAAGACCGTTAAATAATATCTCGGTGGTTTCTAATCAAGGCGTCAGGTCAAAACCAGGAACTAGACTAGACCCTGGAAGGAGAGAGTTGACCAAAATATAAAGGATTCTTTATTTTTCCTGCCCTATTGGCTATAGATACCGGAAACAGAACTGTGTGTGTGCGCGCGCGCGCGTGCGCACAGCCACTGAGGCTTGCTATGGAAAACGTTGCTCTTGGAACCACATAAAAATATTCAGTAATATAACTGCCCAGGCTGAGGTTTTTCCAGGTGAATCGTCTCACAGGAAAAGACACTGTGAGTCAGTCTTCTAGACAGATACATGTTGAAAGTTAAATTAAGGGAGGAGGGTGTAGCTCAGTGGTAGAGCATATGCCTAGCATGCACAAGGTCCTGGGTTCAATCCCCAGAACCTCCATTAATAAATAAATAGGCGAACAAACCTAAATACTCCCCCCGCCAAGAAAACCTTTTTTTAAAAGAAAGAAAAACCAAACAAACAGATTGGTAGATGTTTAGAAGTCTCAGTCTTTTTCCATTGCTTCCTTATCTCAAATCGTCCTGGTGGGTTTTTCAAGAGATGCCGGAACCGAGCCCATTCCTTAGTCCCACCCTGTGAGTTCACTTTGTTTGTCCACATCATGCCCAGGATCTGGGTTAGCACCAGCTGATACTTATTCATTTCAAGGCTTTAAAAAATGTCTCTGCTTTTATCCCTTCCCTGAATACTGGTATAGAAGTCAGACAGAACACACTGGTTAGCTGGCCTTCCTTAACGTTCCATTACATTATTCCTGGGGATTGGAACACCTTACACTTCTGCATGCCGTCTGCTCTACTCAGAGACCAGAGAGCCGGCCCTCCAACCAAGCAGGGTTACTCAGAGCTGACATTTAGTGAGAGTTTACTGTTTGCCAACATTGCACTAAACACTTCCCAGAAGTTCTCTTAATTAAAACTCAACAAGAATCCCAGGAGGTAAGTTCTGTTCTTCTCTCGATGTGACAGATGAGCTTAGGGGAGTTCATTTGCTTATGATCTCAAAGTTATTAAGTGGCAAAATCAAAACTGAAGCGTGAGTCCAGAGCTCTGAACTATTTATTTGATGCTGAGTTCTGGCCTGCTTCCCCGTTCTCACCACCCATGTTGAGCATCTTTAGGGGTCCAAAGAGGCTGCCTGTTAGTCTGGACTCTGAAGGAAACTTAGCTCCTGTTTTCTCTCCCCTTGTTCTGCCCTCCTCTTCTAATCTGGAGCCCACAGATTCTCTGTTTCACAGATATTATCACGGGCTCACCGTGGGCCAAGCACTGGAAAGACGAAGATGTCTAAGGCCCAGGCCCTGCACGTGAGCCACCTGCACTCTCATAGGGTAGACAAACAGCTCGACAGTTCCAGGAGCATTGGAGTAAATGCTGACACCTCCTCAGTACAGGAGGTGGTGAGGGCCAAAAAGCCTGTAGGAAAAAGCAATTGTGCTCCCCGACCACAGCCACAAAGAACTCACACACACACGCACACGCACGCACGCACGCATGAACAGAGACACACACACACCACTTCCTTTTCCCTCCGTGCCTTCCTCATCATTACCTTTGATGCTTCCTAGAAACCTCTTGAGTTACTTGATTGAAAGTGGAAGATATGAGGCCAAAAGGACTGGCAAAGCAGTTTTTCTTTAGTATAACCTATGTTTAAAATAAAAACTAAAAGTACAAACAATGCCAAGAAATCTGAAATCAAAGTAAAAATGACCCATTATCACTGCTTCAAGCGATAACCATTATTAAGTTATTAACACACAGAAAAGCAGAGGGAGTCATGGAGATTTACAAGCTGTTGACATTTTGCCATCTTCATCATTTTTTTCGTTTTTTGTTTAAATATTTTAAAGCCACACACACCATGCCATTTACTCCTCAGTGCTCGGCATCTCTAAAGAATAAAAGTATTCTCCTAGTCAATGGAATCATTGCCTTCCTCCAACCTGTGCCAGAATTATAAGCTCAGAGGTCATAAATTATATAATTCATAGTGTTTGTCATAACTCTCCTTCTGCACATTCAAATACAAATGCACACATTTGCATTTTTTGAGATGATACTTTCCTGTCTCCTGAAAGACAGTAGTTACTAAGTACTTACTATGTGCAGGGTCCCCTGGCTGAGCATTTCTTGCAACTTTCTAACTTAACTCTCCTAACAACCCAGGGAGGAAGGCACTGTCATCTCATTGCGTACCCTTGTTTTCCTTTCTAGGAAGTAAAGTAAGTTCTATTACTAAGCTTTCCAAATGACCTTGGATTTTAGGATAAACTCAAACTGGCTACTTTCCCATCATACACAATGACCAAAGCCAGGGTAGTTTGTGATTTATGTTTACTTAGAAGGTTATTTAATTTAGCTCTTATCTGCCATAATTTGTATTTTCCTACTCTTTGAAGCTTTTATAGTTTTCTCTATCTAACTTCAAGAAGAAATGTCACAGCTGCAACACCTCTGATGTGACAATAAACTCAGCATCCTCGGATCGTCAGGATTCTCTCTTATCTTCCTTAACATTCCGTTTGCTTGCCAAAAAGCACCAGCATTAATTCTTAGAACTCACCAAGTCTACGTAGCATGTTGCACAAAGGATCACAGGCTTGCTTGCTGTTCTCCTGTTTCCCTAAACTAATTACAACAGCTGTGGTGGCAGCAACAGCACACAAGAGGGTGGGGGTTGACTGATTGAGTCTCAAAATTGACTTTAAAAATATTATTGGTGCATAAATCCACATGAATGTGATGCGTGTCAACCCAAAAGAGCAAAAGTCTCTTGTCCTTAGATGATTCAGTGCATTTCTGATGATCTTATTAGTCACTAACTCTGATTTCTCGTGGACCGACTGGAGGAAATCCCCACAGCATGAGAGGCTTTGAGCCGGGTCTTTGGTACATATCCAGACAGGATGGAAACGGGCGCGTTCAGGCTTAGCCAGACCATTTGTTCCTTAGGGCTTTTCCTTATTTTTTTGAACTTGTGTGTGGGATTATTCTCTTCAGAATGTATCGTAGACTAAAGTAGTGGATCGCTGGGATACCTGGAAGACTGACTGGAGCCCATCTTCTTTTCTAGCAGAGGAAACGCATGAGCTCTCTGGCTCTGATGTTTCTGAACACCTCTTACTTGTGACCCTTAGCAGTTTGATTAAACTGCCTTTTTTTAAATAGATTTTTTTATTTTTATTTTTATTTTTAAAAAATTTGGGGGGGTAGGTAATTGGGTTTATTTATTTATTTTTAGAGGAGGTACTGGGGGTTGATCCCAGGGCCTTGTGTGTGCTAAGCATGTGCTCTATCACTTGAGTTGTATCTTCCCCAAACCTAAACTGCCATCTTATTTTCCCCTTCACTTTGTTCTGCATTTGCTCAACATTTTTTAGACTTGGGCACTTCCATTTCTTCAAAATTTTTTGAAATTGATTCACCATTCTCTGTGAATTAGTTAATTGATCCATGTGACTAAACAGTGAAATGTCTCTAACAGTCTGTAGAGTAGTGATACTTCGGATGTGGGTTGACTATAGTGTGTTGGTTTTCTGACATAATGTAGATTTTCAGAGTGTGGGCTTTGGTGATAGTCCTGAATTCAGGTCCAAGATCTGCCAATTATTAGTTGTGCAACCTTAAGAGGATGAATTAATCTCTCTAAACCTGTTTTCTCCTCTGTAAAATTGGACATGATCACTGCCCTCACCTTGCAAGTTGTATTGAAGAACCTTAAGCCCTTGGCACATAACTAACTCTCAGACAAAAAGTAGTCATTATTGTTTAAATATTGGGCAAAAATCTGTAAGCATATGTTATCTTGGGTTTTATAAAAGCAGAGGGAGGATAAAATATTCCCACAATTCCCTATTTGTGTTCAGATAACCAGATTTTAGATAAAACACGTGGGATTGAAGAATAGATTTCTGATTTGAGGGTCTGGCATTCGATAGACAAATGGCCTTTGAGACCCATTGTCAGGTAAGAGGCAGTTTATATCAAAATTCCAGTATAATCATTTTAGTTACCATGTAAGTCTGGTTCTATTTGGTTTCCTGCCAGTGAACACTTTGAATCTGGTCTTCTTGGTCTTTCAGTTTTAAAATAAATTGCTCACCTTTGTAGGAAGGTGGTAAATGAACTTTTGTTACAATGCACTGTTTTTCTTTAATAGAAGTTTAGTTTATTTACAACGTTGTGTTAGTTTCTGTGTAGGTACAGCATGGTGATTCAGTTATATTTTTATATTCAGTATTCAGTTATATATTCAAATATATTCTTTTTCACTGTAGGTTGTTACAACATAGTGAGTGTAGTTCCCTGTGCTATACAGTAGGGCCTTGTTGTTTATCGATTTTATATGAAGTAGTGTGTTTCTGATACAAATGATCTTTTTATTTAGACACAGCAACCTGGGGATTCCTGGAGTGTGGGCTTTTCACATTGGCAGTACCTCCGGGTTGGACAATGTCAGGCCAGCGACAGTTGGAGGAGACCTTTCCAAAACCCACCCATCGGCTCCCCTGGGACATTCCTTCAGCCATGCTGCAGCCCTGGAAGGTGACTACACTGAGGACAATTTGGATTATTATGATGAGAATGAGGAGGAAGTCGAATACCCGCCTGGTGAACCAGAGGAGGCATCAAATGGCCACAGCACAATGGATGTGTCCTTCCACTCGAAAGCTGATTCGAGGCAGTTGGGAGGTGGGATCTCTCCTCCAGATTCTGACCTGGCCTCCTCTTTGCCACATCCGACATCTAGTGATGGGTCTGACACTGAATCTGCCACCTTGGACCCTCAAACCAAAGAGAGGAGACCCCATGGGGACATAGATACCCCAGATTTAAAAGGCCGAGCTGAGTCTTCTGAACAGCCAGTGACCCCTGCTCCACCAGAGACAGGAGATTCACTGGGTCCTTCCCGGGAAGTCTCCCCTCCCTACCCAGCCGGAGGGGCACTGCCCGCAGAGACGCAAGTTCCTCCAGCCCATCCTGGAAGAGAGGCGGTTCTTCCAAATTACCCTGGGCTGGATCACGCTCCGCCACCCGGTCGGGGGAGGCAGGTGGTCGGGGTAGAGGACGACATCAGTTCCAACACTGAGGGTAAGTGGGTTTGAACATGGGGTGCTAAGAATCCATTTAAAAAATGCTGATTTTGCAGAGAGTTGAGACTATTCTCAAGCGAGTAGATGGAAAGTGTAGCAAAAAGAAGATTGGGACGGATTTTTAAACCCGCAATTCAGGAGATAGAGCCTTTCCTTGGCCAAAGAAATCTTGGCAGGCAAATTCTGTTCGGAATTTCTTGACCATGAATAATGTTTTTTTTGATTTAAAAAAAAAAACCGGGCCTCACAGAGCACGTGGGGAAGAACTGGGTTGCTCGTGCCAGCTGCGCTCTCAAGTGTAATGAAGAATTTCAGCTGGAAAGTTCAGCAAAGGTAAAACGTTCCGGGGCTTCATATGCATCTCGGTGCTGGAGGGCTGCAGGCTGTAGCTGAAAGTGGCGAGTCGTGCTGGCTCGGAGGAACATTCCAGAGCCTTCCTCTGTGACGGGGCAGCCCTGGCGCTCGCCCGGTCTCCGCTAGAGACGTGGCGGTGGTGTGTGGGAGAGGGGGCCCCTGGGGAGGGGACACGGACAAGCACCTGTGTCTTGTCGTTTCTGGTTCACGGCTGTGCAGCTGTGGTATTCAGCTCCCCGGAGACTTGCCCTCATTTTCATGACTCACTGACCGCAGCGAGAGGCCAGGAGAGAGAAGCCCAGGGGAGGCGGCCGTTAATTAACACGGACACGGAGCCCATGTCACCTTCCCTTCCCCGCTGAGACTTGCCAGGTCAGCTCTTTCTTCCCAGTCAGGGGTGTACACCTGAATGGGGAACTGACCACAGATTCATCCCATTTGTTCCAGGGCCTGCTCATCTGACCTCTGACAGGAGGGAAGAGGTCAGAGGTGAAAGCGTTCTTCAGGACCTTTTTAATTATTTTTTTCACCTTTTCTGTTTCCCATGGCTTTTGTGGTGAAAACACGTTGACCCAGCAAGGGCCTTGCGGGTGGTTCTGCTGTGGCACCGGCCCGTAAGACTTCGCTGCCTTCAGGAGGGATGAGACTGTGTTGTGTGATGCCGGGGGGAGAGCACTGGTGTCAGATTTGGGTTTGAATCCTGGCTGTCCCGCTGGCTGGGTGACACTTTCTGTAGCCCAAGCCTCTGATTTCTGCTAAATTTGTTGAGAGGATTAAAAGAGATAATGAAGTTCTTAGGCTAGTGTCTGTAGAGTTGGATCTTAATAAACGGTGGCTGCAGTTACTAATTACAGAGGATTTAAAGCAGTGGGAACGGGGCACCAGGAATGAAGAATGGGCTTGTTAAGTAGCAGTGCCTTAATTTGTGCCTAAGGGCCACGTTTCTGTCAAGTTGAAGATGTGAGTTTTATTGGAAGGCTTCAGAACCTTCTGACAGTCTCCTGAGTTTTCAGCCTAAGTTCCCTATATCTAAGGAAAATTTGAAGCCAAGTCTCAGACACTTTGATCAAAGAGATTTTTGAAGTAAAGATGTGTCCCTAAGTGGTCTTTTCATTTGTGGGTTGCGATTTCCTGCCTTGGGAAGAGCCTGGAATATTAAAAAGCCGATCCCTGGAGCGGTTTATTAAAGAGTTAAGAGGAAGGGGCTGCACACCCTGCTTTGCGCTGTGAGAGGCTGAGATAAGCTGGCTTGGCTGCAGGAGGTCCAGGGAACTGGCCAGAGTGCAGAACACAGGCGGCAGCTGTAACCCTTGCGGGGCATGAACTACATTTATCAGCTGCTGGTGACGTCTACCCCTGACATCTTGGGCATGGCAAAATGCATTTGAAACAGCTGGCTAATACAAGGAGCCGTCAAAAGAAAAACTAACTAGTTTTCCAACCTTGAAGAAAAAATAGCTAGCAGCCACCCTATTAGCAGAGAAGAAAAGCTTTACAACTTGAAAGCAGAGAGGGAAAATAGGAGAGCCTCTGGTTTCACCTCAGGATTTAGGAAGACTCAGTGTCCACGGGGCATTTGTTCAGGAACCCTCTGCAGCTGCCAAAATCTGCGGATGCTCAAGCCCCTTAGTCAGCCCTCTGTATCCGTGGTTCTGCATTCGTGGGTCCCCCAACCTCGGGTCATTTACAGAGTGCAGCATCCACGTTCCCTTGAATCTGGGGATGTAGAACCCGCGGATACCGAGGGCCAGCTGTATAGAACCACACAGTGGTAAATTCTTGGTTTTACTTGGCAGTGGTCTTTGTTTTCAGACAACACACTGGCGTCCCAGAGGTCCATCAGGCAAAAGTGGACTCCCTCCGGGAAAGCTGGTGGGTGGGGTGGCAGAGACTCACACCCCCATCGCCTGCTAATTGCCCAGCCCTGAGCCATCCTGCCCAGCGTTTTCTACCAATGGAGTGAAGGAGTGTGGGTTTTGGTGTTTGGTGGTTGTAAGCTTGATTCCCAGGTCTGCTGTGTGGTTTGGGATAAGACATTTGCTCTGTCTGACTATCATTTCCTCAGCTATAAGGTGGAAATAATGTAGACCTCATTAAAAAGTTGTGAGAATTAAAATTTGGCATGGAAGCACCATGCCCAATAAAATTTAGTGTCCCCCTTAAGCCTCATAGTTGTCATCGTGCTAAACCAAGAAATAAAGATTTATAGCTCCCCAAAATACCTCTCCCTTCTCTTTAAAATGCTTTTCCCCTTAGGGACTCTTTATAGACTTTTTGTTGAGAAATCTAGATTCTTTTTAGAGCATGTCCACACCAGGCAAGAATGTCCCGAGTACACTCCAGTTCTGGCCTCGAGCATATTACTTGCCCTGTGCTGTTTCCATAGGCCACAGAACCAGCAGTAAATTGGACGCACACACTTTCTCTGCCTCAGGGGTCTTGTTCCTCAAAGCAGCTCAGGAAGCTTGTTGTCCATGTGTGCCCTTCTCTGACCGGGGCACAAGTGGAAATTTTCACTAGTATTTATCGAGTGCCCTGTTGGACTCTAAGGGTGAGCTTTGCTTTGACTGCACAATTAATCTTCCGAATTGGTCTGTGAGGTAGGTGCTATTATCCTTCCCACAGTGCAGAGAAGGAAACTGAAGCCTGATTTGTCCGAGCACGAGGCAGTCCAGGACTGCCACAGAGCCACGGAAGGGTAGAGCAAGCTGTCAGGCAGATCCACATGTGGTGCCCATCAGGGAAGTCTTCCTGGAGGAGGAGGGCCTGAGCCAGGCCGTGGGGTCAGAGTCTGAGTTTAGAGAGGGAGAAAGTGGGGCAGTATTCTAGACAGAGGAGTGACAAGGATGGAGTTACTGAGGTGGAAATGGAGAGAGAATGTGTGAGTGAGTTGAGGGGGTGGGCAGGAGAGGCAGGTCCAGCCGCCTAGGACTGGGGACCGCCAGTGTTGTGGGGCGCCGGAGTGAGCTTGATTCACAGGAGTCATGGATGGTCTGAAACCTGCCCAGCTGGTGTGATGAAGAGCTTAATTTGACCTCAGTCTGCCTGCTGAATTAGCCAGTGGGTAGGACAACTGCGTTTCAGAAACCTCAGGCATTCTGACCCCATCGTGAGATCCTGTTGATTCTGTTTAGATGGCGATTATGCTGGGAAAGCCCTGGGTGGGAGCAAGGATTCCCTCGTGGCTTCTGGTCCACTTCTACTTTTGGCCTTGGGAAAGCCTTCAGGAATACATTGCTCAAGCAGCTTCTACCCTGGGATGAACTCAAGCAGGCCCTGCTGCCCAGCACAGCCTTCCTGGCACACCTGCAGGTTGCTGAGGAGGGCCCCAGACCTGTGAAGACACCTGGACGGGAGAGGCTGCTAGGGTCATGATGGTGGCTGTAACCACACCGCCCACCTTAAAAAGAAACAACAGGGTCCTAATAACTGTTTGCCCAACCAGCATCACTCTGTACCACACACATACACCAAAAACAAACACAGCATCTCTCTGTACCACATACATACACCAACAAACAAACAAACAAACATGAAAACTGGAGGGAAAGCATACCACATTTTCCATTGTAAAGTTGGGTTTGTGGGTTTTCTTACTAGTCTGTCATTCTGAAAGGTGAGGAACTTTAGAAAAACCTGTCATGCAGTGAAACTGTAGGTCCTTTTTCTCGAGGTGGCGGGAGAAGCTGTTAAAAGTAAAAGCCACTCCAGCAGCCGGGGGTTGGGGGGCGGCTGCAGCCCGGTACAGGAACCCTCTGTCCCCGTTTGCACCGTGAACCCGGTCTGCCTGGGAGCCTGCCACCTTCCACAGGGCTGGGCCAGGGCTGAGGACGAGGGCTTAAGTGTTTCTGGAGAAATGAAGACGGAAGGAGGGATCCGAACCAGTGCAAAGGAGGAGTTCTCACGTGGGTGTGAGGAACCCCCGGTGAGGACCAGCCTCCAACACTTGGGCAGCGCCTGGGCCGCTCCTCCCTTCCGCAGCCCCACCCCACTTCCCTTTCTACAAGGATATGAGAAGGGTGGGAAAGCATTAAATGGGAAAAAGAAGTGAGATTTTAAATCCTCACGTGAAGATGCCTTTAGCGATCATCGAACCTCAGCTTACAAAGCCGTCGCAGGCTGAGTTCACTGAAACCTGGCTGGCCTTTATCTCCCTGCTGGGCCCGAGATGCCAGCAGATGCGTCTCTGTCAGTCTCACCCTCTGTGACAGGAGCCACCAAGGCAGCATGTGGGTCCCTGGAGGGTCTGGAAGACAAACTGCCCCGGTGGGTAACATTCAGGAGAGAGGAATCCAGGGGATAAAAACAGTATCTCTCAAAGTGTGGCTCTCGTGCACTGTGGCTGTTTCTCCCGTGTCTCTGGTTTAATTAAAATGCTGACTTCCATGCCTCCGCCACCTCCTGACCTAGAACCTGCCTTTTTAAACCAGGTCCCCTGGTAATTCTGACGCCCACCACATTTGAGTATTGCTGGTGTAATGGAAAAGAGTGTGGAATTTAGAGCCAGAAGATCATACAATCTTTGTGGGCCCCAGTTGTGTCATCTGTAAAGAAGGGCAGTATCTCCTTACCAAAATAGGAAGAAGTGTGTGAGAACACATTCAAAACTGGGAGGGCGAGAGGCCCTGAAATGACCACCGAGAAAGAAAAAGTGACACTTTGTTTCTGGATATGCTCATTACACATCTCATCCAGCTGGAATCCAGATTGATTCCTCACCTTCAAGGAGTCCAGCATCTTTGAATCTACCTGCAACTCCCATAGGAATTTGAGAAGTCACATTGGCCAGTAGTCTGGCTTTTCTTGCTCAGATAGACACATGGGGGATCGCATTTCTAGGCTTCTCCTCCATCATCAGGGAAGGGACCTGCCTTCTGGTTTCCTCCACCAAAGGATCTTTACGTGCCCTGCTTGGGGATTTGGCCTAGGTGGGCCATCAACCCGTTCTGCCTCTCGGCTGGCCAGGATTACTGTGAGAGCATTCCTTGAACTCTTCCCCTCCACCCCACCCAACTGCTGCTGCTTTCCCAGGAGCTGCTAATTGGTCAGATGAAGTTCATTAACTACATGCACAAGTGTTCTCGAGCTCAGAAATGGAACGTTTGCAAGTATCTTGAACGTTGTCATCAGTAGGAGGGAGAATCACCTGGGGAGTAAGTAGCACCAGCACAGACGCCCGGGACCCGCCCATTGAGAGAACAAGGTGCACGTTGAGAATTAGCATATTTAACAGGCAGCCCAGGTGATTCCAATGCTGTGGTTCCCAGAATCCACAGGGAGAAATGCAGTGCTCCCTCTGAGTGTCGAGGTCCCCATCAGAGCTGGGGTGGAACTTGCCTGCAGCCGCAAGGGTGTTACTAGAACTGTTCTCAAGCAAATCTTCTGTAAAGGGCAGCTCCACTCTTCAGCTCCTCATGCCAAGGAAGGAACATTCCTGTGCACCCCTCTCTTTCTTCCCTTTTCCTCCCCTCCATCCTCTCTCTCCCTTCCCTCTCGTCCATGTCTTCTCACCCTCCATCCAGTCCCTCAGCAAAGCCTGGCAGCTTCACCCTCCAAGTACCTGAAGGGCCTCCGTGTCTGGGCCCTTCTCAGCTTCTCCACCAGCACCTCCGACTACCAAGGCAGCGGCTCTTTCCTGAGGTTCCGTAAGTCAGATCTTGTTTTTCTTCCGCTCAAAACCCTCCAGCAGCTCCCCACCTCGCTCAGGCGAAGCCCAAACCCTTCCTGTGACCTGTGAGGCCTGCTGGTCGAGAGCTGGCCAGGGCTGCCTCTCCGCCTCTGTCTTCTCGCGGCCCCTGGTCTTCCCACAGGCCCGCCTGCCTGAGATGGTGTCCCTGTCCCCACTCGTCCTCCCCTCCTCCAGGCCTCTGACCAGAGGGCCTCTTCTCCCAGTGCCCTCCCTGACTGTGTTATTTAAAAGAGCAAAGTCCCCTTCCCCCTCCAGCCCTCTTTTCCCTCCCAGATTTAAGTTTCTGCCCCACGCTCGACACCGTCCACCGCACTGAATAATTGACCTGTCTGTTGCCCACTGCCTGGACAGGGGGGTGTCAGCTTCAGGACAGGCATTTTTGTCTGTTTTGTTTCCTGCTATATCCCTAATTCCTAGTCTGGTGCCAGGCCTACAGAGTGCTCAATATTTGCTGAATTACTGGAAGAAGGAAAGTAAATTGCAACAGGCATTTGCTTTTCACTTGAGCTGACGCTGTGCTAAGTGTGCACACCTGAGTGGGAAGGCAGGCATGGAAGAGGGAGCCGGTGTTTCTCTGACTCGGAGGAGTGAACCCACCTTTCCCCAGTGTGGTTCCATCCTGAGAATGCTGCTTTACACACACAGACTTCACACCCTCACACTGTTTAAAAGGATCTCCAGGCCAGCTTACCAATAACTAGCCCACTGTAATTATAGTTTGAGTCTCTTAATAGCCTTGCATAGGGGCCTAACCATCATTTTTTTTTGTTAGAAAAATGCAGTCATGCCCATGAGCTTAGAAGCTTTGGCACAGCTGCATTTGTAAGTTGCCGGCTGCACTGCTGCGCCTCTCTTTTTACCCGGACAAAAGCCAGGCCCCCCCGTGCTATTTTAGTGAAATTAACCCAGCGCTCCCCATCAGCAGTCCTCCTCCGTCCCACCTCTCCCTGTTTCATAAGCCACTCTTAGAAGAATTGAGCTGAGGAACAAGTCTTCACAAAATAACAAACAGAACACAATATAAACCCATCATTTTCTTAATTTGGGGGCAGAGCGGTGTTAGAGTTGGCTTTTTACTTGAATTTCCTGAAAATGACTACCCTTTAGTCCTGCATCAGATCACCTTTTTACCCTGGTGCTCAGAAGTATGTTAAGGAACAACATGGTTGCTGGCGTTGAGGTGTGAGAGGGGGTGTCACCCTGATTCTGAAGAGGAGGAAGCAGGTGTGGTGCATTTCTGTGGTGTCCGCAGAGCCACCCGAGCCCGGGCGCTGCTGAGTGTCAGTGCTTGGGACGCTGTGCTGCCCTGGTTCCCTGTGTTCTGGAGGGAGGGTCCCGATGGCAGTCGATGCCGTGACCACGCTCAGTGTGCCAGTCCCTGCAGGGGCTGCTGTTTTACCCTTAGTTGTGACTTTCTGAGCTGGAGTAACCCAAAACTTTCACAAGTTACCTTTATTTCTTTTAACTCAAACTGGGTCCCCCCTGCCTTTCTTAAACCAGTGATAGAGAGTGATATACAGATTTCCTCACAGCCAACTTAGATTTATCATTATCCATTTCTGGTTTTTTTTTTCCTGCCTTGAGTTTTATGTCACTTTCCTGTTTAAAAACGTTAAGGGTGAGGCCTAACTTTCTATTTTTATCAAACTGGAATTTCTCAGCCGTGTCATCAAGGCTCTATACCAAATCTTGAGTCACTGACTTTATTCTCATTATGTCCCTGGTCAGATATTCCACTTGAGTCAAGACTGTCTGTCCTGCCAACCCTCAGCTCCTGGGGCTTTCTCAAGAATCCGTGAGCAGCACTTCTGTCCAAAAGTGAATGCCACCGTTGCTGTTCTCAATTCTTCTTACCTGTGCTTTTTTGTCAGCTATGATAGCCACCCGGGCAATCTCTGCTATCTTCTACCATCAAGCCTGATTTGAAAAGCATGACTCAAGCTTTTCTTGCTGAAGCCTGTGCTGATTAACCCCAGTCACCTGATCACATCCTTTAGCTTTCATGGTAGATGTCCCTGGGCTCTGCTGGATGGTGGTTGAGTGCAGCTGTTAAGAATCTGGAGCCAGAGCTCTGGGTTCAAATCCCACCTCCACCACCTACAGCCCGTGTGACTTCAGGATGGTCACTTTTATCTGTGCCTCTGGTCGTGTCCCTGCAACACAGGAATAAAAACAGCCCCTATTCTTGTACAAATTGAAAGAATTCATAAAGTTCATAGAAAAGGATCTGCCGTGTATTAAGCACTTAAATGTTAAATTTGTTACGTTCTTACTTGCTGATGCAAGGCTTTATGCTGGCTACATTATTACTTCTGTGGTGCTACATCTTCCCCCACTGGTTTGCTTTCTGTTCTCCCCTGGAATAGTGGGTGAGTATTGGTCTTTCCATTTCTTCCTCCCCCCTCCCATTTCCTCCTTTTCAGTCCTTGATGTGGAACGCACCTGCTACCTAGTTTTTTCTGAGAGCAGGTATCTCTCTCGGGAGCTTGCACCTCACTGCAGCCTTGGGGCCTAGCGCTAGATTTCTGTGCCATCCCAGCTTGTCACTGTGCCCCTGGAGTCTCCACCCAACTCCTGCTTCTGGGGATGCTGGGCCACAGGTGTGCACAGCTGCTTTGCCTCCTGGTGGCCATGCTTGGGATTGACATCGCCCTGGGTGTCCTCTCTTGTCCATCAGCACCCCCCTGCCACACTCCACCCCTCTTGGCCATTCTCTTTAGGGACAATGGCATCTGCTCCAATTTCTCTGTTTCTTGGTAGCACAAATGACTTTCTCTCTTTAATGGGCAGAATAAGTGGGAGATGGAAGGAGCATGAAACTTACCCTGGTCCACATGGCTTCCTAGAGAGCAGTGCCTGTGGCCAGGCTCTCCGCTACTGCCTGGGCATCCTGCTCATGCCACGCCCACCACAAGAAATTCTGCAGGCACTGAGCATTTCACGACCGGGTTCCCCACCTCCTTCCCCTCTCTCTCCGCCTGCCTCCCCATACACTTTCTTTAGTGGGTGTGTGTATGTGTGTTCATTCTTTAAGGCCTGCCTTCTCTTTCAGAAAAAAAAATTTTCTGGGTAGAGACAAGCTATAGGTTGTTCTTTTAAAGTTCAAGGTTACCAAAAAGAAGGAAGGAGTGCTTAGACATAAGACTGCATTTGGTAGTTTCTTTGTTCTTCCTCTTGGGAGCTCATTACTGTTAGTTTGAACCATATAAAATTGCTTATCTTTGGACATTTTTGACCCAGAAAAAAAATGGCAGTTTCATACAGTTCAACCTAACACGTACTTACTGGTTGGCTTTCCTGTCACTGCACTGGGACCAGAGGGGCACAGCCTCATCCTCGCTCACCCACCGGCTCTTCAGTGAGACCAGATGGGAGCAGTCAGCAGAACTTCTTGCCAGAAGACAAAGCTAGTTAATTCCCCTGAGTTGAATGTTATCCTGTCTCTTCAACATCAAAACCCCATTTGTTTATCACAACCTAAACGGATTTTACGGAGCAGATTCTGGGTCCGTGGTGAAGCTTGGCAGCCGCGGTGCTGGAATCACTCAGTCCTTTTCCTCCAAGTTTGCTTTCCTTTCCAGTCTTCACGTACAATGCTGCCCACAAGGAGACCTGCGAACACAACCACGAGCGCTGCTCCCGGCACGCCTTCTGCACCGACTACGCTACCGGCTTCTGCTGCCACTGCCAGTCCAGGTTTTACGGGAACGGGAAGCACTGTCTGCCGGAAGGTGAGGGATGCTGGCTTGACTGGGGCGGGGGCTGCTCGGGGTCTGTCTCTGCCGCCTGCTGTTTCCAGCTGTCGCTATGGGCTCTGCTTATGGACCTTGTGTCTCTACCGCTTGAATCAAAGTGCTAGCAACTTGCAGGTGCTCAATAAATGAGAAATAAATGTGTTTGGGTGGATTTCCCAACTTAAGGATTAACCAGAAATGTTTCCGCCCTTTTTGCTAGCTCATCAGAGTCAAAGTGGGTGGGCGAGAGGGAGGATAGGAGAAGGGCTATGGAAGGCAGGTGTGTGTCCTACCCAGAAGGGTGGTGGGTTGGTAAGGGTCTCATGAAAAAGGGCTAAAGATGGAGTTTGGGGAGTTGTTGGTGGAATTGTTTTGTCTGTGCACCAAGACGGTGGTCACGGTTGACTGGGTGTGCTGTGTCTCAGGGGCGCCTCATCGAGTCAATGGGAAAGTGAGTGGGCAACTTCGCGTGGGCCACACGCCCGTGCACTTCACCGACGTGGACCTGCACGCTTACATCGTGGGCAATGACGGCAGAGCCTACACGGCCATCAGCCACATCCCACAGCCGGCCGCCCAGGCCCTTCTCCCACTCACGCCAATCGGAGGCCTGTTTGGCTGGCTCTTTGCTTTAGAAAAACCAGGCTGGGAGAACGGCTTCAGCCTCACAGGTGAGTAGGGCCGCCGAGAGGGCCACTGGTCACCCGTGCTTTGGTGGCGTGGAACCTTGAGTTTTCATTCCACGAAAAAGGATCTGCTTCTCTGATGTTCCAGAGTCACAAGAGTGTAGTATTCTGTCTGGAAGTACCTGGGGATGGTTTGGCTTCACAGGACTGTTTTTTTAAAAGAATGAATTCTTAATGTTCTCCAAGCTGTTCTGAGAAATAGAATGGTTCCATTTGGAGCGTTTGTGCCCACTGAGCCCAATTTGTTGAAGCTTGTTTCCCAGACTTCATGTCATTGAGTTGCAATGCGCAGATCTGTTAAATAGGGGTGCACGGTGGTAATTCCAGGACACCTGGGGATGGTGTTACTTCATGGGTGAGGGGTGCCTTTCCTCCCCACCCCCCTCCCCGACAACTCTGACCTGTAATAGTACAGACAGTCCTTCTCAGACTTCATCCCACACGCACATCGCCTGGGGCCTTGGGAGGGTGCAGGTGTGATTCAGTAGGCGGGGTGGGGTGGTGGTGGTCTGTGATCCTGTCTTCTAGCAAGCTCCCAGGACACAGTGCTCGTCTAAGGACCACCCTTCCATAGCAAGGGGGCAGAGGCTACTTCCTGGCTTCTCATCTCACTGTACTTTGTTTCCTAGTGGATTTATCTTCATTGCACAGAAAGTGTAAAAGTTCTTTGTCCACTTCCAGCTGTAGAGCTCAATGGCTGTTAGTAGGATCTTACTTATAAACAGGGTTTGATAAAACCTTGAGTCAAAAGTAGATAAAATACAGTCTACCCAGTTACATTGACTTTCAGATAAATAAAACATTTTAGTGTAAGCATGTCCCATACAATACTTGGGGCATACTTATACCAATTTATTTATTAGTTATCTGAAATTCAAAAGGTGAATGGGTGTCCTGGGGTTTTCTTGGTTTATTTTTGCCAAAGCTGGAGAAAGGTCAAGGATTTTCCTAGTGGTCTATATTTCACAGGAAACAAGCTCCTACAAAGAGAAGCAGTGTGAGAGGAGGTAGGATGGAACCACACTGCGTCAGAAGGTTTGGGGAACTAATGGCATCAACAGCTGCTGGCCCTTGGCCTTGGCGATCAGATCTCCTTGGGCACCATCTCCAACAGTAGCAGAAGCTGGGAAGGGGAAGTGTGCCCTGGTAGTTATTGCTGGAAGAGGCAAGACCTCTTTCCATCTCTGTGCTGGAACTTTTTTTCCTTTCCAGGTGCTACCTTTATCCATGACATGGAAGTTACCTTCTACCCAGGGGAGGAGAGGGTTCGAATCACTCAAACTGCCGAGGGACTGGACCCAGAGAACTATCTGAGCATTAAGACCAACATTCAAGGCCAGGTGCCCTACATCCCAGCGAATTTCACAGCCCACATCGCTCCCTACAAGGAGCTCTACCACTACTCGGACTCAGGTGCGTGCAGCCACTCCTCTCATCTGCACAGTGGGGATGGCACATGGCTCACAAGACAGGATTGTGTGAGTGCGTGGGATGTCCTTCCAACTGTGTGTGGCATATAAAATGAGCTCAATATTGTTTCTGTTACTCTGATTATTATGTTAGTGTGAGAAAAGTGCTGGCTGCTGTACACAAGAGTATCAGTGTCCCTTCTCAATACTGTTATTATAACATAAAGTAACCTTGTCTGTTGGGATGGGGAGGGATGGTATAATTATAGTTTTTAACCATCCTGCTCTCTGAGCCATGGAAAAATACTGATTATTGGAATTTATCCTTTAAAATTTTTTTTAAATTTATGTATATACATGTATATATGTTTTTTTTGTGGGAGAAGGTCATTAGGTCTATTTATTAGTTTTTTTTAATGGAGGTACTGGGGATTGAACCCATGACCACATGTATGCTAAGCATGCTGTCTACCACTGAGCTATACCCTCTCCCACTATTAGAATTTCTCCTTGTGTAACCTGTTTCAGTATCCTTTGAAATCAGAGATGCTGCACCAGTGTTATAAAACTAATGCTAGTTTTGGAGTCAGAAGACAGAAATTCATATCATGGATGCATTTAAAATATGTGGGGAATAAGGTCACTTACATCTGAGGACCTATTTTTCTCATCTCTAGAATGAGAATGTTAATAACCTTATTACTGTCTGTCTACCTTACCTGGTTGATATGTGTAAAGTGTGATGTGTTCTTTAAAAACCACCTGATTTCGAGATGCTGCCCTGATCTTAGTGGCTGTCCCGCAGCACAGCTGTTTGATTTGTGTCGTGCCTTTGCTTCTCCTGCGGTGTGAGAGCTGGAAGCCGGGCACAGGATGCAGGGAAGAGGATGGGCAGCGGAAAACTGGCCTGGCCTCCTGATTCCGCACTCAGATGGAGAGAAAAGACACCCCCACCCCACCAACTACCTTTCTCTGACTTAAGTGCAAGGTGCTGAAAGGCATGCCCTCCGTGCACTGCAGAGGATGGACTGGTTGGAAACTGGGGATGTAGAGTCAGGCTGACTTGAGCTCTGCCATGTGCCAGCCTTGCGTGTTAGACTTAACTACTTCTTAACCTTTATAAGGCTCTCCACACAAGTTACGGGCCCACCTCACTGGCTGTGGTGAGGACAGAATAAGGCAGTGCCTACAGAGTGCTCAGCATGGCTACAAGTAGACACATCTATTCTTTGCAAATTCTGGCATCAGTGATTGTACCTGCTCCCTCTCAGTGCCTTGGTTTTACACCCACTTGGGTTCTTGGGATTGCCTTGTAGGTTTCCCATATAAACTCAGGAACTTCCCAAGGGAACATGCTCCAGGAATTAAATGAAAGCTGTGCAGAGCAACTCACCCCATGTGAAAAACCTCTAATTAATATTTTGTAATTTCCCAGTTTGACCGAATTGTGTCTATTGCAGTTGTGACCTCCACAAGCTCCAGAGACTACTCTCTCACATTTGGTACCATCAACCAAACGCAGTCCTACCGTGTTCACCAGAACATCACGTACCAAACATGCAGGCATGCCCCCAGACGCTGGGCCGTCCCCACCACCCAGCAGCTGAACGTGGACCGGGTCTTTGCCTTGTACACAGATGAAGAAAAAGTGCTCAGATTCGCTGTGACCAATCAGATTGGCCCCGTTGAAGGTATGGTTTCCTTTTTGTTATTGCTGGGCAAAAATAACATTGAACTTTCTTTCTTCATCCCTTTTGAGTGGCCTCAGAATGATTCATGTAGGTTACTAAGGTAAACTGAATGCCAGGCTCTATTAGGTGCTGGGTGTAAGGATGAATAAGGTAGGGTCCTGTCCTTGAGGTGGAGACAGAGGTAGAAATGGAACTTCTAGAACAGTGTTCCTGCCAAGCTCAGGAATAAAGCATAATACTTATGCTCAGGAACAGAGCATAATACATGAGACTGGTTTGTAGCAACACCCAACTGTATGTGCCGATCTGCGTCCATGATACACCTGTGAGCAAGCTGGGGCCGAGGTGGGAGGGAGAATGATGCTGACAAATGTTTGTTATAATTGTGATAAGTGCAGGGTGCTATGAGCCTAGATGGGAGGTTCAGGAAAGATATCCCTGAGTAAATAATATTTTAGCTAAAACTTAAAGGATGAGAAGGATTTCACCAAATTTTCACCAGTGCCTAGAAGAACAAAACAAGATAGAACTGCATGTATGAAAAAACCCAAATTAACATCACACTTAATGACGGAAGACTGGATGCTTTCCCTCCAAGATCAGGAATAAGACAAGGATGTCATCTCTTGCAGCTTATCTTCAACATTGTGCTGGAAGTTGTAGGCAGGCAATTAGGCAAAAAAATGAATTACAGGCATTTAGCTTGGAAGGGAAGAGGTAAAATTATCTCTCTTTTTCTATGACATGATCTTACTGGTAGAAAGACTAAGAAATTTATTTTAAAAACTATTAGAACTAATAAACAAGTTCAGTAAGGTTGCAGGATATGAAATCAATATATAAAAATCAATCATTTTAATAGCGATGAGCAAACTGAGAAGAAAATTAAGAAACAATTCCATTTCAAAAAGAATAAAGTAGGAATAAATTTTTAAGAAGTGTGATACTTTTACATTAAAACCTATAAATGTTTTTGAAAAAAAGGAAGGCCTAAATAAATGGAAAACTATTCTGTGTTGATGGATTGGAAAACTTAATATTAAGATGTCAGTGATTCATAAACTGACCTATGAATTCAATACAATCCTATCAGCTGGTTTTTTCTTTTTTTTGAAGAAAACATGATGCTAAAATTCATGTGAAAATGTAAGGAACTCAGAATAGCCAAGATAATTTGAAAAAAGAACAAAGTTGGACTAACCATACTTCTGATTTCAAAACTTGAGTAATCAATACAGTATGGTCCTTGAATAAGGACAGACATACAGATCAATAGGAATAGAAGTGAGAATACAGAAATAATCACTCATGTTTACGGTCGATTGTTTTCTGACGGGGTGCCGAAACAACTGAATGAGAAGAAAGTAGTCTTTTTGACAAATGGTTCTGGGACAACTGTGGATATCCACAGGACAAGAGAGAAAAATAAAAGATGTCCAAATTGGAAGGGAAGAAGTAAAACTGTCACTATTTACAGATAACAGATACTAGTATAGAAAACCCTAAAGTCTCCACCAAAAAACTATTAGGACCTATAAATGAATTTAGTAAAGTTCTAGGATACAAGATTAACATACACAAATCTGTTGCTTTTCTATACACTAATAATGAACTTCAGAAAGAGAAAGCAAGAAAACAATCCCATTTGAAAAAATAAAATACCCAGGAGTAAACTTAACCAAGGAGGTGGAAGGACCTATGCTTTAAAATCTGTAAGAAAGCAATTGAAGGTGATACAAAGAAATGGGAAGACACGCATGTTCACGGATTGGAAGTATTAGTCTTGTTATGGTTTGATGACTAGAGAAGGTCTTTAACATTTGTTGTAAAGCTGGTTTGGTGGTGCTGAAATCTTTCAGCTTTTGTTTTTCTGTGAAGCTTTTGATTTCTCCATCAAGTCTGAACACGAGCCTTGCTGGATAGAGGATTCTGGTTGTAGGTTTTTCCCTTTCATCACTTTAAATATATCACGCCCCTCCCTTCTGGCCTGTAGAGTTTCTGCTGAAAAATCAGCTGATAACGTTATGGGAGTTCCCTTGTATGTTATTTGTTGCTTTTCTCTTGCTAATTTTAATATTTTCTGCTTATCCTTAATTGTTGTCAGTTTGATGGCTATGTGCCTTGGTGTGTTCCTCTTTGGGTTGATTCTGTGTGGGATTCTCTGTGCTTCCAGGACTTGGGTGACTGTTTCCTTTCCAAAGTTGGGGAGGTTTTTGGTTATTCTCTGTCCAAAATTTTCTCAGGTCCTCTCTCTCTCTCTCCTCTTTCTGGGACCCCTGTAATGCGAATATTAGAGCACTTCATGTTATCCCAGAGTTCTCTTAAACTATCCTCAGTCCCTTTTTTTTTTTTCTTTTTTCTGTTCTGAAGTAGTGATTTCCACTAATCTGTCTTCTAGCTCACTTATCCATTCTTCTACCTCATTTAGTCTATTCTTGGTTCCTTCTAGTGTGTTATTCAGTTCAGTGATTTTATTCTTTAACTGTGTTCAGGTATTCTTTATATTTTCCAACTCTTTGCTAAAAACTTCACTCTGTGCATCTATACTCCTCTTGAGTTCTCTGAACATTTTGGCCTTCATTACTTTAAACTCTTTCTCAGAGAAGTTACCTATCTCCTCATCACTTATTCTTCTGGGATTTTATGTTGTTTCTTGGCCTGGGAGATATTCCTTTGCCGCCTCACATCGTCTATCTTTCTATGTGTTTGTGGATTCCTTCCACGGGCTTTGGGATTATCATTTTCTTATTTCTAGTATCTGCCCCTGGTGGATGAGGCTGGACTAGAGGCTTATGCAGGTTTCCTGGCAGGAGGAGCCAGTGCCTGCCCACTGCTGGGTGAAGCTTGGTCGTGGACCTCTGGTGGGTAGGGCTGTGTCTAGAGGCCTTTGTGGCTTTAGGAGGTCTGCTGATGGGTGGGGCTGTGTTCTCAGCCTGTATGTTGTTTGGCCTGAGGCTTCCCTACAGGCTGTTGGGTGGGGCTTGGTCTTGGTGCTAATGATCCAATCAAGATGTCAGCCTCCAGGAAAGCTCATACAGATGAACACTTGTGGAATGTCTGCCACCAGCTTTTATGTCCCCTGAGTGGGCCACAGCCATCCCGCATGTCCCCAGGTGACCCTCCAAATCCAGCAGGCAGGTGTGGCCCATGTTCCTATGAAATCACCGCCTCTGCCCTTGGACTTGATTCACGTGAGTTTCTGTGTAGGCTTCTCAACCAAATGGAAGGGGGAGGGTATAGCTCAGTGGTAGAGCACATGCTTAGCATGCATGAGGTCCTGAGTTCAATCCCCAGTAACTCTGTTAAAAAAATAAATCAACCTAATTATCTCCCCCACCTTGAAAAAATAAGACAGTTGCTCAAGTGAATGGACTCTCCATTTTCCCCAGTCCCTTGATGCTCCCAGAGCCAAGCTCCCCTGGTCTTCAAAACCAGATGTCCTGGGGTCTCCTCTTCCCAATGCTGGGACCCGAGCTGGGGAGCCTGACGTGGGGCTTGGAGCTCTCACTCCTGTGGGAGGGCCTCTGCGACTTAACAAATCTCCAGCTTGTGGGTCGCCCACCCTGGGGGTATGGGGCCCAATTGTATCACGAGCACGCCCCTCCTACCATCCTGCTGTGGTTCCCCCTTTATATTTCCAGTTGCAGAAGATCTTTTTAGCTAGGCTCCAGTCTGTCTTTGATGGTTGTTTAGCATTCAGTTGCGGTTTCGTTGTAGGAGAGACAAGCTCGTAGTCCTACCACTCCACTGTCTTGACAGGAACTCTCGGAAGTATTAATATTGTTAAAATGTCATACTACCCAAAATAATCTACAGATTTAATGCAGTCCCTACAAGGATATACTGTACAGCACAGGGAATATAGCCAATATCTTATAATAACTTTAAATGGAGTATAATCTATAAAAATGACTCATTTTGATGTACATTTGAAACTTACATGTTCTAAGTCAACTGTATTTCAATTGACAAAAATGAAATTGCATAAGCAAATATGAAAGCATTTTGCCTAATGTAAAACATTATAAAATATTAAAGTATTATTCAAAGAAAGTTATTTCTGGACAAACAGGAGGGTCAGTAAAATGGAATAATACTCAAAGAAAAAGAATGAAGATGGACTTCTACTTCATACCGTATACAAAATTTAACTGAGAATGGGTCAAAGACCTTACGTAATTAAATTAAAATTTTAGAAAAAACATGGGGGTGAACTGTGATCCTGAATTTGGCAGTGGTTTCTGAGATATGCTCAAAGTACAAGCAACAGAAAACAAAAATAGATAAATGGGATGTTGTCAAAAGTAAAAACTTTTGTGCTTCAGAAGACATTATCAACCTACATACAGAATGGGAGAAAATATTTGCAAATCGTGTTTAAATAAGAGATGTATTAGGAATATATGAAGAGCTCTTACAGCTGAATAATAAGACAAATAATCTAATTAAAAGATAGGCAAAAAAAAAAATTTCTCCAAAGATGGCATTCAATGAACCCATGAAAAGATGCTCAAGATCATTAATCACCAGGGAAGTACAAAACTCAAAACCATAATGAGATACTACTTTGCATGTGGATGGCTTACAATAAAAAAAAACCGATAATAACACATGTTGGTGAGGATGTGGAGAAACTGAAACCCTCACACATCGCTGGTATGAGTGTACAATGGTGTAGCTACTGTGGAGAACAGCGGTTACTCAAAAAGCTAAACACATAGTTACTGTTTCACTGAGTAACTGTACTCCTGCCTACATACCCAAGAGAAATAAAAGCTTATGAAAACTTCACAATAGCCAATAGGTGGAAACAACCCAAATGTCCATCAATTGGTGAATAGGTTTTTAAAACGTCATATATCCATATGATGGAAGACTATTAAAACATAAAAAGGAATGTTACACTATGCATGAGCTTTGAAAGCATTATGCTAAGTGCAGATAACTAGTCATGAAGGACAGCATATTGCGTGATTCTGTTTTGTCCAGAGCAGGCAAATCCACAGAGACAAAGCAGATTAGTGGTTGCCTAGGTTGGATGCATAATAGTGGGGCAGGGAGTTGATAGTTAAAAAGTACAAGGTTTCTTTGGGGGGGATTAAAATGTTCTAAAATTGATTGTGGTTTATAGTTACAGAGCTCTGCTAATTTATTTTTTAAAAAACATTTAATTGTGCACTTGGTTTTTCCTTTTTCTCCATTTCCATTTGCATGGAATGTGCACTTTAGATGGGTGAATTGTATGGTATGTGAATTATATCTCAATTGAAAAAAGCAGTTGTGGAGGAAAAAACCCAAACCTCTAAAGCAGTGGTTCGCATACTTCACTCATCATTAGCCTTACCTATGAAGCTAGATAAACATGATGATAAAAACATTCAAGATCTATCAAGGCACCACAGGGCACGTTACTAAGTGAAAGAAGCCAGTCTGAAAAGGCTTCACACTGTGCAATTCTAGACCTTCTAGAAAAGGTAAAACAATAGAGACAGTACATAGATCAGCGGTTGCCAGGGGGTCAGGGGGAGGGAGAAGAGGGCAGAGCACAGGGATTTTTAGAGCAGAGCAACTATTGTGTATGATACTGTCATGGTGGACACGCGTCATTATGCAGTTGCCAAGCCCTACAGAACTGTACAGCGCAGCGTGTGGCCCAGTGTAAACCATGGGCTGTAGTTGGTAATAACACATCAGTGTTGGTCCGTCAGTTACAACAGATGTGCCACACTAGTGTGTGATGTTAATAACAGAAGGAACCATGCAAACTGGGGGAGGGGGACTATGGAAACTACTTTTTTGCTGAATTTTTTTTTGCAAATCTGAAATTGTTTTAAAGTCTATTAATTAAAAAAAAAAAAAAGTTCTAGGCAAGCCAGAGGATGAGCCTGGGAAGTAAGGGGACTCTCCAGGTGGGAAATGACCTTGTCAGATCAAGGGGACATTTTAATTCTGAAAACCAGTAGGTAGTTTTCCCTTAGAAGGCAAGAGGCACAAGAGGAGAATGTTCTTTCAGCTCCATGTCGATATTGCTGAGCCCGGAACCCGTGCCTCTGAGCGGTGCTTCCTTGACTCGTGCCCCGGGGCTTTACCACTGGCGCTGAGGGCTCCATGTGCAAGTGTCACTTCAGTGTTGTGGTAATGGGAGATTAAGGTAAGAGGCTAGGATGTAGAGGTGGCTTGAAGTGAGAATCCTCAGTTTGTTGGATTGGTTGGTTATTTTGGTTTTAGGAAACTTGGAAGCGTAGCCACTGACTGTCCAAAGATGGGATTATAAGGTAGTGAATTACTAGTATGAAAATGTCAATTGATTTTATAGAAACATGTATCTCAGGAGGGAAAGGACTGTTATTGCCCATTTCCCAAGGACAGATGTAAATAAAAACAACGGGGGAAAACGGCCTTCACCTTTGAATGTCCAGTTCCGCTCTTCACTGAGTCTAGGCGTCTGATCTGTAAGAAGTGTAATTAGTGGGAGAACCTACCAGGCCACAGAGTCCCCTTCAGATTCTGGAATCATTTAAGGAAAAGACAGATCCCTGGGTGTGCCTGTCCTGGAGGTACGCTAAAGGGGAACAGCCAAGGCCCAGAAGGCCAGCAAACTGGCAGGTACCAAGCTGCTAATTTGTCCTTGAAATTACATGATTTTTCCCTTCTACTCAGGTCAAATAATAATAATTAATAATATTATTATTCTAGCAGTAGTAGCAAAGGACAGTTCACTTAATGCCAAGCACTGTTCTGAGTACCTTGCATGAATGAAGCCCTTTAATCCCCTCAACAGTCCTACCCAGTAAGGGGATTGTCACCCCGTTTTACAGAGGCTGAGGTGCAGACATGAAGCAAGCTGCCTGGTCACAGCTAGAAAGGGGTGAGCTGGGACTCAAACCCCAGCCCGGCTGCAGAGCCCCCTCTCACCCCGCCCATGGCCCTGCTCCTCCATGGGGACTCCCCAGACCTCGGGACCGCCTTGACATGCAGACCAGATGTTGAGAGGGGGAATGTGTGTTACCCTTTGTGTTTCATCCCCCCTACATAAGACAGGAATACTGTCCGCTCTGCCTGAATGGGAGGAAAATGAGGATGAAAGAAGAAAATAACAACAAAAAAGAGAAAAGTACAACCTACTTTCTTTCTCTCCACAGTATCTTGAGACTTTCACTCTTTCCAGAGGAAGCGATGGTCTGGTTGGGACGTGGGTCTGGTTAGGATGGGTGAGACAGCACAGCTGCCCTGCCTGATGAGGGCGCTCCAGGGTCTCGGGTTCAGGGGGTAGTCTTCGCAGTGAGCACTGGGAGCCTGTGGCCCCGCCCCCTCCCCAGCCACCAGCCCTCCCCAGCCACCAGCCCCTCCCCAGCCACCAGCCCCTCCCCAGCCACCAGCCCCTCCGCCTCCCCAAGTGTTGGGGCTTCCAGTGCGGGTTGGCTAGTGCTTGTAGGGTTACAGAGCCAGACCCAGGATTGCTTACTGCTCTTGCTTCCACTTCAGGACTCAACTCGCTGGTTAGGAGAGTTTGGGCAGAAGGCCATGCATTCAAGCCAACGGGGACTGTTCCTTTAAGGAAAACCACTCTTCCCCTGTGGATTAAATGAGTAAATTAGTTCCAGATCCTCTGTCAGAGTCACTGTTCAGGAGGGTGAGGGTGAAACAGAAAATGTCTTAAGAAGGATACAGCTATTCTTTACTTACTATAATAGGAGAAAAGCTCACTAGCCATAGAGAATGAATAGCCAAACTATTTTAGAAATGTATTTTTAAAATAGTGTTTTTGGAAACTGAATTCTGAGCACAGGGCCTCATGTGCAGAAGGAGCTGTACTCTTGGTTTAAAGCTCTGCTGTCACTGTCTTGAAACTCTGAATAATTTGTGAACAGAGTTCCACATTTTCCTTTCACACTGGGCTCTGCAAGTTATGTGGCCATGCTGTCAGTAAAGTCTATTTTAAATCAGAATTATGTAAATTATGTACATTTCCCCCTCAATTACTGGAAGGCTAGGTACCCTGTCTAAGTTTGCAAATCAATATTTGTGCTTTTTGTTTTTTTCTTTTAATGCCTCCTGGGGTGGTGAGATCCTGACATTATATGTAACTCCCTAATCTCCTGGGATGTGCCACAGTGAGGTTTTGATGTTGGAAAGTACTGAACAAGAAGGCTAGGCATTTGAATTTATAAACTAGAACATTTCAGAGCTCACTTCCGCCTTTGGCTGGGTAGGCCAGGCATTTGGTACAAAATCTTCTCCTAAAATGGAGAGGGGGACATTCAGGTACTTGTCTCTTGTGGCACCTTGAGTGAGGATGCGACCCTGTTGTTCTGAAGGGCAGCGCACACCAGGGACTGACTCGGGACCTTGGTCAGTGCTGTCAAGTTGACCCCGCAGCCACAACCCCAGTGCTGTGCTTCCGTCCCATCTGGCAAGAGCCCCAGAAGGGAGGGACGGGGGACATGCAAGGATGTCCCCAGGGTTTGGGGAGTGAGGCCTGTGCTGGCGGACTTAAGTTCATCAGGTTTAGAAATGCTTGGAGCCACTGTCGGTCCTGTTTTCTTAAGAAGATTCTGTCACTCAGCTAATACCACTGAGGTGAACTGAGCATAAACCCATGGCCCTTGCTATTTTCAGGCCACAATGTGGGAATCAATGAGAGAACATTCCATGGCAGGGCCACACATGGTATTTCTTATAACGTGATGGTAGGAGTTTACCAGAAAGCAAAGGTGACCCAGGGACTCAGCCAAACATCCCCATTCACAGCCGCCTAATAGGGAAAATGGGAAGAGGGCTAACGTGGGCGGGGGGCTAGCACGGGGAGGTGGCCGGGCAGCCTAAGGACGGGCGCAATCCATTTATGAGGCAGGTGACAGCAGCAGGCACTTGGGTCTAGACTAGGAGTTACTTTGGGCGAGGCTCTCCCATGTGAGGTTGGGGGTGGGAGACGTGGGTGAGCTGGAGTGAGATGGGAGGGCACCCAGGAGGAGGTGGTACCACCAGCCTGTGTCTCTGGATGCTGCACTGCTGGTTTCTGGGGCAGTGAGAGAGCTGTGGAGGGTAAGGTAGGACTTGTGTCTGCCTGTTGAGACAGACTCAGGCACAGAAGTCAAGTTATCATGACTTAGATGGAGCCCCGGCAGGGGCAGGGATGGCTTGATGTAGAGGCCAGAAGGTTTGGGTGAGGCTCACAGAATCTTTTGAACCTAAGATCAGAATGAATTCTGGGGACTGAGACAAAGCTAAAACCTCAAGTGAGGATGAACACGCTCCGCTGAGAAAGAGGGAACACAGTCACTGAGGAATCACCTTTCACATATATTGCATTGAGTTTTTATATTTTTCTTCAGCAGTTCTGGCAGACATAAGCATTACTTTTTCACTCTCATTTTGCACCTGAGGAATCAGAAGTAAATGGTAGTGCCCAAAGTTAATGGATTCATCCTGTCTGGACAACTGGGGCTCTCTTCAACACCACCGTCTCTGTGCTGTTGGCTTAGATTAGATGACTTTGTGAAGTTCCTTTGGTGCTAATTGTAGCAAAATGGTGGAAAGCATGGATGGGCTCTGGAGCCAGACTGCCCAGCTTTTTAACCTGTCCACCGCTTCTGACTGTGTGACCTTGGGCAGGTTACTTGGCCTCTCTGTCTGTGGTAAAATTAAGATGATGATGATACCTTCTTCACAGTATAGTCACGAGAATTTAAAGGGATGATATACGTAAAGGGTTTAGAACAGTGCCAGGCACGTAAGTGCTTAGTAAGCATTACCATTACACTCTGTCTAGAAATAGAGCTCTTTAGGGAAGATTTCAGATGTTAATAGTCATCACTACCTAGTGGATGGCAAGGTTAATCCTGAAGAGCAAATACTGCAAGTCATTCCTGTTTGGTTTTGTAAATCTTTTTTAAAAAGCAAGATTTTCTCATTAATTGAATTTTGACCCATAAAATAGCTCACTTAGTGAGAGACTGCCCAATTTAGAGGCAGGAATTTGGGTATGAGTCTTTGCTGTACCACTTCCTGGCTTTGTGAGCTTGGGCAGTTTTTCCAAGGTCTCTCAGTATTTTCCTCTATCTGTGAAAATTACCAATAAAAAGGATGACAGCCTGCCTCACAGAATCATCCTGAGAATCACACAAGGTGATAGAACGAACGCACTTTAAAGTGAAAGGATGCCACGTGTTGGATATTTTTGTTTCCTGGACCCAAGCCCACTGTAAGCAAGAAAAGGTTAGCTGTCCATATAGAGTAGTCAAGGGGAAGTCATTCTGGAATTTAAAACTGTGACGCAGATAATCCACCCTCGTGTTGGATATTAATAATTTAGTACGGTTGCCAGGTGGGCCCCCAACACAGACAAGTACACAGTCTGTTCCAAGGACTCGCCAGTCTTCTTCCTTCTGCCCCGTCCTCTTCACAGCAGCCAGACGGCTTTTTTTTTTTTTAAAGTATATTGATTTACGGCATTGTGTTGGTTTCTGGTGTACAGAATAGTGATTCAGTTACACATTTTCTTTTTCATATTTATCGTTATAGGTTATTACGAGCTATTGAATGTAGTTGCCTGTGCTGTACAGTAGGACCTTGTTTATACACAGTAGTTAGTGCTTTTTAAAAAATTTCCTCTCTGCCCACACAGGGGACTCAGAACCCGCCCCAGTGAATCCTTGCTATGACGGGAGCCACACATGTGCCACCACAGCTCGGTGCCATCCGGCGACAGGTGTAGACTACACCTGTGAGTGTGCACCTGGGTACCAGGGAGATGGACGGAGTTGCATGGGTAAGAGCCACATGCCCCGTGTTCCTTCATGGAGTTGTCCAGCGTTACATGGAGGGAAGACAAGTGTCTGTCGTCTTTGTGATCTCCATAGATCAATGAGTTCAGCAGCTATTCATCTAAATTGTTATTTAAAAACCAAGCATATCCTGCTTTAAGAGGGTAGTTTGGAGGCGGGTATTTGGGGCTGAGACTCTGAAAACATCTATTGTAATCCCTGGATATTTGGCATTCTGAAATGTGGTCATTTTAAGCCTGTATCAAGCGCAGTTTACATTTTAAAAAGTACACTATTTATCCTTAGATTTCAGACATTTCTTTCACCTCTTACATCCCAAAAAGCAGCAGTAGAAATTTCTTTACCATTTTAAAAGGAAAATGGTTACCGTGTGTTTTTCTTCTAAATGTTCAGAATATTTTTAATGTTTAAAGAATTCTCAGAATATTTGTTTAAAACATATCTCCTGGGGCTCGTACTTGAATGGCTTGGGATAAATGTTTATTTTTATGACGACATAAATCCACATCTGGTGCTTAGGCTGCATCTCCATGCCTGTTTAGTCCCACTGAAACCTCGTAGGGGTGAGAAGTCATGGAGTTTGCAGACCCTCCACCTGTGGGACTCTTGATTTAAGCAGCACTTTGTTCTTGTTCCCCTTTAGATGTGAATGAATGTGCAGCCGGCTTCCATCGCTGCGGCCCCAACTCCGTGTGTGTCAACTTGCTCGGGAGCTACAGGTGCGAGTGCCGGAGCGGTTACGAGTTCGCAGACGACCGGCACACCTGCGTCTGTGAGTCCAACGCCAGGCCTCTTTTTGGCCAAAGCCTTGCTGAACCTTATTCTTGGACTCACTGCTGTTTCCACTGCTGTACAGGAGCTCTGCTGCAGGGTTTTCTAGAAAATAGACACTTTACATGGAAGTAGCCCAAAGCTCTGGCTCAGTTCAGCCCTGTTTGTTGGGGTTTTGTTTTTGCTTTGGGTTTTGTTGTTGTGTTATTGTGTTATTGTTCTTCTCTAAATACACATTTATGGTGTAAGTTATGGAAGGATGTTCAACTCAGTTGGGATTGCTGTGCATCTTAGTGTTTAGCCCAGTCGTGTAACAAGACTATGAACCTCTAATAATAACAGCTCTAGATAAAGGTCAAGTATTTCTCAAATTAGATCGAAGTGGATTTGTAATTCAAAGATGCTTGTCCTACTCGACTGATAAAAGAGCTCCATCTAAGCTCCCTTTTCTAGAGTTCCAAAAAAAATACTTTTGATCTATAAGTGGATCCAAAGAACTAGAATTCCAAATTCATCCCATTGTTAGAGCTGGTTGGTATTAGAGAAAACACACTTTTCAATTCAGTGAGATGAAAAAGTCGCAGCGATCACAGAGGCTGTGTGTACATACGTACGTACATGCAGGCGTGCAGAGCTGCAGTGCTCTGGGGAGTTAAAGCTTTAACCAAGGAATGTCTTGATAACTGGTCTTCATGCCTAGTGTGGTAACCACAAAGCAAGACTAGCACTTCTTGAATTGTAATGTGCACACAGACTACCTAGGGAATTTGTTAAAATGCTGATTCTGATTCATTGGCTCTGGGCCAGGGCCTGAGAACCTGCATTCCTTATAAGCCCCCAGCAGTCCCAATGCTGTTGATGTGCAGATCTATCACACTGTGAAGAGCGAGGCTCATCCATTCTCGGGCCTGAACTCTGGGACAACCTTGCCTTCCTCCCTTTTCAGTGATCGCCCCACCTCCCAACCCCTGTGAGGATGGCAGTCATAACTGTGCTCCTGCCGGCAGGGCCCGGTGCATTCACCACGGAGGCGGCTCGTTCAGCTGTGCCTGCCTGCCCGGGTACACCGGCGACGGGCACCAGTGCACCGGTGAGTACCTGCGGTCGGCTTCTGCCACTCTGAAAGTTGCCTCTGATGCACATCCCCACGTAGCTGGGACCACTCTGAAACCTCTCCCTTCCTTTTACTCGCACCGCCTTGGAACTGCCAAAAGAGAAAGACAAGGTGTCCTTTGGGTCAGAAAGAGAGGCAAGGGTGACTTGCCTTGGGGGAGATCGTTGAGCATATATGGTTGTCCTTGGCGGAGACGTGCCTGGAGCCCTGGGAGCCCCTGTCGGCTTGTAACTTTCTGTTCTTGGAGCTAAAGTCATATATTCTCCTGGGAGGAAGTCTCCATCCTTCAGTCTCTTTGCTAATGGCTTACTTCAGCCCTTGGAGGTCATGCCTAATTTCTAGTTGCTGTTTCCTTGCTTGAAGTGGTGTTTTGAGCCATCTCTAAACACATACAGCTCTTCCTCTGTAACTTACTCCCTCTCTCTCCCTGGACAGGATACCTAATGCATACCTAAGGACTCAAAACTTTTCTCTCAGAAATCTAACTACCATCAAGACTTTATACATTGTTTTATAAAATCACTAAACCAGAACGTGGGACTAACACTGTCAAAGTCGAACTTAGAAATGTGTGAGGTTGTCACTGCAACACTAGGCTTAACACTGAGTATAAATGTTCCTGAAAGTGAATTAGTAGTACTTTAATGTAGAGATTATTCAGTAAATCTACATAATCCACTAACGGCTTTCAAAACATACCCAGTGACACGTGATTGAGCTGAAATTCAGTTTCACGTTGTCTGTCAGTAATACACACAGATTATGGTAAAATGAGACGCTGGGGATGAGAGGAGGGGTGGGGTAAGGGTTTGGCATGGAAAAGGGTCAGTTTTAGGAATGTAAACCTAAAACACAGGCGTTCCCCCACTCCTCAAATCGCTGCTTGTATCTGCCCCCCACCCCCGGACCCCGGGACCCGCTGAGCTGATTTGCTGAGAACAGCCTGTGACTCCCAAGAGCAAAGAGCACGGCCCCCCCCTCCTCGCCAGATGTGTGGTGCTCGCCCTCCTCCCCTTTCGCTCTGGGTTCAGCAGGACAGGCCGAGTGGGCCAGCAGCCTGAAACCTCACGTTATGACAGAACATACGTGTCAGGACAGTGGAGCCGCCACTCCTTTCCAGCCATGGGGCTGTTCGGGGTCGTCTCAACCTGGCTCTTTAATGAATGTTTCCACTTCCACTGCACAGAAGCTCTGCTGCATGGTTTTCTTGACAACACAGTTTATATTTGAAATGACCCAAAGCTGTGGCTCCATTCAGCCCTGGGTTTTTTTTTCCTCCCTAAAAACACCCCCAGCTTTAAACAGAGCTCAAGTGCTTCTCACATTAGAATGAGGCACATTTGTAATTCGCACAGACTTGTCCCACTTGATGGGTGAGAGAGGCGGTCTGTAACAGATGCTCCTTACAGACGGAGCCACCCTGCAGGTCTGGGGTCAGGGTGAGGCGCACAGCCCCGCGGAGGGAACACTGTTTGTTCCGCCCTCATTGGAGTGGAACTCATCATTCGGTCCAATTAGACACATGCACAACGGGCTCTCAGACAGGAGAATGCACAGAGGAGAAAATCTTGTCAGTAGAATCTCATATTTAAACATCTCAGGTCAGCAGAGATGGTGCTTTTAAAGCAATTCATTCCTTAGGTCTGTGGTTTAAAACAAAGAAGCTGAAGGTAATTGCAGCTTAGATGTGATGAGTATTCAAATCAGCGGGTTGATGGAGGTAAGATGCTGCTTGTCCTGGCCCCTTGTGGACTCATTCTCTCTCCCTTCCTTCAACTTCTGCTTGTCCTGTAGGACTTGGGGTACTTTCTGGGGTCTGTTAGGACCCTGAAATGAGCTACTTTTCCATGCCGAGAATTGTGTAGGATTGTCATTCCACTTACTGATTTCTGCCATTTGCAGTTGTCCCTGTTTTATATCTGGTTCCCTACTTTTGGGATTCTCTCTGGAATCCACAACCTTAAAAAGAGGCCAAAACCCATCTGTTGCTTCCCCGGTGTATTAGTAATCTGTTGCTGTATAACCCATTACCCCCAAAATGTAGCAGCTTTGAATAATACACATTATTATTATCTACATGGCTTAGCTCATTCCTCTGCTTTAGGATTTTCCCGAGGCTGCAGTCAGGGTGTTTGCTCATCCTGGAGCCTCATCTGAAGGCCAGCTTGGGAAAGGGCCTCACATGGTTATTGGCAGGATTCAGTTCCCCAAGGACTGTTGGACCGAGAGCGTCGGGTCCTTGCTGGCTGTTGCCACATGGATCTCTCCTACAAGGTAACTGACTTCGCCAACACCAGTGACAGGTCTACTGGCAGGATGGAAGTTATCACAGAAATGATACCCCTTCAGTGCGGCTTTAGTGTCTTGGTTAGAAGCAGGTTATTCCGTGGAAGGGGATTACATAAGACCCTGAATACGAGGAGGAAGGGATCTTTGGGGTCATCTTGGAGGATGCCTCCCATAGTCAGTTACCATGTGGTTGCCTTCCACGTTTTCAGACTGGGGCAGTAGAGGAGTAGTCATTTTCCTAAAGACGTATGCCTCGTATAAATCAGTCTGGGCTAATCATGAAGGTGACTTGCAGGATAAGGACGTAAATGCATGTGTGCGCATTTCGAAAGGCATGCCACAGTGTGCATGTGTCCCAGCGACCGTGAGATGAGAGAGAGAAAGACAAGGGCTCTATTTTGTGGAAAGTGTGCACACTCACAGCACACGTATTTGTTCCCACTCTGTCAAACTAACAATAAAAGGATGTGTGGACTTTTCTCCAGCCAGTTTGTTAAAAACCGGGTTCCCTGGAGAGGCTGCCCTTGGCTCTGGGTTCTCAGTCTAGTCTGAGCCACTAGCAGGAATGACGTTTATCCAAGTAGAGTGAAATCTTTTCCAGCGTCCCTCAATCAGGGTGGATTCCAACCCTGTACTGGTGTGAGCTGGGCGTCTCTCAGATGTGTGTGTCGCTGCAGATCTCGGTGACTCTGCCGGTGGGGGAAGCAGATTGTTTTGAGCTGGGACCTTTCCAGGGAGGAGCACATGGGAGTTAAGGAACTGGGTCACGGAGGGCCCTTTCCCCAGGGAAGGGCCATGAGGAGAGCTACCTACACTATCCTCTTTCATGGTTTCTGTGTGAAGAATAATGTAGATGCTGGATAGGGAACAGTAAAATTGGCTCTGCCACAAGAGGGGCAGAGAACCAGGCTTGAGGGGAAGAAGCTTATTATCCTCACAGACCCCGGAGAGCAGGCCGCTGTGGGGCCGCGCGGGCACAGCCAGCAGCTGGGTTCTCGACCGACAGGTGAGGGGTGAGACCCTGCAGGTGCAAGCCTCTGCTGGGTTAGGGCGGCAGAGTGAGGAGCCTGAAGAGAGGGAGCTAGAGTCCAGGGGTTGGATTTGTTTTGAAGGGATTTCAGCTGGTTTTGGGTGAGGCCTCCAAATGAAGGCAGTGAGAAGAATGTTGACGCACCAAAATAGAGGGGTTTTAACACATTTCCCGCACAGGCTTTTAGCAGCTTATTAGAGAACAGGATGGAGAATGACACTGAGATGAAGCCACCTTGCAGCAGGTGACTGATAAAGGGGCTCTGCTGCCTTGACCTCGGTGTTCTGTCGGCCCCGGAAGCCCCAACAGTGATGGCTGAGCACCCGCTGCCCACGGCAGCCTCCCGCCTCCAGTGCTCCAACAGGAAGCTCCTCCCTTGCCAAGGGGTTAAGTCTTTCTGCCCTTGCTCCTGACACCCGACACCCTGTGAAACTGGGAAGAGTTCTCCTTTACACAGCAGCTCTGCTTCCCCACAAACTCTCCTGGGAGGGGAGATGGGGAGATCGTAGTGCACCCTGCCCTCTGGCCGTGGAGTGGCTGACAGGACCGCAGTTTTCTGCCATGGGGCCAGGTCCCCCAAGGAGGTGCTGGGGACTGCACTTCAGGGAGCCTTAAATTTCGTCAGCTTGGGGGACAGGAGGCTCACCTGGGATGCTTCCAGTCTCTTCAAAGACTTTCTCCCTGTTGGTCACTCGTAAGGTACTGTCTCCTCGTGACTTTGGTATCTGGGGAGAGGATGGCTGCCCTCTTGGATCTGTGCAGGGTTCCTAGGCCACAGGCTTTAAGAGCATGAGTTGGTACCTCTGGAGAATCCTCTTCTTCGTTCAAAAATAATCACAAGCATTTGCAACAACATGGATGGACCTAGAGATTATCATACTAAGTGAGGCAAGTCAGACAGAGAAGGGCAAATATATGCTATCACCTGTGTTTTAGTTTTCAAATTGCAATGTATTAATACAAATAGTTTTAAGAAAAACATGTCAATGCTATTGCATTATAAGACCAAATGGATTTCAAAGTTCAGCTGCTATGTGTTTTCTGCTCAGATAAGAGCAGCTCTCCTTATATCAGAAGAAAATGTCCTTTAATAAAAGTAGACACTTTACTCCACATGGTCAAATCATTCTACAGGTTTTCTCAGTTTTCACGTACGGTATCACTTATGTGGATTCTTTAAAAATGACACAAATGAACTTATTAACAAAACAGAAACAGACTCTCAGACCTAGAAAACTTATGGTTACCAAAGGGGAAAGGGTGGAGAGAGAGAAATTAGGAGTTTGGGGTTGGCAGATACAAACTACTATATATAAAACAGATAAACAACAAGGTCCTACTATATAGCACAGGGAACTATATTCAATAGTTTGTAATGGCCTATAATGAAAAAGAATATGAAAAGGAATATATATATGTATAACTGAATCACTATGCTGTGCACCAGAAACTAACACAACACTGTAAACCCACTATACTTCAATTTAAAAATAATCCCAAGCAGATGATCCATTGGTTCTAGAAATAGGCCCTGTGTCTCAGGAATTCCTGCTTCCTGCCATTGCCTGGGGTTCCTGTCACCATGAGAAGTACTTTTAGCATATGCATTATGAATAGCTTTAACTTCCTGCATTTGGCTGCATGTTAATTTTTACAGCTTTGCTTTTACAACCTCTTCCAGGCACAGAGAACTGGATGGGCACAGCCTCACTCAACTGGGCATTTGAGTTGTTGTTCTAAAGAGACAGAGGGCCATCTTCCCAGATAATTAAATATGACAGTGTAGAACCCACATTGATTAGATGGGAGATAAAGTCTTTGTTGTTGCAACTGTTTTGATTTGGTTTGTTTTGGGTTCACTGAGGAGATAACCAGCGAACCTTGTTTGCTTCTAACCTTGCAGGTGAATTTATAACTGTCGTCCTGCCTTTTGTTGGTGAAAGGAAGGTGACCAGGCAGGCCAACTGCTGATCTGGGCAGAGCCTCTCTGGGTGGCCTTGAACTTGGCTGTGTCAAGCATTCAGGGTTTTGGGGGGCAAATTTGAGAGAATTTGAGAGAATTAATTTGTTGACTAAACTCCCCGAGACGGAGGACAAGCAGTGTATGTGGTTAAATTGCTAATCACGGTGTAAGAGATGCCTCTCCCACGAGGAGAACGTCTGTGTTGCGTGTCCAGCTTGTCCACTTACTCGTACCCAGGAAGGGCCCTTAGCCATTGGAAGGTGGCTTAGTGAGGGTCTGGTCGCAGCAAGGGTGGCACTGATAGCCATGAAAGAGATTTCATCAGGTCCTGGGAGGCTGGGTGAGGAGCCACTTCTGTCCCCAGCTGATGGACGTCAAATTCAGCTGTTAAGTCTCTGGCTTCCACGTCCGACGTGTCTGTGTCGCGAGCTGTACTGAACTGACACAGCTCCCTCCTGGCACTCCTGTCCTCCAGATTTCAAGCTGGTCACCCGGCCCGCGTTTCTCCCTATTCGCACATTGTAACACTTTTTGGATGTTATCTTGGCTGTGAGGACTTTGTTTTATTTTCAGTTGAGCCTTTATCAGATCTATACCCTTTATCCTCTGTTTTACTGGGGAAGACTTCCTGTCTCTGAAGGTGGCTTATCTCAACTGCTGGGCTTTGGTTCCAACAGATAGATGGTCAAGACTTTTTGTGTGTGTGTGTGTGTGTGTGCAGGGAAGGAGGTCTTGCTATTGTCAGCGTGTGCTGATTTCAGTAAATAAAGGAATGTGAGTTGGCTCTGGTTTGAAGTTTCGGAATGTTGTAGCTTTGAGAACTCTGAAAATGAATCCTCGTGGTACTGTGTGGAGAGTGCAGGGACCTGAATTGTTTGTACCGATAAACCAGACAAATTTAGACTTTCTTTCTTACGGTTGTTTCAAAACCCCTGAGAATATTTTTTGTGTACTTTTTTATTCTACAAGTGAAAAATAAACTTTCTGACTAGTTGGGCATTCTAGAGAGTTAGGACTCTCTGATGGTACAAGACCAAACGTGCTTCTTAGTTGAAAAGGTATTTGGAGTCTCCATGGGTTTTTTTTGTCTGTAGGGAGATGGTGCCAACAACAAAAGGAAAAAAAAAATTATTGCTACATGTATTTATTTTAGTGTTACTGAAAGGAAATGGTTTATAGGCTAAACTTTAGTTTGAAGGTAATAACTTCCTGGAATTCAGTGTATGAAAGATGCTCTAGAAATATAGCCAGGATGTACTTCTCTGTGAGTGACCATGTGTTTGGTTTCTACACTGAACATGGCCCCTGACTCTGTACTAAGCTTGGCGTTGAGGTGCCAGGATGTTTCCACTCGTGCCTAAGGGTCTTCTGAAGTTGACCCCCATCATTGATCCGTGCTCACGAAGGCCGTGGAGGAGCGGAGACTGAGTGCAGGGAGGTCACACTGTTCTTCCCTCCCTCTCTTCCTCCCTCCCTCCCTGTCCCCGTCCCTAACCACTGCAGATGTTGACGAATGCTTGGAGAACAGATGTCACCCCTCGGCGACCTGCTCCAACACCCCTGGCTCCTTCTCCTGCCGCTGCCAACCTGGATATCATGGGGATGGATTTCAGTGCACACCTGGTAAGGTTGGGTGGGCCAGATTAAACACAGAAAACTCCCTGCTCCCTCAGTGCCCCTTTTCTGCAGCATGTCAGCCCACTCTTGATTTATCTGGGTCCAAGGCTTTAGTCGGTGGATTTTTCCAGGCTCTGATTTTTTTTCCTGTTTTTTTTTTTTTTTTTGGACTGCCTAGTTTACTGATAGTTCACTGGTTAGAATATTCTGGAGGATGACCCATCCATCGTCCTACCTAGTAGCAGTTCTGGTTAATTGCCTTAGTGATCTGTTTTGCCTCGGTAAGTGTACTTTCGATGAAGGCTTGAGACCAAGCGTATAGGGAGAAATTAGGTAAATAGTGGCAGGACTAAGAAAGGAACCCAGGATTCCAAAATCCCAGTGCCTAGCCATTTCCCCCATATTATCCTATCTTCCAATTATAGGGGAAAAAAAGAGGAAAAAACCCTCAGGAGACTTTGAGGCTGGCTGGTAAAAGTGGATGGGTTGCAATGCCTTTTCTTCCTCCTTTTTATCTCCTCTGCTCTGGTCCCGGAAGACCCCACCTCAGGACTGAAGCCCTGTGAGCACCAGCAGCGTGATGCCCAGGCTCAGCGCACCCATCCCGGGGCTCTGCTCCACGTCCCACAATGTGATGAGCAAGGTCATTTCCTGCCACTGCAGTGTCATGGCAGCACGGGCTTCTGCTGGTGCGTGGACCCAGATGGTCGTGAAATCCCTGGCACCCGGACTCCTCCCGGCTCCGTCCCACCTCGCTGTGGACCACCAGGTGAGCCAGTCAGGAAAGACACCTAGTCCCAGCTTCTGCCTGGGATGGAGAAGCAGGATGGTGCTGACCACCAGGTAGGTTATAACCCCTGCCCAGACCACGCAGACTCAGGGCTGATCACCATCCCTGCATAGCTTCCTACCTCCTAGGAACACTTGAATGGTATGCGTACACCTGTGTGCACATTCATGTTACCGGGACATAGAGACACGTGCATGACATACATGATCACTTACACGTCGGACTCCAGCCTCTTTGACCTTTGTTGAGTCCAAGACTAAAAGTTGAGACTGAGTGTGTAGGTCAGGCTGAGGCCACTCCCAAATCTGCTTTGGCAGCTTAGGGAGATCTTAGAGCTAGACGATCTTGCCAGACCAGCCTTTGGTCCAGAAGGAAAACTGCCTTCCATATCAGTTTACATCACTTAACTCTGACTTCTGAACTGCAGCAAGCAGCCTGAAGGCTGTTTAAATATCAATAGGAAAAAACAAGCACGACACTTAGGGTGGAGCCAGCTGCTTGGCTCTAAGCTGGTAACCCCAGCCCTCTCTAGGCAGACCCAGCATGTCCATGGGGAGTCACACTTGCCCCTGCCACCTTCAGAAGAGGGGCAGGCACCTGTTTTGTTAGTCTGAGCAATCTGAGATGCTGACAAACTTGTCTGTTACCGTCTGCGCATGCCCAGTCTGTGCGGGGCATGGTTATCCAGTGCTCGCAGCTGATACCAACTGCAGGTTGCTAAGGCAGGCTTCTGCTCCTTGCTGAGTTCAGAGATGGGAAGACCTTTATTATGAAGAACATGGGATTGGTTTGATGATATTTTAGCCAAAATAATTCCTACACGTATCCACCAGCTTGCTATTCAAAGATCTATTTTTACCACTGAGAAGGGTTCCATAATTACTAGTCTTGGCTTTTAATGTATGAGAGCAAGAACTGAAGAATAACCCCCCCCCATTTTGTTCCTTTCAGTAATATTAATTATTACGGCCCGGATATTAGTTGCTCTAAGATTCATGTAAGTAAAATCGGTAATGCCTGATTGAGACGTATATGGTATCTGTCCCCTTGCTTCCACAGTGCAGCCTAGTTCCTCTCTGCCCCAACTTCTAGGAAAAGGTTTCGTAGGTCTTTAAAAAAAGGGGGGGGGGGGCGGGGGATACAGAAATTCTGTTTCACTCATGCCTACTTTTTAAAAAGTCTTAGTTCTAACTCCAGTTGGAATGTGAAGAAATCAGATGGTTGGGAGAAATCTTAAGGGAATGGTTCAGAATTCTATTAAAGTTATTAAGACAGGCATGTGTTAAGGACAGTGATCCAGAAGAGAGCACAGAGAATGAGAAATTAATTACTAAAAGAGGGACATGTTCCTTTGTGCAGACTCGTTCCCATGGCTCAGGCTTCCATCTTAACGCTGCCATTTCTGACTAGTCTCATCTGCATAATGGGCTCAGCACAGAGTGTTCTGTGCCCCAAAGTTAAAAATATTTAAAACCCTGCCAACCAGAAAGAGAAGAGAAAGAAATCCATGGTTGAATTAAGAAGTAGCTTCAAATAGTGAGGAATGAGAGGGATGCCCACGTATATAAGTGATGTGAGTTCCCGCTTCCCAGAAGCTGGCTGGGCTGTGTGTTGTATTCCAAACAAAGACATGGGCCTCGTTGGGTGGTCCCCTGAACCAAGAATGGATCTTCTGAGTTGGGAATGTGGACCTGGGGCCGTGCTGGGAACATCTCCAGGGAACCCCACCTTGCGATGGATGGCAAGTGTTTGAGGAAGTGGCATTTCCTTCTCTGGGTCCTTTGAGACACATCTGGGTGAGGAAGTCAGTCTTTCCTTCTCCATGATGTTTGAAAAAGAGCTTTGCTTCCCGTGGGTCATTAGCTACCTGAATGAAGGGCACTGGCTTCCCCCAACATGGTGGGTCTTGGAGTTGGGCTAGTTGGGTTTGAGCTCTGAGGACTTTATTCACCATTTTCTTACTTTCCTTGAGGAACTGTAGGTGCTGGAGCCCAAATGGAATCTTTCCAACTGTTCTTTGAAGCCATTGGAAGCTTTGCCCAAAGAAGAGATCTGAAGTGACTTTTTTTAAGGGGCTCTTTCTGGCTGCCAGTTGAGTCTAGACCAAGAGGCAGGAATGATAATGGAAGCAGGGAAACCAGTGCGAAGGTTCTTGTAGTCATCCTGGCACAAAACGACAGGGTGGATGCAGGGAGAAGTGAACGTACGCTGAGTGTATTTTGAAGGCAGAGCTGACAGTTTGGACATATGTGGGGAGTGAGAGAAAGAAACGAGTCACGGATGACTGGGCCTGAGCAATGGAAAGATGGAGGTGCTGCTTACTGAGATGGAAGAGTCTAGGGGAGAGCAGCTTTGATGGAGGAAAGCCTGGTTTTTGTTAGAGATCTCTGTTACACATCCAAGTGGCGGTTATAAGCAGGTACTCGGCTCTTTGATGCCACAGACCATAGGCTTTGAGTTGCAGGAATTAGTAAAGGAGGAGCCCTATCTATTTCAGCTCCTTTAGGTGATCCTATCTTAGGACAGTGTACAAGTTATTTAACAGCCTGCAGCAGCGTCCTCTGAGGCAGGACTGCTGTGTGTGGGACAGAACCTTGGCAGTCCTGCGGAAGCAGTCTGGGAGGAAATGCAGGTAGAAAAACTGCTCTGCATGGGAAGCCAACAAGAGCTTAAGCACAATGATGAGCTGGGAGGGAGGGGAGGATGGGCTAGGATGCTGGAGAAAGGATGTGGGCAAGGATGCTGGAGAAAGGATGTGGCAGAGCAACATGGTGGGAAGCTGGAGAAGGTTCGGCTTTAAGATAGTCACAGAGCAGGGTGGCCAAAGGACCTCTAGGAGCTGGAGTGTCTCTCAGTCAGTATCAAGGTGTTTGCCACCGTCTCTGCTATGCTCACACATACTAATTATACGAAGATTTACTCAGTATAGTTTTCCAAAGGACGGATACTTAGGGCCACCTAAGTAGGGCATTCAGTAATACTTTCTAAGACACATGGGCTGGTCTCAAGATAATCCTCTTAGACACAGCTCCCGGAGTCTGAAGCAGGTGGGAAAGAATCAGTATTGGCTTTAAGCATCATGTAGGCCACTGAGTCCCCAAGGAGAGTCCCCGCAAGCGCTGTCAGCAGAGGCCCCTTCCCTGGCTGAGTGAGCCCTGCGCCCCAGCTGTTACCTCCTCCTGTTCTTTCCTGCCGTGGCTGGGCCTCGCTGACAGTCTTCTGGCCCGGGGAGACCGGAGCACCAGGAGGGCCCCCTCTCCTGGTTCCTGTGGTGAACTTCTTAGAGCACTTTGCAGTTCAGGTCCAGCATCCAGGGCCTTGGCTGAGGCCATGCTCATGGACCTTGGGAGGAAGAAGGCCAGGGGACCAGGTGTGGGGATCTTGAGCGACATGCTATGTTCTGTCCCTGGTCCACAGTCAAAGGCTTTCTGTCCCTATCTGCTCAGAGCCCACCCAGAGGCCCCGGACCATCTGTGAGCGCTGGAGGGAAAGCCTGCTGGAGCACTATGGCGGTACACCCAGGGATGACCAGTACGTGCCCCAGTGTGATGACCTGGGCCACTTCACCCCGCTGCAGTGCCATGGGAAGAGTGACTTCTGCTGGTGCGTGGACAAAGACGGCAGAGAGGTGCAGGGCACCCGCTCCCAGCCTGGCACCACCCCCGCATGTAAGCACCCGGGGAGAGCCCTCACTCACCTCCGCTGCATCTGAGGTGTTCCTGCGGGCAAGCTGCCAGCCGTCAGGGAAGAGGGGGAAATAAAGGGTGGCAGGTCCAGTGGAAGAAGTCACTAATACACTGTGCTGATTTATAATCTGGTCCACCCACAATCCCAATTTGGACTTAGTGTCTGGTATTTTCATCAGCAGTTTCTGTAATTGGAACATCTGGGACTCAGCTCAATATGCAGTTCCTCCTCCAACCCCGTGTCCAGGGTGAAAAGGGACACGTGTCACCCTGGGGCCCCAAAAAGCAGCTGACACAATACTGGCTCTGATTTTTTCCCTTAAAAAAAAAAGAAAAAAACTTCCTGCTTTGTTCTGAGGGACATGTTTTGTTGTCTTCCTCCTGGGTAATTGGCAGTGATTTACATAATTGGTCTTGGGAAAAAAACCCCAGAAATTAGAATTTCTTTTAAGGAACATCTGGAGCACATCTGTCCAGGGTAAAGAACTTTTGATGTTTCTGGAGGCTCTGGTATGTGGGAAAGTTGACTTTTCTCCCCTCTCCCCTCCCACCCTTGTCCCTCCCCTTTCTCACTGCAGGTATCCCCACGGTCGCTCCCCCCACAGTCCGGCCCACACCCCGGCCTGACGTTGCCCCTCCACCTGTGGGCACCTTCCTGCTCTACGCTCAGGGCCAGCAGATTGGCCACTTGCCCCTCAATGGTACCCGGCTTCAGAAGGACACAGCCAAGACCCTGCTGTCACTGCATGTAAAGTGGATTTCTCCGCTGGGGGCCAGGGTGGCCTGGATTTGGGGAACGGCCTGGGGTGGAGAAGTGGGGGGGGAGTCCTGGAGGGTTTTGGGACTGCAGTCTCTTCGTGAGCCTGACACACAGAGTGGAGGTGCTCTCTGCTGCCGGGAGTCATGCTTGCCTGACACCACTTTCTCCGATGGGTTCCTGGGCTTCAGATATATGGAAAGGGACTGAGAGTTGTCAGGATATTGAGGCAGCACAGAGATTCCAGGGAAAATGATAGGTTAACCCGAGTCCCCAGCCTTCTCTCTGCCATAGACATCCCTGCAGAGATCCTGGAAGTCAGTTAACACCAGCTTCATTGTGGCAGCCCCTCCCTTCCCCTCCCACGTGGTTCTGTTCACCAGCATCTTTTCTGATCTTCCCTGACTCCTCCATAGATAAAAACTGGGGGAGCATGTGATGCTGGGAAAGCAGTGGACAGGGTTTTTCCCAGGGGATGCTGGATGCTTCCTGAGCCAGCAGTCTCCCTACGGTCAAGGCACCCCATTCTGGAGGAGGGATTTCTTCTCTAAAATGGAGAAGAGACGGGAGCTCACAAGAAGCACACTGACACTTACAATGGAACATCATCTAATTCCATTTCTGAACTTCCCACGCTCCAGGTACTTGCTCATCTATGAGAACGAACGTTAGTGTCCATGTTTACATCTACTCCCGTTAACGAACAGCCCCTTATCCAGTTCCAGAAAAGTTTAGAGGTAGCCAGTGTTCAGAAAAAGATGTGGGGTGTGGGTTTTTCTTCATCCTTTTAAAGATTTAAATTGGGTATGTGTGTTTGCCAACACTAGCGCTGTTTTCTAAGTTTTTCTAAAAGAAAATTGTCATCACCTCAAGCTAACCATCTATTCTAGTCAAGTCAGATGGCTTCACTGCATTTCTGAACTTGCCTCTGATGAGGTGGTAGTGGTGGAACTGAAAAAGAAATGGAATATGGGTTATAAGAGTATCTTAGGGAAATTTAAATTGGGACTTCTGCCTCCAAGAAACCTTGAAATCCCTGGGTTAATGGAAGCCCATGTGGATGTGCACCCTTGCCTGACACAGATGACTTCTAAATTTTCAAGTAAAATTATACTTAACCTTCAGGTCCTCCCATATAAACTGCCCACTTTTCCACAGGAGCCTAATCCTGCTTGTTTCTTGTACAGACTCCTCTCCCAGAGGCAGTACCAGGAGGCTTTGTTAGGCAAGCGAGGAGCTGCCATGACCTCAGGGACAGCCAGATGGCCCCTCAATGTTGGCTCGCACATCTGCTGGGCTTCTCAGAATGGGAGTCTGGGTTGGCAGTTGAATGAAGCAATTTCTGTGCAGAGTTTGAGAGGACTATCACAGACTCAACATTTTAAAAAAGACTTTGCCATTTATTTGGCAATAAGGAAGGACAGGAGACCTCCCCAGCCAGGGGTCAGGTGACCACCATTCCTCAGTTCCTTAACCCATCAAACAGCAGACTTTCTTTTAAGAGTACAAAGAATTGCTTTGCAGTAAGACGCAGAGATGGCGGTAGGGGTGACGGCACCTCAGGTAGCAGAAAGATCTCATAGTCAAAGAAGGGGGGAGGATTTTGTTGGCAAATTTCAGAAAGGCTTTTTCAAAAAGTACTGGTAACATTTGAGAGTCAGTTTTTGCCCAGTGGGATATTAAGAACCTACTTTGCTGAGACTAACATCTGTCCTCTAATCACTAAAGGGGCTGATATTTCCACAAAATGGCTTTTGTTTTTACCACCAACAAAAAAAAGTGCTTACTGAGAGCTTACAGTATACTAATTACTGGTTAGGATACTTCCTAAGCATTCATGGCATACATTTTTATAGCAGCCACATGAAGTAGATACTGTTACCTTCATGTGGCAATTGAGGAGACAAAGGCATATGGAGGTTAAGTACCAACGTCACATAGCTAGTAAGTGGCCAAGCCTGGTAATGGCCCCAGGAAATTGGCCTCCATCACCCACACACCTAACCACTGTGCACAGATGCCCATAAATCCACACCTTGCAGGGTTGTTTGCTGTAGCCACGCATGAGGGAGGGAGCTGAGTGTGAACTTGGGGGTCATGCAAGCTGTCCTGATTCTTCTAATTCTGTGTTCTGTCACCAAGGGCTCCATCGTTGTGGGAATTGACTACGACTGCCGGGAGAGGATGGTGTACTGGACGGACGTTGCTGGACGGACAATTAGCCGTGCCAGTTTGGAAGCAGGAGCGGAACCCGAGACCATCATTAACTCAGGTCAGCAGCTTCACCCTGAGGACACTTCCTGTTTCATTTTTCATTCTATGAAGTCCAAGTTATTTGCCTGTTTTATGCCAAAGTCTATTTTTATCCAGTGGGGCAGTTCTGTGCAAGTCACTTTACTGAGCTGTACAGTCTCTAAACCTGCACACTCACACGTGAACAGGAAGGCGAGCCTTCTTGATGGGGCTCTCGGTACAAAGGGCTCGCTGTAGGAATTCAGGGTGTGGCCATGGCTGATGCTGCCTGTCACTCCCCCCGCCCAGTGCCCTCAGGCTGGTAGTCTGGTTAGACTGGAGGAAACGAGAGCTGGCAGAAAAAGTAATAAAGGATCTGCTCCCCTACTGACCTGGTTTCTGCAACTTAAGGACTCGCAGAACTCTTTCTTTCCTTTTCCAACCGTTCAGAGTTGGTCTCTGCTTCTGGCTCACCTTTCACAGCTGCCAGTGCTCTAGTCCTGCCTTTGTTATATTTCCAGGTCTGATGAGCCCCGAAGGACTTGCCATCGACCACTTCCGTAGAACGATGTACTGGACGGACAGCGGCCTGGATAAGATAGAGAGGGCCAAGCTGGACGGCTCTGAGCGCAGGGCCCTTTTCCACACGGACCTGGTGAACCCCCGCGCCATCGCTGTGGATCCAATCCGAGGGTCGGCTGGGCTTCCCTCATTCTCCTATTACCTGTAGATCCTCATTTGAAGCCCTCGGATTCTAAGTACAGTGTAGGGAGGGTCAGAAGGGGAGCATACAAGTTCAGATGTGTTAATGACAGTATTTACTGAGGAACTACTAGGTGTCAGGCACCGTTCTGGGCAGACACGGTGTGTTCTTTCATGGCGCTTACGTTCTACTAGGAGGAAACAAGATAGTAAACCCATGAATATGCAAGGAACTTCATGAAGCCTATGTTGTGATGTGCAGAGAATTCAGAGTATGTGAGGGGCTGGGGGCTACTCTGGATCAGATGACCAGGCAAGGCCCGAGACAACAGTGAAAGTGGAATTGAGTGCGTCTCTCTCCTTCAGCAGCAGGAAATCCCAGTGTTAGAATCTCAGTAAGGTTACCCTGCCTTAAACAGTGACTGAGTAACCAAAACTCAGACATCAGGCGTGTCATTTCTCTGGCCTTGTTGTTGCTATGGCAACAGTCCAGAGAACAATGTTTCCTGTTTGGTAACTGCTGAGATCAGCTGGGACATAGAGCTTGGTCAGTGTTTCAGTACTTGTTAGAACCAGGGAGGATGTCTATACTTTGAGAAACTCGTGTCATATTTAATGGGGTTTCTAGCAAATGAAATTCCAGAGACACCCTTCATATCCATAAAGATAATCTTCAGCTTAAATTCTCAGCAAAGTGGTTTTGACTCAGAAATACTTAGGGAAGAGCCTCAAAGATGGTTCTGAAATTGGGTTCTATACATTGAGGAAGGTGTTTATCTTTCTGTTCCATTTATCCACAGCAACTTGTACTGGACAGACTGGAACCGAGAAGCTCCTAAAATTGAAATGTCGTCTTTAGATGGAGAAAACAGAAGAATTCTAGTGAATAAAGACATTGGACTGCCCAATGGTTTAACCTTTGACCCCTTCTCCAAACTGCTCTGCTGGGCAGATGCAGGTAACATACTGCTGGCATGCAGATACAGAAGACTGCAGTGTTCGTGAGTACGAGCACTCTAACAGATCTTACAGTAACCAAATCCTCCATTTAGAACTTTTGGCTTAAAACAGTATAGCAAATAATCTACTTTGTTCGGTATGTAAACTTTTAAAGAACACTTTATAATGATTCTCAAAGAACTTCCTGAGGTTTTGGGTGTATGTGTGTGAACCAGGTGGTGAGTTTGAGGGCCAGGCCTATGTCCAGTTCTTTTTTGTACTGCTTGCCCTTCCCCTACACGAGCATTTGGCCTACTTTTTAGGTTAAAAAGTATCACCCACTGTTGGAACGGACAAGCTTAGATAAAGTAACAAGGGTTATTCTTTTTTTTTTTTGCCAGTATTGTAACATTTATAAATGTTATTTTAACAGACAGTAAGCTGTTATGCTGAGGACATTCTTTGATAAGTGATGTGGCAGGGTGGCTTCCTTCAGTAATAAACTAGGGTTGCCATTTCCCAAGTTGTCTTTCTGTTGTGTGATTTTATTATGAGCACAGCTGAACAGATGCTATGTTTAGGTATTTACTCAAGAATATGGAAAAGGCCGTTCTTAAAAAATTTACATGTAGTAAAATGGATGATGATGTGGATGGGTCACTATTATAACCCAGCTGCCCAAAACAACAGTTACATTTTAAAAAAGTATTTGAAATTTAAATCAGGGTTTCATGAGACATGTGAACTTGTATATTCTTGACTTGTTTAACCAATGCAAAATTTACACTGAAAAGGATGAGCCATGACCATTTTACTTCTTAGTCCTACCTAGAAATCATATACTCTTTAAAAAAAGTTTAAGGATTTTAGTTAAAAAGCAGCCATGACTATTATTATATACTGCTTACAAAGGGCAAGTACTTACCCAAGGGTTATGTTTATAGTTTATGTGCTAACACTTGAAATTACATCAATGATAAAAAAAAAGTTAATCTCTGAAGTTCTACTTTGGGAGAAACTTAGTCAGACTTGTATAAATGCAAACCTTTCTTCCAAAAAAGGCTTAGAAGTTTAAATTCCATTAAAAACTAGAAGGCTATTAAACTGAAGACTGGTAATAGAACAGGAAAACGTATTACTGCACTAGGAATAAAATATTTTTGGTAAAGGAATAAAGGATTTTTTTCCTCATGGTATGAAAGGATCTTTCCCCTCTTTGATGTTTTAAAAGGAACTAAAAAACTGGAGTGCACACTACCTGACGGAACTGGACGGCGTGTCATTCAAAACAACCTCAACTACCCCTTCAGCATCGTCAGCTACGCAGACCACTTCTACCACACCGACTGGAGAAGGTGAGCCTGACACACTGTGGTCAAGCCTGAAAAGGCAAACTGTTCTGGAGGACACACCACTTGTACCAAATGTCAGTAAGTGACTTTAGTAATTAAGCCCTCTGCTGACGTTTTCATTTCATTCTCTTTGTTAGTGCCATGAGGTAGCTTAGTTACATGATTTAAATTGATTTTTTAAAATAATGACATTTAGACAAATTAGTTTTCCCATAGGGAGAATGAAAAATACCATAACTTAGACTAGGAGCTGGGAAATAGATGTCTGCCCTTCTAGCCCATCGCCAAGTATTTTGACTTACCGGGTCTGGCATGAGGCCCAGGCATCAGTATTTTAACAGATCCTCAAATAATTCCAGTGTGTAGCTGGGGTTGAGAACACTGATTTGGACCAGTGGTTCTCAAATTTTGGCGTGGCATCAGAATTATCCCAAGCTCTTGTTAAAACCATATTGATGGGTCCCACTCTAGAGTCTGACTCAGTAGGTCTGAAGTGAAGCCCAAGAATTTGCATTGCTGACAAGTTACCAGATGACTCTGGCTTGAGGACCACTTTGAGAACCACTAATACAGACAAATCTTCCGAATCTGATTCAAAACTCATTGGTTAATTTTAAAAATAGACTCTAGAAGTTTTGCAGAGATTCTATTGATAAACTGACTTTTTCTATTCAACCTGAAATCCTATGAATTCACGCTTCCTTTCTGTTACCAGGGATGGTGTTATATCAGTAAATAGAGACAGTGGCCAGTTTATGGATGAGTATCTCCCAGAGCAGCGATCTCATCTCTACGGGATAACTGCAGTCTACCCCTACTGCCCAACAGGTAAATGAATGTGCGCAGGCTGCTCCTTTGGGTCAGTTGGGTGGAGGATAGATCGGGTAACTGATTACTCTTAGCCTGATGCTGCCACCACCAGTGAGAGCCACTGAGAGCTAAACAAGCTAGTGGCCAACAAATGGGGGTGACCAGTCTACTGCTCTGAGTCTTCCTAGCTTAACTAAACATACAAAAAAGGCCAGCCTATTAGGCTATCTCCCCTTTAAAAGACTTGCAATTTGGTTATAAAATATGCTGTCCCCTCCCCCTACAGGAAGAAAGTAAATATGGCCTTGTAAAGGACTTGGCATTCACAATCAGGATCTGGACCCTAAAGAACATTTACTGCGAACAAACGTGAAGAAAGTGAAAAAGGAATTGGCCATGAGAAGTTCCTGGATATACAATATGAACATTTTCAGTGCAAAAAGACTACATTTTGTGAAAAATTTATACCTCAATCTTTACTACTGTATTTTTAAAAACAAGTTATTTCAAGTTTTAAAAAGGTAAGAGAATTTTAATTCAATGTTTATAAACACTTATATTCTACTTAAACGGTCAAATTCATTCAACTAAGAACCAACTAGAACAAGTTAAGACCCTAAATCTGATTTTTGCTATCCATTCTTTCTGGCCAAGAAATTAAAGCACATGTGATCAGTATAAAAATACACTCCTAAAGATCCTAAACCTTGATGTAGGTAGAGAAGGCTATGCAGAACTGATTGGGAAAGAACCAACTTATTTATAGTTTCCCAACAAAGGTTCTAAGTTTTTTTTTTTTTTTTTACCTCTGCATCAGTGTGCATTTCTATTTATATCAAAAGGTGCTAGAATATTTCAATTTGTATTTCTGATCCTGTAAGTCCCTCTATAGAATTACCCACAGACATTACTACATTTATATATATACATAAATACCAAAGATGTAACAGTTCTCAAATTTTCTAGATTACACCAATAAAATATTTTAAGTTTTCCTGTGACTTGAAGATCTGTATTGTCTATAACAAAGTTGAGGGAGGTGGCATGCACCTAAATGACAAGGGAGGAAGCAGATTAATTATAGATACATAACACAGTCAAAAAAATTCACTTGCCCCAACTTTATTAAAGAAAAAGCAGTGATGGTAAATCTCTAGAACATAGTCAGTTTTCTGGGACTCGTCCCTCGAAAACATGACATTTCCAAACACATGCCCGAGTGTACGTGGTTCCCAACTGTACTAAGTAGGTGAGAAGCTGAAATCCTAAAATGTTCATCTTCCAACCTTCCCCAGTCTGTGGTCTGTCTTTGGATCAGCAATAATCGCCTGAACGGCTACTATGGCCTCGTTAATTTTTGTCTGTAGCTCTCTGAGCTCTTCTATATGCAGCAACCGCAGAATCTGAGCAGCTTCGTTAAGAACTGCATCTGTTTCATAAGAAACACCGCATTTATCAGTAACTTCTATATTTAAAGATCATTCATTCCCTCATTTCCTCCAAATAGTATGAATTAAAATCACTTACCTCCTGTGTCAAAACCAAGAATATGTTTGTCTAAAGCAACAGGCAAACCCTTGAGGGGGGGGGAAAGGACACAATGAGACTTCAGTTAAGACCCACATTTTCTTCCCTCAAAGTGAAAAGCAGCTAGTTACTGTTATTTTAACCCTTTCAGCTGCAGTGGCAAGATGCCTGAGAATTTTTCTCTTTAAATTTGCCTTTTAATGAGCAAGTTTTTTCCTACTACAACTACTTAGGAAAGAATGGCCTTTACATCCAGTGGGAAAGCAGTTCCATAACCAATCCAATCCTTGTATAAATGACAGCCCCTTTCTGCAGCAGTGCTGTCACTACTGCTATGGAAGGAAGGCTGAGCATGGCTGCTGTCACCCCATTTTAGTGTAGTAAGCAGCAGTGCGCAGGGCCAAGAGGGCTACTTAGCTTTTGCTCAAACAAGTTTATTTCTGAGCACACTAATCTGTCTTTATGAATTGTACAAATCTAAAATATACATAACTATTTTTTTCTACCAGCATGATACTTACCAGGTTATCTATATATAATTTAACTTTCAATATTTCATTTAAAGTTACTTTGAAATGGTTTAGGAAAATGAACAGAATCTAAACCATTTCATTAACCAGTCACCACCTACATATAGATAGCCCAAAGATGGTGACTATGATGATGCCAAACTATACACAGTTCACAATAATTATCAAACAAAAAATGAGTAAAGGCAATCTAGACTTTCTGTTGATAATACTGTATAAATCATCACTAGGTAAAAAAGTCACTACACTTTCAATATTACAAATGCTAAATTGCCACTACTCAATTCTTGCCTGATCCATTAATGCAAATCTATCCAGACTCCAAATGCTTTAAAATTACTAATGCGTTATATACGTGAAGAAACAAATGAGTATGAAAATTCAGTGAGTAAGAAACTAAACAGCAGAACTGTACTCAGTAGCTTTCTGTGTCATCCTGGGTCTGTTTTCCCTTTGTCTGCCAACAGACCACCTAGAACAGCTACCCCTGAAGATGACCACAAGCCCCCACAGGCTAGTTATGAATGATTACAAACAAGAACACTAAAACTACATAACTTTTTCCTTGTTATATTATAGCACAGTATCTTTTGAGATGACATTTAAGGTAAGATTTATTTAGAGCACTGAAAATAAACTGAATTTTACTTTGTGAACAGGAGCAAAGAGATTTGGCTATGACCTCATCTGCCCTGCCTTCCAAACCAAAGGTATAGTTTTGCTGAATGACAAATGGATGATTTTATTATGCCAGAACAATTTACTGTCTGTTCTATAGTGTGGGTGAAATAAGCTGATCTTTAATCCAATTTCCAGTGGCCTGATTCATACATAATTAATAAGCCAATAACAACTTTTAAAAGAAACTGAGTATCTTTCAAAAGGGACTACACTGCCCTGGCGTTAATAACCTTTTAACACTGCTGGGACAGAAGACACTGGGGAGCTAGAGAGCAGGGGGAGGCACAATAGAAGAAACATTCACTGAACATATAGCAGGTGGGGACACTTATCAGACGGCTGCAGCTGCTAACCCCTGAGGACTCGGCACCACCCCCCAGTCAATGAGACTTTAGGGGCATTTGGATTCCTGGTATAGTTCATCTAGAAATAACCCAGAATTATTAGCAACATACTTTCTCATGGTTTACGCTAAAAAACAGTAAAATGAGAAGAAATTTCTCTGAAGAAACAAAAGGGTGAAGGTAAAGATTTAGGTAGAAAAAAAATAAAGAGAAGGTGCGTCCTATTTTCCAGCAATTAGTCAACATGACCCAGTAAATTTCACAAGGGTAAGTTCTTTTAAATAAACCTTAACTAGGCACATGCAGTGGTTTGTTCTGGCAGACTGGATGTACTGTTGGTAGCTTCTCTAAGGTAATGAAGTGAGATAAACATGAAGTTCATTTTTCACTGAAAAATGACTGGATACAATTTGCCTAAGATTCAAATTCAATCCCACTAAAGTCAGTTATCCTTTCTCTGGGCAGTTCTAATACAGAATAGTTGTCTTAATATTCTCATGCAAAGTTTAACCTCATGACAACCAAAACAAACTTTCAGTAATAATTTAGAATTTATTTTAAAAATACATACCTCTTTTGTTTGATTTGCTTTAGCAACTGCATCCTGTGTCAGGCGCTCCTGGACCAAAATGCGAATTGCCTAAGAAACCAAAAAATATTATTTTTACTTTTTGTTGGCTGTCATCTTTTCTTCTGAGTCTACAGAATAAGATGCCCAATTTGATGAAATCAGAAAGGTCTCGTTCACCAACAAACTCCCTACTAAATTAAAAATAAAAATAGCTATTGTAATGAAAGTTTTCACTTTTAACATTTAATAATGTGGAATGATGTTCAAAACAATTACAAACATTTTTTGAATAGGTAATTTATGTGTGTGGTTAAAAAAGGGTACCTGGTGAAAAAGTAGATCTTCTTTTACTCCAAGTCTCAGCCATCCCCTTCAGAAAGTAATTATTGCTACCAGACCCTTGTGAATCCTCACAAGGACGTACAAATTATAAGCATGCTCAGGGATACATGCACACTCACACAAAAGCAATCTTTGACACAGAGGGTGGCATATCACGCACACTGTCCTTGCTTTCTTCACTTTATTACAGTAAGATGTTTTCAGATCTTACAGACCATATTGTTTTTTTCATTACCAAGGCATTTTATCATGGCATACCAAGTGGACACATGCACCTGCACATGCTAACACACTCAAAAAGATTTTTTAAAACGGATTTCTAATTAGTGGATGATAGAACCCCCCAAAAAGGGAAAACTTGAAAAATAATTTTTCATAATAAACACAAACCAAATGCTACTTTTGAAAAAAAATAATTAAACCAAGCTTTAACAGTGATTGCTAATGTATTAAAAATAGTCCAGTTAATGTACTCTCACATTTGGCAAACCTATGAAGATGTTTTTCATATTGCCATGCATTGCTTGAATGCTTCTTAAAATAACTCCAAAGGACAAATGTGCCACTAGGATTAGAATTTTACAAAGCTTTTGATTGTAGTAGACTTATATTTTAGCACCCCAAATACGCTAACACCGTTCTTCCTCTCAGTTTATGACTAAAACTGACATGACCACTGTAGAACTTTTCCAAAGCAATTTCTGTAAGTGCCTGAGTAAGGAACAAGCTAAATTTGAAAGAGCTAAATTTCACTGAAAACAACTTTTGTCTCTTGGCATACAATCTGAGTTGAGAAAATCCAAGTTAACAATCATATTCAGTATAAAGAATTATAACTTATGAACAGAATAGTCTTTCCCTTGTTACAACTGTCATTTAATACATACAATTCTAAAAAGAATAAATTATGGTTTAATCTCTTGTGGAAAGTGAAAATTTTCAATATCCTGTAAGGCAGTTTAAAATAAAGCTCTTTAATTTCTCATAAAATAATTTCTAAAATAACCTCCAAGTCTGTTAAGTTCCACTCCCCTGGTCCCTCTCCTAATACCACTAAACTATTATAATCACCCAACATAAATCTTATGACTGTTTTTCCTCTCAGAAATAGAAGACCTCTTCCAGACCACTGGGGTTCCCTGATAAGAACTTAGTGGCCTATGTAGGATGTGGAACTGAAAACAAACTTTCATTACTCAAAGAGATTTGGGGGTATATGTTTTTGACCAAATTCACCACTACTAATTTGGCATTTTTCACATTCTTAATGAATACAGACCATGAATCATTAAAAAGGATTGATTAAACAGAAGTGGGGTGATACAGGAAAAAGAATGGATCACAAGGTTGAGCGCCTAGATTAAAATCCTGACTATAGTTTTCTGTATCATCTTGAACATTATCTGTTCGTTAAGTCTCAGTTTGTTCACATACATATTAAAAAAGTTACCTACCTCTGTTGGGAGGACTAAATGAGATCATCTTTGCAAAGGATTTAGCACAGTGGCAGGCACATAGTAAACACTCTTTGATATTAGTTAGGTATTAGGTAATCTAAAACTGATAAATTCATGAAATATGCTTTATGTTCCACATTCCTCCACATTTTAGTCATTCAACCACAGATTTAAGTATCAGTTATTTTTAGAAAATGAAAGAGTTTTTAAAATTATATAGAGTTTCTGTCAAGAATCAAGAATATGAAGCTGACCTTAAGCATTACCAGATAATCGTCATGACGCTGAATCTGAAGAAGGTTAGCCAAAGCCATTACACCAGCCTTAAAGTCAGGATTATTTACTGTAAAAGATTAAAAATGGAAACTTACAGCTCTGCAAGCGTGTAATTACAGACACATATATAAACATAAACTTAAAAAAAATTGATGAGATCAATGGTCTTTCTTCTAATTGACCAAACTGAGTAATCCAATAAATGACTAAATTAACTCACATGAGGTTTATCCTGTAACTTTTCCCACAAGGCCCATTTATCTAGCACTTATAATTAACATTTCTTCCCAATGCTATTAATTTTAATACATAAGATTCCCTTCAATGGACAGTTTTCCCAAAACCTTTTCTCTAAGCAGCAGCTCTAGAGTGTCCAAGCAGCTTATTAATTCTTAAGGGTAACTCATAAATTATAGGTCACACTTAATGAAAGAATATTTAACATATTATAATCTAAGTAATTAGAATCTTAATACTTTTAAAGGGAGAAAGAATTACTTACAGACATCTGGGATGTAAAATAATGAAAAATTTTACCACTTGTCTCATAGTGTCATTAAATTAGAAAAAATATTTTCTGCACCCAGGAAGGAAATCACCACCATGACTAAATACAAATCAAAACCCCCAAGTTACTATAAGAAGATCAAAGAATTTTAACATTCAGATATTCAACTAGAAGAGGAGGGAGAAAGCACATTGTAACTGACAATAAAAAACATCACAGAGCATAAAATACCAATACAAATACTGTCTGCATGAAACATTCTTATTTACTAAAACCAGGTAAACCCAGACTTCATTCGAGGAAGTAAAAAAACATTTAAGGAACCAAAAATGGTGGTGATCTTTTTTATACATTTATATACTTACCATCCAAATTGATTAATGGCTCTGCATTTTTAGCTGCATTGTCAGCATTTTTTGTATTATCAGGTGCCAAGTCCTTATATTTTTCAGCTGTAAAATAGGCAAAAATACAATTTGTAGAATTTCAACCTCCAAGGTAAAACAATGTTTATTTACTGAATTCAACTGAGCCAAACTGGTTATAAGCATAAGACAACTCGTCCAATCAAAATTATGTTTTGCTATAAAAAAAATCTACTTGAAGACAATGACTGTAGCTTTTTGATTAAGCTAAAATGATTACTGGAATATTCAGCATATCTTTTCATTATCATTTCTTAAAACATTTCAAATATTTAAGTTTTAGTAGAGAGTCTGCTTTTCAGCTTCCTCTGAAACGTGGTAGGGCTAGAAGATTGGGAGGAGGGTAAGTATAGATTAGATGAGATTAAAACAAATTCCCTAAAAAGTAAATTTCTTCCCAAATCTTCTTTTGAATGCTGTATACAGAATCCAAAAACCTTGCTTTCTAAAAAAATCAGCACTTCAAACACAGCATCATATACAAACCTGAACTTATTTTACAGATTTAAAACGCAGAATTCCAAAAGTAGATTTTATTATTTTCACTTGAAAAATACTTAATATTTTAAAAGACTTCTACAAATAAAAATGTCTAGTAGTCATTCACTAAACTTAATGCCCAAGATGCCATCTTTGGCTATAGTGCTTGTATGATTTGCTAATTAAACAAAAAGGAAAATAAAAGCATTCAAATTTAAGTCAGACAGGAGTTAGCTTAAAGGAGCTCCCACTGGCCAAATCTGGAACAATGTAAATATCGAAATACAGGATGAAAACAAGGATAAGCTGTTGAGTACAAGAATCCATATATCTATAATGATTTGAATAAACAAACAAATTGGTGAGAAGGGAAAAGCACTTCCTTAAAGTGGAAAGTCAACAAACAAATGTAGAAGGAATGATGGAATTAGAAAAACACCTTCTGGCCACCGCAGGCAACGTAATAATTGACTCAGGCAAGAATCATCAAATGGATGCTATGCTAGGGAGAAGGTTTGAGGAGCAAAACACACAGACATCATCTCTAAGTAGCTCCCCACAAGATACAGATTTATTACAAAGGAAAAAATAGTTAACTTTACAGTGAAGAAAGCTTAACCAAGTGATCACAATAGCATGACCAGTATTTGGGCACATCACTAACACAAGCCTCCTGATTCGATGCTCTTAAAAGAATACAGCACCACTTCTGTTATTCTTAACAAAATTGCAAACCCTGAATCTAATCATAAGGAAACACCAGATAAACCCAAATGGAGGGACATTCTACAAAATGAATGTCAGTGTCATGAAGCACGAAGACTGAGTAACTATTCCAGATTACAGGAGAACAGAGATAGGACAACTGAATGCAACACATGATCCGGGACTGCTTTGGAGATTTTTGTTTTTACTATAAAGAACATTACTGAAACAAGTGGTGAAATGTGGATAACATCTATAGAAAACAAAGAATCAAAGTTAATTTCCTGATTTTGATAATCGTGTAGTTATGTAAGACAATGACATTTTTTAGCAAATGCAAATTAAAGTACTTAAGGGTAAAAGAGAATCTACAACTTAGTATCAAATTGTTTAGGAAAAAATTATGGGTATGTGTATATATAGAGAAGAATGGCAAATGAAGTAAAATGTTAATAACTTTTGCAGAATCTGGGTGTGTAAAAATTCTTTACTATTCTTGCAACCTTTCTGTAAATCTGAAATCATGTCAAAAAAGTTAAAAGAATTTAAGTCAGATTTTAATCACCTTAATTGATAAGCTAGTAAAAGGCTTTTAAAAATGTTAAGGCACAAGTAATAAAAATTTTAAACGGTTTTATCAAATAAGAATAAAAATTTTAAGTAACTTGAAAGTCAAGAAAAATGCAACATATTAATGTAAAACTACAAAAGAACAACAGTGCCTCCTACTGATAAGGGGCAGTGTTTCAGATACAAATTCAAGTCTCTTATCCATTAAAAAAGACCATGCTGTCACTGAGAAATAATTGTGCTCAAGAGTCACAGTCAACTATAGGGATACACATTCATATGGCACCTTGTGTTCTTGGTACCCAGATAATCTAAGTTGAAATATTATAAAAATGGGACAAGTGGACTAAACAAGGGTAAATGAGGAGAAACTGAGATGTGACTATAATTTTATGTGGGAATAGCTGAAAAACACTTGAAAAGTTGGAAAATACTTTGTTGCAAATAACCAACATAGGGTTCCTACCAAATCAGACCAGAATAGATAAGATTTTGCCAAAGGCTCTAAAGAAAAAATCTTAGAGCTTTCATTTCCTTAAGATTTCTGCCATAAGGCATCTGAAATTTGTCTGAGGAACCAGCAAAAAAATAGCTGATTGATGCTCCACATCAGTGTATATAAACATTCATAAACTACATCTTCCAAATATTTATTAAAGTTGGTAAGTATATCTATTGTACACAAGAAACTATGTCAGGTACTGTGGCAGAGAGAATCATGACCTCCCCCCACTCCCCGAAAAGATGCCTGCATTCCCATCCATGGAATGTATGAATATGGTAAAGGGACTTTGTGGATGTGCTTAAATCAAAGACCAGGGCAATGGGGGGTAGGGTTTATCCTGGATTATCCAGGTGGGCCCAATGTAATCATAGCATCCTCGTAAGAGGGAGGCAGGAGGATCAGAGTCGGAGAAGATGTGACAATGAAAGCAGAGTCAGAAAGAGATTAGAAGATGCTATGCTGCTAGGTTTGAAGAAAAGGGGGCCAGAGTCAAGGAATGCAGGCAGCCTCTAGAAGGTGGAAAAGACAAAGAAATGGATCTTCCCCTAGAGCCTCCACAAGGAACCAGCCCTGTCGACAAACTGACTTTAGTCCTAAGACAGATGTTGGACTTCTGACCTTTAAAACTGTAAGATAATAAATTACTTTAAGTCATTGTTTTTGCAGTAATTTGTTACAGCAAGAATAGAAACAGAGGTACCATGTAGGAAGCAAAGCTGAGTATCAGCTTACAATTTAGTGGAGCAAGTAAGATGTAAGCAGAATGGAAAGTGGTGAATGGCTTAAAAAGGTATAGAGTTAAAAGCTATTAAAGTTTAGAAGGAAATACCATTGCTGCAAGGGGGCATGTGAGCTGCATCGTACAAGGATGGGCAGGATTTAGACATGCAGAGATAGACAGAAACAGCCTAGCTAAGGGGACAGTGCAAGCAAAGAAATATTCGAGGATGAGAGGGGAGAGAGACATGTAAACAGGAAACAGCATTATTCTAGTTTTGGCTGGAATGGCAAGTATGTGAATCCTGGTTGGACACCAGTTATCACAGGTTCTGAATACCAGGCACAGGAGCTTGGAGTTCCTTCTATAGAAAATGAGAAAGCAATGGTGTTTCCGAATATATAATATAAAATGAGCTATTTTTTTTGGAAACAAAGCGTAACATTTAGAAATATTAATGTTTCAAAAAAGAGTGGTGGGCCATGTGGATGGGAATAAAGGGTGACACTGATGGGAGACTAGAACAAAAGACACTACAATAATCTAAGCAGCAAGCGACAAGAGCCTGGATTAGGGCGACAGCAGTGGGGCTGGAGAAGAAAAGATACAACAGACATGGGAAAAGATGGATGGGAACAGGATGGGAGGAAAAGGGAGAAGCCAAAGATAATAAAATGGCTTAAAAAGCAAATGATTAAAAGGACTGGAACTGACAGTCCCACAAAAGAGAATACAAAATGCAGACAATGGAGGTAAGATAAGATAATCAGATCTTACATTTAGGTGCTGGCAGGCCTTTCAAAATGAAAGGGCCTAATGAGAAAAAAAGTTTATTGGCAAACTATTTTTACTACAGGTACTAATATTCAAAAGCTTCCAGTAATATGAGTATCCATAATAAAATAACATTAAACATCAATAATAGATTTTGGTCTAAAGTATGTATTTGCCTCAGATGTCTACTTCAGTCTCTTGTGAAATTACCTGTTGCAACCAACACTGGAAATCCTATCAATTCTGGGACAGTAGCAACAAGTGAACTTGAAAGGCTATGGTGCAGACTGTGAAAGATGGCAGATTCACCAAAGTAATGTGACTTTGTGAGAAGACATCACTTCCAAATTCTAAAAGAAAAATCTAAATACCAATGAAAAACAGTGCTTTTAAAACCTTACGATAAGGAGGCTCCAATTCTAGAAAAGAAAATTCTGTCCTAAACAATTTGGGAGTTGGGGGTTGGCAGTTGGATATGGAAGAATGATTACAAACAAAAAGTACATTTTTAAATAGACACTGTAAATGGAGACGATGATGTACAAAACTTAAAATAAAACAAAGGTAAAACAGAACACAAACTGGCAAGTTCTCTACATTTTTACACTCCTCCTTTCCCACATTTCCTCTCCCTCTCTTTAAAACACACATTCCCCAACAAAACATACCGTTATCTCCATATTCAAGTCTAACAGCTAAACCAAGAAGCCAGTCAATTGCTTCTTGTCGATCTTGAATCTTGAAAGGACAGTTAACATCTCTGAGATACTGTGAGGAAAAAACCTGGTTTCATTATTACTATAAAGTCACAAAATCAAAAGTGGTAGAGCTGAAAGAGACTTTAGATCTCTAAGAACTTATTAACATATATATTATCAAGATTTTGATGCAATTATATAGGGAAGGAAACATTTAAGTGTACAACTTAAGAAAAAAATGAAGTATATTTCCATCATGCTTTTTGAAATTTTTACTTTTGCAGATTCCAGGTAGGGCACCTCTGATTTAGAACAACTTTTTCACTTTGTAGATGAGAAAACAGGCCTAGAGGTTAACAGTGCTGACAGTTATACAACTTAAATCCTGGGACCTGAACCTAAACTTTGATTCTAGGTCTTAAAACAGAGCTACTAAATAAAAGGGAGGATACTAGTAGAAAAACCCCAGTTATTACCTAAAACTCAGCTTTCATATTGTGGAAATGCCACTGAATAAAGTAAGCCATTATATGTATAATGTAACCAAGGTTTTGAATAAATGTCAGAAACTGTTTATTCAAATGAATATTGTCCTTCAAATGAGTCTCTTAGGAGCTTAAAATCTAATTCCACCAACAATGCTATCACTCAAAACTTTTGAAACTCACTTTTGGAAATCATTTTGGAGATAATTAATCAGCACTTTTTTAGTCATAACTCATTTTCTAACCAAAAATTTTATCCCCCTGCTTAAAAAAAAAAAAAAGAAAAAGAAAAAGCACCTAATTCACAAGATTTAGTCATAATGCAAAAAGCAAATCCACCTTCAAAGTATAAAAAACTGTCAACATTAAGGATGTTCAAAAGATGTCTCCCAATCTAAAAGTAATTCCAAAGGAAGTTCCAAATAAGCTTTAAGCAATGACACCATCATTCCAAAGAGACCATTCTAAAGGATAGTACCTCTGTAAGTTCCAATATATTTAAGTTATCCTACTTTACTGTCATTTCAGGGTATTTTTCATCAGAAAAATTTTCATATTCTTCAAATACTTTTCCACATGTGGAACTCTGTATTGTCTTCTACACATGAATGGGCCATAAATAAGACGTGATATAAGCAAATATAAAATCCCAACAATGTATTTTAAAGTCTTAAGAAATCTATCAAAGTTTTCAAAAATATTTAAGAGCAAACAAAAACAACCCAGTAGTAGCAATAATAGTACAAGAGGCAGGAAAATTAACAAATACATAGCACTCAATATGGGCCAGACACCTCTGTGAACAGGTACATAGGTATATATCTGTCATTAACAATACATGCCACCGTATGAGATAGGCACCATTATTATCCCCATTTATTGATAACAATATTGAGCCACAGAAAGGTTTATAAACTTGCCCACGGTCACAGAGCCAGGGTGTAACATACAATCTCCAAATTCATAGTCTCTAAGGAGAAAGGTAGCTAAACACTTTGTTCCAATAAATGAAAAATTTAGCCACTTTTCATTTTTTTAAAGGAAAGGATCTTACTCATTAAGTAATAAAGTTGATGAAAATGCTTAATGTAAGTAATACTGTAAAATGTGACTTATAGTCTAATTTGAAAACAACTCTGTTTTCTCCAAAATGTTACTAAATTCAAGTAAGTCAATGGGAAAGTTATTCCAGACACAAAAATAAGAAATACAGATCTTTTTAGGATTATTTCTGCTGTACACAAGGGACAACTATGAATGTTAAATACAAGCATAAATAAGACATAATCTTAGTTTTCAAGCATGTCAATAATGTCTCATTTTAATATAATACCATAAGTGTATTTTTGCTACATTTTTAATGTTACTTACAACTTCTGATTTTGGCCATTTTTACCATTTGTAGAATATATGTCACTGTTTAAGAAGCCTCACCTTTGTTTCTGGACAAAATTATTTCTATCTAACACTGAATGCTTGATAAGAAGAGATAATATAGTTTGCTTTAAAAACAAAAAGTATGGTAAGAATAAAGTTAAACCTCTGAAATTCAGCTTTTCTAACACTGATAATTATTACTTGTATTTACTTTAAGAGAACAAAGTAATTTTAAGCTTGTCTGCCTTCATATAATTTTTACAAAAGCTCTCTGTACTTTTCACTTTACTTTCTAATTCATTACCTTTTCAAAGAACTTGGGCCAGTCACTGCTGTGAATGTTTCGTAAATTACCTCTGTCTTCAATCTTGTAGTGTCTGATTTTCTGGTCTTCAAGCCAAACGATAAAGTTTCTAAATTCTGTTTCATCTGCAATAAAAATATCATATAAATCACTAGAAGCACTAGGTAAAACACTTCCTTCTCTAGAAATAAATGGTCTTGTGGAATTTTTTTAACTCCAAAATTGTAAGTTACTTGAGCTGCTTGAGGTAGGAGTTGAAAGAACAGACTTTGGATTAACAGATTAAAAATGTTGTTCATATCCTGGCCCGAATTCAAATTCTGGCTCCATTCAGTGGTTGTGTGAACTTGAGCTGATCGCCTCAATTTTCTGTGCCTCAGATTCTAGAGCTACAGATGAGGGTAACGACGGGACTTACCTCATAGGGTTGTTAAGAAGATTAAGGGAAATATTTAAGGATAAAAACAGTATCTGGCATATAGTTTTGCTATTTAAGTCAGTTATTAGCCCAGTTCCTTTAGGGAAGAGGGCGAGAGAGGATGGGGCAAGGTTAAATTTATGGTGATAAATTATAAGAAATTAAAAACAGAGAGAAGATACTAATTTCTATTGTCATTTACTGTTATGGTACCTTAAATGCATTCATGAAAAAGCGCATATGTTGTTTCATTTAATCCTCCCCTTTGAGGTAGGTAATGTCCCTATTTTACAAGTGAGAAAACTGAGACTCAAAGATTCAAATCCAGATCTAAGCTCTACCGTCCCTAAACTTTTCTCGTTAAATAAAAGGCAAAGGAGAACAGCAAGATTCTATAAATTGATAAGCTTCTACAGGAGATCAACAAAACTCTGTTATCCTGCTTAGAAATTATTTCCAATTTCAAAATTCAAGCTTGAATTCAAATTCAGGCCTCCTTTATGAAGTCTGAAGAATTACACAATGGTCTGAACATCCCAGCTTACACTCCATCAACTTTGAAACTTACTAGTCTACCACAGGCCAAGGAACTCTGGAAGAAAATGAGTAGCGACGGGGTTTTGTGTTTTGTTTGTTTTACAATTTTAATGCTGTGAAATCCAAAATACCTTTTCACTTACAATTTAACCGCCCCGCTCATCTGCTATTAACTTTCTTTTGCACGTCCCACACACTGCAATTAGCACATTACTATACACGCTCACCCCAACACTGTCAGACGCGGACTTCATTACATCTTCAGCTCAAACTGCTGGAAGGGTTCCGACTGCCCCCCACCCCTCAGTTCTTGGCGGGCAGGAAACTAGTCTTCAAGTTACTCAGCACCTTCCTCGTTATCCCAGCACCGCTCAAGCCCACAGGTGTTTAAGGTATCGCCCAATTACCCGGGAACCACGACGCTAATTTAGAAAGCGTAAGATTTTCCCTCTAGGGAGCTAAGGGTGCTGGCGGGAGTTGGAGGTGGCCTCTGGAGTTTACTAAGGCAGAAAGTGACGATGCCGAGGCAAGAGCGGGTGATGGGACTCCGAAGCCAGGGAGGGAAGGAGAAAGGCCGCTGGGCGGCCGGGAGGAGAGGAGCCCGGGGGAGACAAGGCCGCGTACGGTCCGGGTGGGGAGCCCGGGTGCCGGCAATAAAGAGCGGAGGCCCGAGGAGCCAGTGACGCGCGGTCAGCCCAGAGCCGGCGCCTCACCTTTGCAGTTGAAGCCGGCAGGGTTGTGGTAGTCGAGGGCCGTCAGCTTGCGTCGGAACATGGTCCCGGCAGCTTGCTCCGGTCCCCCGGGCTTCGGCCGGGAGAGGAGAGGCAAGGAGGAGCGGGCAGCGCAAGCACCGGCGACGCGGCGAGAGGGCGGTCGGGCGTCGGGGCGCTCCGAAATGACGGCAGCCTTAGCCAATCGTGGCTTAGGAACAGCTGATGCCCACCAATCGCGGCTGGGGCCGGGGGCGGGGCCACGTCTGGGCACGTCGACGCTCAAATAAACTTTATTGTCAGCTTCCTATTTGTACAATAGACAGAAAGCAACCGAGAGTCAGTTACCGCTTGCTTACCTCGCCGTCTTGATACAACCTACAGAGAAAAGAATACTTAGAATTTCTACCATCGGCCATACGTCTTATTGGATCATACAAACTGTTTAGTATTTTCATTGTATTAATTCATTCATTTAGTTGTTATATGCCTCCTACAAAATAGGTACTTTTCTAACACCACTAATACAAAGACTTTTAGCAAGGTTCCTTTCCGACTAGTTGGGAGTGATTCACAGGTAAACATACAACGGTAATACTAGTGATAGCTCTAGACATCACCAGCAACCACGGAATCTTGAAGCCGGAAACCTGGAATTATCCTTTACTCCCTGTCACCGTAGCTGCAACACCCAGTACATCGATTCCTGCTATTCTGTCTCTCATGTCTCTCTCAAATCCCTCATCTCCTCCCATACCCACTGATGCTACTCTCAAAGCAGGCCGTCATTATTTTTGCTTACTGTAATTATCTGATTTCTTAGGGCCAGTCTTGCCTTCTCTAATCCCTTCCTGTAGAAAACAATGATAGTGATTTTATAAAACAAACCTGTCCATAAGTGTTGAATGCTTAGTACCTTTTGTGGGTCCCCGTTGCCTTCTAGAAATAATCAGAACTTCTTATCATATTTAAGACCCTTCCTGCTCCAGTCGCAATCTGCTTTCAGGCACTGGAGAGAGAGCAGTGAGCAAGGCAGATCAGGCCCCTACTTTCATGAAGTTTAAAAGGCCGTTTAGGGGACACAAGCAATAAGCAGACAAGTATGAGCTATGGCTTGAAGATGGTGAGGAGTTCACCATGCAGTCAAAAGGGTCACATGTTTTGAAGGAAGAGAAGGGACAAAGGCAAGAAGTGAGCAGCAGCATGGCCCAGAGGATCTAGAACTTACGGGAGCTGAAGGATAGGAGAGAGTGACAGCTGATGAGACTTGGACAGAGGCAGGGACCTGATCAAGAAACACCTTTCAGGCTGTGCTAAGGGGAGCTATTGACATTCTTGGGAGTAGCCAACTATGTTTTATTTCACTTTAGCATATTATAATTAAATACTATGTTAACGTTTGTGGGACAAAAAGATGAGTAAGATATTTTCAGGAAGTTCAGGTTTAATAGTAAAAATAAACATCTAAATAAATTCTTATAATCTAGAGTTAGCGATACATTATAAGAAGTATAAAGTGTGCTGTCAGGTCAGAATATAGCTTTCAGGAGGCACTGTGAGACAATCTCTATGTTCCAAATAAGAAGCTTACTGAGATAATTAGGAAAGTCAGCTCCAAAAGTGTTTTGCCTCAAACAAAATTTGATCAAGGCTACAGCTATAATCACATACTTTGGGGTATGCTAGCTGTATAATTAACGAAATATTAGCCAAAAAGAAGGAAAATGAACCAGTCAAGAAAGAGAAAATATAAAGGAATGCTTACCTGGGATTGCAGATAATACACTTCTTTAAAAAGTGGGGGAAAGCAGCTCTTAAAGTTGGTTTTATGGAATTGACCCTTTGATGCAAAAAACTAACTTGTTTGCTCCTGATCATGTCTCCCTATTTTAGGGCCCTAAGTTGTCAGCCACTTGACACTCTCTAGTCATCACCCACAGGTGTGAGGAGGTTGGAAGAGGTTTCCTACACGCAGAATGCCGAAGGGACCACCAGACTTGAGCAGAGGATAAGGCTAAGTCTGGAAAAGAAGTATAGCAGATTATAAGCATTCAACCTCTTTTTATTTAAAAATCGTTTTGTCTTTTTCCCCCTGCATTTGGAGTCCTTTGGCCTATCTTGAATGAAGTGTCTAACAGGAAGTGAATCTTAGACAATTCCATTTCTAAAGACCAAGCCCTCTATGTAGGCCAAGAAGGGGAAACCAACTTCTATTATCAAATGACCTGAACTCGAGTCTACTAGCTGACCAGGGGTTTGATGGGTCATTAATCCATCTGTTTAATTACTCAACCAAGCTGTTCAATGTTGCCTGTGTGCCAGGCAGACTTCTAGGCATTTTGGATGCATCTCTGAACTTTTGCCTAAAAACCCTGCCCTCTGGCAAAGGAAGATGAATAATACAATTTTAAATAAGAAAATTATTTCTTATTTCAGAAAGTGATAAGTCCTATGGGAAAATGATAACGAGGTAAGAGGAATAAGGAGTAAAGGTGGGGACGGCGGGGGCAGTGGGAAACAATGTAGGTTGCAGTTTTAAACAGGATGGTCAGGTTAGGCCTCATTGAGAAGGTGAGATGCAGAGACTTAAGGAGGTAAGGGAATTAGCCACATGAATAAATGGGGGAAGGCAGTTCTAGACAGAGTTCTAGACAGTGCAAACGAGAGGTAAGGAAGGTTTATGTATTTTTAAATAGTTGAAAAAAATCAAAAGAAGAGTATTTCATGATGCATGGAAATTATATGAAATTCACATTTCAGTGTCCATAAATGAAGTGGTTTTAGAACACAGCAACACTCACTGGCTAACGGCTGCTCTGGTGCTACCAGGGCAGCGCTGCATAGTGTGACAGAGGCCACATGGCCCATGGAGCTTAGAATATCTGCCAGAGTTCATATGGTTTCAGAAATGCAGAGGTGGCAATTTCCACATTATTACGTTATCAAGTAAGACAACAAATCAGAGATACAGGGTGCTTTTTCAAGGTTATTTTTACAACTTGCAACTTTTTTTTTTTAAGTTTAGCAGTCTTACTACTAGACCCCTTTGTCCAAATTATTCTTCCAAAGACAGTGAACAGAAGAAGTTGGTAACACTTAGGAATATCTAGCAAAGTCTCTGTGGCCTGGAAAAACAAGTTGGATATTCTCATGAATGTTAACAATTTAATGCCCCATTAAATCAGGTCTTTTTTAACAAGCTGTAAATGCAAAGAGTTCTTTCCTCTTCCTTGGAGAGAGCATATCGCCTTCATCTCTTTCTGAGACTTTTCTGTTAATTTGAGGACTTTTTTTTTGAAGGTCAGGCTCTGGAATTTCATGATTTAGCATTAAAAGCAAAAGGCAGGCCAGTGAAGCTCAATTTTCATGGTAGAAATGGAATCGGAACACAAAGGAATCTCCTTAGTCATACAGGGACCATGAAGCACTCACCTTCCATACTTGATATGCAAGAGAAAACTTGCCTGACAACCAAAACCACACGGAGAAAACTGAGCCAAGAGGTGGAGAAAGGCAATTCCTGAAAACATCTTGCTTTTCAAATATGTGAACCAATAAATTGCTTTGGGCACTTGAGCCAGGTTGGGTTGGGGTTTTGTCACTTAAAACTGAAATAGTCCTCCCATGAGCACAGACGCCAGAGGGTTAAATGAAACAATCTGGAGCTTGTGGGACTCAGCCTAGGAGGAAAAGGGGATGGCTTAAAGGTGACCTCAAGAATGTCATCCATCAGAGATTTGAAGAATAGTGGATGCAGGCATAGAAACAAGAGCACTGGAAGAAATGAACTAGCTGGGGACCGTGGAGAATCAAATTCAGGACCTGTTGAGTTTGAAGTGATGGTTGATGGAAATGTGAAGGAAATCAAAACCCCAAAATATGCAGGCCTCTTCGACATAAAAATGATTTTAAGCTGAAGGCAACTGAGAAGCAGCAAACTCAGAAAGAGCTCCTCCTTTTTGCCGAAAAGCAGGACATAAATTCTTTTACTGGAGACAAGTTCTCACATCAGCCCAGAGATGCAATAGAAAATCAGCACAAACTTTCCTCTGTTAGCTTCCTTCCTAGATTTACCTTCCCTTGGGAGACTGAAACTGCTTTGTTCTGTTATTTCTCTACAGGTGTACTGTTCTCTGTTGAAGACGCTCTATCAGCTGGAATTCTAAGCCACCATTGTGAGTTACTTTTGGTTTAGGTTTCTCCTGCGTGATGTGTGCTGCACACGTTAATAACCAGACTGGTTTGTTTCTGGTTATTCTGTTGTTGTTGTTGTTGCAGGGGTCTCAGCCAAGAGCTTAGAGGGTAGAGGGAAAATTACGATGTTTCCTCGCTCTTACACCCGTGAACACTCCCAGGATTCAGGAATGACATCCAGGCAAGAGATGTCAGCTGAGGAGCCATCAGTGTAAAGCTGCAGCTGAACCATGAGGATGGGCTCCCTGAGAAACTGAGGAAAGAAAAGAGGGCTGGTGACTGCATCTTAGGAAAACCCGGTATCCACATTCCAGTGGGAGTAAGAGGAACAGTCACGGAGAAGTGACTTTCGTGAGAAAAGTGGCTGGAAGGAGAAAGAGAACCAGGAATATGTCGTGTCCTAAAAGGCAGAGAGGAGACGGTCTGGAGAGGCAGGGCTGGGGGCGGGGCACAGGAGATGGACATTTGGGTAACAACTCAGTGAAGGCTCCCCCGAAACACTACAGAAGAGCCACTTCCGAATGCTTGAAAACACTGAATGAATAAGGTAGAGTTTATGATCTCATATATTAACATACAAATAATCTGCTTTACAGACCTCCCGTAAATACCACCTGCCCCTGTTCCCTCCCCTCAGCACCCCAGTGGGCCCTCTGGTAGATCTGCTAACTCTCTGAGTCACCCACAAGGCCTTAGTCATTTCCCTTCTTTCAAATTTCTTTTTATAATTGTCATTAGAAATTCAGGTATAGCTGATTCACAATATTATGTAAATCACACGTAAACAACACAGTGATTCACAATTTTTAAAGATTATACTCCATTTATAGTTATTTTAAAATACAGGCTATATTCCCTGTGCTGCACAGTATATCCTTGTAGCTTACTTTTTTTTTTATTAGATTTATTTATTTATTTGTTTATTGTTATTTTTTAATGGAGGGACTGGGGATTGAACCCAGGACCTCATGCATGCTAAGCATGCACTCTACCACTAAGCTGTACCCTCCCCACTGTAGCTTACTTACTTGATACGTACCAGGTTGTCCCCAACCCCTCTCTTGCCTACCCCACTGGTAGCCACTGGTTTATTCTCTATATCTGTGAGTTTGTTTCTGTTTTGTTATATTTATTTTTTAGATTCCACATCTAAGTGATATCATACAGTATCTCTCTTTCTCTGTCTAACTTATTTCACTTAGTATAATACCACCCACTTTTTAAAAAAGTTTCTGAGAACTAGTCTTTCTCCAGGGGTCTGCTGGGGGTTGGGAAGGGGCTGCTCCTGCAGGGATCCCTAAGCGCTGGGAAGTCAGGTTTCTCAAAGGCCTTTGATCTTCTTGTGAAGGGCATTGTCCTGCCAGGTGGGCTCCAAATGCAGGCTTCACACTGGGGTCAGATTTACCAGGGTTCCCACCTGCACACCACAGCACTGGAGCTCACCGTGCAAGCTCTAAGAACTCCTCCAGGTCTGCCCTAATCCCACACTGGCTCTCAGTTATGAGGACACTTTAAGTAAAATTCTGTTTTGATGCACAAACCCGAGACTCTACTTTCCGCTTTACAGTCTCATAGAACTGTTCTCAAATGACATGTAAACCCCTAGGAGCTCACGGTGGGTCCGTCTTGGAGGAAGTCAGATCTGGGTGAGGGTGGAGAGCATTCATTCATTCATTCATTCAGCAGATATTTAATGAGCATCTGTCTGTGCCATGCTAGACACTTGGGACAGAAGGGTGAAGACAGATCTGAGCCTTCCCTTCACGGAGTTTACAGCCCAACATGAGACAGAAAACAACAGCAAAGGAGTTAGAGCTGAACAGAGAGGGACTTGTTTTAGATAGGGCGGTCAGAGGAGGCCTCTTGGAGGAGGTGATCTTCAGGCTGAGTCATGAAATATGAGCTGATGTCCAAATGGGAGAAAAGGCAGAGAAAACAGCAGAGTGAAAAACTCCTTTGACAGGAAGGACATGGCACTGGGAACTGAAGGCAGACCAAGATGGAAGGAGGGCATGGACGAGGTAGGTGGGTGGGTGGGTGCTAAGTGGGGACGGAGTGATGGCAGCTGGAGGGTGGCTCACAAAGATCCTCTTCTCGGCCAGACTCTAGCCAGGCTCCTCTGAGCCCCCAACTAGGCTTTAACCTTGGTATATGAAGACTTGAACAAATGCTAACGTATTTTCTAACAGCTCAAGGCCACATCCCTAAGATAACCGTTTTCCCCCTTAAAATGCCTGCCTGAGAAAACTCAAGGCTGTCACAAACAACTGCTGTCTGTTCTGGCCATCAGCTGCGGACGGGGCTTCCATGTCTCGGGCTCATTTGGAGGACAGTCTCCTAACTTCCACAGCTGTCACCAGCAGACACAGCCAACCTAATGGCATTTATACCATCTAGCCCTTTGTGATCGTTCCCTTCCCTAACTGTATTAAGCCCCTGTTTGCCCACTCTCCCTGCTTCCTCATTCTCCCTTTAAAGTGCCCATCCACCTCGACAAATCCAGGTTGAGTTCAACTCATGATGGACTCTTTGCCTGACTGCAAAATGTATCACTGATTACAATCTGTCCTTACCACTTTTACTAGTATCCAACTTGTTTATCTTTGCCTCAGGTCAGCAGGGCCTTGGAGGCCAAGAGGTCTGGGTTTTATTCTAAGCGCAACAACAGAAAGCCGCTAAAGGTGTTAAACAGCGGGTGACCAGCTGTGACTTGGGTTTTATGATCGTCCCAGCTGCTGGGTGGAGAACAGAATGGAGCCGATAAAGAACAAGAAACTGGGGAGCCAGTTAGGAGGCCGCTGCAGTGTAAGGCAGGCGGGGGCGGATGTCAGAGCACGCTGTCTGCTGTATTATAATGTACACGAGAGGGGATTCCCCGGAGCAAATTACCCTTTCCTCCCTTTCCAGCCATCACTGTGCGTGATTGAGAGTAATCCCTGGAAACTGTTTACCTTCATACCTCCCATTTATTACTTAGCACGCTGGAAGAGCTGGAGAACCACCTGGATAATTTTCCAATGACAGTAAAATAAATTATAAAGCTGAGAGAAAAAGCACATTAGAAAGAAAGGGAGAAATACAGCCACTGTCAGTCAAGACATGTTTCCCAGCTCTCCCACTGTGATACTTAATACACAGATTTTCCTATTTTCCAGTGTGAGGCTGGCCCCAATTCCTCTTCCAAGCTCAGGAAAAGCACAACAGTTTCCCTACAGGCTTTTCATTTTACAAAGCTCCCTGGAAAATACTGTCAATGTGCTGCTAACACTGGGGTTTAATAATGAAGAGGAAAAATGTTGCTCTTTATACCCATCACTCTTCCAATACTCTGTTTCTCTTTATTTTTCATGTTTGCTGTGTCATTCCTACTTAGCTTTGGCAAATGAGAGCGAGGCAGCCTCCCGGGAATTTAGTGTTCAGTGCCTAGTATTCAATGCTGGGCAGGGGAGTTGGCTGCCCAAGACGAGCATCCTCTCTCATCCTTCCCTCTCCAGCTGTCATCCCGCAGTCCCTTGATGGCAGTGCCGGAACCTAAGACCTGACTTCTTGGGTCCCACTAATGACTATATAGGAATAAATAATTTAGATTGTTAATGAAGGTTTGTTATTTCCCAATGAGACCAACTTTCTAACATCCCTAGGCTTCAGAGAGTGTGCCTTTTTAAAATACTGCCATTTGCAGCAATGGACTTGGAGATCATCATACTAAGTGAAGTAAGCCAGAAAGAGAAAGAAAAATACCATATGATGTCATTTATACGTGGAATCCAAAAAAAAAGAAAAAGAAGGTGGGGGGCACAAATGCACTTATTCACAGAACAGAGACAGACTCTCAGACACAGAAAACAAACTTATGGTTACCAGGGGAAAAAGCGGGTGGGGAGGTGGGGAGGGATAGATTGGGAGCTTGGGATTGGCAGATGCTAATTACTGTATGTAAAATAGATAAAACACAAGGTTAAAAACAAAACAAAACAAAACAAAAATCTTCCAGTTGATCTCAATAGTAAAATATGAAAAAGTCTAACACTAAGTGAAAACTGAAGTAAAAGGACATACATGAATACAAGTTCACTTTTTAAATTATTAGTCTGAACACAAAATTACTCCCTCAAATTACTACTGAAGTTTTTCAAATGCTTACTCTCAGCTTCTGTATTTAACTCACTGTGGATCAGTCACAGTCGTAAGCATGGTCCTAAGCAATTCCCAGACTTCTCTGCATCTATGCCTTTGCTTATGCTGTTCCTCCACCTGGAATGCCGTGCCCATTGCGGTCCACCTCCCACCCCCTTCCCTAGCCCTTGTTACCATGCTCATCTTCTGAAGACCTCCTGATCTTTCAAGGTCCTTTCAAATGCCACCTCTGCTAGGGCGCATCTTTCCTGCCACGTGAGCCCCCATGGAACGCAGACTGACTGTCACCCTCTGGGCACTGTGTTATGATCATGGTGTACTTGGGTCATCATACCCTACCTGATATTAAACTTCCTGAGCTCAAGGACTTTCTTTGCCATGTTACTAACACAGAGCCTTGTACATAGTAAGCTCCCAACATACACTTGCTGATTTGATAAATAAAAATGAGCAATAAAAAAAAGTAAAGATGCCATTGGGTTGGTTAGTGCCAGAGGTGGGAACAAAACTCAGGGCATTGGGCTCTTAATTTCATTCTTACGAATTCTTACAAATATAGCCTTAAAACTGGAGCTCTACAGAATGTCACAGAAAAATCATATTAACAAAAGAAAACTGCAATTTGATCACCTGAGTATCTTCCCGAATTTGAATGAATGCTCAGGCACCTTGAAGAAGCACATGAACTGGCCCTGGAATGTGAATCCACACGTTCTGTGATCTTAGTTCACTGTCATCCAAGATTTGGTCATTCCTGACACTCTTCTCAGCTTAAGGAAAGGGGCGGGGGTGGGACTCTGGAGGACTGGGATCCAAAAGGGGTGTTCCTAAGGGGGCGTTGGCAGGATGTCATGCAGCCTCAGAGACACTGTTCTTAGGAGAGAACTTGTTGGAGGCTGGAACAATGAAGAAACCAGGCAGCTTGGGAGGGACACTGAGGACACGTGGAAAATCTTGCCTACCCTAAAGTTGAGGGAGGTCAGACAATTTCTAGTTTTTGAGGTTTTAGAATCAAGGAACACCAAATCTTGTATATTAAATGTTTACTATACAGCAAATGAACACTTTTAACACAAACAGGCAGGTAAGAAGACTGCATATGTGGCCCCATGTGGAAAGGAAGCTAAAAGTCTGTACATGAGGCTCTTTGTGAGTGTGAGGCCTGGAGTGGGGCTGAGGTTGGGGGTAGGAAGACCCCCTTCTGGTGGTTTATGACTGGTGTTCCCTCCTTTCTGCCCCAAGATTTCAGATATTTGCCTCCTAGTCTATCTTGGGAATCACTTGCAGACACTTTCCCTCTACAGTCAGACATTGCCTGACAAGCTCATTCATTCCTGTGGGTTTAAATGCCATGTTTGCTGACTGTCAGATCCTTCCCCTCAGGTCTGGACTCTCTCCTGAAGCCCAGACCCTGGAACCCCATCTTGGTACCCAGTGCCCCCTGGACATTTCCATTGGCGTGTCCTCTTGGCACCTCAAATTCAATGTTTCCAAAATTAAAGCCTACTCTTCCTTTCCTCTTCCCCAGTCTGATTCTGTGCTCCAGGGCCAGTTGGCCGGAGGCCCAACATACCCATTTTCCTCAGCCTGGACTCCCCCTAACCTTTCCCCTTTTTCCCTTGGCCTCGTTCATGTCTATGCAGCCCTAACATGGCATTTCTCTGATCGGGGAAGCTGCCTGTAACAGTCTGGGCCCCTGGCTGCACACTTTGACCTGGCCCTGATCTGCTCCTCCACTTACTCACTTAGGAGTCAATTAATTGTGGACTTTTAATGACTCTTCCCTCGGCTAGCAGATAAGCTCCCCGACCGAGGGGATGGTTTCTGCCTTGTTCACTGCTCCATCCCCAGGTTCTGGTGTATGGTACCCAGCATACTGTTGGCATTTAATAAATATGTGTTAATTGACTGAGTAGATGAATCCTTTCACTCCTCTGCTTAAAACCCTTCAAGATAAAGCCCCACCGGCCAGCCTGGTGCCTGAGGCCCTCTGTGTCTGAAGCCTGTCTCCATTCCTTCCCATCCTCATCCTGTCAGTCCCACAAAGCTTAGTGGATAAGAGTTCAGATTTTAGAATCAGAGGGCCTGGGTTCAAATCCCAGCTCTGCCACTTACTAACTGTATATCCTTGGGAGAATTATTAAAAGCTTTCTATGCCTCAGTTTCCTCATGTATTAAATGGGAATAACAATAGTGCTTACCTGGTAGGCTTGTGAGGATTAAAATTAGCTGTACTTATTCATCAACCTATTACATATATTCACATGTATACATATGTGTACATGAATTTATATGCATCAACATAATCTACACATATTGCATATATATGTGCATGTTAATTATATTAATATAATTAAGTATATTAATTCATTTGTGCATATATGAATTGATACACGAGAACCTGTGTGTGTGTGTGTGTGTGTGTGCACGCGCACACGTGCCCACAGAGTACTAGCAACAGTGCCTGGCAGACAGTCTATGCTGTGCTACTTTACACACCCTCTCACACTCAGTGCCTGAACTGTGCTGAACCAGCGTTGGTTCCTCAGTGCACCATGACCTCTCTTCTCCGCACCTTTGCACTTGCTCCTCTCTCAGCCTGGAATAGCCTCGTATTCTCCCTTTGCTTGGAGAAACCTTCCCGACCTTCAGGACCCAGGGCAGGTCACCACCTCTGGGGGGATATGGACCACCCTCCCTCCAACTGGTGGTGTGCATTTTCCTCCCCGCATCCCTGCGCCATGTAATCAGCTCCCATCTGTTGCCATGGGAGGCCGTGAGCTCCTGGAGGGCAGGGTTTGTGTTCCATTGCTTTGTAGCCCGTATCTAGCACCATGTCCCAGCTCCAGAGGTGCTCTAGAAATATCTGTTGAACAAATGTAAACAATCAAAATGATTTATAGGCAGGGCTTGTATATACACATGTACAGGTGGGCCGGTGACCCCTGTGGAGGTCCTGGGTCACCCACAGGAGAGGAAGGAGGGCCCAGGGTAGGGCCATGGTGCGAAGCCCCTCTATTTCCGGGTGGGGGGTTATCTGGAAGGGACAGGGCTAACAGAGGCGTGTGTCCAGCCTTCCAGGTGAGTGTCCTAGGCACATTTTGCTGTTCTTAACTCTGCAATGCTCTATCTATTCTAGTCATAGATTTACTCCTAATTTGACTGTGACCTTGGAAAACAAATTCTCAAAACTTCAGTGTCCTCATCGCTAAAACAGAGACCCAATCAGCTGCCCGGACTGGGCTGATACGTACTGCCTTCCCTTCCACAGCAGACCTGATGGCTTTTCACTGTGACGGTTCCGAGTGCGCAGTGTCCAGGCCTTTCTGCTTGTTAATTTGGGACACCCACCCTGAACCCTAACTACACAGTAAGCATAAGTGTAAGGTCATTTCCTCTTTATGTTCATCTTTACTTAATATTAATAATTTGCATACCACTTTCTGATTTATCCCCTAATCTGATTTATCCCCTAATTTTACCTACTTTTTTGCTAAGTATTTTTATTTAAATTGACTCACTTTTTGCTTGGATCCACTTTAGTTTTGTTCTAAACCAGAGTATCCTTAAAATCATGAATTTTATAGGCAAGCAGAACTTTTTAAATACACCTGAAAATACATACACTACTGTTTCAATGTTTGATATTCACCCTAGTACTGTCGACAACCACCTTGGGTAAAGGTGTGCGCGCCACCCTTTGGGGATCTCACAGACCAGCAGTCCTTAGAGTAATCCCTGGACCAGCCACATCAGCATCCCCTGGGACCGTGTTAGAAATGCACCTTCTGTGTTAGCTGATGCTATGGTAGTAATCGTTTGGAAATCTACATGTATATCAAATCAACATATTGTACACCTTAAATTATACAGTTTGTATGTGAATTATATCTCAATAAAACTGGGGAAAAGTTTTTAAAAATAAATGCATCCTCTCCAGCTCTGGATCCAAGTGTCTAAGGGCGAGGCCAGCAATCTGTGTTTTAACAAGTTCTGCAAGTGATGTGCTTAAGATTGAGAACAGCTGTCAGGGAACTTTGTGGGCTCTCACGAGCTGACGGCGTCTCCACAGGAGCTTCTAACGCAGACCCTTCCCTGAGGCTCGGCTCAGCCCCGCCTCCCATCAGGACCATTCGTCTGTCCTTGGTCCACCACCGAGACCAGAGCGACAGTGCGACACACACTGCTTTCCCTGCAGCTCGCACGGCTGGATCCCCACAGAGGCAGCTTCTTTTGGTACAATTTCCTTCCCACTTCTATTGTTTCCCGCCCTTTCAGGCGTTGAGTTGATTAAATTCAGAGGAAGAAATAGGTCAAATCCTCTGTTCCACAAAAACTAATTACCTTCTCTGTCCTCCTCGTTCTGTCCGTGAGGTGGGGGTGCTTGTCCTTCGCTGACCCAGCTTGGTCCTCTCTGTGGCCGATGACCCTGTCTGCAGGGTGGGTGACACGAGGCCCCCTGGGTATCCACAGGTACTCTAAGACACTTTCTGGTCCTCTGACGAGAGCCTCCACCCCTGGAGGGAGAGGCAAGGGCCTTGTAAGGATCTCGCTCTGCTCAGCCGCTGACCCTGCAGCACAGGTACCACTGCTGCCTTCACGGTTTCCTTCATCTCTCTTCTCCACTTACACCCTCCTCCTTGCTGACCTCAGCTATTTCGTGGCTTCAGCTGTGAAGCCTAACCCGTCTGTCCAAACCCCGCCTCTTGGAGAAGCTCGAATTCTGCACTTCCCTGGCTAGCCCCATCCTCTGGACCTCACAGCCAACCCTGCGAAGCTGAACATAAAACCTCTTCCCTCTAGCCTTCCGGATTCTCAGCTGGGGCCCTGTGACAAGAGATAAATTAATGAGAAAAAAACTAACGAGCTTATTCTCAGGTATACCTCATGTGTACGTACATGGGAGACACCTGGGGAAAACGAGTACCTCTCCAAGAGGTGGCTTAGAATTCAGGCTGAAATACCATCTTCATTAAAAACAAACAAAGGGTGCGGGAAGGCCAGTCATGGGGAGCGATGACCAGGAAAAGCACCTGTTTGTTATGCAGATTCAAGTCCCCGCTTTCTCCATGGATTAGAGTCTCCTGTGATTGAGGGTCACCCTTCTCTTCCCAGTACAGAGAGGGAGACACCCTTACAAATGGAGAGCTCCTTTGTAAATGTCAGTGTCCCTTACAGAAGGGTAGCTTCTGCTCTGTTGTCAGAGCTGATCCAATGTCTGCTGGGTTTGTTGTTGTTGTTGTTTTTAAAATACTCAGCTTAATCCTTTGCCCAAAGGGGCACTGTCCACAATGAACCCAACCTGTTCTCTTGTATTTCCCATCTCAGCTAACTGAATCAAAGCCTACTGTACCTTCCAAGCTTGAAAACCTTCTCTTCCTTATCCTCACACGTAGTGGGTCGTCAGAGCATGCTGATTCTCCCGCTTCATCCTCTTTATTGTGGCTTTTCCCTCCTCTCCATCCTCCTGGCCACTTTCTTTGTGAAGGCCCTCAGTCTGTTACTGCTGTTACAGCCTTCTGGGGGGAGTGGAATCCTAAATAACAAGTAGAATAATTAGCATGTTTAGCACGTTGCTGCTAAAACTTTTTCAGAGGCTCCCTTCCACCTCCAGAATCAAGCTCAACACCTCTGCGAACAAGGGCCTCGAGCACCTGGCCCCAGACTTCCTTTCCTCCCTTGTTTCCAAAGCACACTGGACTCCAGCCACACAGAACCGTCCCCACCCCTACCAGCAGGGGGCTCTGCAGCCTCCCTGCCTGGGAGACCTCCTCGCAGCTCCTCCTTTAACAGTTGGAGGGTTCCCAGCATCCGCGGAATCCTGGCTCTCATGTCAACCCTGTGCAGGTTCCTTGGCTTTTCTCTGCATCCAGCCAAGCCTAGGCCCTGTTGTCTGCACCTGCAGGAGCTCTTCAGTGAGGGCAGGGCCTCTGCAGGGCTGCTCCCTGCACGGAGGATAGGGTGGTCTCTCACTCACCCTGGCTGCTCAGCGCCCAATGTAGATACTCCCGTAAAACCAGCACTCAGGCAGCGTACGGAGATCAACTTTTTTCCTGATAAGTGTGGGGGAAGAAAAAGTTTTCCTTAATCCCCTTAGGGTCCTTGGCTGGGTCTCAAAACTATACTGACAGATTAACAAGAGAAAAGCACACTTTTTTTTTTGAATTTTCACATGTACATGGGAGTCTTCACAAGAGAATAAAGACTCAAAGTGACCAAACCAGGAAGCTTTTATACTTGTTAGGTAAAGAATCAATCAATTTGAGAAAAATTGACAAGACAGAGGAGTTCCGGATAGGGATAGTCCAACTTGGCGAGCAGTCCTCATTTTCCTCAGCAAGAATAAGGGTTAGTTTAACAAGGTTTGTTTGCAGATTCGTCTGGTGCCACCTCTGGGCTGACAGGAGTCTATCTCCAGTAAAGGGAGAATTTCTTGCCTTTAGGCAAAAAAAAAGGGGGGGGGAGTTTTTCTGAGTGCACGGCTTCTTAATTGTCTTTAGTGAAAAATAACTTCTATGTCAATGAGGCGTATTTTGGGGTGACATATTCTGGTTTATTTCACTGGATCCCTTACACCTGCAGGGTTCCCACATCCGAATACGAAGAGTTATAAACACGGCTCCAGTCACCCCAGACAAATCTGGAGGCCCAGAGCAGGCCCAACATTTGAGTCACCAGGTCGCTAGCTCTGCCCACCTCCCAGGCCCCTTAGACAACACTCAGCATCTTAAGAAGCCTAGAACCCAAACCAGTGATCCCCAACCCCCCAGCTTACTGTCTGTATTAACATGTCACTTTCTCATCAGCATAATTTTACTAGTCCAGAGACTCTTACCTTGGAAAAGCAAAGTGGTAAATCTTTGTTTCATTGTAGAAATTTCTTGCAAGTCTCAAGTCATCAGGAGACAGTTTACTTGCCAGACTGGCTTTACTTGGCTGTGTTCACCAATGCTAGCCCATTATACCATAATCCTTACACAAGCCTAACCAGGCAGGCCTCCCTGATCTGCCTTAAACCAGACCTCAAAGTCTTAATCAATCAAACCTTGCCCTTCCCCTGTCAAGACACTATCAGATTTCCTTATGGAGGTAAACAATGAACACAGCTTTGCCATAGAAACAGGTGGCTTGAAAGCCAGCATTCTACAAGGCTGTGTGTTCCAGGCTTCTCCTGCCTATCTAGGCAATTGTCAGTTTGCATTCAAAGCAAGTTTTGTTATCTCATCAAGTTCGACGATAAAGAAGTTCTGTATCTTTAGATGTTAACACCCATGTACAGGGAAGGGAAAAACTTGACCTAACATTGAGGCACTGCCCCGATTACTTTTGTCTCTAGATCAAAAGCTGCCTTTGCATGCGTGAGGTCTTGGGTTCAATCCCCAGTAACTCCATTTAAATAAATAAATAAAACCTAATTACCTTCCCCACAAAGAAAAGCCGCCTTTGGCTTCTTCCTGGCGTCAAAACCCACCTGAAGATGTAAACGCCATGATGAGATGCCTTCTGAGTACTGACCAGCAGAGGGTGCTCTTGAGAAACAGGACTCCTTTAGAAGCGTGTTCCTGTCAGGGACTGGAAAATTCCCACACAGGAGGCACCACTTAATTTTAATGATTGTAATTAATGGTAAATGCAAGCAGAGCTTCCACAGGACATAAACCAGAACAGCCACGGAGTGATAGAGAAGCCAAAGGCGGGAAATCCAGCGGGAGAACCTACCCAAAGTGGTGCTCAGAAGAAAATGTAAAGCCTCTGTTCGGGTTTTGCCTTCTTACAAAGACTCCTACGGTAACAGAATTTCCCCCCAAGTAATTCTGAAACCTGCCGTATTTAGGTCATGCTATGTTGAAGTCCTTCAGAACTTTTTACTCTGGGTTCCTGAGAAATTATTCTCAATGTTCATGCGGAAAGTCACTCTAAAACAAGAGTTGGCAATTTTTTTCTGGAAATGTTAGGCATTTTCACTTTTATAGTTTGAATAGTTTCTGCCCCAACTTCTCAAATCTGCTGTTGTAGCTCAAAAGCATGTCTAGTGGAGGTGCAACGGGCTTCCCTCCCTCTTTGTGAGCGAGGCCAGTTTTATATCCATTTGCAAATCCACACTGGTATTCCTGATCTCGAAATGTCTCTGCTCTGACGTTTGTATTGACCCTATTGTAACATCTGCCTGGTTTCCTTCTCAACCATGAATTAAATAAAATCTTTGACATGTGTTTATTTTACACCTATGTGAGTCATGATTTTTAAATTTTTGGTCAAAATTTATTTCTTAACATGCTGTGTAACTGTGAAATTGAATTCAGGGATGTCTTCCTAGAAAACATTTGAACAGCAGCCAGAGGGACAGCATAAAACACTTTTGTCTCCCTCTTTTTAAGTAATCTCTTTACTCAGATTCTGCTCACAACTCTGCCACTAAACAGCTATATGGTTTTAATGACACTTAAATTTTCCCAAATGAGGGGTTGGGCTCGAAAACTCGACAAGGCAGGCTTTCTCAAACTCTATGGTCTAAGGAATCCTTTTCACTTTTAAAAATTATTGACAAACTTCTTGAATTATTAAGACTTTGGTTTAGGCAGATTATATCTATTGTTATTTACCATATTAGAAATTAAAACTGAAAACTTTTCTTAACATATGCATTTATGAATTCATTGAAAATAACAATAAGAAACCTATTACATGTCAACATAAATAACGTTTTCCAAAACAAAAAATATCTATAATGAGAAGAGTGGCATTGTTTTACAATTTTGCACATCGTTTAAATAATCAGCTTAATAGAAGACAGCTGAATTCTCATCTGTGTGTGTTTGCATTCAATCTGATATGACAGCAGTATCATGTAGCCTCTAAAATCTGCATTCTACACTCATGAATGAGAGTAGAAGAGGCAACTAACATCCTAGTATTGTTATAACAATAGTTTGGACCTAGCGAACCCCCTGAAAGGAAGGATCTCAGGGACCCTCAAGAGTTCCTGAAACACTCTCTGAGAACTGCTGTAGTAAAGTGAATAAATGCAGGTGGGAGTAGTGATTTTGGGGGGGTGGGATGTACCAGTACCTCATGCCGACCCCCTTCTGAAAGTGACGGTTGCTTTCCCAAGCATTCTGGGAACAGTAAGCTTTTCTTCATGAGTGTGAGGATGTAAGTGCAGCAACACGTGTGGCTCTGTGTTCCAAGCTGGAGTGGGATGCTGCGGATTCTTGGAGTAGGGACAGGAAATGGGGTGGGGGGACTGGGGGAAGGAAATGAGCTCCATTCTCATCCTTTCCCAAGACGCCAGCTCTGGGTGAGAACTTGAAGCTGCATTTTCAAGAGCCTTCCTGGGATTCTTTCCTGATCCTTTTCTCCAAGAAGCCCCTGGAAGTGAAAGGGTGCAGAATCCTGTGAGTCCACCCCCACCAAACCCCCCAATCCCCTACCTCTTGTTTATAGAAAAGCTGACATCCCCCAGGCCTCCCTGAGTCACAGAAGCCCAGGCTCAAGCGGTTTATTAGGACATGCCTGCAGGCACTGGGGGATGGCAGTGACTCTGACCACCTATCTCAACGATTAACTGAGATTATTCCTTCATTTCCCTTTAAAACATTTCATGGCTGAACAGAATCTTTGGAGATGGTTTTCTGGGGGGATGGGATTGCAGGCATTCTGATTAAAAGCAGCTTTCCTTTTTGCTACCAAGGCTGTTGGCCCCAGGATCACACCCCTGCCCCTCCCTCGATTAGAAACCAATTACTCTTCTCTAAGTCCTAGGAGGCAGCTGCAGAGGAAAAAACAAGAACTGATAGAGCCCACCCAGTCCAAGACGGCGGAGGATTTGACCCAGTGGACCTGGAGCCTCGTTATATGCTCATTGTAACGTATTAGCACGCTAAATGACACATCCCCAGCGCCATGACACTTGATGATTACCATGACAACCAGAAAAGTCCACACAAGGACTGAAAAACTCGAACAAGAACTGATTGGCTCCATCGCACCTGGAAGGAGGACAAGATGGTGGAAGCCTCTCATAACAGTCCACGTGGCTCGACCCCAGTGGAGCTGTCCCGACTGCCCAGCTTGCCTAACAGCTCCCGACTCGAGCACCTTTTCCTCTCAGGAGCGCTTTTCTTCCATTTCCCCTTCTGAGCAATAAGATCACTGTTCACTTCATCCCTCTGCCTCTGCTGTGCGAATTCTTTCACAGTTGGTGGCAAGACCTCACACTTTGGCGGGCCTCCTAATTTAGGGGTCCCTCCATCTGCTAACAGAAGCCTCCACTGCCATTCACGCACCCTGCTTCTGACCCTTGGAGGGTCATGGGGCTCTGAGATCACAAGGGAGCAGATGCTAGAAAGGGAGGGATTTCCCCCTCCTGCAAGTCCTGAAGATAAAAGAAACCCTGGACCTTCCCTGATAAATCGCCCTTCTTGGTTTTCCTTGTGCAGGAACTATTTTCCGTGCCAGGTGAATACTTTCTAGGTCCCAAATGAATACAGTGAAGAAAAGGTTAAGTACTGTCAAGGAAGATTCGCGGGTTTCTTCATTCTAGAAAAATGATTCAGAAGATTGAAGTTTACAAACAATCTGCTTATTCTATAAATAAGATCAGATTCAGAACTTTTCTTATCACCTCCCTCTGAGGTACTTGCACTCCAAATTGTACTATAAGACAGTAAATTGGAGGTAAATTTTTGCAAATCAAGACAGATGCAGGTCCATGTCCTTGATTTCCCACTTAACAGCAGCAGGGACTTTGGGAAATGTCAGCCTTTCTAAATTCCTTGTCTATAAAATGGAGGAGAATTAGAGCGCCCCCAGTGCAGAGCCAGTGTCAAGGGCTTGGATGCAGTTAGTTTACTAGGGCTGGTGGTGAGGGTGATCTCAGAAAGCAGAAATGTAGGAGGAAAGAAAATGAAACAGATATGGAGGAAAAGCCAGTATGATGTGTTATTGGGCTGGTTACTATTCTGGTCAATTGAGACTCAGGCTTGCCAGAGACCCTCTGAGAAATCCTACGAGTGTACCCCCGAATCATCCTCTGAAAGGTGGGCGCCTGAGATATTTATCCAGACTCTCATCCTCATTGGTTGTGGACTGCCCACCCCCCCGGGGGAAGAATGAGTCATCACTATAGCTGTGGCTGAAATCAGAAGTGGGTCACTGGATGTGACATGAGTCCAAAGATGTCTGCTCTGGGAAATCAGTAATGTCCATGTTGTAGAGTTACTGTGAGAATTAAATGCAAGGGTGTCTATACAATGTTTAGCATCATGCTTGGCACATAGTTAAGTGCCTACTGAGTGTTCACTCTATGTTTGCTGTCACTGTAATTATCATCATCACTGTCATGATTTTTACCTTTGCACTTTCTTGAATGAAAAGGACAGGGGTACATTTATGGCTTAGGGGACTCCAGGAATGACGCATAGCCCACAGCCGGTCTCCTTTATACCATGATTACCTTGCCCTGTGGCCAACTGTTATGATTATTATGGGTTATTATAGTATTTTTGCTTCCTCCCTTTGTGTGTGTGTGTGTGTGTGTGTGTTGTCAAAATTTGGGTACAAGAAGGCATATTCTGTCATTTGCATGGGGTGGAAGAAAGGCTGCTCACCATCACTCTGCAGCAGCCCTGGCCAAACTTCCCCGAAATGATGGGAAGTTTCTCTGTCTCTGACGTCCATTCCACTGGGCCCTAGCTGCACGTGGCACCTGGGCACTTGAAATATGGTTAGTGGGGCGGAGGAACTGAATTTTTTCATTTTATTCAATTCTAGTTAATTTAAATCTAAATTTTAAAAGCTACATGTGGACACAGTGGAGGGCAATTAGAGATGGTGTTCTCAGTGGATAATGGAATGGACCCCTTCCCTGGGGCTGAAATTAAGGTAATGCAGTCAGCAGTGTATTTCCTCTGGCCCCTGGGCCCACAGGGGCCCCAAAATCTCACATCCAGGTTGGAAAGGGGCAATATCTTCTAGGCCAAGGGGCTGCCAGCTAAAGAGAATGAAGTCATGGGGCCCTTGAGCAGGAATTAGTCGGAGGAGAAGAGGCCACAAGCTCCCTGCAGCTTGGTCCAACCTTCCATGCACAGAGCTGACTGCTGACCATCGTGCGGGGAGAGCTTGGTTCTCGCTGCCTGTGGCAAGCTCACTAGACCAGTTTTTACAGTTATGCCCCTGCCTTGTCCCATTTCTCTGCGGGCATCTGTCCCGTGCTCAACCCATCAACAACCACTGCAGAGTACTTACTGTGTTCCCAAGTGCTGTGCTAGGTACTGAGTCACCGAGGAGCATTAAAGAAGGGCCTGTGCAGCTGGTGTTCTCTACTCCCTGGAAAACTATAGCTTACCCCGAGAGACCAGATTCTCCCCTCTTTGGATTGGTAATCCACCTCTGCCCTCCTCCCCTCAGCTTCCTGTGTCCTAGAACTTCTCACTGTGAGATAATTACCATTTATGTGTCTGCTTCCTCCACTAAACCACGAGCTCCACAAAGGCAGGGCCCGCGGTGTCTACCTTAGCATAAGCCTCCAACATAGTCAAATGCTAAGTTGTTTGGCACCGATGATAAGGGTTGAACAAGGAAAGTGACAGGTTAAGTCCCCAAGTCATTGACAGACAGCATGGAATTCAGACTGGGCTCAAAAATGAGATTTGTTTACTTGGGGAGTTGAGTGATGGCTTTCCTGAGGAGGTCACCTCCTAAGCAGATGCATGGAGGTAGGATAGAAGATGTTAGATTTACAGGAGGCAGGATGAACCAGGGGAGTGTTTAGGAGAAAAAGTAGGAATAGTTGTGTGGGCTTGACTTCCCAGGGCCTTGCCAGCCAGGCAGTTGCAAGTGTATCTGATAGGTTGACAGAAGCACTGGGAGCCAGATTACTCTGAGATGCTAGGTGTGGTGAGGTCTGAGTTACATCAGTGAGTCTGGCAAGATGTGGTTGGCACCAGTTATTTTTGCCCTTTACCTTTCTCTAGTACAAGTACTTCAATGTCCTTGGAAACTCCGTCCTGCCCATGTGGTGCAGTGACCCTACCTCTATGCCCAGGTTCAGGGATGAGTGGGTACATGAATAAGATCCAGCCAACAAAAGTCTTAGGAAGTGTCTCAGGGATACAGCCAGAGACTTTCACTGGAGCTGCTGTTATCTTTCTTCGGTCATTGTTAAACGGGTGAGATGTAAGCCTGGAGCTGCTGACACTCTCCTGATGCTTCAGGGAAAGAGCCTGTATGAGAATTAAACCAGCACAGAGGAAATCAAGAGTCAAGAGAATAAAGAGATGTCTGATGAGATCATCTGAGCACCTGGATCCAGCCGAACCTGAAGTGGACCCTATTTCTGGGCTCTTCCGCTTTAGCCAGTTTCAGCTAGGTTCCTGCCACCAGCAACCAAGAGAGTCCTGCTTATGAATACTCAGGGGTAAGTGGGATGGCTTAGAGTGGGAGGAGATGAGAGTCGGGGGTGACAGCGGTGGGTCACGAGGTGAGAAGGAGTGATCTAGACTTTTCCTCTCCTCGAAAATTGTGCCAGTGGGGCATAGTGATTCTTCATCACCTCTTCCTTCCTGATGCCCTTTACCTGCCTTCTTTCATTTGGCTTAGACAACTGTGTGAATCAGGTACACCTGACCCTTTTATAGCATGGAGAGTTAAAGGACTTGGCTAAGGTCACACAGAACCCTGGGGCTTCGTTCTCATTCTCTAGCTTATGCTGCATGGGCTCTTGCTTGTGCTCAGTATGCACTGAGGTCACCAGGTACCATCTCTCTGTCACCTTGGGGTGGAGGTGCACCCCGCCTCCAGCTTCTTTCATCATGGACGTGGAGAAATAGTAGGAGTTCATACTGAGGAAAGGCCCGGGCGCTCGTGACCCTCTTCATTAAAAATAAATTCTGCCTGAGTCTCCTGGTTCTAAATAGAAGAAAATGTAGATTTGGGGCAGAACCGAAGGGAAAGGGATTTCCCTTGGCAAATTATTTGCAATTTGTGGATTGGAGCTGACCCAGCTCCAATTCCCACGTCATCATGAGCGCTGTCGAAAATGTGAGCAGCTTATTAAAGAACCAGAGCTGGAGGCAATCCTCCCCCGGGGGCCCAACAGAACAGGAGCACAGTTAAAACCCACCAGCCGCCTCCTCCCAGCGTCTCAGGTCCAGGAGCTGCTGAGAGTCTCAGCCACAGGTCACATGTTCACTCCAGGGCAGCCACTTCCTATAGCTGTGGGAATAAGAGTCAGCATGTTTACAGTGAGTTTGTGCCTTTTGTGAGGCATAATGAAAAGCCAGCTGTCGCGAGTACTTAAATTAGTGGCCCTCAGCCTATAGCACGCAGCAGAGTGCATGTTCTTTCGCACAAATGCTAGCAGTTCTGAGTTTGGGGGGGCCCCAGTGTCTGCCTTTTTAATAGGCATTCCAGGTGATTCTGAAGCAGGTAACCCAGGGGCCACAGTCTGAGAAACAGTGATGTAAGTGGAGGAATCCACAGACTCCAAGTGGTCCCTTCATCAGAGGTTTAAAGACGCTTCTGTGGCAGGCACACGTCCCAGGAGATCCAGCATCTCCTTCTTTACTAACAGGAGCGATTACTAGCATCATGTGAGGGACATACAGAGGGCTTTCTTGACTCAGAATATCTCCGAGGAGCTGTGAATGTAGAGTGCTAAGTATTTACTTTCTCCAGTACTCCTTTCAAGTCACGAGAGCTTATGGAAAAGAGCCCTTCTGCGTTCATTTTGTTGTTGTTGTTTTTGTAAAGGAAAAGTCCCGCTGCAGCACACCTACAGCATGTTCACGTGCAAGTGTAGCTCACCTGTCCTCACGGCCCACCCAGCCTGCCAGAGCCTGGATCCTTCCATCAAACTTTCTCTGCCTCCCTCAGGGAGAAAGGCTTTTAAAGACAGTTTTTCCTTCCTTAGGTGCCTCTATTAACCTAACCCTAAAGAAAATCCATGAATTCCTGTTGCTTCATGCATCTTGTTACATGTCAGCATCTTTCTCAAATTAACCACAGAATGGATGGGTGAGGTGGTCCACAGGCCTTCACAATAAAATCAACTGCATATGAAATGAATCTGAAAATTCCATTTATTAAAACAAATACATTGTCCACATGGGATGAAAATGTACACATCACATTCAGGTTCTTCTGCTTTAACATTTCTGTATTCCCTTCTCTTTGAAAGACACACTCCATAGATCTCAAATAGGAAAAATGGGAACAATTCTCGAGCTGGGAAAACATTAATGTATATGTAACAATTCACCATTGCCAGGAGCAGCTAGAAGCAAATATTAAAAAAAAAAGTACAAAATCCCCTAAGACAGCATGCTTGGTTTCTCAAAATTCCTTCTGAGAATAGGAGAGTATGGAGAAATAGTTTTTAATTTTTCCTTGGTAAGCAATCTCTTTCAAATATTATTAGCAAAATTAGCCTCAGTTCAAAGTACTGATTCACAACCTCTGGCTTAAATTAAATAGCACTTGATTTAAAATAGAAAGAAAAAAAAGAAAGCAGATTTAATATTGAGGATGATGAAGACTGTTTTTTTTCTTAACAGAGTTTGCATTATAAATACAATGGTTATTACTACTGTTTAATGAGTTCCATGGCAGATTTTCATTACTATCCAATATATTACATACATAAATTAGGGCCTTGAATGATTGAGCTAAGTTTTCCTATTGGTTAACCTTTAAGATAAGATTATGCTGGTGAAAATGATTGTAAAATTTCTAAAAGAATTAAAACTCTTTAGAGGCATAAGTCATCAAAAAGTTATTTCCCTCTTAACAAGTAAAACTACCAGTAAGTCAAATCTCATATAAAAACTCTGGCATTATAATTCCATAAAGTAGGACATGAAATTATGAAAAAGCTAACACATTTTTCTTAAACTTAATATCTGATGGCTGTGTATTTTCTGCCTTCTTTCCCCTTTGATAAACAAGGTCAAATGCAATTTGGAACTTCCTTAACTTTTAATTACCAGAGTTGTATTCTTAAAAGTTTTAATGCCATTTTAATTGCTCCAAACATCTAGATTTACATGAAAATACAAAGAGGCCTTCTGAGAAAAATAAATGGATTATGGATTATGAAAAGCATCAGGGTCTTATAATAATGCCTTCATCACCACCAAAGGGTGCTTTATTCACAGTTGTTTTTATGTGACCACATACTCCATTCATATTTTGGCTCATTTGAAAAACGTGGTTGGGTTTTAACTGATTCCACAGTATTACTAAGCCAATGGTACAATACCGTAGTTTAATACTCTGCCAAGGTTTTTTCCCCTCTAAATCTTCATCAGTGTCCCATGACTGTAACAAAATCCCAAGGTTTGAACAGAAGTATCTGGTTACAGAAGTGCATTCATACATTTCACAGTGTCTCCCTAGGCATGAGTTTTAATTGGATGTATTGATTCTTTTACCATTATGCTCATACAAGGAGCTAAGGAAAATATTAATCAAGTCTGTTTCAAGATCTGTCCTTGGCATATTAAGCCTTTTTCCCTTCCTTTCCACCTTTTTTTTTTTTTTAATGGGAGGAAGAGAATGGAAAGAGAATAAAATTAATTCAGAAATGGACTTTTGGGATTTCGAAGCAAACAAGGAGCTGTAAAAGAGCCCTCATTTGCCTAGGAATGACACAGAAAAAAGTGAGAAGGACTTCCAGGGCCTCCCATTACCGGTGGAGGAAAGAGCCACAAAGAAATGTCACTTTCAACATCATCTCTTGGGGAGAGAGAACTCAAGTTGCAAGGGCGTTGTAAATAAAGACAGAGCGACTCTAATAAAGCGGAGAAAAACAAAGCAAAGGTTCTACTAAAACTTTTGTTCAGTGAAAACCAAAGGCCATCTCAGGGGCAAAAACAAAACTAGAACCCTTCGTGGTGGAGCTGCTGCGGGGCGGCACCTGCCCCCTTCTCCCTGGTGGGTGAATAGCCGGGATACTGAGAGTAGGGGCTAGTCTGGAGTCGTTCGGATATTTCTCCTGCTACTTCAACGAATGAGGGCCACGTTTCTTTCTCGCTAAGAAGAGCACACAAAGCCTTCCCTCAGTCTATAATTTCTGTGATTCAGGGAAAACGAATTTGCTCTTACTCTGCGACAAAAGCATTTCCCAACTAAGGGTGAATCCTTGCCTCTGCTGCTTGGCGTTACCTGGGCTGCCCTGGGTCCTGAATAAAATCAAAATGCTTTGGATGCTGGAAGATACATCGAGGAGGCCACCGTTGACTCAACCGTTAACTCGGAGGTATTTTAGGCAAGGCTAAGGCTCTGAAGTAACCTCAATTTCCAAGATACTGAGTGTTTTCCTCCCGAGCTTCATGTCTCTCATTCCTTTTCCAAACTTTATAGTAAAACAACGAAACTTCTGAATGGATGTAACATAGGGACATTTTCATGCAGTATTACTCAAAAACTGTCACAAATATATGAAAGCACCAGTCACAACACAGGATTTACTTTTACTTGCAGAATCAAAGCTATCATGTACAAATGTTAGGAATAGTGATAAAAGAACACAGACAACCGGCATTTGCTGTTATTATTACAATGAGGATAAACCACGGGGAACATCTCCCTAAACCCTTTGGGTGATCATCCTTGGAGTTCAGTTTTACACACAAGTCCAGCCTTATCCCTTCACTACTCTAATGGGGGTGGGGGATGGAAGGAGGGGCAGGAGAGAAGGGAAAAAGAAAAAGGCACAACGACAAAACATCAATGCCATTACACCGAACCGCGGCGACACTGGACGACTCAGCTTGTCAGAGGGTATTCTAAAGGCAATATTCATTCCAAGGTCATACATATCTTAGCTCAGTACAGCTGTCTGTTTTAATTTTTATTTTTTTTTAAATATGAAGCAGGAACATAAGGTTTGGGGAGGGAGCGGGAAAGAAATGACACCGATTTTATCTTTACACATTCCCCTCCTCCAGGCAGCTCTGCAGACATCAGATCTCTTAACTCGGGGTGTGGATCAACTTCTTTAAACATGCATAGCCTGGAGTTTCCAGGATGGTTCTCCTCCCTCTCTTTAAATGCTGTGGACTAGAAAGGCGCCCACTTTGCTAAAAACTCTACATCAGTGTCCCTGGAGCCCCGAGGCTCCTCAGGCCCCACTCGAAGACTTAAAGGATAGCACAGAAAAACTTCTTCTCCCTAAATGGGTTCTCTGAAGCCGGAACAGGCGTCAGGAGGGGATCTTCCTTGGCATGCGCTTCACAGTAAGCCATCAAGTCTGCAGCTGCCTTGGACACCTGGAAAAGACGACAAAACAACCAAAACTTTAGACCAGGCACCGACGAAAGCACTGGTGCAGGCGCAGTGAGTCAAGGCTCGGGCTTGGATGTCCAACTGCCCAGGTTCAAGCGAAGCAAGATGCTCATCTTCCATAAGCCTCTGTTTCCTCATGTGTGAAGAAGGGAGGATTGTTGAAAGCAGATCCGTGATTAGGGTGAGGTGAGGGAGGCACGGAGGGCACCACACTGCAGGAGGCGCTCATGGCCAGGGCCATGCAAGTATCAACACCATAGTTGTACAGCCCCTAGAGTGGGTGTCTCCTTAAATTCTGTGTGCCAGGTGGGTCGCTTCCCTCATCCTGGTCCCAGACCTGGCAGCAAGGATTAAATGAGATAATCCACGTAAATCATTTAGTGCCTGGCACAGAGTAAGCTTTCTAGGCATTGCTGTCATGCTGGAGCTGTGCCCCTCTCTTCAGGAACTGTGCTAGGGACGCCTAAAGCCATGCTGATCTCCTCTTTCCCATTTCTCACATTTTTGTCGCTCCTTGTTGGGAGTCGCCTGGGGTACCTTTCCTCCACAGTAGCAAATTTTCACTGCTTAGGGCAGATTTAATTTTGGGAAATAAATGACAAGTCATTTGTAACCACATCTGCGAACTAAGTGGATGATCCATTTGGGGTCAAAAAACCATGAAGTCAATAGTCAGTTTCTTCTATGACATAATACACTTGCTCTGGAATTTTCACTCCAAAATTTTTCCACATCAGCGTACTAGTACAATGGCCTCTTGAAGTGACTACTGAAAAGATAATCCTCTGTTAAGAATGGGGAGATTGTATTATTGCTAAAAAGATTCACTGCCCCTCCTTCTGTGAGGATTACACATACCCACACAATGACACCAGACTTGCTCTGGCCAACGAGATGTGAACAGAAGTGATGTGGGTTACTTTGGGGCAGAAGCTTCAACAACCAATGCATAGTGTGCCATGTTCTTTTCCCTTTGCCACTTTGTCCAACTGAAATAATTTATTGTGAACCAACCTTAGGTGATTCAGAGGTTTTAATAAAACGTAGTGGTCATCCTTCTGATTTGTTCCTTGTCCCAGGATTGAGTTGATTAGAACTTTTGTCACTTAAAGGCTTTTCGACTTTATAGTTTATTGGTTGGAAATGAGAATCAATTGCATCTTCTAATCCCATTAATCTTTGGATTTTTGGACTCTATGTTCCCTTTGTCTCAGACCAGATAGAGGCAATATTCCAGGTAGAGGTTACTTGCAGGTAAAATGATGTGGAGTGGCAGTTGACTGTAATGGACACGTGGTGGAAGAAGTTTATCTTTGTTGTCACAGGCCCCCAAGAATGGGAGGAGAGGGCCTTTTGTTACTGCAGCAAAACCTAGTCTACCCTGACTGATATAAAGAGGTACAGGTATTGATATGTGTGTTATTGTTTCCTCTGTCTGCCTCAGCAAAACCCAAACTAGGTGGCTTAAAATAACCAACAATTATTCTCTCACAGTAAGTGCTAGAGGCTAGAAGTTTGAAATCAAAGCGTCAACAGGGTTGGTTCCTACTGGAGGCTCTGAGGGGGGAATCTGTTCCAAGATCCTCAGCTAGAGCCTGGTGGTTGCTGGCAATCCTTGGTGTAACCTGGCTTGTCAATATCACTCCACTCTCTGACTCCACCTTCACATGGCCTTCACATGGTGTCTGTCTTCACCTGGCATTCTCCTCAGCGTCTATGTCCAAATACTCTACCCACCAGTCACTGGATCTGGCCACTCGAATCCAGTATGACCTCTTCTTAACTTGATTATCTCTACATACACCCTACTTCCAAATAAGGTAACAGTCTAAAGTTCTAGGTGGGCATCAACTTTAGGGGACACTATTCAGCCCAGTACAGTATATTTGTGTAAAAGTCACAATTTTTTAAAATTATAAATCATGTTTTATAGATCATTTTTATTTATCTTTTTTTTCCAGTTTTATTGAGATATGTGACATACTACCTTGTGTGAGTTTAAGGTTTACAGTGTAATGATCGGATACATTTCTATACTGTCAAATGATTACCAAAGGAGGGTTAGTTAACACCTCCATCACTTCACATAATTATTTTTCATTTTATTGTGGTGAGAACATTCAAGATTTACTCTCTTAGCAACTTTCAAGTATATAATACAGTATTGTAATCACAGTCAACAGACTGTACATTAGAACTTACTCATCTTACAACTGAAAGTTTGTATATTTTTTTTGACTGCCATCTCCCCATATTCCTCAACCCTCAGGCCCTGGCAAACACCATTTTACTCTGTTTCTATAAGTTCAGCTTTTTTAGATTCCACACATAGGTAACATCATTCAGTATTCATCTTTCTCTAATATCTCACTTAACATAATGCCCTCAAAGTCCACCCATGTTGCAAATGGCAGAATATCCTTCTTTCTCATGGCTGAATAATATTCCACTGTAAATATATAACACATCTTCTTTATTCATTCATCCACAGATGGGCATTTAGGTAGTTGCCACATTTTGACTATTGTGAATAGAGCTGCAATGAATATGCAAGTATAGGCATCTCTTTGAGATCCTGATTTGATATATGTATAGTTATGAAATAAAAATAAAAATGAAAACAAATAAATATACATACATATAGCAAAAGTAGGACTGCTGGACCCTATGGTAATTTTTAATTTTTTGAGGAAACTCTGCACTGTTTTTCATAGTGGGCCAGGCCAATTTACATTCCCACCAACAGTGCACAAGGGTTCCCTTCTCTCCATATCCTTACTAACACTTGTTATTGCTCATTAGAAATGAGTGTGAAGGGATATCTCATTTTGATTTTAATTTGCATTTCCCTGATTAGTGGTGTTGAGTTCTCTTTTCACATACCTGTTAAACATTTATGTCTTCTTTGGAGTAATGTCTCTTCAGCTCCTCTGCCCATATTTTAATCAGATTGTTTCCTTGTGTGAGTTTTTTAATATAAATACCTTTGGATATTAACCCCTTATCAGATACAAGATTTGCAAATATTTTCTCCCATTCCATAGGTTACCTTTTCATTTTGTTGACTGTGACTTTTGCTGTGTGGAAGCTTTTTAGTTTTGTGTAGTCCCACATAATTACTTTTGCTTCTTTTGCATGTGCTTTTGGTGTCATATCCAAGAAATCACTGCCAAGACCACTGTCAAGGAGCTTACTCCCTATCTTTTCCTCTAGAAGTTTTACAGTTTTAGGTCTTACATTGAAGCCTTTGATCCAATTTGAGTTAGTTTTTGTGTCTGAAATAAGGCAAGGGTCCAATTTCACTCTGTTGTATGTGATTATCCAATTTTCCCAGAACCATTTATTGAAGAGACTATCCTTGTCCTATTAAACATTTTGGCTCCTTTATCAAATATTAGCTGATGGTATATGCTAGGGTTTATTTCTGGGCTCTTGATTCTGTTCCATTGTTCTATAGGGCTATATTGAATGCCATACTGTTTTGATTACTATAGCTTTGTAACATAGTTTGAAATTAGGAAGTGGATGACTTCAGCTTTGTTCCTCTTTCTCAGGATTGCTTTGACTATCTGGGGTCTTTTGTGGTTCCATATGAATGCTATAATTAAAATTTTTTATTTTTGTGAGAAATGCCATTGGGATTTTGATAGAGACTGCACTGAATGGCTTTGGGTAGTATGGACATTTTAACAGTATTAATTATTCTGACCCATGAACACAGTATATCTTTCCATCTATGTCTTCTTTAATTTCTTTCATCAAAGATCTTATACTTTTCAGAGTATGGATGTTTCAAATCCTTGTGTAAATTTATTCCTAAGTATTTTGTTCTTGATGCTACTGTGAATGGGATTTTCTTTATTTCTTTTTCAGCTATTTCATTCTTAGGGTATATAAACACAAGTGATTTTTGTATGTTGATTTTTTTATCCTGCTACTTTACTCAATTAATTCATTAGTTCTAACAGGGTTTTTGTTTTGTTTTGTTTTGTTTTTTGGTGAAATTTTTAGGATTTTCTCTATATAAGATCATATTATCTGTGAACAGAGACAATTTTACTTCCATTACTATTTGGATGTCTTTCTTTTATTTTTTTCTTCCTTGATTGTTCTGGCTAGAACTTCCAAGACTATGTTGAATAGAAGTTGTGAGAGTGGGTACCCTTGTCTTATTTCTGATGTTACAGGAAAAGCTTTTAATCTTTCACCATTGAGTAGGTTGTTAGCTGCAGGCTTGTTATACTTAGAATTTATTATGTTGAGGTACATTCCTTCTATACCAAATGTGTTGAGAGTTTTTTTTTAAATCATGAAAGGATGTTTTATTTTGTTAAATTTTCTTTCTGCATCTATTGAGATGATCATATGATTTTTATCTTTTATTCTATTAGCGTGATGTATCACGTTTATTGATTTGTATACATTTCACCATCCTTGTAACTCAGGGATAAATCTCACTTGTTTGCAGTGTATGATTCTTTTAATGTGCTACTGAATTTGCTTGCTAATATTTTGTTGGGAATTTTAGCATTCATATTTTGTCAGGGATATGGACTTACAGTTTACACTTCTTGTAGTGTCCTTATCTGGCTTTGGTGTCAGGGTAATGCTGGCCTTGTAAAATGAGTTTGGGAGTGTTCCCTCCTCTTCAACTTTTTGGAAGAGTTTAAGAATTGGCATTAATTTTTTAAATGTTTGGTAGAATACATGAGGAAAGCTATCTGGTCCTGAGATTTTCTTTGTTGGAAAGCTTTTGATTACTGATTCGATCTCCTTGCTAATAATTGACCTGTTCAGATTTTCTATTTCTTCATGTTTCAGTCATGGTAGGTTGCATGTTTCTAGAAACTTATCCACGTCTTTTAGGTTATACAATTTGTTAGCATATAATTGTTCACAGTAAGCTCATTATCTTTGTATTTCTGTGATATCACTTGTAATGTCTTTCCTTTCATTTCCAGTTTTACTTATTTGAGTCTTTTCTCTTTTTTCTTAATCTAGTTAAAGGTTTGTCAACTTTATCTTAAAAAAAAAACCCAGCTCTTTGTTTCTCCTGATATTTTCTGTTGTTTTATGGTTTCTATTTTATTTTTCTGCTCTGATCTTTGTTTTTTGCTTCCTTCTGCTAATTTTGTGCTTAAGCTGGTTTTTCTTTTTTCTAGTTTCCATGAGGTATAAAGTTAGGTTGTTTATTTGAAATCATTCTTTTTTCTTAATGTAGGTGTTTATCATTATAGACTTCCCACTTAGAACTACTTTTGCTACATCACATACATTTTGGTATGTTGTTTCCTTTTTTTGTTTATTTCAAGATTTTTTAAATTTCTCTTTTGATTTCTTCTTTGACCCACTGGCTGGTTGTTCAGAGGTGTGTTGTTTAATTTCTACATGTGAATTTTCCTGTTTTACTCCTGTTACTGATTTCTAGTTTCATACAACTGTGACTGGAAAAGATCCTTGGTGTGATTTCAATCTTCTTAATTTTGCCAAGACGTGTTTTATGACCTATCATTTGACTTATCCTGGAGAATGTTCTGTGTACACTTAAGAATAATGTATTCTGCTGCTATTGGATGGAATGTTTTGTATGTGTCTGTTAGGTCCATTTGCTCTGAAGAATAGTTCAACATTTCTTTATCGATTTTCTGTCTGGATGATCTATCCATTGTTGAAAGTGGGGTGGTAATTCCTCTACTATAATTGTATTGGTCTGTTAATATTTGCTTAATATATTTAGGTGCTCTGCTGTTGAGTGTGTATATATTTATAACTGTTATATGCTTTTAATATAATGATGCATTTATCATTATATAGTGGCCTTCTTAGTCTCTTGTTACAGGTTTTGGCTTAAATTCTCACTCTTTAAGTGGCATTACTTGCTTATAAAATATTTTTATTGCGTTTCTATTTTTTTCCAGACATTAAGTTTTCTTTTTTGGTACACGAAATAGTCCTGAGGTAGGAATAGCTATCCTTCTTTTACAGATGAAAAATTTAAGCTCAGCACATTGCATGAGTGGTTCAAAGTTATATAGTATAGCACACAGCAGAAAAAGAGCTTGAAACTTAATGTTTTGCCATTAAGCCGCAATCATCTACATATAAATTACTCAAATGTAGGGCTAGTTCCAAAGGTTGATTTAAATTCTTTGTGCATTTTATGAAATGCTATTATGACGGAATGAAAGGAAACAGGCTGTTCGTTTCTTAACTTCCCTCAATGAAGGCAAAGAACAAGCTTTCAGAATCTCAATTGCTTTTTTTTTTAACTCTTTTGAGCCATAGTCACTATTACACCAAACAGAAGCTTAGCTGCAAGCAGCAGAGACTGAACAATAATAATATCTAGAATTTACTTGTCAACAAGAGATCCAGCACTGTCCCTACTCATTAGCAATGCTCACATGCAAATATGTGGCAAGAATTTTCAGAATCTTGGTACAGAAGGAACTACACTGGGCAAAATTTAATAGCTTACAGTTGCTTATATCTTACATTTGACATTTGATTCTGAACAATTTCCTTCTGAAAATAGAGAATGTGTTTTATCACGTTTCTTCAACTAGACTGCAATCTCCATTGGGTGATGGTTCAACACAATGTCAGAATCCTAGCAGTAATTAGAATAATTGCTAATATTTATCTGTTCTTGCTATATGTCAGAACTGTGCTAAGCACTTTACATGCAGTATTTTATTTAATCTTTATAATAATATTATGGGTCAAAAGCTATTATTATTCTCATTTTTAACATGTGAATTGAGGCTTCCTTAGGTGTTTGCCCTGGTTGTCACAGCTTGTGAGTATCCGAGTCATGAGTCTCAGTGTTCTTGATTTAATTTTTATGAATGCTCTTTTTAACCCATCATCCTTGTCCTTACCTTACAATGGGTCATAGCAATAGTCTGACTGGTGAATCTTCTTGTTTCTGACTATCCCTGCTAATATTTTTGCATACAGCTTCTTTCCCATCTCATATCCCTAAGTTCTTCTGTGAAGATTTCCCCAATAACTCTAGGCAATCTCTCCCTTTTCTATCCTGTAGGTTCTTCTTCCAAAAATATCTCAAATTTTGAAGGAGATCAAGATGGCAGAGTAGGAGGAAGTGGAACTCACCTCCTCTCATAAACACATCAAAAATACATCTACATGTGGAACAATTCTCACTGAAAGCTAACTGGAAACTGGCAGAAAGAGTGCTTTACAACCAAGGCTGAAAAGAAAGATCCACGTGGAATTGGTTAGGAAGGGAAGAGAGCAATCAAATCAGGACCTGTGCCCCAGGGAGGGGACTCAGAAGAAAGAGGAGAGTGCAGGGGCAGAGATCCTCCTTGGGGAGTGAGTGGTTCGAGCTAGACACTGGGGACCCCAGTCCTGGAGATTGACACAGGGAAGACAAGCCTCCTTGGCTGGTTGGAGGTTGGTGAGACTTAACATGAGGGCTGTGGGGAGTCTGAACTCCATCCACTTGGAAGAAACACATGCACATGCTTGTCTGCTCCTGAAGCAGAGTGGAGAGGTCAGACTGAAACTGGTTCATCTGTCAGTTGATTGTAGATGTGGTGGGTAGCTGACTGGTTTCCCGTGACCACCCCAGTGCACCCCAGCCTGAGCTGAGTGAATGCTCCAGCCCTGCTTACTTCACATTGCAGCTCAACACTGGAGTTAGGGTTGCTATGACAGAAAGAACTTGGCTGTGAGACACAGAGGTGGCTCAGACCTGAAGCAGTGTCTGAGCAGGGCAGGGCAGCCATCCTCACACAGTCAGCACATCAGAAACAGCCCTAAACTCTGAAGCTGGACAACAGCAACCTGCACCCTGTCTGATACTGAGAGCCCTAATGGGCTCCTCTTGCTCCAGTACTGCTCCCAAGGGTGCCAGTGCTGGGAGGAGGGAGAGCTCACACTTAAAGGGAACAAAGCCAGCTTGGACCCAACCTTCAGTGCTTCTGCTCCAGTAACTTGGGACTTGCCCCCTCCCCCATTAGGTCAATAACAGTGCTCAGAAGAAGGGAAGCCCTGGCTCACACCTGGCCCCACTCCTAGTCCCTCCACCTTCAACCCTACCTCCTACCAAGGTGATAGCTGCCAGCACACCCTGAGGAAAGACATGACTTATTTTCACATCAAATACAGTTCTCCCACCTAAGCTACTGGGCACACACAGACCGTACAGGGATGTGCCCACAAAAATATCTCAAATTTGTCTCCTTACTGTCATCTCTATTGTGACTACCCTAGTTCAATCCTCCATATTCTTTTCCATGATTACTGATAACCTCTTAAATAAAACTTTTCAAGAGATCTTTTATAGATTGAACATTTGTATCCCTTTTCTGTTCCAAATTCACATGTTGAAGTCTAATCCCCAATGTGATGGTGTTCGAAGGCGGGGCCTTTGGGGTGATTAGGTCATGAGGGTAGACCCCTCATGAATGGGATTAGTGGTCTTATAAAAGAGACCCCATAGAGCTCCTTTGCCCCTTTAACCAAGTGAGGGCACAGAGAGAAGGTGGCTTTCTACGAACCAGGCCCTCACCAGACACCACATCTACTGGCACCTTGATCTTGGCCTTGTAGCCTCCAGAACTGTCAGAAATACATTTCTGTTGTTCATAAGCCATCTAGTGTAGGGCATTCTGTTATAGCAGCTCAAATGGACTAAGACAGGATCCATGAATAAAATTATGGGTGTGGTCTGTGATGTTCAATGACAAAAAAAAATTACATTTTTTTTCACTAATCTCAGATGAAAATCTAACATTTCTTTCCATAATAGATGTAGACAACACAATATAGTAGCATTAACTGCTTCTGTGACTTAGTCACCAACAAAAATCAGATATTTTCCATCACATTACTGTTATTGCAGATATCTTAACATTTTATTTATGTTCTTTCACTTTATAAGTATAGGCTCACTATTATATCTTATATAATTAGCTAATAAAGAAGTATGTCTATTTAACTATATCACAAATGTTTAACTAAAAATATTCTGATAAGCTATATTTTAATAAAATTAGTTTCCTTTGTAATTTAAAAACATTATTTCCAGAAGGAGAACATATGCTTCAGCAGACTGTCAAACAGGTTTAGGGGCACAAAAATTTTTAAGAATCTCAGTTCTAAATAATTTCCCTACTTTTACCACCGTGCCAGGAGTAGTATTCTCCATATTGCAGCTAGAAACGTTATTTTTAAAATATGTGTTGGCTCATATCACTCCCCTATTTAAAACTTTCAATAGCTTCCCTGCTTTGCAGAAAGCCAAATATCATAAAAACAGCCTGTAAGTCCTGACTGCTTCGGGCCTGCCATCTCTCTAGGTGTACGTCGTGGTGTTCTTCCCTCCCACGGAAGGTCTCCTCCAATTTTGTGAGAGCTCCAAGTTCTTTTCTGCCTCAGAGCTTTACACACTCAATTCTCTGGAACATTCTTCTCCTCATCGCCTCACCAGGCTGGCTCCTTCTCTTCCTTCAGGAGCCAGCTGAAGTATCACCTCTTGGCAGAGTCTTCCCTGACCACCTCATCCAAAAATGACTTTCTTCATTATTCATTCTCAATGTACTCCATTATTTTCTTTCACAGAAAAAAAAACTCATCACAGTTTATAATTACAACCCTTGCTTGTTTATTTGCTGTTTGATATTTCCCTTTAGGCATTCTGCTCTATGAGGGCAGGAATCATATCTGCTTTATTTACCACTGTCATCATGAGTGCCGGCACATAGGAGACACTCAAATAATTGCTGAAGAAGTTCTCAAACATAATTTTATTCAACTACTCCATTCAACTAATATTTACTGAGTACCTAGTATGCCAGGCAAACAGACACACACACACACACACACACACACACACACACACACACAGAAACAAAAAAAAGGTTAACTAATATGGCAGACACAGTTCTGGAGGCTTGGAATAATCAGGGAAGAAAATAAACAAAGATTCCTGTCCTTGTGGAAATGATGCCATATTCTAGACCTCTAATTCTGACTATGATGGAGGAACAGAGACCAATTAAACCCTTCTGCTTTAACTCAAAAAATGGAAAAAATATATGAACAAATGTTTTTTAAATGGTGGGCAACAGGCAGCACAGGACAGGAATCCCTGAGAGAAGGGAGATGAGACAAGTCTCAAGAATGCCCCAGCTTTCTGCTTGAAAAGGGTTCTAGGCCCCAGCACAGGGAGGAGCTACCCAAAAAGACTCCAGGAACCTCCTTAAGCTGAGGAGAGAGTCATAGAGAAGAAAGAACTACACACACACACACACACACATACACACACACAGAGCTCTGGAGGCCTTCAGAGGATTCCTTTTGAATACTAATCAGCACATGTGGGAAAAAACTGCTTGAGGTTGTGCAAAGAATTTCAGAAAGGATCAAGTGAAACAACCCCTGGTGATCACACAGGACTGGAAGTTTGTGTCTCTATTGGCCAGAGTAGAAAGACCTCACAACACATGGATGATTAAGTAGAGCCCTAAAAGTGTATCTAGTAATGGTGCTAAATAGGCCTTGGTTAGAGGCTGTTGTGGACCCACCTATCAAAGCTTAAAAAATAAGCCTTGAATATGTCAAAATGTTTCCAAGTAACTTAATTGTACCACACTACAAAACCCCCAAATTTTTAAAGAATACAAAAAATGTCAGTATGCCACAAAATAAAATTCACATCTGGAATCCAGTAAAAATCCAGACATACAAATAAATAGAGGAAGAATCTCTCCCACAATGAGGAGAAAAATTAATTCAAAGAAGAAGACCCAGAATTGACACAGTTGATGAAATTAATAGACGAGGATGCTATTAAAATAGTGATTGTAAATATTGCCTATATAATTAAGAAAAAGAAAGAAAAACATGATTAAGAGACATGAAAGATATTTTTTAAAAAAACCCAAATTAAATTTCTAGAGATAAAAAACAAACTGGATGGAATTAGCACCAGATCTGACACTGCAGAAGAAAGATTAGTGAACTTAAAAACAATAATAGGAACTCTCCAAAGTGATACACAGGGAGAAAACAGCCTGAAAAACAAACAAACAAAGAAAGAACACTGAGCTAGAAGAAAAGTTTAAGTGGTCTAATATACACACAATTGGAGTCTCTGAAGGAGAGGAGAAAGATGGTGTGTGGAGGAGAGGAAAGAAAAAATATCTGAACATATAATAGATGAAAATTTCCAAATCTTATGAAAATTACAAATTCACAGTTTCAAGTTACTCAACAAACCCCAAAAGAAAAAATATGAATCAAACTACACTAATGCTCACCTTAATCAAATTGCTTATACAGTATTTGTGTAGATGGATGGAGAGAACAGAAAATAAAACATAATAAGTAGTTACAGAGAATGTTAGATGGTATTAAGTTTTATAAGAAAATGGAAAGTAGAGCAGAGTTAAAGGGATCAAGAGTGTGTGTATGCGTGTTGAGGGGGCATGAAAGACAGATTGCAATAGTAAGGCTTTATTGAGAAGGTGATCAATCTTTGGGTAAAAGCTTATGCAATCAAGGTTATGGTAAGAGAAATGAGGAGCCACTGACATATTTTAAAGAAGCACTATGGATGCTGTGTTGAGATGAGGACTCCGTGGGAGTTGAGGGTAGAAGCAGAGACTACTAGAGACTATTGCCATGATCCAGGTGAGGGGTAACAGTGGTTTAGAGCAGAGAAATAGCAGCAGAGGTGGTGCCAAGTGGTATAATTCTGAATAAGCAGCATTTGAATGTAGAACCATGAGGATTTTCTGATGAGTTAGAGATACAGTGTGAATGAAAAATAAGAATTAAGGCTAACTCTAAGTTTTTGGACTGATCAAATGGAAGGATGGAGTTGCCATCACTTCAACAACAGGGAGAGAAGTTTTTCGGGGAAGATCAGGAGTTCAATTTTAGAAAGGTTGAAACTGAAACATCTCTTAATGAGATATACAATGCTGGAGTTCAGGAGTGAGATCTGGACTACAGCCATAAATTTGGGACTTGAGGCCATAGAGATGGTACACAAAGCCTTGGGAATGAGCAAGATCACCAAGGGAGTACATTTAGGTAGAAAAGAAAGGATCGAGGATTGAACCCTGGAACACCTAATGTAAGAAGTCGAGGAGCGTAAGAGGAATCCGCAAAGGATATCTGGATGGAGCAGCCTCTGACAGTGGGGGTTACTGAGAGTAAATAAAGAAAGTGCTTCAGGACATAAGGAATCATCAAGCACGTCAAGTGCTGTCAATAGGTCAGGCAAGATGAAAACTGAGAATTATTAGATTTAGCAATCTGGAGTCACTGGTGACCTTGATGGGAGAAGCTTCTGTGGAATGGTGGGAGTGAAATGGGTATAAGAACAAATGAGGCCCCCTCCACCTCCTTCTTTATGAATAATTCAAGCTTAAAAGCTATGGGGGGACCAAGCACGGTAGTGTCCACACTAGGTCAGGGGCCCACAGGGGGGTGTCAGAGCTGGAACAAGGTGAGGAGAGCATCTGTGCAGAAGGCAGCCTGGTGAGGGAGCTGGAGTGGGATGTGAAGGCATCCATGTCAGGCAGAGAGGTTATGGAGGGGAGCTTGGTTCCATATATGGGAAGTGACCAAATAAGGATAAGGGGAGCCAGGTTTCTCATTGACAGTGAGGGGAGTTACAAATACGGAAAGCAGAAAGCTGGAATGAACCCTGTGGTGCAGGGTAGGACCCGGTGGTGTTGATATGAACTTGTGGTTACATAAGCATAGATACATAGATACAGAAATATAAATGTAAAACTGTGTGTGTGTGTGTGTGTGTGTTCTGTAACTCTGTCCACTGAGAGGACCCAGGAGCAGAAACTCTTGAGCAGTGAGCACACTTAGCACCCAGAGCTTGATTCTTAAATACCATTCTCAAAGGAACTAGTGCTCTGTGGAGAAAAGGATGATTCCAGGACTGGGGTAGGGATAATAAGAGGAACTTAGAACATCTTTTTGTGCTGAAAACTAAGAGAGTACTCAAGAAAGGAAGAGGGCATGTCAAAAGAACATAGTAGCCAATGATTTAGTCTGTGCTAATTTAAACATAAAAAATTGATGATGATAGTATCAGATTATAAACCATTCAATAAAAGGGGAAACCACAAGGCCATATTAATATAATTAAATTTTTAAAAATAGAATGTTGAGGAAAGGGGTAGTTATACAGTCTGAAATTCCTTCCCCCAAACTCCAAATACTTATTAACTACAAATGGACAAAGAATAACTGTACATGGAGAAACCTGGAAGACACCACCTTAATCAAGTAATTAAAATTAATATCACCAGTTAGCGACAATTTGAAATCAAGCACCACAGATAGAATGCAGTGAGATGAACACACCACCAGTCCTATGATATTAATGTCAAAGTTTTGTTACTTTAATTAAATCATAAAGAAATATCAGCAGATACACATCACTATATATAACATAGGTAAATAACAAGGACCTACTATATAGCACAGGGAACTGTATTTAACGTTTTGTAAAAACCTATCATGGAAAAGAATCTGAGAAACCATATGTGTATATATATACATATATATATATGTATATATAACTGAATCACTTTGCTGTATACCTGAAACTAACACAACTTTGTAAATCAACTGTCTTACAATTAAAAGAAAGAGAAATATCAGGCAAACCCAAATTGAGAGACGTTCTATAAAATAATGACCTATGATCTTCAAAAACATCAAGGTCATAAGAGTCAAGGAAGTCTTAAGGAACTCTGCCTGACAGGACAGCTAAATGCAACCCATGATTCTGAACTGGGTTCTTTTGCTAAAAAGGGACATTACTGGGATAATCTGCAGTACTTAAATGGAGTCTGAAGAGTAGACTGTAGTGATGTATCAATGTTAACTATACATGGTGATTATATTATGATTAAGTAGAAGAATGTTTTTACTTGTAAGAAATATTAAAGTATTCAGAGGTGAAAGAGCATCTGTTGGCAACTTTTCTCAAATTGTTCGGGGGAAAGCAAAATTCTTTGCATTGTACTTGAAATTCTTCTGTACCCTTGAGATTACTTCCAGAGTAAAAATAATTTTTCTAAAGAAAGGGAAAAGAGAAATTATTAAGAGTGAATACAAACAATTTTTTTTCAAGAAGTTAAGCTGCAAAGCAGAGCAAATAAATAAGGCAGTTGCTAGGGGAGGAAGTGGGGGGGTTTCAAGAGAAGAAATTTAAGTTTTATTTAAGATGGAGAGATAACACTATGTTCAAACACCAATGGAAATGATGAATTGAAGAATCAAAACTGGTGACTGAGAATGGGCAGTGAACTGCTGGAGCACATCCTTGATTAGGGAGACACTACCTAACCTGTTGTGCAACGAAGGAATTTACTTTTGATAAGAGCAAGGATCTCCCTACATTGACAACTGCTGAAACCCCGCTATCCAGCAACCTCATCCAACTAGGCTGGGGCTGAGAACCAGGGAGTGAGGGGAGAGGGAGTCTAGACAGTCCCAATAAAAGCCACCAGACTTGATTTTAGGCTCTGAAAATATAGGAACCTACTCTAGACAGATGCCCTGACAGCTCTGAGAAGTAGCAGTTATCAGTAAGGATGAAAACCAGACGCCAAAATTTACACAGTATGTAAGGCTATAGCTCCGTCTTTATTGCATAATGAAATTGAGACACATCTTAAAATTAATGTTGCAAAATACTTGCAAGCCATGAGGCCAAGAAGCACTGACAGGTCATCATTGCCTACACACGTGGGAAGCTGCCTGTGCGTTAAAAGTATCACTCATTCAATTACTCCTTCAGTTGAGTTGCCTGCATGAATGGAGCCATCCAGGGTTGACAATTTTAATTCGTTGCTTAAAAGGACTTCAAAGATCATACTGGGATGGAGGCTTAAAATGAGAAGTTATTGTGAACATTGACGGTGGCCTGTCACAAGCCTGGCAAGAAAGTTGAACACACACACAAAAAAACAAAACAAAAAAACTGCTACACTTCTGAGAAGAGATCATAAAATGTTCAAACTAGGAGAGACTGACCTGGTATTTGTCTAGAAAGGTCTTCTTACTCAGGTCAAAAGATGCTGGCTACTTTAAAGGCTTTATTTGTCTTTGAATCACTAATGTGGTTCATTGTCTTTGAATCACTAATGCAATTCAAGTAAGGGAAAATGAAAACATCTAGTTCGAGCATCAGTAAGTGCAGAAGAAACCTCAGGCTTCTTCAACATGCCTTGGAATTATACGGAAAATACAAGAGGTGCTACGGGGAGTAAGATCACGAAGGTCAGAAATGGAAAGCACCACGTGGCCATGATGCCCTGGTGTTACCACGGTTCCTGCATCTCTGCTGGTGGCCAAAGGCGAGTCTAGAGTGTCTCTCCACTGTGATGGTGAAGAATACTCAGGACCAAACTCTATTGTGATATTAGAGAAAGTGAATATTCTAAATAGTCTCCCCCCTCCCATTCCTCCAAGGAGATATTTAACTGAGAGTACATATAAGTAGGGTTAAAAAAAAAAATGGGAATAGAAGAATTAATTTTCAAAACAATCATCAAGAAAAATCCATGATTATTTAATTTAGTTTATTTAATAAAAAAAAGAAAGACATTCAAAATTATCATCCAAAACAGTTACCCTTTTAAGAAGGGAGAGCTTCATCTGGCCTGAAAAACTAGGCTATTCAGAAAAATTCATTTCCTAGGAATTTCAAATTATCAAGGTTTTTTTCTTTTAATGAATGTTATATAAGTGGAATCATAAAGTATGTAATCTTTTGCGAGTGTGTGTATGTATGTATATGTTTTTCCATGTAGCATAATTCTCTTGAGATCCATTCATGCTGGATATCAATAGCTCATTTCTACTTAGTGCTGAATGGTGATCTATTGTATGGATATACCACAGTTTGTTTAACCACTTATCCACTGAAAGACACTGGAGTTGTTTCCAGTTTGGGGCAATTTTGAACACTGTTGCTATCAACATCCACAGACAGGATTTTGTGTGGGCATAAGTCTTCACTTCTTTGGTATAAATGCTCAGGAGTGTGACTGATTGATCTTTTGGTAATTGTGTGTACAGTTCTTAAAGAAAATATAAAACTGTTTTCCAAAGTGGCTATGTTATTTTACATTCTCACCAAAATTATATGTGTTACCAGGTTTCTCTAAATTGTTGCCAGCATTTGGTGTGTCACTCTCCTGTTGTTTTTTGGTTTTGTTTTTTTGATCATGCATTCAGTTCATTGAATTATAGTCAGTTTACAAGGTTGTGTCAATTTCTGGTGTATAGCATAATGTTTCAGTGATACATATACATACATACATTTCTTTTCATTCGAAATGTCAAGGTTTAATCGTACTACCTCTCTAGTTCCTAGGTATAATGCACAAGGCTTGGTGCTTAACAAGTATCTGCTGAATTTAAAAAATTATATAACCCTAAAAAATGAAGTTTTCTGCTCAATTATTAATGAAATGCCTGAGTTCAATTTAAATTTTTTGTCTTATTTTCAGCAAAACAAGTGAATTAGGACTGGCCACCTATGAACATAGCCCTTTCCTCTATAAGTCCCTGACACACTATACCAATTTTACTAACCCTGAAAAATACTCTCAATTGCCCTATAAGGAAAATTTAATCTCATAATAAATAGAATGTAAGCATTTTAGGGAAGAGATGTTAAAACTTTCAGTTTAAATGCTGGAAAAATATTTGAAAACACCCAAACCTGGGATATCTGTCCCTCTCTAGAATGAAGCATGGTATCCAACTAGCCCATTTCTCAGTGCAGATTTCCCTGAAGTTCAATTCAGTTATGAGTCAATTGTTAGAAAGATGATTTAGTTCTTAGAAATGGTTACGTCTGGTTCAATAATTACATATATTTGTCAGTTAGAAAATCAGTCTTTTTTTGCTGAACTGTTTTCAAAGGAAGGTATACTATAAATGTTGGCTACTTATAATCTTACGCATGACATGAAACAATTTACATATCCTTAAAATGATCAATTCTGCCCTTCTTTTTGGCATTTCACTATATTTTCTCCTACTACTACGGTTTTATTTGGCCAATGACATTCATGCTTGGGAAATTCCAAACCATACATGCAACCGGAAATGTCACGCAGAATATAGTTCCTTGACATTCTTCGTACATGAACTTAAAGCTATACACTAAAAAAAGTGTTTCCTGACTGCCTGTGTATGTCATCACCAAGAAGTAGATGATGAGGTCTTTGAAGTAGAGGACTATGTAGTCTAGTTTGAAAAATGTATCTGATGAAGGTAAAATTAATTACTAGTAAATTGACTAGTAAATATGATCAGATGGAAAAAGAGACTCATGAATAAGTGAGGATTTCAGCTGATCCAAAATAGAGGGGTAAGATTTGGATAATGTCCTAGTCCACTTGGGCTGCGGTAAAAACAAAACAAAACAAAACAAAAAAAACAAAAAACCCAAATGGGTGGATTGTAAACAACAGAAATTGATTCCTCATAGTTCTGGAGGCAGGGAAGTCTAATATCAAGGTGCTGGCAGATTCAGTGCCCACTGAGGGTCTTGTTTCCTGGCTCATAGATGCCCTTCTTGCCATAACCTCACCTGGTGGGAGGGGTGTGGGAGCTCTCGAAGGTGTCTTTATAAGGTCACTAAGCCCATTCCTGAGGGCTCTGCCTTCATGATGTAATCACTCCCCAAAGGCACCACCTCCAAATACTATTCCATTGGGTGTTAGGATTTGGGGAGGGATATCAGCATTTAGTCCATCATAGATAGAAAAAATGTAAGGGGACGAGTGTTCTCAGTGAGGGACTCAGAATAAGGGGAATGGGAATATGCATAGCACATCCTTGGGACTGTGAGGAGAGCCAGCTGGAAAGGTCTATTGGAACCATTTGGGAGAAGTGAGAAATAAGTTTGACATTTTTCTGTGGAGCCAATTTAAGGAGCATCCAATTAGTTAAAAGGCAATCATTTCACCCATGCTCTTGACCTTAGTTTCCTTTTGGGCTTACATCTACATTACTCATGATGTCAACAATGCCCTCTGTTAAAGGGCTTCCTTCCAGCTGACAGTGGTTCTCACCCCTCCTTAACAATCCACCCCCTTCCCGTCTATATGGGTGGGTTAATTTCTAGGAGCCATGATTGTGCAATGGGGTTCAATTCTAATGTCAGTGGACTGAAGCTGCAGGCAGCTCTTTCTTGGTAGAACAAATATACCATCTAGGAATATGGCAGTGAGACTAAAAGGTATTAAATGCATCTATCTCTTTCTTCGTAGTGTGACAAGTGACGCTGGGAGTCATGGGCAGCCATCCTGTGTCCACCACATGGAACAGACAGCTGAGAAATCTATTCCTCTTGGGAAAAGAAAGAGGCAGACACACAGAGAGAAGCAGAGACATGTCACAGAGCACTTGCAGTGCCCATGGCCTTCCAGTTCTCACTTCCCCTGCTTACCCAGCCACATTTCTGCTCTTAGCTTCTGAGACGCCGTGTATCTTTTATAATCAATCCCTTCTTTCGGCTTAAGCTAGTTTGGGTTGGGTTCTATTATTAGAAACCCAGAGTCCTAATATAGTGATGAATAGATTTACTGAAGTCCTACTGTCCTTTGCTTTTATATGGGCTCTCTCGACTTGTGCTCGAAGGACAAGCTTTCTTTCACCAGCCTTTGCTCAACATCAGTGTATCTTGCTGTTTCATACATCTGAGTGCCACCATCTCCACGACCTCCCTCTGCCCCATCCCCAGTGCTGTTCCCAGCTTCCTTTGGTTTCTCTTTACATTATGCCCTTGAAAGAAATGCTAACAAAGAAACACAGAGAGGCTAGGAGTATCATTTATATATGCCTGAGGCTTATGAACAGATAATGGGTTCATTAGCCCAAATCTCCCAGGATCTGTGATGCAAAGGGATAGGAAACAAGAAGGTTTAAAAATGAATATACAATTCAGAGCCTCTCGTGGTAGGGCTACTCTAGGCAGCCCAAGATATTCTGGAGGCCCACCCTCTGCGTAAGGGACCCTCAACAGCTCCAGTGTCAGCTGTGCCCTGTTTCCCTTGCACCCTGTTGCCTCAGCTGCATTCGACTCTGCCACGTGGACATAAAGCCAATGCCATCTTTATAGCTTGAAGAGGTCACTACTCTTACTGGAAAATCACAAACCTGGGATCTTCAGAGAGAAGACTTTTCCATCAGACAGGATCATGCATAGAAAGTAGGTGGAGAAGCCTGAATAATCAGACGCCTTGAAGGGACTCCTAAGGGCAGATAACCAACTCTAAACTAGCTAGCTGGCAATTGTGCCAACAGTCACAGTTTTAACCAAGAGCTAGACTAAAAATAATCTGACACTTCACCACAGCATGCCTGCCTGGCTCTGATGCGCAGAACAAATGTTGAAATACTGGCTGCTGCTGTATTTGTAACTATTTAAGGTCTAATGACGTCAAGAGGAATTCAGAGATTTGAAAGTGACGATCACCTAGGAACGTAATCATGCGTTGTTTAGTTTACTAGGCTAACACTTTGTCTCTCTCATCATAGGGGTTTACTTGGTCTCTTCAGAAGTAGTATACGAAAGGAATCAGAATGAGGTGTTGGTTTCTTTCTGATGATATTTGGTAATTTATGCTTTTTGGATATCTTACTTATGCTAATAATAGATCTTGTTCAGTTTTTTGGAACCCCCTGACTAGAATAGGAGATCTTTGAGAGAAGGAATCATGTCTACATCTTTATCCAGCTCTGTATCTCTAGGACCTCCCAAGGCCTGGCAATTTAGAAAACACTCAATGACATATCTATTAGAAAAAGAAATACAGGAACAACCAAAAATCAGCAAAAATCTAACCTTATGATGAGGGTCTGGGCAAACTTCTTAAAAGATATAATTATTGAATCTTCTAAGAGTCATTGGAGTTGGAAAAGCAGAAGTGTAGAGAGGAGAAAAGAATGTTCCAGGTGTTCAAAATATCCATCAAGGGAACGAAAAGTGGTTCAATATGGCATTTGGGTGAGAAGAAGGAGATGAAGCTGAAAAGAGGGGCAGGGGCCACAAGGACCCTGCATACTCTGCTAGAGTCTGAATTTTATTTTCCAGGTGATGGGAATCATGAAAAGATCTCCAGGAGGAGAGGAACCTAATGAGGTAGAAAGTTGTCTTTGGCAGCAACATGGAGGGTAACTGATGGAAGGGATGGAGATTGGGTTGAGATGGGGTTGTAGGGATCAGCTAAGTTCAGGTGAGAGGTGATGAAGGTCTGACTATGGCTGAAAAGGTCTGTTTTTGTCCTGTTCTTCCCACTGTCTGCTTTTCATCACCACCAACACCATCGCGTCCTCTTTCAGGATGCAGGCCTGGGGATGCTGAGTAGTAACAGAAAATGCCAACCAAAATAGTGCTTTATAAACACTTTTGTCTTCAGTGGGCCACCCAAAAGGCAAAGTGGCATTTTCCAAAAGGTCTATGGGCAGAACTACCCCCTATCAGAAAAAAAAAAAAAAAAAGAACTGAAAGATTCAATTTTGGGGCCACCTCACTTTTCTCAGCAGGTGCTGTGCCCACCTGCCACATCGTAAATTTTTTTAGCAAGGAAATACAAAAGAAGAGGCAAAGGGAAAAAAGGAGAAGAGGAAGGTAATAAAGGAGCAAGGCAGATGGTGAGGAGCCTTTATCTCATTCGTAAATAAAGAAGAAGAATTAAAGCTGTTACAAGAAGAGGACAAGCTGTTGACATTTTGTGGCCCATTACCAGGACTCGAAATTTACAGAGGAGATTAGGGCTAGATGGAAAAATGTCTGTGGATATTTGCTCAGCTTGCTCGTGAAGACTAGCTCACTCTTCATGTTCTAGCACAGACCTGACAGGAATTACAAGGAGCAAACCCCTTCCCATTGGACCATGGTTCTCAACTTCAGCTATACGTTGAAATTAACTGATAATTTTTAAAAAATACTGATGCCTGAATCATACCCTAAGAGTTTCTAATTTAACTGGTCTACAGGGCTGTCTTAGAATTGGTCATTTTATAGAATCCCCTGGATGATGTGAATGTACAGGTGGGCTGAGAACCATTGCTCAAAGGCGGGGGCCAGCCAAGTTTTTCTCTAAAAGGCCAGAGAGTAAAAATCTTAGGCTTTGTGGACTACATGGTCTCCGCTGCAACTATTCCACCCTCTGTTGTAGTGTGAAAGTAGCTTTAGGCAGTATGTAAATGAATGGGCAGGGCTGTGTTCTAATAAAGCTTTATTGGCAAAAACAGGCAAGGGGCTGGATTTGGCTCCTGAGCCATAATTTATTGACCCTTGGAAGCACATTCCAAAGGATGGCTGGATTGTTCAGGTTGCTGAGTCAGGTATGGACAAAAAAGGAAAAATCTTCTAGTTTAAAAAAGGCAATTGGAAGAATGTTCTAAGTTCAGTAAAATGAAACATGTTTCTGAGTTGCATTTCATAAAATGCTCAGGTCTTCTGGGGAAGTGAAGCTTTGCTAACTAACAAAAATTTATCATCATCCTGCAGTAGCTATCTGTTAGTAATGACATTGTGTGTGTCAATTTGCACTGAAAATCTGCCAACAAAGGCTTTGGATTTAAAGTCGTGGCTCAGAATGCTAGATCCAACTCAAGGCAAAGCTGTCAGGTTAGATCTGGGGAGTAAGAGAAAGAAAGAAGTGAACTATGAACTTCCATTAACGCTGTATGCTGTTTGACTTCTCAGGAAGACCATGTGTGATTTCTGTGTTTTGAAGAAAAAAATCCAGTAAGGTACAAAGAAGAAAGAAAATAATAACCTGTAATGGTGGATAGAAGGATTAGACATGAAAGATAAGACATTAAAACTTAGAACCTACATCAGGATAGAAAAAATTAAATCCAAATAAGAAGGTCAGAGAAATGAGCTGGTGGACTGCTTTTATGGGTTTTATGGGTTCTCCAAACCCCTTGGCTAGAATTCTACCACGAGCCTAAGTTTTGTTTTGAATTCTACATGGAGAACAAGTTTTAATTTATACTGTCATTTTATTCTGAAGAAATCCAGAAAAGGCAAAGACACATTAGAAAAAATGAACTTGTGCCTAATCATTAAGTTTCTCTCCCACCATCACTGGCCTCATCACTATCCAGAGAAGAGTAGTCAAATCATAGAAAGCTGCAAGTCATGCTCCTTACAATGGAGGCTAGATGTGCTGTGTGAGTTACGCCATCCTCACCTTTATCCTGTCGATGTTGGCTTCCATCTTCAGCTGTTCTACCAGTTTCCTGGCTTGTGCTATGCTGGCGGTGTTGTTGCTGGCCATTGGAGTGCTGGGTGGGTTTTTCAGACACACTAGGAAAGAAAACAAGGAGGAAAAGATGCATCAGAGAATTCACCAGCTGCCAAAGGTATAAGGTCATCCTCACTGGGGGATCCCAAAAGAGTGGCTGTAGTCAGGCCTGGCTCCTCCAGCCATCTACACCCCCAATTCAGCACTCAGTCTAGCGGCAGGCAGATCAGAAGATGTGGTTCACTTTTCCGACTCCCTACCTCTGTCCTTCCATGCCTTCTTCAAAGAAAAAAAATTTAAAAAAAAGAATGTTCACTGTATCACAATACGATGTGCCACCACCTTAAGAAAGCAAGTTATTAAATTTAACTTAATTTATGAGATAAGTTCAAAATGGTAACTGGGTGACAATGTGCATCATTTTAGTGTTGTTACGTATTCGGTACTGCTACTGTCAGATGCTGTGTTGAGTGCTCTCAGAGGATGAGGAATGAAAGGTGAGTAGAGGCAGGAATGGTAAACTATACAATCCTTCAGGACTCACGATCCTATATTTGCAATGTTTTCTTGATGGGCTCAAATGCCGATTCTCTCGTTAACTGCAAGCATCTCAGTCTGTTATGCTGCAGAGACACTGCAATTGGAGGTGTGGCTCTTTTGTGTTGTTTATCCACCATCATTTTAAATGGTCCTTTCTTTCCACTTGATTTGAAATATGGCTAGATTCACAATCAATCACATTACTCATAATTCTTCAGGAACACTATAATGTCAAGGGGGAGGGACTGCTATGTCAAAACTGTTAATCACATCAATGAGTTCAACAGTGGTATTCTAAATTAAGTACAACAGACAAACTTTTATAAACATGGAAACAGAACATAAATGTTTAGAGAGGGGAGTTCTGTACCTGTGTAGATGGTGAGATGGTTTCTTTGTCTCTGGCTCTGCCAGAGTGGCTCTCACCCTTGCCCCCTACCCCTTCAAGTCCTATCACAATTTCATCTCTCTTTCAATGATTTCTTGATCCACCATCTCACTTTATTCCTGTTGTTCATCTCTGAAATTAGCTTATTTTATTTTCGGTGCCCATTTCCCCCACACTCTGACCAGGTCTTGATCTCTATGTCAAGGTGCCATATGCTATTTCAGGACCATCTGTGTGAATGTGTCCCTTGAGGTCACTGACGCCCAATAGTGAAGCAGCGTCTGAGAGCTGCAATTTAACTAGTGCGCACAACCAAAGAAATGAGAAGCATTAAACACTGCTTCAGTCAACACCAGTCGAATCTTATTCTAAACACATTAGATTAAAAACCGTGACTTCTGCTAGCTTTGGGGAGTATTTTTATCTAGGGATAAAGTGGGATCAGGCTACCATTTCAAAAAGGAAAGAGGGCATACAGAAAACCTGGGGAAGGAAGAATAACCCATAAGTTCAGTACATGGGTTTTTACTTATCTACTAAAATCAAGAAACAATTTTAATTACCAAAAAAGCAAAAGTCTACAGATTATCTTCTTTGGTTCTTACTTCTTGATATCTAGTACTTTAAGACAAAGTAAGAAATTAGGCATAACTCTCTGTAAACAAAGAAGTCCCTTCTCAGAGACTTATTTTTTAAAAAATGCTGCAAAAGCCACCCAGCCCAACAGCATTTACAGTACAAATTGGGAGATAGTTAGCTATTTCCTCAATTTATTTTCAAAGGTTTTGGAGACAATAAAATGGGTAGGAAGATGGAAAGAATTTTGAAGCCACAAAGATCTCTGAATTCTACTTTCAAATGCTTGAAGATCAAGGGAGTGATCTTGAATGTAAAAACAAAAAAATAAAAGGAGGCTTTAACGACTATGATTTCATCAGCATGGTTAGAGACCCAGTTATCTCACCCCTACTGGTAAATTACATGCTCCCAAATAAAATGAACATCTAAGAGCCTCATAACACTTCACCAGGCCAAGATGGAGCACTGACTTCTCCAGTAGGGTAGCCTAACTCTTTCATTCATCCAAAGATAGAAGGAGCCATGATCTACAAGCCCCTGGACACTGTTCTGTGAAGTTAACGTTTCTTCCAAACTACAGTTTATCACACTAAGATACAGACCATCACAGAATTACCAAATCCTCACCGGACCTGAGGGAGCTCTGGGAGTCTGGCCAGCTATTCTTCTGCCCTTGAATCTAAACCAGATCACACAGTAACCTGTGGCAGAGACCACAGCTTGCTTCTACTACGCCTCCTTTTCATTAGTAATAACAATTTTTTTATTTTTAACAGAGACCACAAGAACCCTGAAGTTTAGTTGGGTATATTTTGGTGAAAGATACATTCCCCAGCCTCCTTTCAGCATGATGTAGTTATATGACTACATCTTGGCCAATGAGATAAAAGCAGAAGTGTCCCTGAAGGCAAGGGATGGGCCTCTGCTTCCTCCTGCTACTGGCCTAGAAGGTATTCATGTTGACCACAGAGTTCCATCTTGAATCCTAGGCTACACTTCAGGATGGGCAGGAAGGAGCTGGGTCCTTACTGATACTGTAGAGCCACCATGCCAGCTGTGAACAGGCTACCATTTATGTGAAGAAAAATAAGCACCTATCTTGTTTACACATGGTGTTTACACACCATGATCGAGGGCTTCTCTGCTTTTGGCTGACAGATCTGCCATTAACTTACTAAATGACCCATTATTTTCACTTGAGTAGCTAGGAATGTCTAGGTCTTGATGCCTGTTTATGTTTCCTGGAGAAAGCTGTGGCTGTCCTGAGGGGGCTAAAATAGACTGTGTATGAGTTTTCTATTGCTGATGTAACACCTTACAACAAATTCAGTAGCTTAAGAAATATAAATTTGTTATCTTACAGTTCTGGAAGTTAAAAGTCTGAAATAGGTCTCACTGGGCTAAAATCAAGGTATTGGCAGGACTATTTACAATAGCCAGGACATGAAAGCAACCTAAATGTCCATCAGCAGATGACTGGATAAAGAAGATGTGGTATATTTCTACAATGGAATACCACTCAGCCATAAAAAAGAATAAAATGATGCCATTTGCAGCAACATGGATGGTTCTGGAAATCATTATACTAAGTGAAGTAAGCCAGAAAAAGAAAGAAAGACACCATATGATATTACTCATATGTGGAATCTAAAAAAAAGGATACAAAGGAACTTGCTTACAAAATAGAGACAGACCCACAAACTTTTGGTTACCAATGGGGAAAGAGGGTGGGGAGGGATAAATTGGGAGTTCGGGATTTGCAGATACTAACTACTATATATAAAAGAGATAAACAACAAGATCCTACTATATAGCATGAGGAACTATATTTAAAACTTTGTAATAGCCTATAATGAAAAAGAATATGAAAAGGAATATATATGTTTATGTATAACTGAATCACTATGCTGTACACCAGAAATTAACACAACATTGTAAATCGACTATACTTCAATTAAAAAAAAAAAACACAGGCTGCATTCCTTCTGGAGGGCTAAGGGAGAATGGTTCCTTTCCTTTTCTAGCTTCTAAAGCTTGCCAACATTCCTTGGCTCTTGGCTTCTTCCTTTGTTTTCAAAGCCAACAAAGGTGAGTTGAGTTCTCACTCTGCATCACTCTGACATCTTCTGAAGTCACCTCTGACTCTCCTCTGCCTCCTTCTTCCATTTTAAGAACCATTGTATCCATACTGGGCCCACCGTGATAATCTAGGATAATCTCTTGGGATCTTTAGGTCAGCTGATCAGCAATCTTAATTCTATTTAAAAACCTAACTCCCCTTTACAGGTTTCAGATATGTGAATGTGGACAACTTTGGAGGTCTTTATTCTACCTATCATGGAAGGGAACCTCTGTGCAGGCAGAGGAGGAAAGTGGGAAGGTTGGGTATTGAGATAGGAAAACAAGAGAGATGGGGCTGGAGGTAAGTCTAGAGATGCTGGGGAGAGAACACATAAAACCTAAATGGATTTACAGAGAAAAGTAGATGTAGGCTTTGGTTTGCACTTCCAGTTTTAGGAAGATACATCCTGTATGTGTTTGGTTTTACCATATGACCCAACAAAGTCTAGTGCCACTTTTAGAATCACTTAATGCTTTGTCCTCTTTTTCACATCCAGCTGCTCTCCCATAAAAGCAATGAAGAAATCCCCTTCCTGAAAAGTGAAAGAACTGCGGAGTCCTAGACCAGTGTTCCAAAGAAGTATGTGATACTGAGATTTATAAGAAATAGATATATTTGACCTATTTGTGGCACAGAGCTCCCAAGACCCTTGGAATCTCCTACAGTAAGACCAATAAAGGTCTTTGGTTATGTTAATGAGGTGACTTTTGGAAAGCCTGTAGGCAACGTGAAGATGGGGCTCTTTGCCAGGAACCAACCATGTGATTGAAGGGTTGGAACTTTTAGTACCCATCCCCCAACCCCAACCTCCTGGGAGGGAAGAAGGGCTGCAGGTTGAATCAATAGCCAGTGACCCATGATTTATTTAATTGTGACTACGTAATGAAGCCTCCATAAAAACCCAAAGGACAGGGTTTGGAGAGCTTCTAGGTGGGTGAAGGCATGGAGATGCTGGGAGAGTGGCCTGCCTAGAGAGGGTATGGGAACTCCGTGTCCCCTCTCCATACCCTGCCCTATGCATCTCTTCCACCAAGCTGTTTCTGAGTTAATCCTTCTAGAATAAACTGGTAATCTAGTAAGTGAAATATTTCTCTGAGTTCTGTAATAGTAAATTAATTGAAACCAAGGAGGAGGGCACGGGAACCTCTGATTTATAGTCAGTCAGTCAAAAGTACACCTAACAACCTGGGCTTGCGACCAGGGTCTGAATTGTGTGTGCTGGTGGCGAGAAGGCAGTCTTGTAGGATCGAACTCTTAACCTATGGAAACTGATGCTATCCCTAGATAGATTGTGTTGGTGTCAGAATTAAGTTAAATTATAGGACACCCAGCTAGTATCAGAGGATCGTCTGCTGGTGTGAAGGGAACTGTCAGGAACCTTACTGAAATATGTATTTTCATAAAAAGAGACTATGGTAAGAAAAAGTTAGCTTATCTCCCAAGCTAGAAGCCTGTGGTTTGTGCTGGCTTCACAGTTGAGTTCACGGTTCTCATCAGACTAGCATCTGTTTAGACAAATACTGTTGTGAGTTCTGTAGGTAAAAACTGGGTGAGGTTTTCCTTTCGTTTTGTTTTATGTCCTGAGAGCATGATTTTGTGACCGTAAGAATAGCCTCTGGTTTCTGCCAGCCGGAGGGTGCAAGTAATAGCTTGCATTTGGTGGCCAGTTGAATACACTGGATTCCAAGACATGAAGTCACAAGCAGTGTTCTCTTTGTCCAACCGTGCCAGTTCTCAGGGAACTTTATCATAAGGGGTCCTGGTCCATGAGAGGTCTTTGTTATCTCAGCCTTTATTGCCTTGTTAGTGCTGGAAAAGTCTCATTCTGTTAATGCATGCCTGGTGTCACAGATTAGTATGTCCAGGACTGGAAGCACCTCAGATTCCCATGAGAGACCGGAGACACTTCACTACATTATTCTTGCTGCCTGTGACAACAAAGGTCTTTGCTTTCTTAGGCTAACTCTGGGAATGAACTTTCTGGATCTTGTGAGGGCTGTATCTTTTGCACTCTCCTTTGATTGCATCCATGATTATGCCATTAAAACGGCTTATTGGTTTGAGTTGCTATTGACATTAATATAAGTTCCTACCCAGACACTGGATCCTTTGAACTGGTCATATTTGAAAGAAAGAAATTTTTTACAAGAGCTCTCATCCTAAATGATTGTCTTACTGGTACTATGGAAAGACGAAATTAAAAAGAACACAAAGAAATATAATGGCTAGCCTTAGGGACTCTCTCAACAAGATAAAAAAAAAACAGACATTAGACTTAGAACAAAAATTAAAGACCACATCCAACATAAATTCCCCTTTAAAAAATCTGGCCTCATCTCCTCAGCAAATTTCCTCATCTCCCTAAACTCCACCTTCCACAGAAAATACCTTAAACACCCAGCTGCCTGTTTTAACTTTCCTTTCCCTACAAGATTTACAGAGCGCACGCACTCTGACCTCTAGGCCCCAGGTATATAGGTTACTACTCGTGTAAATGCTGAAAGCCAGAAGTAAATTTAACAGAAGCACCCGGGACAGGCAGGAAGCTTCTCTTGCCTGTCCCCTACAACTCCTTCTTTCCAGGGCTCTGGAATCAGGCTCTGCCAGCTTTCTATACAATGTCCTTTGCAGACACATCCTGGACCTCCCACACAAAAATCCATATTCCCTAGAGAGCAACAATCTTTTAAATTGCAAAGCCCTTTTACCTCCTCTTTCAGAAGTTCCTACCAAATTTAAAGAGGAATTAAAAAGCTTAGTGGCTTTTTACAACCCTTCTCACAGAGGAAACAGACAACCAGAATTTCTTACAGGCCCTCCTATAAAATGGCCAGGAAATGGATCAGCTGGAGACTAATGTTTAGCAAATATATTACATTATATATTAAATATTATATGTAATACTTGTGAATATAAGCAAAGGTAGAGGCTTTTCCACCTAAGGTAAATTGGTCTAAGGTTAAATTGTGTACTCAGAAAGGAGAACGTTCAAAGGCCTTTACTGAAAGCTTTATACAGACTTTTCAAAGGCATACTGCATTAAGCCCTGAAGCTCCAGAACACAGACATCTTTTAATTTCCTCCTTAATAGGAAAATTTCTCCTAAATTTAAGAAGGCAAATTCCAAATAGTGTGTCGGGGTAGATTAGTCAACCAGCATTCTAATGGAAGCAGCTACCCAATTCTTTAAAGATAGCTTGCAGGACTGCAGGAGAAGAAAAGTAATTATAATTAATAATACTCGATTTGCAACTTGAACCTTTAGAAAAACAAAAGCATAACTCTGAGAGAGACTCAAAGTCCACTCAGACCTTTTCCCATTTGCCTTCAGGAATTTGCAGATATTTTAAAAAATCAAAACATTGAAAGTATAATTGTCTTGAACTTTAAAAAAAAAAAGAAAAAAGAAAAAAATTCAATAGTAATTACCCCAGACTTCTAATAATAGACAAATATACTCCAAAAGTCCTAGGAGAAAACTTATATTCTTTCTTTGTCCCTTGAAAATGTAAAGTGTTTGAAATGTAGACACTCCAGGAGGTAACTAAAATACAGCCCACAACAGCCTGAGGCTGAAGAAAAAGGGGGGAAGGGAGGGAATTTAAAAATACACACTCCTTTAAAAGCTCCCTTGCCCAAATCTAGTCCTCAGTGTTCAGAAGATCACATGTCAAGGCCAAACACAAATTTTAAGTCTTCTGTCCAACATTAATAAAAAGCTTTAGCCACTTGAGAGGGTAGACTTAACCTGTTCTGACTGACAGGGATAGAATTTAAATTCAACTGTTATTTATAAACAAGTGAGTGTTCTTTTACTCTATTCATGGCTAAAATTTTCGAATGAAAGCTATAAAGTATAAATGTATGTGATGTCTGTGTGATATCTTTCTATGTCTGTATGGTATTGCCATACTTAAATTGTAAACAAGCTCTATTTAATTGGCTTAAACTTCAGTTCTTACGAATTAAGTTTAAATAATTCTTACGAATTAAGTTTAACTCAAATATAGAAACTAACCTAAATGTTTTCAAGTTCACATGATGTGGGATAATCTTTGCTAAATAAGTGCTAGTTTAAGTTTGTTGGTTTAATTAAAATAGACATGTCTTCAGCATTATCAGCATTAAATATAATGCAGACAAGCAACTTTTAGTCTACTTGGGTAACTAGTCAAGTAAACTCATATTATCTGCATTGCAAAATTTGTAAATAAGAAAAATAAATTAAAATCATGGCTGGCTGCTTTGATGTCTCATGAAATTTTTATGAGTAATCTCGATATGACTGTTGGGAACAAGTGAATTAAATAAATGTTAGTAGCATAAAAATCTTCAAGCGAACTTTTCAATAATAATTATATTTCATGATGTCTACTTAAATAGTTTCCCAAATCTCTCTGGTAACTTACACCCTTAGAGTTTTAAGTTAAATTAAATGATAGAAATTTATTGAATAGCTAGATAATTTCCAAATGAGATAAAACACAGAAACATTAATTAGTGAACAAAAGTTTACCCACTTCTGGCTTCTTATTACAGAGAAACTAAAGATATTTGGGTTTATTAGTAAGCATATAATGTACCACATTGAAAGATACAGTATGAAGGAACATGTTTCTAGAAATTATAAAATGTATTCATAAATTCGCCAATCCAAATGCTGATATAACACACAGCTCATAACTGCTTACTTCTTGGTTTTTACTAGAAACTAATAAGGTTTCTAAGAATTAAAAATTCTAATTAATAAATGTAATTGAAACTACTAGATATAATAAGAAAAAATATGTGCAGGGAAAGTAGGTTGTGTTTTGGGGTTAAAAAAAGGTATGAGGTATGAAGACACATTTTTGTTAAGAGAAATGAAAGTAATTTTGTTCTAAAGTAAGGCTGATTATTTCACAATGGGTAAAGGGGGGAACAAAGGACAAACTAAATGAAAATAGAAAGTTGGGAAGCAAAAGAGAAAGAGAGAATTTTACCTTGTATAATCAAGCTAGCTAAAATTGAATTGTTAATATAAGGGTTTTAAAAATAAGCTTTATTATCAGTAGTGTGCTTATGTAAAACTAAAACTTAATTTTCTTTCCTTTGCTAAAAGGGCAAGTTTTATTGAACATTTGGTCTGCTCCTGATAAGAGCTTATGAAAGGTTTTTCTTTACCTCTTAATAAAGTAATCTGCCTAGGAAGCAAAGATTTTATGTTGTACTAAAGTAATTTTCTGTGCTTCATGCTGTCTTTGTCAGGTCTTTGATTACCTGAGTCTTAATAATAAAAGCTAAGATTTGCTTAAAACTATGTAATCTTTTGTATTTGCCTTTAAAATCTTTTATCATTTTAATTAAATGGATAATTAAATATTATTTCATAATTATCGATCCTATTTAGTCAAGTATCTAAACCCTTTGATATTTTTGACAAATTTCCCAAAATCAAATTCTGAATGAAGTCTTTTGACCTGGAAGTAACTTGGGATTTTCCAAAGGGTCCCTGACCTAGAATGTCACAAAAGATTTGTTCTCTCTACTTATTAAAAAAAAGGGGGGGGGGAGCAATGTTTAACTAATTAGGCTTAATTGATATGTTAAATTACATGGGAAGCATTGTCAAATAATAACTTAATACTTAGGCTTCTTTATGCTATATTTGTATAGGTATATAAGTGTTCCAAAAATTATTTGAAATTCCTGGAAATCTGATAAGTCTGGTATAATGTTATCACTAGTTATTATCTTAGAATGTATGTCACAGAAATAACCAAATTCCCTTGTGAATAGCATTGCCACAAGCTCTCATTAGATCTTTAACTCTGGCCATTTTAAATTCTTTTGTCATTTACAGTTTATCATTTACACTTTGATGGCGTTTACAAATGTGTTTCATCTTCAGAGAAATTCATGTGAAGGACTCTGAGAAGTACTATAGAATACAAGATTGTGATAACTTTCAGATCATACCACTGAAATGGGTAGAGATTTACAGAACTCTAAGGAAAACCGGATTCATAAAACTGCTAACAAAAGATTAAGATCATCAAGAATTAATTACACGGGACTGAATGAAGAGGATGATTATAATTTTCATAACTTTTTGTTTGAAACATTGCTGATTCTGTACTGTTTTTTTTCCAGATTTAAGGAAAATTTCTTCCCTTTTCTCTTAAGCTACCCATGACTTAGAACAATTTGGTATAGTACACTTTTTGAACAAAGATAAGACATTAACTTTTTCTCCCTACTTGATCCACTGAGAATTCAGAAATTTTCAATTGAGTATTCTTATTTTCATGGCAATTTAATTATTTGCATAAGTTGTACAAGTAACTGTTCTCCTTGTAACAGGACACAATTGGAAACACTGGTTATATTACCAAGGCTTTGACTGGAATGTCTTATTTAAGAGAGACATACGTAGGTTCAGATGTAAAACTAGAAAGCTTTAAGGAACTAAGGTTGACTTTATGAGCCAATAAAGCTCTTTGGAAAAATCAGTCAACCCTGCTTACAGGGTTCCTGGCAGCCTTACCAGGTAAGGAAAGTCACTTCCTGGCGGGCCTGGGAACCTCAGGATATTTTTCAGACCTCAAAAAGAGAAAAACCCAGCAAAATCTATAGGTACTGCTGGCAAAATCTGATAGTAAATCCTCTGCCTGGCTTCCAAGCCTAGAGAGGCTTTTAAGAGTTTAATCTGAGATTCCTTATAAAAAGGTCCAGCAAAGCAAACTTTGCAAGAGTCCATATTGTTAATCACTATTCTAGCTGCACTTATGTAAATAATCAGGCCAACTTTACTGAAACTAGACTTAATTTGTGAACAGATTAGTCTCAGTGTGCCTATCTTTGATAGAAATGGAGGTAATTACAGAGAAAAGTTTTCCTGCCCTACACTTTCTTCTAAGAGTTTTATAGTTTTAGCTCTTATGTTTATGTCTTTGATCCATTTTTAGTTAATTTTTGTATATGGTATAAGGTAAGGGTCCAACCTGATTTATTTATTTTGCATATGGATACCTAATTTTCCCAGCACTATTTATTGAAAAGATTGTTCTTCTCTATTGAATTGGTCTTATTGAAAACCATTTGACTACATATATGAGGATTTATTTCTGGGGTCCCTGTTCTATTCCATTGGTCTATGCCTGTCTTTATGCCAGTATCGTACTTTTTTGATTACTGTAGCTTTGTAGTAAGTTTTGAAATTATGAAGCATGTGATTCCTCCAACTTGTTCTTTTTCAAGGTTCTTTTGGCTATTCAGGGCCCTTGACATTCCATACAAATTTTAGGATGGATTTTCCTATTTCTTTAAAAATTATCACTGGGATTTTAATAAAGATTGCATTGAATCTGTAGATTACTTTGGGTAATACTGACATTTTAATAGTATTAAGTCTTCCAACCCGTGAACATGGAATGTCTTTCCATTTATTTATGTATTCTTTAATTTCTTTCAGTAATGTTTTTTAGTTTTTATTGTACAAGTCTCTTATCTCTTTGGTTAATTACTAAGTGTTTTATTCTTTTTGCTATTAGAAATGGGATTGTGTTCTTAATTACCTTTCCAGATTATGTATCATTAGAAATGCTACAACACTGATTCTTAATGGGGAGAAACCTTTTGCCTTCCACCCCTACCTGAGTTACCTGAGTTGGGAGTAACTGCATGCAATAAGAAGTGTCATTGAGGAGAGGGACTTGTAACTTGTGAACATAATGGGGTAAAGAAAAAGTGTTAACAGAATCCTAAGTGTTAGATGCTTAGGCACCTTCAACAGGCAAGCACGGACACACATCAGATATTCTTTGCTAATGTTTCTGTTTCATTTTACATGTAACCCAAATTGAGCAGAAATTATTTTTCTAAGAGAAAGAAATGGCTTCAAATGTACTGATCTCTGAAATGGTCAAAAGCAAAATTCTGCTGAAAAGATCATACGGATAGAACTTTAAAATACACACACAGACACATACACCTCTTAAAAATTAACAAACAAACAAAAAACCATTTTAGTTAATAAGAAACAGTGATTAATTTCCATACACCACTCCCCCTAACCCCAACAGCCCAGTCTTAGCACTGCCTTCTGATGCGCTGTTATAGGGGCCCAGACTGGCAACCAAGCTAAGGGTGGCTACACATCTGTGAATTTGAATCAGGAACTATAATGCTGCAGATTAATTCTTTCAGAATCCTATGGCCAACATCTCTTTTTAAAATTCCTAAGTTTACCCTCTGGAAATTCCAAATGCGATTCAATCTATTCTCCAAGCCCTACACTAGTATCACAAGGCAGTAGTTCTCAATCAGGGGAGGCACCACCCCATAGGAGGCGTGTGGAAATGGTCTGGGTAACGACAGTAACTAGGGGGCTACTGGCATTTAGTGAGCAGAGGCAGAAATTCTAACGCCCTGCAGAGTGACAGGCAACAATGAGTCATGCTGCTCAAAAGGCCCACAGCACCCTCCATGAGAAAGGACACTCAAAAAATAACCATAGAGCCATGAATGAAAAATCTGCTCCAAGAGAGTGCTCCACCTGGAAAGGTTCAGCTCACTGGGCTTTTATACTTATGTCTTATGATCCCTATTCCCTTCCCAGTGATGAATACGTGTAAAGTGCTCATAATTCTCAGTGCTATTATGGTTTTGGATATTTAGTCCATGTTCATTTGAAAAAAGAGCATAGTCTCTTTTTTGCAATGTGCTGATGGAATGAGATTATGCAGAGTTATATCTGCCAGTGAGCAAAACAAAAAAAAACCAACAAAAAACCCAAACAACACAAACCCCTAGAACAATTACAGAGCTTGTGTATGAGAGACTGGTGGAACTCTGCAAGAATGTTCTAATTATCCCACCTGAATTCCAAACCCAAGATTAATAACACAAGACATCTTATTCTTTTCAACTAATGAGAGTAGCCCCACCCACTCCCGAAAATGAGGGATGGGACTGTTATGGAATAATAACCATCAGATGAGTTTTCTTTTTCTAAAAATAATCCAGTATTTTAATTTCCTTCAGGAGGAACTTTTCTGTTAAGAAACCATACATTTTCTTGTCACTGAGGCTTGGGAATCAACACACAACCCCTTATTTCTGGTGCACGAAGATAAATAAATGTTTTGATCGTGGGCTCTTTGCCTTAGAGACTGTAGGTTAATTGTGGAGAATTCCATTCTGTTCATACTTCAGTGGTGTTTTTGAAAGCGTGGTTTCAGGCAGGCTTACCTATGACCTTTCGTTTTAATTACCACTGTGTGTTTCTCTGAACTGTGTTTTGATATTCACAGGAGTTGCTGGGGGGATTTGATTTATTTGTTTTGTACATTTGCAGGTTAGGATTACACTGGCAATAACACAATTTCTGGGTCTAGAAAACAAATTAGAAGTTTATAGTCTCCCAGTCCCATGGTGATATCTTTATCATTCTCATTTGTCAGTTAGCCCTATCCCTGGTGATTGGTTAGTAGCTCTTTTAAATTAGAGGACTAATTTCAAACTATTCCAATTTCGGATATTTCAGAGTTTCTACAATTAGTCACCTGGATAAATGTCTTTGTTAACCGTTTGTACCTACAACTCAAGATTTAGCTTTGTCATTCTGCCACACATTTTTTGATCCCTACTCTGATTTATTCTGCAGCAATTCAGCCCATCATCATCAAATGGATTCGATTCTATATACTGACTATGGTTAATATCCTTTCCTGTGAAGGGCTTTCAGAGTCTAAACACCAGTGAATTTATGAATAGTGGCTACACCGTGAGTCAAATAAGAATTGTCAAATAGCCTGCCAGGTTTCAGGGCAGTTTTTTGTCAGACATCTCCCTCTAATATCAGTTGGCCACTTTGACTTTAAAATACCAAAATAGCACATTTCAGTCTCTCCAACTCAGCAAACACAAATTTCCTTTTGGTTCTCCAGCCACTAGGGACATTTAAAATGAATAAGGGACTTATTTACGAAGCTCGGTGCTTCTCCCTCAAAACTTTCAAGGCCCTGGGTATCAGGGTGGAATGTATCTTACTCACTCACTTTTCCCCAATCATGTGTTTCAATGATTGGAGATGTCACAAAGATGTCTTTGGGGATGTCACAGAGTCACAGTTTCCTCACTTGCCTTCACTCATTTTTGAGAAGCAGCATGGAGGGTAGAGATGGAGAATGAAAAAGGAGAGGAGTACAGAGCAAAGGGGACTGGGACAGGGAGGGTGTGGCATAGGGTGTGTCCACATAGGCTTCAGCGCACGGAAGGGCTTGGAGATAGAGGGTATGGAGCACTGGCCTCCATGAGGCACTGGTTAGTACAGGATGAGGGGAGGGGAGCAGGGAGGGAGGCACAGGAAGAGAGCCTCCCCTGGGGAGTCTCCGGGAGCTCACGGAGAGCTGGACACCATGATGCTGGCTGAGGTGAAGAATTTATAAACAAAACAGGGGCCTTCCGAGTGACTTTCCCTTCCTCCCCCCCCCCCCCCCCATCTTTTAGTGCTTCACATTTCCGAGAATTCGATTTTACAGGCCAAAAGCTCTGTTCTTTCAGCAAAGGACCAGGAACTTATACTAAAAATGTATATTAGCTTATAAACCAAGGGCCAGCCATGTGCCAGGAACTGAGCCAAGTGCTTTAAAGCCTTATCCTATTTCATCCTCACAACAATTCAAGGGAAGTAAGCACTGCATCCCTAGTTGGAGGAAACTTAGATTAAGTCAGAATGTGAGTAGAAGGGTGTCTCTAAAGCAAGCTCCCCAGGGAAAGATTTTTCTTTTAGCTGTTCTCAATTCACATTTAGAGGCCGCAGGCTGCCCCTAATCTGGGGTCTATGGTATACGATCGGCCATTTTCACGCACATAATAGCGATTTTTATGGTCCGTGTAGCTACAGGGAGAGCTGATGCAGATGAGGGCTGATGTGGAAGCCGTACCAACCAAAGTGCTCCGGGCCAGCAGGGAAGAGAATGAACCAAGGGAGCCATCCACTCGGTACTATTTCCACAAGGTTTTGCTGGGATGGTGCCACTTACCAAATGGGAGAAAGACAAGATGATGTCTGACTTCCGCAAACCAGCATGAGAGCCGTCTAGGCTGTGTAGGGGCTAGCAAGACGCCATACAGCTTCCCTGTCTCACTTGGTGCCAGAAATCATTTGAAATGACAGCTCTCTGCTTTCCGGTAAACTGGAAACATCTTGTTTTTGAAACATCTCCATGAGATGCAGCCTTCCTCTTGGAAAGAGGATCATTGGTTAGCTGCTTTTAACGACCTTGACAAAAACACAGCCCTTGAAAAACGCTGACTCAAAGTCACAGATTTCATGGGTTTTGTAAAATGAAACAGGAATGAATGGGCCATGTTGTAACTTAAGAAATGAAACGTAAGCTTTTACTTCTTATCTGAGCCTTGGAAAAGGAAATGGCTTGTATCCGCAAATGGGTTGGCATTTTTAGATGTTAGATGGGCTTTGTTCGCTCCAAGGAAACAAGATTAGTACTTTGCACAGTGTATACTGGGTTTTCTTTCCTTTTCTTTTTTTAATATGGAAGCCCAGACCACGAATCAGAAGGGCTCCAACAAAAGAGGAATAATGAGCTTGTTTCCATAGAAATGGCTCTGCGAGCCCACTGATGTCTAACACTTCACAACAGGCAAGGCCGATCTGACAGGCAGCGGCCTTCTGCCTCTTTGTAGGAAATTATCTGTTGGTTAATTAATTTCTTTTTCTTAAAAACCCACAGCTTTAATCCTAAATCCTCAGTAGATCTCAAGCATTAGGCAGCCCTGGAGTCCGGGGAGACTCGCCTGCCTGAGCCTCCTTGTCACTGCTTAAATGGCCTCTTAGGCCTACAAAAATGGTGACACCAGATGTCCTTTGGCTGAACTCCCCAGCGCAGCTCCCCCAGTAAGAACTGGACCTCCTGCACTCAGGTTTGTTTGTAATCACTGTGTTGTCTGGAGATATTCCCAGCGATGCAACTGAGAGATGGTACAAAAGTGGGAAAACAGGTATTAGGAGAAGATGATTTGGTCTTTCTGAGCCTCAGTGGTTCAGCGGTCACATGGGGATAACAACTCCAAGACTGCACATGTGCGTCTAATATTTGTGACCACGTTTTGTAAATTTTGCAGTGCTGTAACAGGAGCGGGCATGAATAGAGAGAATGACCACCACCATTTATTAAGTAATTACTAAGCACTGTGGCATAAAAGCATTATACACATAATCGCCAATCCTCGCAAGAAGGAACATGGAAAAGGAAACAGAGAGTAAGAAAGGTAAAGGGAAAAAATCTGCGACTATTAAGTAAGACCTTAACAAATAATCTATAGAGCATGGGAAATCTTTTTCTCAGGGGAAGGTGGGTAAATCTTTACATCCAATTTTGAAATTTCTAATTTGTGTTGACAACCTTAAAGAGATACGATTATTTGAAAATTAACTGTGATGTAAGACAAGTTAACAAGGATTCATTGAGTGTTTCAGTGTGTGATCCAGAAGCACAAGTACATGTTATACTCAGCAAGTTCCTAAGGAAACCAGCCACTGGGTGGATGTGAATGCATCCCGGGCCACCTCAATCATTCTAGGAAGGCACTTTCTTTCGTCGGCTCTAGAGGGAAAGGCGCATATCCACATACGGTGTTTACAAAGGTGTTCTGTGGCCACAGAATAACCTTGCAAGCCTAGTACCAGAAGCCGATTGGCTTCTGCCTCTTCCTTAGGCTGATTTAATTTCCCATCTGTAAAGACCAGCAGAGGGTCCGTGCACCCATAGCAACCGTTTCCATCAAAATCTCCACTGCCTGCTGCTGCTCCACATCACCAGCCCTAATCTTCAGCCAAATCAGCCTGTTCTCTGTCCTCC